>NC_054475.1:128893283-129593283 GCF_017639515.1 Carcharodon carcharias
TTGCCATAGATTTGGAAAATATTCAAAGAAATAAAAGTGACAGTGAGATTAGGAGATGAGTCGTCAAAAAGAAGTTGAATTCTCATTCTGTGAACTTCAGTGAAAAGAAGATCGAGTGTGGTGAAAAATCAGCCACCAATTCACTACCAACCCATTTTATGCTGCTGGTGTAGAATAATATCACCCTGAAAGTTTTTCAAAGTATTGATAGATGTTAATGCTTTGTATGCTTCTTCCTATTTATCCAAATCACTGGAAAGCTTCAACATAATAACTAATGTATTTGAAAATGTGCTCAGAAAGGATTTGACTCACTAGAAGCAGTGACTGTGTACTGTGAAAGGCTCCAAGTGAGAATGGGTTAACTTCTAAGGGTGATTGTTAAGAAAACACTTCTGTTGGGAAAGGATTCTGAACTCTCCCACCAGCAATATAATCTAAGCCTCAGGCCCAGAGAGGAAGATCTGAAAACCACAAACGCTCATAGGAAATTGCAAACATTTCTCAAAGTATGGACCTTAATTAACCAAATTATAGAGAATTATTAAACCAACAAAGCAGGGCAGATCAAAATGCGAAACAACATGGCTCCAGGACTGGGCTGCATTTTGATTTGCTGCCACAACAGTGAAACCAAGACACTGGGACCTCAAGCTTGGCCAGACATTTAAGTTTTCGTTTTAAAAGGAGAGTGTTTGATTCCTATTGTTATCCCCAGAGTCCTCTTTAAGTCTGCCGGAAGTGCAAATCTACAGAATATAAACTCTTAAGTTACCACCTTAACCTTCCATGCACTCCCATTCCCTTGATCCCCATTTAAGAATGCCCAAAAGACACACTCAACATGACAGTGTTTAATATTTAATTGGATTCAGATTTTTCCAATTTTTTCATGAAGTGTTTGCAATTTTTTAAACTAAAAATTAATTGAAGGGCTAAAGATAAAGAGTCAGGGTCATATTCGTGTTGCTGCATCCCAGAGTATGGTAGCACAAATAGGATAATGGAACTTTGAAATGAAAAATGAAAATATGAAAGAAAAAGTAGTCATTTGATCCATCAAGCCCAAGTGATAATTTATCTTATGAAGGAGTCTTCCCAACATAATACACACTTGTAATTTAGTTAGTTGATTTTCCAAAATTGCTTTAATATTCTTGATTTATAGTGATTGAAGGATGGAAAGCAGGAGAAATTACTTTACTATTTCCATTCCTTCCCAGAAAAGACACACAAGATAAAAGAGTAAAAGATCAATAAATATAAAAAAATTGTTAGCAAAAATTGTTGGCAATACTTTCTACCCCACTGAATTAATTTCCTGAGGGAAAGGCCAGCATAAATATTGCTCGATCTACAGAGGTAATCACACAGAATTGCAGAGTGTTCATGCACCCTTACCTCTCTGCCAAAGATTCCTGCACTGCTGTTTTCTGCAGACACATTCACCCGCCTTACCAGACAAGAGTCATTTCTTATGGGTTCCTTTGTTGCATCTCCTGTCAGATATCTGGGATCAGGTCCCATTCTCACCATTTCTTGCACAATGGGTGAGAAGCAGTGGGCAGGATTTTACTCGCAGCCTTTTGGACGCTGCTTTTATGTGCGACTTCATGGTAACTCCTTTATGCAAAAACGGAGAGAGACAGAAAGCAGGAAATGACAAGCCAGTTAACTTATTATCTGTCATAGGGAAAATGTTAGGATCTATTATTAAAAAGGTTATAGCAGGGCACTTAGAAAAATTCAAGGCAATCAGGCAGAGTCAATGTGGTTTTGTGAAAGGGAAATCATGTTTAACCAATTTATTGGAGTCCTTTAAAGAAGTAACAAAGGGCAAGATTTTCCCGTCGGCGGGGCCTGCTCGCCGACATGTAAAATGACGCGCAGTGATGTCGGGTGGCACTCCCGATGTCACTGCGCTCCATTTAAATTTTCACGTAGACGAGGGTGCAGCAAAATCAGCTGTGCGCCCGTCGACTTGCCAATGGCCAATTGAGGCCATTGACAGAGTCATTAAACTAATTAATGGACCTGCCCTTCCAACCTTAAGGTTGGCGGACAGGCCAGGAGCCCCGGCGAGAATTAGAAAAAGCATGAAACATCATCCATGGGCAGGATGAGGTTTCATGTAGGTTTTTAAAAATTTAATTAAAGTTTTTTTTAAAAATTATGGACATGTCCCAACTCATGTGACAGCATGAGGGGACATTTCAGGGATTTGTTTTTTATATTTTTTATATTTTTGACAGTAGAGGCGATCTCCCTGAGGCAGCACTTAGCCTCTGGGAGGTGAGTGCGCTCTTTTGTGTGCATGCGTGAAAGAGCGCTCTCTCAGGTTTAGAGATACCCTCCTGGCCGCACAGGGAGCTCATAGCACTTCCGTGTGGAGCGCCTATGCGCTCTCGCACTTCAACTTTGCCCGCGCCAGGGGGAAAATTTTGCCCATATGCTGTGGATAAAGGGGAACCGGTGGATGTACTGAACTTAGATTTCCAGAAAGCATTTGATAAAGTGCCACATCAAAGGTTATTGTGAAAAATAAAAGCTCATGGCATAAGGGGTAGCATATTGACATGGAAGAAGATTGGCTAGCTAACAAGAAAGAGGGGGTAGGTATAAATGCCCTCTTTTTCTGGTTTGGCAATGTAATTACTGGTGCACCATAGGGATCAATGCAGGGGCCTCAAGTTTTTACAATTTAGGTAGATGACTTGGATGAAGGGACCAAAGGTATGGTTGCTAAATTTGCTGATGACACAAAGAAACATAGGAAAGTAAGATGTGAAGAGGAGGCTACAAAGGGATATAGATAGGTTGAGTGAGTGGGTAAAATTTTGAAGATGAAGTATAACATGGGAAGATGTGTAATTGTCCATTTTGGCAGGAAAAATACATAAGAAACATATTATTTGAATGGTGAGAAATTGCCAGGCTCTGAGTTGCAGAGGGATCTGGGTGTCCTATTGCATGAATTGAAAAAGGCTTGTATGCAGGTACAGCAAGTAATTAGGAAAGCTAATAGAAAGTTCTGGTGAAGGGTCATGAGGACTCGAAACGTCAACTCTTTTCTTCTCTGCTGATGCTGCCGGACCTGCTGAGTTTTTCCAGGTAATTCTGTTTTTGTTTTGAATAGAAAGTTATTGTTCATTGTGAGGTGAATTGCATACATTGGTAGGGAGGTTATGCTTTAGTTTATATAGGACATTGATGAGACCACATCTGGAGTACTGTGTATAATATTGGTCTCCTTATTTAAGGAAGGATGTAAATGCGTTGGAAGCAGTTCAGAGAAGGTTTACCAGACTAATACCTGGAATGGATGGATTGTCTTATAAGAAAAGGTTGGATAGGTTAGGCTTGTATCCACTGGAGTTTAGAAGAGTAAGAGGTGACTTGATTGAAACATAAGATCCTGAGGGACTTGACAGGGTAGATATAGAAAGTATGTTTCCTTTTGTGGGTGAATCCAGAACTAGAGGCCACTGTTTAAAAAGGGGTTGCTTGCCTACAGCGGAGATGAGAAGAAATTGTTTCTCTCAGAAGGTCTTTGGAACTCTCTTCCTCAAAGGATGGCGGAAGCAGAGCCTTTGAATATTTTCACAGCAGTGCTAGACAGATTCTTGATAAGCAAGGGGGTGAAAGGTTAAGAGAGTAGATGGGATTGTGGTGTTGTGATTACAATCAGATCAACCATGATCTTCTTAAATGGTGGAGCAGGCTCGAGGAGCCAAGTGGCCTACTCATGCCACTTTGTATGTTCGTATGTCAAATGGGGGTCAGAAGCCAGCACTTTGTGGGGAACAGTAACCAGGCTGTGATATTCCTGTGAATTGCCCAGTTAATGGCCAGAGGCCTGGCTCATCAATTTCGATTGTGCCTGAAAATGAGCAAGGAGGAGGCACATGAGTTTCGTGAGCTTGGATGACAAGGACCAAAGTAAATTAATATGTCATCTAATTTTCATTAGACTAAAATTTCCTACCTTAAAAACAGTGACTACACTTCAAAAGTACTTCATTTCCTGTAAAGATCTTTGACACTCCTGGTGTTTTTTTAAAATTCATTCGTGGAATGCTAGTGTGCTGGCTAGGCCAACATTTATCGCCCATCCTTAATTGTCCTTGAGAAGGTAGTGATGAGCTGATTGTTGAACCGCTGCAGTCCATGAGTTGTCGGTACACCCACAGTGCTGCCAGGGAGGGATTTCTAGTATTTTGACCCCGTGACAGTGAAGGAACGACAATATATTTCCAAGTCAGGATGGTGAATGGCTTGGAGGGAAACTTTCAGTGGTGGTGTTCCCATCTGTCTGCTGCCCTTGTCCTTCCAGATAGTGGCAGTTGTGGGTTTGGAGGGTGCTATCTAAGGAACCTTGGTGAGTTTCTGCAATGCATCTTGCAGATGCTGCCACTGTGCTTCAGTGGTGGAGCAAGTGAATGTTTGTGGGTGGGGTGCCAATCAAGCGGGCAGCTTTGTTCTGGATGATGTCAAGCTTCTTGAGTGTTGTGGAAGCTGCACTCATCCAGGCAAGTGGGGAGTATTCCATCACACTCCTGACTTGTGCCTTGTCAATGATGGACAGGCTTTGGGGTGTCAGGAGGTGATTTACTGGCCACAGGATTCTGAGTCTGGCCTGCCCTTGTAGCCACAGTATTTTTATGGCTCGGCCAGTTCAGCTTCTGTTCAATGGTAACACTCAGGATATTGATAGTGGGGGATTCAACGATGATAATGCCATTGAATGTCAATGGACAATGGTTAGATTTTCTGTTGTGTCAATGGGCCCTCGCCTGGCACTTGTGTGGTACATTGTATGCTTCAAAAGTGCTATATAAATGCACCTGTTCCTTTGTTTCTTATTAGTCAGGAATGCAGTCAGAGCTGTGCATTCACTTTAATGGCTATGTACTTGTTTTGGGAGTTGGGCTGTGGGGTGTTGTCGGGTATCAGGTTTAACTGATGCCACTTAAAAGCAGCCAGCACCTCTTAAAGGGAAGGTGCAGTCTATTTATAGGCAGCAAGGAAACATTTTCAAAGAAGTAAAGGACAGGATTTTTCACGCCCCAGGTTGGCAGGCTGGGAGGTGATGGGGGAACGGTAGACATTGGGATGGCTCCCTGATGCATTCCCACTACCGGTGAAGTTTCCCAGTATTGGGGCCAGATATGCATGTGCTACTGCTGGGAAGTGGGCAGCCAATTTAAATAATTAAGGCCTCTATTAGAGCTGATGTTTCTCAGCATGCTGGCATTGAACTGGTAGCAGAGTGGCCCCCGGCCCCTTGGGGAGACCTGCCATGTGCCCTCCATAATTTTTAATTTTATCTTTACCTCTCCGAGTTGCCTTCATACTAATGCAGTATGATCTTTGAGCTGCCTCAGCAGTGCCCACCTCTCCAGATAGGGCTGTTGAATCTTTCGAATTACCGGCCCTTTGACTGAGCTGGTAGCATTGGGAGCCCGTCTGCCACTCTTAATTGGATGGTGAGCCAGCAAGTAGCCAATTCGGAGCCTGCCTTTGGGAAAATTGCAGAGCTGGTCCCAGTCTTGGTAAGTGTGGGACCCCCATGTCATCCCAATGTCAGCATCCCGAACTCCGCAGTAAAATCCTGTCTAAACCATCTGGAAGAGTTGATGGCTAAGTTCTCCGGTGTAGCTTTGGAGGACCTTGTCCAGCATTTCAATGGGCGGGAGGAGATTCTGCTTCTCCCAGTTGACAAAAAGGATTCTGGCCAAAGCTTTTGTCAGTGGGAAGAGATCACTGAGAAAGTCAGTGTCATGGGATAAGTTCCCAGGACATGGCTCTAATGTTGAAGAAAACTTCATGACCACCAGAGTTGTGGTGGTTGGAATTTGACAGCTTGCCACTATTACTCACCTCATCTAGACAGCCATACTACATACAATGCTCCTCTCCCTGCTTCCCTTCAGTCTCCTATAAGCTATTCTAGTTGAGGCACTGGATGGGCTAAAAACTGATAAAAAGGTGGTATTAGACACACCCGCTGTACGTAAATTTGGTAAGTCAGCATGTGATGCATCGGAGGATACTAAGGGAAGTAAAGTTGGAAATCGCAGAGTGCCGAATACAGGGATTGTGCCAGAGGACTGTAGAACTGCAACTTGTTGCACCTTTGTTCAGAAAAGGGTGCAAAGATGAGCCCAGTAACTGTAGGCCATTCAGTTTACCCTCGGTGGTGGAAAAGCTTTTAGAAACGATAATCCAGGACAAAATTAACAATCATTTGGACAAGTGTGGACTAATTAAGAAAAGCCAGAACAGGGCTGTTAATCAAAATTGTGTTTAACTAACTTGATTGAATATTTTGATCAAGTAACAGAGAAGGTTGATGAGGTTTCTGTGGTTGATGTTGTCTACATAAAATTCCAAAAGGCTTTTGAAGTGTCACATAATAGGCTTGCCGGCAAAGTTGAAGCCGATGAATGAAATAGACACCAGCAGCATGGATATGAAGTTAACTAAGTAACAGGAAACAGAAAGTAGTAGTGAACAGTTGCTTTTTTGGACTGGAGGAAGATATACAGCCGGGTGCCTCAGGGGTACTAACTAGGACAACTGCTTTTTTTGATGTATATTAATAAACTAGACTTGGGTGTATAGGGCACAGTTTCAAAATTTGCAGATGACACAAAACTTGGAAGTATTGTGGATTGTGAGAAGGATAGTGTCAGACTTCAAGAGGAAAAGGACTGGCTAGTGGAATGGGGAGGACACATGGCAGGTAAAAATTCATGCAGAGAAGTGGTACATTTTTCTTGGAAGAGTGAGGAGAAGCACTATAAATTTTTTGAAAATACTGTTATGGACAGAATTTAAGTGCTTCCTTTTAATGCCTTATCTTTCTATGCCTGTAACTCTCTCCCTCAAGTTTTTCTGGCTGGAAAACACTTCCTCTGTCTCTTTCTCTTTGAATTCTCTCTTTCCTTTTTTCTCTCTCCTCCATTTTCTTCTGGGCATCCCTTTTTCTTTTTTTCTCCCTTGCCTGAAAGTCTAACTCTAGCCTTTGCTCTTCTAGGCAAGTTTTGGCTAAGTTAACCTGATCTGTTTCAGGTTATGGATCCTCTACCTGTTCTGATTCTGAGGTGATCCAAGATGCTAAGCCACCATCTTTAGTACCTCAGGCTTTTGGCTTTATTATGCATATTCAGCTCTATCTGCTTTTATGGATTTTAATTGTTCTGTGTTTAAATACGCTAATTTTGGCCAAGTTAAGTCCTACCCTTGCATAAATGTTTTTACTTTAAAATTAGTCATTTTTTTCTTTTAAAGTGTGATGGACTAAGACTTCGCACTGCAGATTTTTATAAATATATATATATATGTATGTATGTAATATCTATATATATATATGTAATATCTATAAATCTATATACTCATTGCTATTTCTAAGCTTTAAAAATGGACCATGGCTGAACATGTGCTGTCCGTGACCCCAGAACAAAATAAGCCACTTTGCAATTTAGCGGAAACTCACACCTCGTATCTCTGAGGAGCCATGAATGATCAGCTGGAGGCTGCATAGCCCAACTTCCAAGAGAAACATACAAAGGCCATTTGCATTTGATAACCCAACTGGCCTGCAGGATATAGAGGGTCTGCTAAGACAAAAAACCCCTCAAGCATTCCTTTCAACTCATAATGGCTGGGACACTTAGCAGTCTTTGAGATCAAGCCTAACTCCAGATGATGGATGCACATCCTTTGTTGAATATCTGTTGGAGAAGTGGGAGATCACATGACCTAGGCCTCTGGCTTGTGGAACAAGTAATATTGCCTTGCTGAGCTGAATCGCTCATTCTGCTGCTTTGATATCTGACTGGCAGGCCACACGGAAGGAGCTCTGGCCACGTTGGACACCTGGACCCATCTACCCTGCTTCTGCTGGAAGTTCTGTACCATTGCCTACAAAACTGATTTATCTCTGCATGCCTTTGCCACCTTGTGAAGTCAACACGTGGAAAAGTAAATTTTATAACCTTGGTTTTCAGCCCGCCATCCTCCCTTAAAGAATATCTTCTTGGACTTTTATTCTGGACGCTGGAACTCATGTGAACCAATATTTATTTTTTCTGTGGTCTCTTTACTGTGAAATCTTTTTTTCTCTATCCCTCTCTTTACTGTCTGAGTGTGGAGAGGAGGTGACATTGCAAACCCTCCTTCCCGCATTTTGAGTGTGCACAGATAAGCTAACCCCTTGAATTCATCCCATCCTGGATTTGCTATGGGGCTATTAATGGAAAATTGGAGCACACAAAAACCAAAGGGTTAGGAAATATGCCACCGCTTATAAAGAGGGAAACAAATCAAAAACACCTTTTTGTTTCCACATGAGCACTTAGAGGAGGGATTAGTGCTGTTGAAATTAACCCCCTTCCTGTCCATAACAATAGTATTCATAAAGCTTACTGCTATAACCTATATGTGGTTTTGGTTCACAATTTTGACTATGATACTTTTGTCTTCCACTGACAATTTCATTTTTAGTGTCAGATTTGGCTCATTTGCAAAGAATTAATATTCTGGATGCAGTATCGAATTGACAGAATTTATGTGTTTCCAAGCGGTGAATGTTTTCATACGCTCAGAGTGAGTATCCCAATTAAATAATTCCAGCAGCACGTTGTTCATGAGTTTAAAAAATAAAGAAGGTTATTTATTATCACACACTTACCCCAAATTTAACACGACATTTTCCTCCACACATCTCACCCACACTCTCAAACACACAAAGAGTAGATACAGATGAAGGTAATATATTGTTACATCTTATAATTATCTAAGTCTCGTTTATGGCAGACTTGTAGTTTCTTGGATGAAGTTGGTGCTTTAGTTAAAGTGAAGGTCTGGTAAAGCAAAGGATTCTTGGCTTTACAAGGAAGCTGTGAGTCTTCCTGTAGTTGAATTTCCAGGAGTTTGGTTCTCAGCTGAACTTTAAGTGGAACAAGTTGGATAGTCATTCTCTCTTTGTTAGGATCTTCAAGTTTCAAAGTATTGCTGTTTATTTCCTTGGCTGCTTAGATGACTTGCAGCCCATCTGATGGCTTGAGATTTACCCTGGTTGTTTGGGTGAGGGAAACTATCATAATACAATGGAAGGTTGATAGGATCCATTCACATCTATCTACACACATTGAGTTTTTATGTCCCCTTTTGTCCTGGACGAAACAGAGAGTCAGGTCAACTGGAATTCTATAGTCCTGTTTTGTTGATCCATCCTTTAGCAAAGGGATATGTGAATTCCCTGGATGGCTGTGACTGTCTATACTTAACTATATATTTGCTTGAGACTTTGGACTGCCTAAAGATCAAAATGCCGAAGGTCATATGATTTGCAGCAGCCATTTTAGTGGTCTGATTATGTCCAGCTTAAAAAGTATTGACTAAAAGTTCATGATATACAAAGGACAGGATTTTCCCATCGGCGAGCGGGGGGCGAGGCTTGCTTGCCGACGCGTAAAATGACCGATGCGTAAAATGATGCATGGTGAGGTCGGGCGGAACTCCCAACGTCACCACGCCCCATTTAAATTTTCTGGTAGGTGAGGGCGCAGCAAAATCAGCTGTGCACCCGCCAACCTGTCAATGGCCAATTGAGCTAATTAATGGACCTGCCTGTCCAACCTTAAGGTTGGTGGGCAGGCCAGGAGCCCCGGCGGGAATTAGAAAAAGCATGAAACATCATCCACGGGCAGGATGAGGTTTCATGTCAGTTTCAAAAAAATTTTATTAAATTTTTTTTTTAAATTATGGGCATGTCCCAACTCACGTGACAATGTCACATGAGGGCACATGTCAAGAACTTTTTTTTTTCTCTATTTTTAATATTTGTGACAGAACAGCCAATCTCCCTGAGGCAGCATTTAGCCTCATGAAGATGAGTGTGCTCTTTCGTGCGCGTGCGTGAAAGAGCGCGTTCTCGGGTTTAGTGAATCCACCCACCCCAGCCCACACATGGAGCAGATAGCGCTTCTGTGTGGATGTCGCGCTGGGCGGGCCTTAATTGGCCCACCCACATAGAATGGGGCCGTGCCCCCGATCGGGGATGCTGATCGGAGGCGCGCCTGTGCGCGCCCACAATTCAACTTAGCCCCAACGGGGGGAAAGTCTTCCCCATAATATAAAAGGGTTGCAGCAGCAGAGGAACTGGGGAGAATGTGTGTATAACCCATTGAAGGAGGAAGGACAGGGTGAGAAAACAGTTAAAAAGGCATATGGGACTTTACAAATGAAGGCATAGAATACAATGAATATGATGAACCGTTTTAAACTGGAATATTGTACAACAGTTTAGGAAGAATACAAAGATTTTTTCTATTTGTTCATGTAGGTGTCACTAGCATTTATTGCCCATCCTTAATTGCCATTCTATTTAAGAGTCACATATAGGCCAGATAAGGTAAGGACAGCAGATTTCCTCCCCTAAAAGCCATTACTCAGCCAGATGGGTTACTAATGACAATCAGCAATGGTTTCATGGTCATCATCAGACTTTTAATTCCAAATTTTTATTTGTTCTAATTTCACCAACTGCCATGGCAGGATATGACCCTGGGCTGCTAGAGTACTAGTCAGTGACCATGCAACTATGCCACCACCTCCCCATAGCAAGTGGGTAGATTTAATTAGATAGCTAGTGGGTGGATTTAAGAAAATTGTTCAGGGATAAGGAACTTCAGTTATGTGGATAGATTGGAGAAGCTGGAGTTGTCCTGCTTAGAGAAGAGAAGGTTGAGAGAAAATTTGATAGAGGCTTTCAAAATCATGAGGGGTTACCATTAGCAGAAGTGTCGAGAACCAGAGGTCACAGAGTTAAGGCGAATGGCAAAAGAACCATGGCGACATGAGGAAAAACTTTTTTATGAGTGGTTAGGACCTGGGATGCACTGCTTGAGAACACGGTAGAAACAGGTTCAATCTCGGATTTCAAAAGGGAATTGGATAAGCAAAAAAAAAAGCTGGGCTACAAGGAAATGGGATTAGCTAAATAGCTCTTGTGGAGAACTGGCACAGCTCAATAGGTTCCTCCTGTACTGTAATATGGGGAGGTGGTGACATATTGGTATTGTTACTGGTTCTAGTGACCCAGGGTAATGCTCTGGGGGCCTGGGTTCCAATCCCACCATGGCAGAAAATCTGGAATTAAAAGTCCAATGATAACCATGAAGCCATTGCCTATTGTTGCAAAATCCCATCTGGTTTATTAATGTCCTTTAGGGAAAGAAAATCTGCTAGCCTTACCTGGTCTGGGCAATATATGACTCCCCCTGCCAGAAATGCTTATTCCATTGAGCAATATGCTAGTGAACTTGCATGCAGTGGCTCTGAAACACTGGAGAAGGCACAAAGAAAAGTTACAAGGATGATAGCAGAACTGAGAGGCTATAATTGTTGGGAAAGACTGAACAGCCTGGGATCTTTTCTGTAGAAGAGAGAAGTCAGAATAGTGGCCTAATAGATGCCTTTAAAATTATGAAGAGGTTAGATGTAATGGAGAATTTTCTCCACCGTCGGGGTGCAGGGCTGAGTGGGAACGGGTGTGCAGCTGATTGCTGCCCATGATTGGCTGTGCAATGCCATTTTCTGTGAGCTGGCCAATTAAGGCCCACCCAGCGTGACGCGCACCCTGAAGCACTGAGCGCTCCCTGTGCAGACAAGGGGAGGAGGCTGAGTCGGGGCCTGCACTCTTTCATGGAGCTGCATCAGGAAGTTTAATTTCATTGTGAAAAAGTGAATAAAAGATTTTTAAAAATTATTTGGACATGTCCTCTCATGTGACAGTGTCACATGAGCTGGGATATGTCTACAAATTTTATTTAAAATGTATCTTAAAGTTTGAAAACCTCCATGAAACCTCATTCAGCCCATGGATGAGTTTCCATGATAAATGCGAAGGCCCTCTGGGCTCTTCGCCTGCCCGCCAACTTTAAGGTTGGAAGGGCAGCTCTGTTAATTATTTTAACTGCTATTTAAATGGCCTTAATAGGCCTTTGACAGTTCAGCGAGTGCACAGCCGAATCCGGTACGTACCCACCGAACTGAAAATCAGAATGACGCATGGTGACGTCGGGACACATGCCCAACGTTACCACGCGTCACTTTACATGTTGGCGAGCAGGGCCTGCCCCGTCACATTGACCAGAAGATTCAGGCCATAGAGAAGATCTACCCAAAGATCGGAGACTTAAATAGAAGATAATACATACAATATAATGAATCAATAAAGTATTCAGGAATGAAATATTTACTCAGAGAGTGGTTAGAATGTAGAACTTGTAAATCACATGGAGTAGTTGAGGCGGGTAGTGTGGTTGCAGTTATGGGAAAGCTAGATAAACACAAGAGGGAGAAAGCAAGAGAAGGATATGCTAATATGTTCAGATGAAGTACGATGAGAGGAGACTCGAGTGGAGCATGACAACAGGCATAATAAACCTGTTGGGCCTAATAGCCTATTTTAGTACTGTTAGTTCAATAGGTGGCAGGGGAGGTGACAATTTATGTCACAGGCTCTTCTTTACACAAAGAGTACATGGACTTCTGGAAAGAGTACTTCTGGAAACAACCAGACGTTATGATGACTTTTTCTTACCTTTCTTTACCTGCATCTACCTTGTGATCTTGTGAAGGTGGATAGCAAGAGATTCAGCCAATATTGATTTTACTCTACTATCAGATCTCAGGACTAGCTGGCTATCAATCTAACTTATCAATTAACTGGCATTGTGGCACGATTGTGAAACTCATGGGGCTGAATTTTACGCTGATCTGGCGGGCATGAAATCACGGGATGACATTGGGCGAGTGTCCCAACCTCATCCTATCCTTGCACGATATTTCGCGCAAAAGTTGGAAGCGCGCTCACCAACAATTAAGAGGGCAATTAAGTCCATTAACGGCGCAATTGCCTGTCATTTGTGTAGCCCGCCCAACCTTAGTTGGCGGATAGGTGAATCGGCCAGGCGGCCTTTACAATTTTCATCAAACCACATCCAAGGGTGGACTGAGGTTTCTGTTATTAAATAAAATAAAAATAGAAATCTGTGGACAGCAATTTTATAATCTATATGTTCAGGTGCCTGATTGTGATGCTTGGACATTTTTTTCCTGATTTTAAAATCTATATTTCCTGGGTTTTGGCTATTCAGCTCCCTGAGGCAGCTCTCTGCCTTCAGGAAGCTTTCTCTCAGCGCTTGCCCTCGTTGACATCATCGCCCCTCCTCCTCCCAGCCCCATCCTGGCAGCGCTGAGCTTTCAGCACGTTCTTCACACTGGCTGGCCGTTAATTGGATAGCCAGCGTGAAATCGTGGTCAGGGGGCCAATCATTTTCCGTGGTCCGTTTCCTGGCTGATCCTGCACCCGCTGATTGCGCCCGTCTGCCGAGCTGAAAATTGTGGCCCATATTACTTACTACCTAATATTTCTATTATGTCTCCTGGTGGGGAACTGAAGGGTGCAGAGTGTAGATCTCTCTTCTGAAATGATATGTGGCCAGTGCTCCGAGAAAATATTTTTCTGATGGTGCCAAGGTGGTTCACTGTAAACTATCTCTGTTCAGTGAAGGAGGTTTTGGTGGTGCACAGCAGAATAAACCTACCCTCAGCGATGGACTGGGTGGTGCAACATGTGTAGGAAGATCAAAAGTTCGGGTCAGATTTCAAATATTGCTGAACCCGGATAGTTTGGGTAAACGTGATTGGAAAATAATTGTCTTCAAAATAATATGTGTCTCAAGAAAAAAATGTATAAGTAAAATCATATGAAATTTTCCCTTTCAAGTGATATTGTTAGTTCAACAATGTCACCTGGGAGCAAGCTTATATACCTCAGTGTTGTCTGGTTTGGAGATCAGCAGATCAGCTGGCAATGCAGGGCTTTAGCACTTTGACCTCAGAAAATAAAAGCTGGTCAAAATTAATCAATATTCAGGATCCAAACTTCAACTTTGACTTCTTCAAACCTTGGTCGTTCAGTTCTAAGTGTGAGACCAGGAGCACAAGAGACGTTTTTGGTAAAGAGACCAACTGTGATCAGAAGGGAAAGAATAGGCCAAGTGCTGACACAGAGCATAGCTTATTACTGGTATAATGGAAACTGATGGTGAATGTTTTCCATTTAATGGTTTTTACTTACATTTTGACCTCACCATCTTGATATTTCTCAAAAACGTTACAGACATTATAATATGACAGAAAAGCATTAAAAGGTCACTAGGATCTCATTAACTTATAGACATCACAGGTCACAAGCCTGAAGCCAATAGCCTTGCAATAAATACTTGACCTAACAACATACATTTTAAAGTATGCCAGTTAATGGATCCATTATCAGAACTTAGTGTTCCAAAGTTCAAATGCAGGATCTTAATCATTAATTTTATTGTCCACATTATATTCATGCACTTTTTCAGATGCTAAGCATTGGGCAAGCAGAGCAGGATAAATCTGGAAGTAAAGAAAATACATATTCTGGATTTAAAATAGTTTCATTACTTCTGACAAATGAAATTAATGACAACTGTAGCTATTAAATATCAAACCTAAAATGATGGCACTAAATCAGCCATTTTGTGATTTGTTTCTCAAAATCTGTATTTGGTCTAATATTGGTTCTGGGTCCTCTTTGTGTTAACTATTCTTTGTTTTAGAAAGGGAGGCCTGAGTTAGCACTTTGACTGTGGAACATCGATGACTGCAATGTTTTCCCAATGTCTCTTATTTGCAATGCATGGCCAATTTGGAGCAGCAATATTACTCCTTGTAGGTTTCCTGTAAGGAGGAGGTAGGGAGGCCAAGTTCTGGGAAGACTTTAAAAGGCAGAAACCTGTTAGAGGGCAGCAACATCTATTTGCATGAACGTTTGAAACAACAGCCTCAGAGCCAGAATTTTACCGTTGGCGGGGGTTGCTTGGCAGGGGTGGGCGGGGGCAGTCGGGAAGCCGACTGCCGCCTGCGATCGGAAGCGCACCGCAAGTTTACGCGGGCAGGCAAATTAAGGCCTGCCCAGCATGAGACACGGCCTGTGAATGAGCGCAAATGGGCAGGCAGGGGCTTAATGTCCGCCTGGTCCAATGGCAACCCAGCAGCTGATTCAAATGCAGCCTCGGCAGCCCCTGGAAGGCTGCCACTGAAGGACGCGGAAGTCCTGTGAATGGAAACCATAGAGGGTGGACATGGCAAGCGGGAGGTCAGGTCAGTGGGGCAGTTGGCCCCATGTTTCTCAGATGAGTGCCTCACTGCCTTCCTGGAGGAGGTGGCAGTGAGGAGAGAAACACTTCTCCCCAGGGATGGGAGGAGGAGGCACCCCCACCCACCAAAAAGGCCTGGGAGGAGGTGGCATCCAGGGTCAGCAGCCACGACATGGTGAGGTACACATGGGAGCAGTGCTGGAAGCGCTTTAATTATCTCCTGTGATCGGGAAGTGTGAGTACCCTGTTGGCATGGGTCACTTTGCAGAACAGGTAATCACTGTCAACCTCAGAGGTGTTACAGTGTGAGTGGCAAATGTCAATGAGGCAGGATCTGGCCAAGGGGGAGAGGCTCCATGTACCTTGGTCAAGCAGCTGCGGTGAGGTTGGGGTACCAGAGGGGAAGTAAGATTGCATTGCACTGAGGTGAGAAATATGGGGTTTTTTTGCAACCATTCCATTGTAGTCTCTATATTGATGTGAGCCTCGAAGCTGGAATACCCATGATGCTGATTCCTGTCTCATCAGGGTGCCAGGCATGCACACTGACACTCTAATGAGTTAAACTAATGACATGTCCTTCTTCTCCCTTTTAGGTGCACCAGCAGCCCTTCATTCTGAGGAGCCTGAAGGCCCACTGCTGACCTCTGAAGACCAACATGCTGAGTACGCACCAGCGTTACACCATCTCTGTCAAGCAGGCATCAGCACAGATACCAGCACTTTGGTGGGCATAAGATTGCCGTCAATTATCTCGGTGCACATTGGTGAGGGCACTTCACACTCTCTTGAGGTGCAGGTGGAGGCAGTGAGTGCCCAGGATGCCAGCAGTAGGAGGACTGTTGGGAACCAAGGCAATGCTCAATCGAAGGCTGATGATGGGCCTCTGGAGTTGCCCATGAGGCAGCAGATGCTGGATGTCCAGCATGGTGTGCAGGAGGATCTGGTGGAGATACATGAGGGAATGCGTGCCTTGGTGAAAATTGTGGAGGAGTCCATGCGGAGCATAAGCACTTCATTGACCCTCATGGCTGAGTGCAATGCTTCCTCCATGGAGAGAATGATGACTCTCATACAGAAGCTCCTCCAGGGATTCAATCAGCAATTCCTGGGGATGTGTTTGGACCTGCAAGCCGTCACACCGGCAATGATCTCAGCCAGTCAGTGTCGGTGTGGGAGATGGACTGGGCACCCATTGTCCCAGCTAGGTGCCCATCCATCAATGGTGAGCAGAGAGGTTCAAAAGGGCCTCACTTTGGCTTACAAGCTGCCTGTCATCTCTGCGGGCTCCTCTCAGGGTGCTCTGGATGATGGCAGCAGCTCCTCTGCCCCTCTGCCAGTGACTGTGGCACCTGATGAGGCTGCAGCAACTGAGGAGATGCCAACCGTGGCACTGGCCGCTCCCTCCCAGGTGAGGCCAGCCCAGCTCCATGGGCCAGAGGACGCCCGTCAAGGTCATCAAGACCAACAAGACAGCAGAGTGAGCAGGCTGTCCCCCCATGCCAATGCCAGCGAGGGGGGAGCACCAAGATGTAACATCCGTAAGTGAAAACTTAAAGTACCTTAAACACAAAATGGCCTGATCACGGGTGATACTTGTTTCTCCCATTTCTCTGTTCTTTTTTTAATGGTGTGGTGTAAAACACTGGTCAATTTTAATTTCTGCAATGTTTGTCAGTCAACAGTAAATGATATATTGTTTTTGCAACTGGCTTCTGGATGCTTCATTTGTTTTGTAGGTGCAGGGTGAGCCATGATGTTATGATGGACATGTGAGTCCTTAAATTTTATTGCAATGGAATATAGTGTATGTTGTTGACCAAGGAACTGGTCCTGTCAGAGATCGAGTATGGAGCCAGCAGTCCTGGTATGTGGTGGTTGTATCAAAGTGTCCCAGGTGTCCCTGCCTTCATGGAGGTTATCCAGGTCAGCATCCATGCCCTCCGTGTTCTCCTGACCGTGCTCATCCTCAGACTTACTACTGAACTCATCATCTGTTGCCTGTGCAACTGCGTCAAGGTCTTCTTCATCCACTGCATCCTCCCTTTCTAGTGACAGATTGTGGAGAGCACAGCATGCAACCACCATCAATGACACAGGCTCTGGGGGTATTGCAGTCCGTCCCCTGAATGGTCCAGGCATTGGGAGCGTATCTTGAGAAGACCGATGCTTCTTTTTACCACCGCCCTTGTAGACCATGGCTCCTGTTGTATCGCTGCTCGGCCTTTGTTCTTGGGCGGCAGAGAGGAGGCATGAGCCCTCTCTTGAGGGCATAGCTCTTGTCACCCAGCAGCCATCCATTCAGCCAGGCTGGAGCACTGAAGAGCCTCGGCACCTGGGAGTGTCTCACGATGTAAGCATCATGGGAGCTGCCAGGGTACCTTGCACAGACTTGCAGAATCTGCATCCTGTGATCACACAATATCTGCACGTTCATGGAGTGGAAGCCCTTCCTGTTGACAAAGGCACCTGGCTGACCCACTAGGCCTTGATAGCCACATGTGTGCAGTCAATTGCACCCTGAACACGGGGGGGGGGGACCCAGCAATGACTACGAAGCATCTTGCTCACTTTGTCTGGCTGACCTCGCCCATACGTTAATGAATGAAAGTCAATGCACGCCTGAACAGAGCTTCTGTCACCAGTTTGATGCAACTGTGGACAGCTGATTGGGAGACTCCACACAGATCCCCCACTGAGCCCTGGAAAGAGCCGGAGGCATGGAAGATGAGGGACACTGTGACCTTTAGAGCCACTGGAATGGGGTAACCACCCACCCAGTCTGAGCTGATCTCAGGGCCGAACATCTGGCAAATGGAAGTCACTGTGTCCCTTGAGAGATGGAGCCTCCTTTGGCATTGCAACTCAGACATATTGAGGAAGTTGCATCGCTGCCTGTAAACCCTGGCAGCAGGGTATTAGTGTCTTCTGCGGCCCCTTCTGCCTTGGCCTTCCTGTTGGCCCTGTGCTACTTGTGCCTCTGCCTCTCCTCCCACAGGTCACTCCCCTGGAAGCTGAATAGGACACATGACCTCTTCTCCCTTCTGCCCCTCTCTTTGTCCTCAGAGGAGGTGCCTCCAGAGGAGACCACAACCTCCATTACCAGGGTAAGGAACAGCTGTCTGATACCAGGAAGACCCACATGATGTGAATCCTCTGGGGGCCTGGAAGACAACACTGAGTCCTGAACTGAAGCCCCTAAATGCTCTGAATGCAGCTCTGACGTGAAATGAAGCTGTCCCATTTGCAGAAGCAACCAGCAGCAAGTGCTATCCAAAGCTCCTCGCTAATCGCTTTGTCAAGGCCACTGATCCCTCATATCCCACCCATGGATGAGGTTTTTCAAATTGTAGCCTGCCCGTTTGCCCATTTTGCCCATGCGATGGCCTGAGAATTGCTTGGTCTATGTAAAGTCGGAGACAATTGGTCTTTGAAGGGACTTAACTGGCTACCTAATTAATGGCGGGTGCACCTCTGTCTTCATCACGCGCCCGCCTAGCAAAATATCACGAGAATGCGCATAGACATCGGCACGCTCGGCCAACGCCAACACACTTTATTTCATGCTCAGGTGTGTCGGGCACTCACCCACATGCCAAGGGTAAAGTTCTGCCCCAGCAGTTGAAAGGACTTCCAGATTCTTGGTCCTTTTGGTTGATCAGAGACAGGATAACAATCTTGTTGGAGATTGAAGTAGCAGTCTCAATAAAAGGTTGTGAGACAGACTTCAGCCACATCTTCATTCTCATGCTGTCTCTCTCCATGTCTAGGTGTCAGGGGAATCTACTTCTTCAAGGGGTAACCTCTGAAAACACTCAAACAGAGAAGATATTGCTCCTTTTAATTGGTATAAAACAGACATCATAAGGGTCTATTTCGAGGCTCAACCAATTGTGTTCCATGTGGCACCTGCCTTAATCCTTTACTCACAAAGAGATAACATCAGAGGCCACATAGCACAGGGGTCACATGAATACAGCAAACCACAATATACAATAGGCAACCATGCATAAATACATTTCTCCAAACATCCCCATTTTCATGAAAAGAAAAAAAACACTGCATGTACCATCATTTGCAGTTGCAAGTTACCCACATACACAGTCTATAAAGAAAGTCATCACGTACAAACAGAAAACCGTTCATTCTAGTCTGCCTTACTTTTGTCTGTCTCCATAACACATTGCACACATAAACTTTAAAGCACTAAGGTCTTCTAATGGTACACATGCAGGTTGTTATTGGTTGTTCATCTGTGATTTCATGAATCATGACTGGATGCTTAACTTGCTTAGCTTGAAGTTCATTACAAGCACTGCACTGGCCGCTGTGGTCTTTCTTTAGTTCGTTCAAGGGATGTGGGCTTTGCTGGCTAGGCCAGAATTTATTGTCTATCCCTAATTGCCCTTGAGAAGGTATTGATGAGCTGTCTTCTTGAACCGCTGCAGTCCATGTAAGTAGGTACACCCACAGTGCTGTTAGGGAGGGAGTTCCAGGATTTTGACCAGCGACAGCGAAGGAACGGCGATATATTTCCAAGTCAGGATGGTGAGTGGCTTGGGGGTGGAACCTCCAGGTGGTGGTGTTCCCATCTATCTGCTGCCCTTGTCCTTCTGGATGGTACCAGTTGTGGGATTAGAAGGTGCTGCCTAAGTAGGTTTGGTGAGTTCCTGCAGTACATCTTGTAGGTGGTACACACTGATGCCACGGTGCGATGGTGGTGGAAGAAGTGAATGCTTGTAGATGGGGTGCCAATCAAGTGGGCTGCTTTGTCCTGGATGGTGTAAAATTTCTTGAGTGTTGTAGGAACTGCACTCATCCAGGCAAGTGGGAGTATTCCATCACATTCCTGACTTGTTTCTTGTATATTCTGGACATGCTTTGGGGAGTCAGGAAGTGAGTTAATCGCTGCAAGATTCCTAGTCTTTGACCTGTTCTTGTAGCCACAGTATTTATATGACTAGTTCAGTTCAGATCCTGGTCAATGGTAACCCACAGGATGTTGATCATGGGGGATTCAGAGATGATAATGCCATTGAATGTCAAGGGGTGATGGTTAGATCCTCTCTTGTTGAAGATGATCATTGCCTGGCACTTGTGTGGCACGAATGTTACTTGCCACTTGTCAGCCCAAGCCTGCATGTTGTCCAGATCTTGCTGCATTTGAACATGGATTTCTTCAGTATCTGTGGAGTCATGAATGGTGCTGAACATTATGCAATCATCAGCATCCATCCCTGCTTCTGTCCTTTTGATGGATGGAAGATCATTGATGAAGCAGCTGGAGACGGTTGGGCCAAGGACACCACCCTAAGGAACTCCTGCAGTGATGTCCTGGAGCTGAGATGACTGACCCCCAACAACCACAACCATCTTCCTTTGTGTTAGGTATGACTCTAACCAGCGGAAAGTTTTCCCCCTGATTCCCATTGACTCCAGTTTTGCTAGGGCTCCGTGAAGCCATACTCAGTTAAATGCAGCCTTGATGTCAAGGGCAGTTATTCTCATCTCAGGAGTTCAGCTCTTTTGTTCATGTTTTAACCAAGGCTGTAATGAGGTCAGGAGCTGAGTGGGCCTGGCAGAATCGAAGCTGAGCATCAGTGAACAGGTTATTGTTAAACAACTGCCACTTGACAGTACTGTTGATGACCCCTTTCTTTACTTCACTGATGATGGAGTGTATACAGATGGGGCGGTAATTGGTTGGGTAGGATTTGTCCTGCTTTTTGTGCACAGGACATACCTGGGCAATTTTCCACATTGCTGGGTAGATGCCAGCATCATAGTTGTACTGAAATAGCTTGGCTAGGGGTGCGGCAAGTTCTGGAACACAAGTCTTCAGTATTAATGCCGGAATATTGTCAGGGCCCATAAGCTTTACGCTATCCAGCATCTTCAGCCATTTCTTGATATCACGTGGAGTGAATCGAATTGTTTGAAGATTGGCATCTGTGATGCTGGAGACCTCTGGAGCAGGCCGAGAAGGATCATCCACTAGGCACTTCTGCTGAAGAGTGTTGCGTACGCTTCAGCCTTATTCTTTGCGCTGATGTGCTGGGCTCCTCCATTATTGAGGATGGGGATATTTGTGGACCCTCCTCCTCCAGTGAGGTTAATTATCTACTGCTATTCGCAAGTGGATGTGGCAGGACTGCAGAGCTTAGATCTGACCCATTCATTGTGGAATCACTTAGCTCTCTCTGTTACCTGCTGCATATGTTGTTTGGCATGCAAGTAGGTTATGTGCTGTAGCTTCACCTCATTGACACCTCATTGTTAGGAACGTCTGGTTCTCCTCCTGGCATAACTTCCTGCACTCTTCATTGAACCATAGTTAATCCCCTGTCTTGGTGGTAACGGTAGAGTGGAGAATATGCAGGGCCGTGAGGTTACAGATTGTGTTCGAGTACAGTTCTGCTGCTGCTGATGGCCCACAGCACCTCATGGTTGCCCAGTCTTGAGTTGCCAGATCTGTTCAAAATCCCATCCCATTTAGAATAGTGATAGTGCCACACAACACAAGGCACGGCATCCTCAACATGAAGGCAGGACTTCGCCTCCACAAGGACTGTGAGGTGGTCAGTCCTACCAATACTGTCTTGGACAGATGCATGTGTGGAATGCAAGTTGGTGAGATTGAGGTAAAGTATGCTTTTCCCCCTTGTTGGTTCCCTCACCACCTGCCGCAGACCCAGCCTAACGGTTATGTCATTGAATCACATTGCTCATATTTGGCCAGTAGAGCACTTCACTTGCCTTCCTCAGACTAGACTCAAATTCTTGATGGCTTGCATGGATCTGCTTCAACATCTCTTTTCTCATTTCCTTCGGGATGATGAATCTAGTTCCTTTGTACAAAATGCCATCTTGGGCAATACCTCACCCGTTTATGCCCAATATACTCTCATAGCAATAGGTGTGTCTTTGATGATTTCAGGCCATCCTTTCATCACTACTTCCTGTAGCACTTGGAAAGTTGCATCTCATTGTGTAGTTTGCTTGACCTGAGCAAAACGCTCGTCTGTCACATTCAATGGCGGAATCGCCCCAGATTTTTAAGCATGGTACGCGGCATGATAAACAACGTTTTACCTGTCGGCCACAATGGTGGATTTTCACGCCATATCATCCCCTTCCTGGCACATCCCACCTCATTAATAATACATTCATGGGAAACATGCTGGATCACTGGCAGGCGGGCTCGGATTTGCTCGCCAAACCATGACTTCAGCGCTTCCTCACTCCGGGTGCTATATTTAAAAACCACCAGAACGCAGTCTACAGACCAGGACTGCTCCTGGTGACAGATGGCGCTGAAAGCAATGATGATGGCAGCCCTCTCTCTGGGACACCTGATGAACACAGTGGAATGCCACTGCAAGCTCCTCTATCCCCGCTCTGGCCACAGGACGTCCACCAGGGTAACCAATCTGGCCTGGGAGGCAGTGCCAGTTGCGGTCAGTGTCAACAGAGCACAGAGGAGGTCAGCCATCCAGTGCAGGGAGAGGATGAATGCTCTCATCTGTTCTGAGGGTAAGTCAACCATCTCATCACTCTCAACTCACACAATCACAAACCTATTACACATCCACAGGGATCTCACACCTCAAGGGACAACACCACTAGCTCTCACACACACCCTCACATCTCCATTAGGCTCATATCCTCTGGGGCTTGCGTCCTCATCCTATCCATGTCTCCATTCACCACACAAACATTCTACCCATCCTTATCCTTTGCCATGGAAGGTGCCCTGCTCACAATCTCACCATCTGTTTTCACGCAGGACAAGCTGGCTCACAACAGGTGGGAGAGGTCACAGACCAGGGGTGGATTGGCCCCTCATTCACTTTGATGAGCATGCCATTGCGCTGACTGGTAAATATGTGGACTGTGCCTGTGGCGATGGTGAGATCAGTGGGGAACTCCCACGTGAGGATCCTGCACCAGATCATCCCTCCCTCAATGCAACTATGAGTGCTCTCTCTCCCACTTTTGAGTCTGCTGCCATGCACTAATTAGCTCTACTTTGGTTCACAGGGTCCTCTGCTCTTGCAAGCAACTGACATCCTCAGCCAGCCAATCCCTCAGCCCCATCCATGTCCTTGCCACCAGCCAAGGGGACACCTCCTTAACTGAAGAACTGGAAATCAGCAGCCTGGAAGATCCCTCACAGTGCTTACCCACACCCTGCACCACACACACCTCGGTGGGACCTAGATCTAGAGCAGGCTTAGGTTCACAATCTGGTGGTCATCGTACAGGCATGTGGCTACAGCAGATGGAGGCAGGTTCAGCCAAACTCCCTCAGCACTTGGAGGACTGCTGGGGAAGAGGCATCTATGAGGCCTGAGTCAGATGATGAGCCTCTGGATTTGGCCTTCCAACTCATTGTGGAGAATCAGCGGAAGGTGGGGGAACATCATGCAGAGTTATTGGAAGACCTCAATGGAGTGGCACACACATTGCAGGAGTGCGTCCGCCTGCTCGTTGATGAAGTCGTGCCCACATGTGCTTGTATGGAGGTCTCCATGATAAGGATGGAAGATGCCATGGAGACACTGGTCCAGCAGAATGTGGAGATGTGTGCAGATGTGTGCTCCATCGAGGTAGCAATGGGTGAGTTCCTACAGTGGCAAGGTGAGAAAGAAATGGAGCATCAGGTGCTCCTTCCCCTCAAGGAGTCAGGCCAGGGCCTTCAGGCACCAGAAGAGAAGAGGAACAGCAGTTGGACACAGCTGGCTCATTCACTTAGGATTCTCAGAGGCTGTCCACTCCCTCAGAGGCCCCTTTGCCTAAGACCCCCTCAACCTCGTCCTCTGACACCACAGAGGGAGTAGCTGGCGCACAGGAGGACAGCCAAAGCAAGCCGGGGCCTTCAATACTTCGGCTCTCCAGAGGATGCATGCTGAAGTCATCAAAGGCAACAGGGCTAATTATTGCACAGGCTGTCTCGGCCCCTGCTGTAGATGTCAGGGCAGCATCTAGAAGAAGGGATAGGCCTAGAAAAGTTAAGAAATTCTGATCACAAGTGGCTGCACAGGTGAACACATTTTGTCACTTTATAATCTGAAAATATATTCACTTTCACTGAGTAATGCGCAACATTGTCTTTCAGTTTCATTGACAGGCTTCCTGAGTCCTCCCCCTGCACCCCCCCAATAGCAATTCAGTTGCACAGAGCCAGGCCACGAGTGGTTCTGGAGGGAGAAGTGTGTGTGTGATAGGACCTCTCAGAGACCCATGCAAGCACTCTCCCATGCACGCGGATTCTTCATCCATTACACTCATCTTATGGTCCTGAGCATTTTCAATGCTGCCTGCTGGGGTTCTCTTTCAGTTGTCTATCTGAGCCGACTTGCATCTTTGCCCCACCATCTTTGCTGCACCCCCATGCAGCACCTGTGCCCATCCAACAAAAGTCTCTGCTCACTTTTGATTTGTGTGAAATGGTCATAGTAAAGTTTTTGAACTGCTTCCCCATCCTTTCCCCTCCCCCAGTCATCCATGTCATTTCCCCATCACAGTCCACCCCCCGGCATCACCTTCAACCTCCTCACTGTTACCCTACAGCCTGAACCCTTGATATTCCAGAATGTCCAGGTGAACATATACATTATCTACCTTCCTAACGCACCCATCCACATTGACCTCCCAGAACTCCTCTGTCCCACCTCCAGGGTCCGTGTTTGCTTCCACGTCCCCACCAAACACCCTTATCTCTCCTTCTCCTGGTACCGATGTACCCTCACCCTTCCACCCTACCTGGTCCCTCTTCCACCTTTCACGTTCACTATTTCATCCTACCACACCTACCCTGAGTTCACTCCCCAGAGGCTGTCATTGATTCCACAGGCCCCTCCCTTGTATGTTCACTTGGACATTCAACACCTCCTTTACTCTTTCCTCCATCCTTACTCTTTCCTCCAACAGGACACCCTTCTTCTCCCTCTCAACCTTGCCCCCTTGCCACCAGGCATGGGGAGATGATTTTGGTTGGGCCTCACTTCACATCCCATTAGCGGGATGCAAATCGGGTTCATACCAGCCTCCAGCAGGATTCCCAATCCACTATGGTGGACACCATTGGATGATCAGGCTGTGATTTCACACCGGCGTGAAACCAATTTTTGCTCCTCCTGCAGAATTCTCCCCCTGCCCGCCCGCCATTAGACCTACTGTCAACTGGGGTGGACAATTCTGGCCAATGTGTCTGCTGGGTCGATGACTTCCAGCTCATGTCATGCCGTTACCATCATTGAATCTGGAAGACTTCACACTCTGTACTAGAGTCATCAACTTAGTTCCAAGGGAGTGCGGCTCTCAACAGCATGTCAGCAATGCAGATCTTCTTCCCTTGCTTGTACTTCACTTCCAAATGATATCACTGCAAAGGAACATCCTTTGCAGACAGTTTGGAGCAGATAGAAGCAGTTTGAGAAAGATGCTTTGAAGTGGCTTGCGGTCAGATTCTACCATCACTTTGGGCAGAATCGTCTGGCTGGTGTACGGGTGGCAGAGCCCACATGCCAGCGCTTAAAATGTCGCGCACTGACGTCACGTGAGCGTCCTGATGTCAGCGCATGGCATCGCGATACTTCGGTCGACGGGCACGCTATGCAGCGGGATGCACGCATGCCATTAATTAAAGGCCTTGTTAAGGCCCTTAATTTGCCAATTGTCGATGATTTTGAGGGGCCCGTGTGAACTTTGGCTCGGTGCATGGGCCCAATGGGTAGGCAGGTAGGTGATTTTTTTTTACAATTTTCATCCAGTGGTGGGATGAAGTTTGATAGCAGTTTTTAAAACGTTTAATAAAGCTTTTGTTTATTTCATTAACATGTCCCATCTCGTGTGACATTTTCACATGAGGGAGACATGTTAATGAATTTTTTATTGTTCTATTTTTTATATTAGCCAGCCTTTCAGCGATCTCCCTGAGGCAGCACTTTGCCTCAGAGAGATGTACGCTCTTTCATGCACATGCGTGAAAGAGCGCACTCTGACAGTTGGGGAAATCCCCCCTTGCCCACACAGGAAGCGCTCCTGTCAGGCAGTCCGCTGGGTAGGCCTTAATTGGCCCACCCACTTAAAATGGCGGCGGGGCCCACTTCGGCGGCGGCGATTGACTGCCTGCCTGCTGCCAAGCCGGTAGGGCCCGTCCACCCATCAAGGGCAAAATTCTGCCCTTTGTCTCTGCCAAACAGGTACTGATTAAAATGCTCACATGCAAAGACAATAGCCAGGCACTCTTTCTCATTCTGGGCATAGCATTGTTCAGTTTGCATTAACATTCTGGATACAGACGCAACTGGTTGTCCTTGCTGCATGAGAATTGTTCCAAGTCCTGTTTCGCTGGCATCACACCGCAAGATGATTTAGTCATAGACACTGTAGTACTTCAACACTGATGCTGTTGTCACTAGTTGTTTGATGTGAGTGAAAGCTGCTTTTTCTTCTGAGCACTAATACCACTGAACATCCTTTTCAGAGATCTTGTGTACAGGTTCACACTCTGATGACAAATTGAGCAAAAACTTTGCTAGGTAGTTCACAAATCCTACAAACCATTGAACCGTCTTCACATCTGCTGGTCGCTGCATTTCTGCCACAGCCCTCACTTTATCAGGATCATGGGAAAGTCCTTTCACTGTCAGCACACGACCTATTTACTTGACCTGCCATCTTCAGCTGCAATTGTTTTTTGTTCAACTTCAGGTCTCTCCGGCGAGCCCTCGCTAGCAGTCTCACTAGGTTCTGATCGTAGTCTGCTATGGCTTCTTCCATTTTATCTCCACATCTATAGACTAGCAGATCAACCATGATCACTTCTACTCCTGGGGGATCATTGACTATCTCATGCTGTTCACATTGATACTCTTCCAGAGCAGTGGAAATGTCAAACAGGATGCACAACCATCTGTACCTCCCAAATGGCAACCAGAACGTGGTCAGAAAGCTACTGCTTTCATCCAACTTCACTTGTCAGTATCCATCTTTCACAGCTATGGTAGTAAAGTCCTTTGCCTTGGCAAGTTGTGGCAAAATTTCTTTCATGGTTGGCGTGGAGTAGTGGGGTCTCTCCAAAGCTTTATTGAGGTCCTTTAGATCTAAGTACTGTCTCAGCTTTTCACCATGCTGCTAATCCAGACTGTAGGAGTTGTAACTTTCTTGATTACTCCCATCTTTTCAAGCTCCTCTATCTTGTCTTTCAGGCTGGATTTGAGGGCAGCAGAAACTCTGCCTGGAAGATGCTGAGTTGGTTTCGCACTATCATCTGCTTCAAGATGATATTCACCAGGTAGACATTTAAGACCTTGTTCTGACAACAGCTGGTGTTAATTGCTGTGCAAACCAAATCCTAGAGAGAAACTTGGCTTACGGTCTATAACCATTTTATTTGTATTCTGATAACGAGAAGAAAATGTACCAATCTCAGCAGTAAGAGGTCAAGT
The DNA here is from genome assembly GCF_017639515.1 of Carcharodon carcharias. Classification (NCBI taxonomy): domain Eukaryota; kingdom Metazoa; phylum Chordata; class Chondrichthyes; order Lamniformes; family Lamnidae; genus Carcharodon; species Carcharodon carcharias. Next base: position 128,920,948 of record NC_054475.1, read on the forward strand.
AACACTTTTGGGTTTTTAAAAAAATTAAAAGTAAAATTCTTATTAAAAAAAAGAAAACTTAAGCACACAAGATTACAGTTACACAGTTAAGGTTAGTCTTACAAAACCTAATCGCTAAACACTCTACTTGGTCAAGGCAAAACTCCCTTTTAGATATTTAAATATCACACAAGGCGACCTGCTGTAGCTTCAATAAAGGTGTACCACATGACCTTTACCCTCTTCCCTTTTGCTATGGAATTCAATTCAGAATAACACTGTTTTCTGCAACCCAAGGCTTCTCAATAATTCAAACAGCTCCAGCTATCTCCATCCATCTCCAGCTTAACGGCTCAACAGCTATACAGCTCAATAGCTATTCCTAGCTCTCTCCACCTCAACAGCTATCCACAATAGCTCTAATATACCTTTTTCTCCTTTCATCTCAGTCCCATTGTTCTCACACCGCTTTGAAACTTAAACCCTTCCAAACATAAGATCTTTCATGTTACCATCTTGTCTTTGTTTTTGGTCATTAAAAATATGATATCCCCACTGCTATTTATCCATGGACTCCCGGCAGAAGCAAACATTTTCCTTGTTACCTCTGACTCTCCTTTGAACAACCTCCAAACTTATCTAAAAATGCAAATGTTAGAAGTAACCTATTTGCTTGTACCTCAAACTTAACACCTTTAGCCTTTTCATGTTTCCAAACGCCCAGACAGCCTGAATCCTATCAACCTCTTGCTCAACTTAATTAAAGCACCCAAACATGCACAGATACACAGGGCCGAATATTGCGCTCGTTGGGCGGGCACACATCGGGCGAGTGTACTGACATCATCACGTACTCATACGATATTTTGGTCAGTGGTCACATGCGGGAGTCACCCACCGACAATTAACAGACCTATTAAGGCCATTAAAGATGTAATTAAATGAAATTTTTCACGGCCCGTCAAACCTAACGGTCAGCGGACTAGCAAAAATGCCAAGCAGCCTTTGGATTTTTGCGAAACCTCATCCATGGGTGGGATGATGCTTCAATCAATGATTTAAAAAAAACTTTTCAAACTAATTTGTAACAAGACCTTGCTCATATGACAGAGTCACATGAGGGGGCATGTAATGAACATTTTTAAATTCTTTATTTTTTATTTTCAAAAAGTTTCAGCTCCCTGAAGCAGCTCTTACTGTGTGCACCAGCATGCATGCGTGAAGTTCCGTGCTCGCCCTACTCCCCCACCTATACAGGCAGTGCTGAGTGCTGTAGTGTGCGATTCACGCCAGCTATCCATCAATTGGCCAGCCAGCGTGAAATGTCGGTCATGGGCAGCGGTCCAATTCACGGCTGGTCCCGCTCACCCCCACGAGCCCTCCCAACGACCAGAAAATCCTGGCCCCAGCCTTCTTTACAGAATAACACAATATTCCCCAAAATATTTTTTTAAAAATTCATTCTCAGAACCTGTGAAAATGTCTTTGTAACTTGTCAGGATTTGTTCAGCAATCAATGGCTTGGCACCATGTGAAACACTGCAAATCTCTTCTGGTACATGGAGTATTACCAGTCCAAGCTTTTGACTTGTTTCAGCTGAGATGAAGGGGTTTTCTTAGCGTTTACGATCTGGAACTGCATATCTTCTTTCTTCCCATTGTACTGGTTTCTCACCTTAGCTTGCCCTTTTGGAATGAGCAATATTCCATCATATAGCTTCAATATTATCTTCAATGGCTTAATTTTTGGACCAGCATCTTGAGCCATCCACAAAGGCCTGTGAAGCTCATGACATTGCACGTAACACTGGTTTCAATCAGACACTTCACATTAACTTGATGCTCTCCTTCTGCAGTCATCATTCCAATTGTTACAAACCTTCTTTTTACCTAGGGACTTAAGGATGCCAACTTTTTCTAGGATGTAGAGTGGTTCATCAGAATAATCATCCCACATTTCTCCAGGAACCATCTTTAGAGGCTTGCTTTTTTTCTTTCCTGAAAAATTATATGCAAAGTGATTCAGCTTCTTGCAATTAGAGCACTGCTTTTCCCATGCTGGACATGTTTCCTTTTACATTTTGTATGGTGTCTTCTGCAATATTTGTCTCCAGTACTCTGGCCTTGATCTTTCATCTGGCCCTTCTGTAAAAGTTCTTCCTTTTCTCCATTGTCTTATGCTTAGAAGAGCTGAACTGCTTCTCCACGTAGTGCATAGCCTCATCGGTTTTCCCATCAACAAATACTTTTCAGCTGATGATTAGCCACTTCAGAGCTTCTGCACAGGTTTGTTGAGAGTACGTTTCTCTTCTCTCAGAAAATGTGCTCTCATGGCGGAATCTCTTGTTCCTAAGACAATCATATCATCCTTCAGTTGCTCAAACTCACAAGATTCAGCTAGGCGTGATCAATATTCTCCCCCTCTTCCTGAGCTCTGGTGTTGAACACGTAGCGTTCATAAATAACATTAGCAGAGGGTTTAAAGTGGGCCTTCAAGGTGTCCAAGATTTCACAAGACTGGCTTTTCTTCTCCTCAGTGAGGTCTAGGGTTCAATTCAACTTGTGGCACTGGTGACAGAGTTGCTATTCTTATTTGTTCAAGTTTCTTGTGAAACACTATGGCAATTTCATAGTTCTGCCGTTGAGACTGGAAGAATTTCCAATTCATTCTCATATTTGCCTTCATTTCTATAGGAGCCGGTACTGGAATATTCAAAGCCTCACTGGCTCAGCCAACAGTCAATGTCCTGTACAAAGTTGCAGACTGAAGTTTTAATTATTCTTTGTTGTTTCTTACAGTGGCTGGCTCTCTTCCAGCAATTAAAATACACTCTTTTTTCAGCTGCACACCCCTCACACCAAGTTCCATGTGGTCCAAGCCTGGATATTGTTCAGGTCTTGCCGAATTTAGGCATGGAATATGAGGCCTTAAGTCAACGGCAGTATTACTAAGTTCTCGGGAGGTGTGTAGAGTGACTGGGGCTAAGGGGTCTATTATGAGCACTGTAAAATGGCTTCTGCCTCAATCCTTTACTCGCAAAGGAATGATATCAGAGGTCACATGACTCAAAGGTTACATGCCTATGGTAAGTCAAGCCTACAACAAGCAAACATGTACAAAGGCATTTCTCCAAACAGCCTGAGCAGGATACCTGAAAGATGTCTGCTCCAATATTCGATCAGGTAATTTTTCAGAGGACTCCTAAAACAAATGTTAGGCCTCTTAGGTTAGTAATGAGCCTAATGCCTGTTTTAGGCCTTCTCTACCAAATTGGATTGTGTTCAGCTGAGTAAACACAGAGCTTGCCCTGATCAGGTCTCTTAATCAGATGCTGAAACAGCTACCAAAAGCTTAAAAAAACAATCAGAAAGAATTGCTAGGGAACCAGGAAGAACAGGGGTGCTTTCCCGAGTTTTACAATGCTCACAATAGACCACTTAGCCCCAGTCACTCTACACTCCTCCTGGGAGCTTAGTAATACTGCTGGTGACTCACCAGGTCGCACATTCCATGTCTAAATTCAGCAAGACCTGAACAATATCCAGGCTTGGGCTAACAAGTAATCTTCATGCCACATAAGTGCCAGGCAATGAACATCTCCACCAAGAGAGAATCTAACTATTTCCCTTGACATTCAATGACATTGCCATCACTGACTCCCTCACTAATAACATCTTGAGGGTTACCATTGACCAGAAACTGAACTGAATTAGCCATATAAATACTGTGACTACAAGAGCAGGTCAGCGGCTGGGAATTCTGTAGTGAGTAACTCATATCCTGACTCTCCATAGCTGGTCCACCATCTACAAGGCACAAGTCAGGAGTGTGATGGAATACTCTCCGCTTGTCTGGATGAGTGCAGCTCAAACAGCACTTAAGAAGCTGGACACCATCCAGGACAAAGCAGCCTGCTTGATTGGCATTGGCACTCCATCCACAAACATTCACTCCCTCCGCCACTGACACACAGTGGCAGCATTGTGTACCATCTACAAGATGAACTGCAGGAACTCAGCAAGTCTCCTTAGACTGTGGGTGGAATTGTCCTCAATTTGCACTAAGTACGCTGTTTTACCCATCGGCTGCAATAGTGGGCCGTATCCCCCCAAACTCGCTGCACTAATTATGCAATCCTGGGAAACATGCTGTTTCCATACTGGGCGGGCTCTGATTCACCCACCACGCCTGCACCTCACTGCTTCTTCATGCTGGGTGCAATATTTAAAGTATAGCCGCATGAGCATCTCTCAGTGCTTCCAGCCCAGGACTGCTGCAAATAAGACATGGCCACAAAAGGCAAGAAGACTGCAGCCATTTAGGGATGTGCCCCTCAAACATCTTTTGGACATTGTAGAAGCCTGTCATGATGTCCTGTACTCCTGCTTTGGGCTCAGGAGGGGCAGCAACATTACCACTCTGGCTTGATAGGCAATGGCAATGGTGATCAATACCAACGCTGCACAGAAGAGGTTGGTCATCCAATGCAGATAGAGGATGAATGATCTCATCCATGAAGCCAGGGTAAGGCAACCAACTCATCACCCTAAACTCACACACTCAAGCCCATCACACATTCATTGGCATCTCACTCACTGCCAGCTCAAGGGACATCACCACTGACTCTTTCACACATACCTTCACATCGCCATCTGGCCTCATGTCCTCTGGAGGCTGCCTCCTCAGCCCTCACCATCTTGAGGCTACTTGCACAGATCAACTTGTGACCCCCCACACACCATGGGTTACCCTCCTTCCTCAGTACCGATCTCATCCTGCAGCCTCTCCCCTTGCCTGAGGATGCTTCACCCCCTTCCCCCCAAGCAAGCCCTAGCCCTGCAGCTATACAAAGACACCCCAACTTATGGCTGGTCTGGTAGATAGAAGCCTGCCCTTAACCCCCCTAAAAGTGATGTGGTGCTGCCTGCGAAGCCTGGTGCTGATGACTGTGAGTGCTGCCTGAAGCAAGACAGGCAAACAAACCTCGAAGCCCCAAGTGAACTGCAGCTCGCCAGGCACACGTCCCTTATGTGCAGTTGTGAAACACGACAGATGGGAACACTACCACTTGGAGATTCGACTCCAAGTAACTCACCACCCTGACTTGGAAATATATCACCGTTCCTTCACTGCCGCTGGGTCAAAATCCTGGAATTCCCTCCCTAACAGCACTGTGGGTGTATCTACACCACAGGGCCTGCGGCAGTTCAAGAAGGCAGCTCATCTCCACCTTTTTGAGGGCAAATAGAGATGAGCAATAAATGATGGCCCAGTTAGCGATACTTACATTCCATAAGCAAAGAAAAAATATTCAATAGTGTAAATTGGGTGAGCTGCCTGTGGAGGCAGGGAGATAGACCAAAATGTTAAGTTGAGGCTGGTCACTTATAGTGCATGCTGTCTGTGTCACTACATTGTGTCCATAAATAGACACAATCCAATTTAACCCCAGCCTTCTTTTCTCAAAACCATTCCACATATTCACACTGTCTGCCTCAGGGGCTACTGTCAGTCTTCAAGGACACTTGATTTAAAGGGCCAATACACCCTACACTCATTATCATTTAGATATATGGAAAAATTGCCCATGCCACCCATATGCCTTGAAAATTGTCTTCTCTCCCACCAAAGGAAAATCTAACCTACAACCAATGCAAAACAAAAATCCAGGGAGGAGTAATAATGCAGAAAACTCTACATACTTTCGAGGAAGTGTTTTAAACAGGTGACAGGTGAAACTGTGGAAGAGGGCAAGGTTGGAGGCTGGCAGGCAAACAGTAAATTGGTAAAATCGGTAAGTGCTCATCATTAGTAATACCAGCTTCAACTGCTTTCTCAATTAGCAACCATTGAGTGAGGTGTCTGCTGTGGTTCAGTTCATAGCATTATTGTTTTTGAGTCACAAGGTTGTGGGTTTAAATCCCACTCCAGAGACTTTGAAATCTAGGCTGATGGCCTGGTGCAGTGCTAAGGGAGTGCTGCTTGTTGGAGGTGCTGGCATTAGGTTGAGATGTTAAACCAAGGATTTGTCTGTCCTCTCAGGTGGATGTAAAAGGTCATTATCACATTTTGTGGAATCTTGCTGTGCACAAGTTGTTGCCTCATTCCTGTTTTACAACAATGGCTTCACTTCAAAATTAATTCGTTGGCTGTAAAGCAATTTGGGATGTCCCAAGATCATGAACAGCACTACATAAATGTCAACCTTTCTTTTACTGTTTCTTCAAGGGGAAACCTAATGATGTATACAGCTAATCAAACTCTTCTGTTTCAGTCATAATGAGTAACCTTGCAGCAAGAAACCTTCTACAATGATGACTACTATCAATTCCACTGGGGAGCGGGGCTGGAACCACAGTCGTGCTGCTGTCATTTCCTTGTCAATTGTAATGTGGCATTTCACTCCAGTCCAGAAACATTTACTTATTAATTACCTCACAAGCAGGATACTTGTCTAGCTCTCTAGATTTCCATGGTAGCTCTTTTATTTAAGTTGTTTAAAAGATGTTGTCAATAAAAAAATCTGTTAATGAAACAGTCCACAGAAAAAGTTGAAGCTACTCCTTCATGCTTCTTTTCCAACTGTGTTGCTATGACAATGGAAGCATGATCTTGGTTGTTTCTGTTATTTTCTATGTGATCAATATCTTTTAATCAGTTGTGATACTCTCAGTATAAACTTTACTCGCAATTGGATATTCAAAAGGTGGGCTGCAGAGTGTGCAGTCTTTGCAAATGTTAATTGGCTTCTCTCAGCATCCCTGCCATGATACTAATATCAAAACACTACTGCAAGTTAGATGCAAAAATTGTTATCTGCAAAATCATTGGCACTAGCTCACATTACTGAACTTGGACAGAAAAATCCATCTGCATTGGCAAATTGAGCAAACAGCATATCTTGACATGAAAGCAGAAAATGCTGGAAAAACTCAGCAGGTCTGGCAGTATCTGTGGTGAGAGAAATAGAGTTAACATTCCGGGTCCATATGACTCTTCTTCAGAGCTCTGTGGGGTAGAATTTTTCCCCTGTTGCGGGGTTATGCGGGGGGGGGGGGGGGGGGGGGGGGGGGGGGTTGCTGTGGCAGATACCAAGGGCTCAATACAACAGAGTCCTTAGAGGAGTATAAAAAGTGCAGGTGGGAACTTAATAAGGAAATTAAGAAGGCTAAGAAATTGCATGAGAAATCATTGGTGGGTAGAAATAAAGGAAAACTCAAAGTGTTTTTTTTTAAATATCTAAAGATCAAGAGAGTAATTAGGGAAAGAGTAGGGCCAGTTAGGGACCATAGAAGTGATCTATGTGTGGACCAAAAGACATGGATGCAGCCCTCAATGAATACTTTGTGTCGGTCTTCACAATGGAAAAGGACAATGCAGGCATAGATATCAGGGTGGAGGACTTTGAAATATTAGAGGAAATTAACATAGAGAGATAGGAGGTCCTAACGTGTTTAGCAGCCTTAAAAGTGGATAAATCCACAGGCTCAGATGAGATATATCCCAGGTTGTTGAGGAAGGCAAGGGAAGAGATGTCAGTGGTCCTGGCAGTAATTTTCAAATCCTCTCTGGCCACAGTTGAGGCCAGAGAACTGGAGAACTGCTAACGTTATCCCATTATTACAAAAGAGAGGAATGGATAGGCCAGGAAATTAAAATCCAGTCAGTCTAACCTGGGTGATGAGGAAGTTAATAGAAAGAATTCTGAGGGACAGAATATATCTGCGCTTGGTGGGACAGGGGGTATGATCAAGAAGGTTGCAGGTGACATGAAAATTTGTAGGATGATAAACAGTGAGGAAGATAGCCGTAAACTTCAGGAGGATATCAATGGATTGGCCAGGTGGGCAGAGCAGTGGCAAATGGAATTCAACCTGGAAAAGTGTGAGGTAACGCACTTGGGGAGGGCTAACAAGGCAAGGCATTACACTATGAATGGTAGGACCCTGGAAAGTACGGAAGGTCAGAGGGACCTTGGTGTGCATATCCATAGATCCCTGAAGGTAGCAGGGCAGGTAGATAAGGTGGTTAAGAAGGCATATGGGATACTTGCCTTTATTATCTGAGGCAAAGGATACAAGAGCAGGGAGGTTATACTGGAACTGTATAAAACGCTGGTTAGGCCAGAACTGGAATACTGTGTGCAGTGCTGGTCACTACATTGTAGGAAGGATGTGATTGCACTGGAGAGGGTGTAGAGAAGATTTACCAGGATGCTGCCTGGACTGGAGGGTCTGAGCTATGAGGAAAGATTGGATAGGCTGAGGTTGTTTTCCTTTGAGCAATGAAGGTTGAGAGGGGACCTGATAGAGGTGTATAAGATTATGAGGGGCATAGATAGGGCGGATAGGAAGGAACCTTTTCCATTAGTAGAGGGTCAATAACCAGGGGGCATAGATTTAAGGTAAGAAGTAGAAGGCTAAGAGGGGAGTTGAGGAGAAAGCTTTTTACCCAGAGGGTGATGGGAGTCTGGAACTCACTGCCTGAAAGAATGTTTGATTCAGAAACTCTCATAACATTTAAGAAGTATTTAGATATTCACTTGCATTGCCTCCAGGGCTATGAGCCAAGCACTGGAAAATGGGTTTAGTGTGGTCAGAACTTTGTTGACCAATGCTGACACAATGGGCTGTGAATGGCCTTCCTCTGTGCTGTAGACGTCTATGAGTCTATGAGATTAGGGGGTGGGGGGGTGGGGTTATTCATGTAAGTAGCGAGGAGTCAGAAGTGGGTCCGGCGTGTGTTGGGCAGCTCAGGCGCAGATAAAAAGCAGGCTGAGAAAAGACCCATTTGAGAGGTAGGTCATCCATGGTGAAGTCCCTGTGCCTCAGAGGAGACATCATTGCCTTGTCAGGTGAGTGTCCAAGCTGTAAATGTTGTCCAACAGTTAGCTGACCTTGGAACGAATGGCCTATCAAGGGCTTTCTCTATGGACGAATTGTCGTTGTTGCTGCATAATCAAGTTTACTCTACTGAACCACTGCGTGGAGTGGATTCACAAGACACAGCCATGGAGATGGTGTCGCTTGCCACCACTACTTGATACTATGCAGTCATAAGTTAGCAGCCAAGACTCAGTGGGTGGATGGATGATGACCACTGCCAGCTCATTATCCCATCCACTTGCGGTCTTTTCACCCATCTATCAGGATGCACTCACACTCTTGACCCTTGACCAGGTCCCTCACAGCTGCATACTGTCACAGCATAACAGTGTGATTAAGAGGGAGGAAACCAGTAGGCTGTAGGTGGTCACAGAGCCCAGCATGTTACCTCGGAGTCACAGCTGCAGTATACATGGCACCAAGCATTTGTGTAGAGCCATTCTCTCCACCAAACCTTACCAGTAATTAAAGATGATATGGTGGAAATAGTTAATGCATGTAAGGACACAAAAGTAAATGAGAGCTGTGTAATCTGAATGGCTCACAACATTTTCTCTTTCCATTTTAATTCATAGAATGTCACACAAAGGAGATGCAGGGCAAGGGATAAGTCCAGCTACCCCATGATTTTCTGACCAGAACCTTCGCATTTTGGTGGAAGTGGTCCAGAAGGGGAGAGCAGTCCCCTATCCTACCATCACCATGATGACCCTGCAGCAACCAAGGAGGCTGGGATTCAAATTGTGTCTGTGGTGAGTGCAGCAGGAGACCATCAGTGCTCATGGAATCAGTGCCGGAAAAGGTTCAATGACCACTACATTCAGCAGGGTGAGTAGCTTAGCTCATCCATTCAGAGGTCCAAGGGAAGGGTCACATCTGCATGTTGCAGCTAAGTGCGAGACATGGTACATACCTCTGCTTCAGCACTGAGGCTTGTATGTGTACACAGCTCATGCAGGTATGCACAGAACATATGTGAATGAGCAGTGTGAAGCACAGACACAGTGAAGAGCAATTTCCCTCCAGGGACTATATATTAGGCTAAGATATATTCATGTTGTTATTGCAGACTAAAAGGGAGAAAAATGCCACAGAGATGCCTGGACTGGGCATGGGTCAGCCTGGCTGAGACACATCTATCCCATGGGACAGGTGACAATGGAGATTGCCAGGTTGCCTGAGCAACTGTCTGTTAGTGATGGTGAATCAGCATTAGCAGGTCATAAAGGTGATGTTGAAATTATCTTGGCACATAATAGTTATGGTGGAGGTCATGCTGTCACTTTGCTGAGCACAAAGGGACGTTGGCATGAGAGCAAGTGCAAGTGTAAGTTTGGGATTGCATCATAAGGGCAGCCTGAACCTGGTTCAGGTAATGCTGTGCATCAGAGAGTGCATTCACAATGAGAAGGGCTATACTGACATGACTCCTTGTGCGTCTCACACAGGTCCCAGCTCTGCTCCCTCACTTGCCCCAGACCAGACCATCCTTGTGGCATCAAGAGGAGGAAGAGATGTCCAAAGAAGCAGCATCAAATTTGAGTAGTCCACACTCTGCCAATTCAGATACAAGCAGTTTGGAGGGGTGTAGTGTGTGTTTTGAGTAAGTGGCACAGGGTGGAAGACACCACACCAGAGTGCAGGGCAGGTGTCAGATTCGGAGCCATCTATGCACAATATCCCTCAAAGGAGGGAGGAAAGTCATAATGATAGTCCAGTGCGCAGGAATGTGCTGCCTCAGGAATCATCTTTTTGGATAGTATTTGGACAATCAGCGGCAGTTGTGTGGACATCTGACAAAGTTCCCTGAGGCAGTGGGGGCTCTAGGAATGTGAATGGAGGAGTCCATCACTGTCGTGAGCTCCACATTGTCCCAGGGACTCAAGTACATAAACTCCAACCATGAGAGATTGGCCAATCTCATGCAGAGATACATGCAGCAGCACTTGGAGTGGATGCAAGAGTGGCATCTTGTTCAGGAATGGGTACAAGCCTGGATCAATTTGCTCGAAGTATGAACACTGACACCCATAGAATACATGAGGAGCTGCATACCCTTAACAGGATGGTTGCTCTGTTGGCACAGTGGTTGCTGGAACAGCTGACTGCTGTGCACCAATAGCCAGGTCCATCAATTCCACCTGAAGGCCAACCCAGGGCTGTGCTGGTCACTGAGAGGGTAAAGGTATCAAATGCTCCTCAGCACCCCCATCTCCCTTCACTTCCCCAGCCCCTCAGCCAGACCCTTCATCTGCTGTACATGTACCAGTGACCATGGCTGATGATGTAGAGATGTAGAGCCTATAGTCTGAAGGAGGTCCCCAACAGGTGCCTGCATGACAAGGCAGGCCACCATGCTCCTGATTGCTGTTTAGACAGAGAAGCAAGCAGCCTGCCTTGACCTCCTCTGAGGCAACATGAGGGGGCACTTCATAGAAGTGTATGAGAGGATAGGGCACTGTCTCACCTTGAACACTAATGGGTTCACCGTGGTTACACTTTTCACATTGTATGCAGCACATTTGAGATGTTTTGAATATATTCACTTACATGACTCGATGTGTTTTGTACACTAGAGAGCTCAAAAAGAATGGTAACATTATGAAGGCGGTCACAGCAGTGAGGTAGGCTTGCTGCCATCAAAAGGATCAAGGTTGTCAGTTGACTTATGATGCTTTGGCCGTTTCTTCCTTCTCTGGTCTACAACATAAGATTCCAGGGTTCAAAAGCTCAGACATTGAGACGATCCTTGTATATTTCATTGTCCATCCAAGCTTGGATTTAAGGGAGGCTCAATGATCAGAGTCCATGAACAGATGCTGGACAGCAAGTGCCTCAAAAGCATAAGTGCTAGGTGCAAGGCACTCATCTGCACTGCAGTGTCGCACATTGGCCTAGATGTAGGCATCACAGCTTGAAAGGCCAAGTATCATGCAGGTTGTCTGCTGTGCCCACTTCTTTGGCTGTGTGGCATTCCAGATGTCACAAGGTGTGCCTTGTGCAGTAAGCAGAGGTATATGGAAACCAGGAATATTGCATGTGGTGACCACGTCAGACACTGGACCATTGGCCAGGATGAGCGGTGCTCAAGTTCTTTCAAAAACCTGTTTTGCACAGTTATAGGCTCCTTATATATGAGATGACTCATCTGCATGTCTGCTACAACATCCAATTCTATCAGTATGTATAGGGTTTAAATCTGACATTGTGCCACTCTCAGTTTTGTGGGCATGGTTTCATTATGGACAATTTGGCATCATGGGCCCCCCATTTTCAGTCATTGATCTTCATGTGAGGGGGCCAGGTTGTGGATGACTTATTACCATGTGGATTTGCAATAGGATGAGGCATATGGTTAGGTTGGTGAGAGCTTTAGTCATATGGATGTGACTGAGTCCAACTCATTGATGTTTACACTTTTCCTTGTAGGGGATGGGCATTCCTTTGAGTAATTCTGGAGACAACTACATGGTTCTTTAGGTGGAAGTGTGTAACCACGGACTGGCTGATGGCACTTGTGATATGGGAGGAGCTTGAGAAACTTTTTTGCGCAAAGGCCCAGCTGGTGATGATCGCTGCTGCACAAAGTCGGCTCTGGCTATATGGCCACGCCTCTCAGCAGCTCCGCCATTGGAGATCTCCTCATTCATTTTGGAATCTGCTGAATGGACAGGGGCTTCCTCCTCATCATCATCTTCCTCCTCTTCAGAGGTTGGAGCTCTGACCATGGCGTCGCCATCGATTTGTATGCCACTCCACTGTACAATATTGTGCAGCCTGTAGCCCACGACTACTATTCCTGATACCCTTGCTGGGGCATATTGCACAGCTCCATCTGAGCAATCGAGGTACCTGAAGCACATCGTTAAAATGACAATTGCCTGTTTGATGGAGTCCTAATGAAGACAGGCCTGCTGTTACAGTTGAGCTCTGCCTCTATTTTGGGCTCCTAGTGGGAGTCGTTAACCAAGTTCTTAAGGGAAGCCCTTCTTCCCTAGAAGCCAACCATGGATCTGCATTGGTGGCTGAAATAGCTGAGGGGGTTTGGGCCTCTACAGTATTAAGGAGTCGTGGTAGCTGTCAGGGAACTATGCACACACATGAAGGAAGAAACTGTGGTGGTCACATTGATTCAGTGGAAGGACTTCAGGGTGAAAAAGTAGGGGCCTTTATGCTAACATGGCTGCAATCAGTAACATCCAGTGACTGAGGGAAGCCTGCTAATTGAGCAAAAGCCTGGCTCTCAGCATCTGAGAGCCAAATCATAGGAAAATTAATGTGATCCCCACATGAGCAAACAGGACATTAGCTGCAACCTAATGCAGCTGTGCTGCTGCTGACTGGGATAAGCCAAACAAGTCTCTGTTGATCCCTGGAAAGGTCAAGAGGCATAGAAGTTGAGAATGATGGTTACTTTCACAGCCACTGGGAGGGTATGGGGTCAATGGATTATGGCTTGAGTTGCTGCTGGACCAAGCGACATACGTCTGTCACCACCTCACAGCTTAGCATCAGTTGCCTTCAACACTGATTGTCTGTCATATTGAGGTAGGATGTCCTAGCTCTGTACACCCTTCCCACACATTGGTGCATGGTTGACCTGCTTTTCTTCCTCCTCCTCCTTCCTGATGCTCAGACAGCAGCCTCTTCCTTCTGACCTTTTGCCCTCCGTCTGGCCTCCAGCTGCTCACAGTGACTTGCTTCTGTGGCATACATGTGTGAGGATTCCATGCCCATCTTCTCTGTTCCTTCACATGAAATGCTATGTGCCCTTCACCAGCACAATGTTCTTCCTGCCAACTGGGTGAACAAGTCAGTAGGGGCAAATGGACTACTGGAGCCCTTCCCTTGGCTTAAGGGAAGAAATTTGGAAATTCCTACCTCTCAAAGTGACTGCCCCGGCTAGCCAAGAAATCCACCAAGTTCAGACATGCTCTTAGCAATTCCATTTTGCACACATCAGGTTTCACAGTCCTAGACTACGGAAGTCCAACTAGAGTGGGGTCAGCTGCTGATTTAACTGGCCAGCTGCCTCTGTGAAACACAGCCCACCCTGATGAAAATGGAAAGAGAGGCTCTCCATTGTGGTGAAAATCAGGGCTGTGGAGTCTCATTTCTATAAATAATCAATTGCGCTAAGCGGATCTTAATTTAAAATTTTAACCTAATTTTTTTCTTACCTTTCCTTTCTGTAAGCTCTTCTCTCCTTCATAATTCAATCTTTCTTTTGCTCACTTTATTTCCCTTTCTGTATCTAGTTTGATTCTAATTCAACCTTTTTTCTTCTCTGTCACTCCTCTATTTCTTTCTCAATCCTTAAATCTCATTGATTTAAGGAGATAGACAAATTGTTCTGTTATTTCAGCAAGGTCCTGGATTCCCCATTGCTTTCGCTGCAACATTGGATGGAATCATCCCAGATTTGCACTGTGTGGTAGCGGGCAGGTAAAATGATGTTTTACCTGCTGGCCACAACGGCTGCTTCTCACGCCGTATTTTCTTAAACCCGCTACGTTAATTATGCATTCCTTGGAAACATGTTGTTTCCATGGTGGGCAATCTCTGATTCACCCGCCAAGCCATCATCTCACTGCTTCATCACGCTGGCTGCCACATTTAAAGTACAGCTGCGTGCACACCTCTCAGTGCTTCCAGCCCAGGACTGCTGCAAATAAGACATGGCCCCAAAAGGCGAGAAGATTGCAGCCCTCAGGTTTAGTGAGGTGTCCCTCGAGCACCTTTTGGGTGCAGTGGAAGCTGGCCATGATGCCCCCTACCCCCACCCTGACCAACATTACCACTCTGGCTTGGTAGGCAATGGCAGTGGCAATCAGTGCCAACGCTGCACAGAAGAGGTTGGCCATCCAATGCAGATAGAGGATCAATGATCTCATCTGTGCAACCTGCGTATAGCAACCATCTCATCACTCTAAACTCACACACTCAAGCTCATCACACATTCACTGGCATCTCACTCACTGCCAGCTCAAGAGACATCGCCATTTACTCTTTCACACACACCCCCACATCTCCAACTGGCTTCATCTGCTCTGGAGACTACTTGCTCAGCCCTCACCATCCTGAGGCCACTTGCACAGATCAACTTGTGCCCCCAAACAAACCATGGACACCCCCCTTCCTCAGTACAGCCTTCAGTCTGCAGCCCCTTCGCTTGCCTGAGGCCCCTTCCCCAAGCAAACCCAGCCTTGCAGTTATACAAAGCCCGTCTTATGGCTGGTCTGGTAGGTAGAGACTTGCTCATGAGCCCTCCTAAAAGTGATGTGGTGCTGCCTGTGAAGCCTGGTGATGATGACTGCGATTGCTGCCCGAAGCAAGATTGGCAAAGAAACCTCGAACTCCCGAACGAAGTAGCAGCTTCGCCAGGTGGATGTCACTAATGTGTAGTTGTGAAATACGTCAGCGTTCAATCACGCCAACGTGGGTGGGCAACCCAGCATAAGGGAGTCTGTGTCCAGTGGGATAGCCTTATAAAGATATGCAGATGTATGACAATGAGGTTCCCGACGTCCGATGGTGGGAAACACAGCCCGCCATTGATGGGCTGAGTGGATGATCGCAAACTGCTTTCACGATGTCATGAAATCAATTTTTGGCCTTCTCACCATATTGTCCACTCACATCGCTAAGCATGCCTGACGCCAGCATGGACAATTCAACCATTATCAATTTGGACTTCCAGCAACCTTTAGGGTATAACGTGCAAAACGAATGGTCAGGGAGAAAGTCTAAAGACAAATTCTGAGCTGTTATTTCCAGTATAACTGAAACAAGGCAAGGAATACACTGATTGTGGTAAAGAACCCAATATTGAAGAGCAAAACAAGTAGTGTTGATGACAGTGGAGCCAGCTTTCAGTGATTCCCTATGTCATCTGGGTACAATGGTGTACGGAGCAAGTGCCTGTTGTACAAATTTCGTAAATCTCCTACACAACACAAATGCAAGTGTTTTCTTTTTCCATGATGCATGCAATAGTAACTATTCTTCCTTTGTCAATTGTAGATCGATATTTGGTTAAATGTCAAGACCATTAGTGATTAATGAATATTTGCTGCCTCTTGGAAAATGAGCAGTAATTTCTAATACTCTATTGCTTCCAAGCTCCTCTGACTGGCAAATTTAGCCTAGTTTCTGCAGAAATAACTGGACAATAAGAGACAGACAAACATTTTGATTTTTTCCAGCTTCTATCCTCCCCCTCCCTACTCACTTAGGGAACTCAATGCTCCCGAGGGTAAAGGCAGTGTCCCAGACAGTTTTATTGCTTCAGTATGACATCTGTTACAGACATTATCAATACTGTGACTAGGTTCCTAATCACTGTTCTACACTAACTCCTTAGAGAATGTTTGCGAGCCAAGACATGCCACTATTCAGAATGAAAAGGACAAAATGTTTATGGAAGTCTTGTTTAAGAATGAAGGGGAAGTGAAAACATTGGAACCTATAAAACACAGATTTACAAAAATTCAAATTCAATTTTTTTAGTTTATAATCACAGATGGCCTGTTGCTTTACTCTAATAAAAAGACTCTACCAGAACTTGGACATCATTAACATGGTACCCAAGGGATACATTTTCCAGTCACCATCGCTGATGGCACCTGAGCAGAATGTAGATCAGAGGATGCAGGATTAAGCAAAAAGACATCTTTGAATAGGACCACAATAGATGTTTCACAAACTCATTAGGAGGTTTCTTCACTTCCATCTCTTTCATGTTTATCCAAAGAGACATGGTATGAAGCAGTTGGAATAGAAGGAGCAACCCTAGTAAGTGCATATCAAGATGAAGATTCCTTAAAAAAACCAAGGACAGAATTTTGCCCTTGATGGGGGTGCTCAGTGGGGGCTGTCGGGAAGCCGACTGCTGCCCGCAATTGGCACCAGATCACAATTTTACATGGGCGGGCCAATTTAGGCCCGCCCATGTTGGAATGCAAGCGGCAGTGCTGCCAGTGTGGGCGGAGGGAACAGGATGAGTGGGCCTAGCGCAAGCTTCACACATGTGCGGGAAAGAGCACTTCAATCTCTCTGAAGCACTGAGCAGGGACATGTTTTTAATTCAAGTGTAAAATTTTTATTTTACTTTTATTTGCTTTAGGAAACTCCATCTTGCCCATGGTTGAGGTTTCCTAAAAAGTGCAAAGGCCGCTTGATGTTTTTGCCTGCCTGCCAACTGTAAGGTTGGAAAGCCAATGTAAATTTGAATTTAATGACTTTTTAATGGTCTTAATAGGTCTTTTAATTGTTGGCGGGTGGGCTACTGACTCTGGCGCGCACCTGTTGAATGAAATATCGTGGGACTACGTGATGATGTTGGGATGCTTGCCTGATGTCATCATGCGTCATTTTACGCTTGGCCGGGTCAGGTGCATGACCGCCCATCGTGCTCAATATTCTGCCATATGTTTTTGTACAAAAGGCAACAATTGACAAGACCTTCAATTAAGCCGAAGAATGTACAATCCTCTTTACATGTGCCTAACATTTATTGCTGAGTGCTCCCCCTTGGTGACAGCATAAGACTAATTTTTCTTCCTCCTCACCTTTGAGCACATATGTCACTACTTGAAGAATGATACATGTGGGCAAGTTCAGTTCATTACCATAGCTCCAATATTACCCCAGCAGGGGGATATACCTTGGAAGAGTTTTACATCCAAAGTTGGCTAAGTAATGGTGGATGACTTCCAAGCCTTCTGGCTGGTGGTCAGAAATAATAGCTAGATTTGGATCTGGTATATAATTTAGGAATCTAGAACTGTTTGGAAGTGGGAGGAGATTGCTGAGAGCCTTTTCTTAGATTATAGAATCATAGAACAGAAGGAAACCATTTGGTTCATCACACTTATGCCCAATGAATCCCTGCAAATTGAATGCAGCTCTGTATACTTCCCTCATTTTTGTTGTGTTTGTTGTACTCTTTTGACTATTTTTGAATGTATTTCAAATTGGTAGTCATCTGAAAAATTAAACTCTAACTTAGGTCAAATGCCTGTTCCAAAACAACTTATACCAACAAAACTATGAACTAAATGAAGAATGTTCTGTGATTCCATGCTCTGGAGATCAAATGGCGTTGCACTCATTTTCAGGTGTAACACTGGTGCCCAACCATCCAATATGGCATGTGCTCATTATGAACTGAAGGTGTGCCACCCATCAGAGTTGTTCAGGCTGCTCCATGGGCATCCAGAATGCACATCCAAGCTATTAGAGAGGCTGAATGAGACACTTAAATAAGGATCCTATGCTTGCAGCACAAAAAATAGTTGGAGGAGGTGTATGAACAGCAGACACGATATTAATCAGAAGCTCATCAAAAAGTGCTTTGCCTGAACCCTCCTTCCGATCCCCAATACATCAACAGTCGTACAATCATTTTAATCACCATCCTTACTACCACCATCCAATGGCCTTCCTGGCATCTGTAACATTCTACCTCCATATCCCAGCCCACGTGCACCTGTGAGTCACGAGGTGACAATCTGCTCACTAGCCTAGCCTCCATTGTACTCATGATGCCCGTCTCTGAACTAAAGCTTGTGTGGGTCAGATCAAGCACTTGTATATCTTCAGAAAGGCTGTGTTCTTCCAGGGTTGCCAATCATCATGTTCATAACTCTAGCCCTGTCTGTGATGATCAGCATACTTCGATGGGCAAGAGGGCATGCAGGCAAGCTCAGTCTCTTCTGATGGCAGTCTCCTGTTTGTAGATGTTAGAGAGCTCCTTCTGCAAGTAAGAAAAGAGTGTTAGTGACACCCTTATGAGGTGTTAGTGGATGAGTCTGTCATGGTAGAGTAACTCATATGTGTTGTGTTAGATGTGAAATGTGGGGAAGTGGAGTTCGCATTAATGGTAAGGCAGAGAAGAAGGAGGTGGAGTAAAGTATTATACGTTGATTGATGGAGATTAAAAGGAATGAGGGGGGGAATATTTTGGCGAGTTGAGCTAGATTTGATGGACATGTGAGCAGAGAGCAAGAGGACAGTATTGTTATTGTGACAACTCCGGTGAGGCCACTGAATTTCTTTGTTTCAGCTTTGCTGCTTTCCTAGGAGCTGTGCTTCTCTGCAGCATCATAGCATTTGTGGCAAAGGTGATGCCTGAAAGATTTTCTCCCTGCCCAGTGAGGGACACGATGGGCCAGGAAGACTCTGTGGACCTTTAAAAATGACATGTATGAACTGGATTCAGAAGCCCCAACTCCATTTCTGATAGATCATATTTTTGCCATTAGGAGAAAGGGGATGGCATGACCCACAGGTGGGAATCTAATCGAGCAGGGCCATGTGAACTTAGTGTTGATTTCAAACACACCAAATTTTCGCTGTAGCAAGGGCCTTAACTTACAATGTGGAAATTACGAATTTATGGAAGATATGTAAAGACTCATGAAGGGTAGATACGATCAAGATCTGTCAAACTGTGGAGTTATTTAAACCCCCAGGCCTTTTAAAATAAAAAAACAGCCTATCTGTGTCAGCGAGAGTTAAAAAACCTCAAACTGTAAAGTTATTTAAATCCCTATTCCTTTAAAAATAAAAGAAACAGCCTGCCTGTGTCACTGAGAGTTGAAAAAAGATCCATTGGACAAGTTACAATAGCTGTTTGTTGGCATTACTCCGAGGGTTATCATTATGTCATTTTTTATGCTTGATTGCTTTTCACAATTATTCCAGGGGAGTGTAAATTCACAGTTTGATTGACAGCGCAAAGAGGATTAATTATCTTTGATGTGGTCTTATGGGTATGAGTCTCTTTTTGTAAAGGTGAAGTACTTGAGGGGCTTTTAAAGTTTTGAATAGGCTTTCATGAATCGAAATGTTTTGTACTACATTTAGATAATAGATATTTAGACCTTTATTTTATTTAATCTCAACATGGCTCTGGAGGATTGCTCATGGTCGACACTGGGTGAGAGGTCATGGGGGCTAAAAAGGACCATGGGGATGGGTCGGAGTCATGAGTTGGTATTAAGTTGGCTTGGGGGTTATAAGGGGCCACGGGGAATGGGTGCGGATGAAAGGTTAAAGGGATAACAAAACAACTGGATGCAGTCCCAGAGATGTGTGGTGGGCCTTCTCAGCAGCACTCAGCAGACCCTGCGGCCACCTCTGATCTGCTTCTGGGGGTAGCGGGCCTGAGTCCATCCCGCACTCATCCCCTGGAACACAAATCTGGCCTGATAGAATGTTTTCCTGAGGTGGGTGCAGCGAGCTGGGAAATTTCCAGGCTCTCATTGTCTGCCTTGGGAGCAAAAATCCAGCTTAATGTCTCTTTTCCTGTCCACTATCTGCACTAAAGCCTCCAAAGCATTATCAGAGTATCTGGATGGTGCCTTTCTTCTTCCTCCAGCCATTTCTTTCTTCAGGAGGTTACCTATTGTCTGCAGTCAGATGTGTTAAACCTTAAAGGTAGAATTTAGCCCTTGTTGGGCGGGCTCGGCAGAGGCGGGCAGGAAGCTGGCTGCCACCCGCGATCAAGGCTGGAAGGCGATTTCACGCTGGTGGGCCAATTAAGACCCGCCCAGCGTGAAACGTGAGCAGCAGCACTCAGCGCTGCCTGTGCAAGCGGGTGAGGAGATAGCTGGTAAGGGAAACGAATATGTCAAATTATGGTACACCTATGCAAAAAAGGTTTGTGACAAATTGTTAAGGCACAGTTAAAGGAGTTTTAATCTGAATTTAACATGTTCTGTATGTACCTGACTTGGAATGCTTGGTTGGACAGTGAAGGGAAGCTTTATTCAGTCATTGACCTGTGAGTGTTTTGTGAGATGCTGCGATGCCAAACCACCCCAAGACTCAATAATATCATTGCTTGTTCCTCTGTTTATGAAAAGTGCTTTGTCCTTTTTCTCTCAGTAACATAATTCTCTTCAAACACTCACAGAGAGGATTATTAACTGTGAGAGCTGCAGGAGAAGGAAGAAGAAAAATGCCAGGTCTGACACATTTCTTCCTCTGTGCAGTGCTGAAGATGACTTTACATCAAAACTCTTCAGTGTTTGAACACAGACACCTTCTCCTCTCTTGCCGCACTGCTCATGCAGATAATTATTTTGTTTCCTACCATTGCCAAGACAAAAACTATTTGTATAATATCTCGTATTAAGCAGCTCAGGCAATTATTATTTCTTGAAGATGTCATTATTGATTTAAAAAATCTTTACACTTAAATTTGCCCACCATTGTCTAGATGCCATTAAGGGAAAACAAGCAAACTGAAAAGAATGCCACAGCATAGCAAAAGTGGAATGTTTCCTAGGTTATACATTCCCGCTCGACTCTCTTAACCCTGTGAAGACCTTTGAAAATTTTAAACCATCCAATACCTTCTGAGCTAGAGATGATCCTGTCCAAATCTAACCACTGTGGTAAATAGTTAATAACAGGACCATATGAATTCTCAATCAGCTCCCAGGACAAAATAATAGTGGTTCTGAGGCATAGAAGTCAATAGCTTTGATCCTTTATCTGTGTTATTAATTGATCTCAGCTAATAGGAGTGCTATGAATCTCATTAGTGCCTTTCAACTAGAGAGGGAAAAAAATCAGCCAGAATTCCTGCCCTTGATTGTTACCAATTAGCAGTGACTACTGTTGGAAAGTGAGCTTATTTGTGTGTCTGCTGAGGGCAGGATCTGGCTCAGCTGTGATGTGTCCATATTTAACTAGCCTACTCACTGTTCTCACACATGAAAGATGGAACGAGAACGAACATAAAATAAAAGCTGACCCCTTGTTTTTATTTCCATATTTTAGCATTGAGAGCTGTTTGCAGTAGTGGACAGGGTTAATTTATGTTTGGATTACAGCGAGGAATTGTGTGTAATGAAATACTAATTACAGCCCCAGGTCTTGTTTCCTCAAAGGAAATTGTATGGCATGCCTGTCTTACTTAACTCAATCCAGATTGCTTTTGGACTGTGAGCCCATGTGCTTCTGTTTGAAAGAGTCTGTATTTATACAATGTCTTGAGCAACAATAGAATGGCTCAGACACAAAAAAACTCAAATTTACGGGTTTAAGTTAATTACATATTATTTGACAGGTGGACCTCAATTTTTTCATAGCATGAGTTATTTAATACAATTATCCCTTGTGGATATAGAATAATATTTTATTTGGGACAGCGGGGGAATTAATCAGTATTTTCTCAAACTTATTTAATCAGATAGAGGGGAATAAATGCTCCACTTGCTATGTTTAATGGGAATCCATTCACACCTTTAGAAATACTGACTAAAGGGAATCTTCATGAACATATTTACAATGTCACTGTGCATGATGCACAGAGCAATTCTTTCCTCGCAAGGTAAGGGAGGATGATGTTTAAAAGAGAGATCGTGAAACAGAGAAAGATAGTGAAATAGGTGGGTAGACAGGTGGAGAAGTTTATGGAGCAAACTATTGACCATAGGGCCTTGAAAGCCATGGCCACCAATGGTGGAGCAATTAAAATAGGAGATGTTCAAGTGGACAGTATTGGAGGAGAACATATATCTCAGAGTTGTCGATTAGAACAGATTACAGAGATAGGCAGCGGCAAGGCCAACAACAGATTTGAAAAAAAGGATGAGTAATTAAAATCTAGGCATAGCTCAACCAGGAGCCAATTAGGACCGTTGTGTGAATGGGACTAGACGTGACTTAGGGCACAGGCAGCAAAGTTTACAAAAGGTAGAATGTGGTAAAAGTAGAAGTAATAGCCAGGGAGATGATGATGCAGTGGTGATGTCACTGGACTAGTAATCGAGAGGCCAAGGCGAATGCTCTGGGGATCTGGGTTCAAATCTCACCACAGCAGCTAGTGGAATTTAAATTCAATTAATGCTCCTGGATTTGAAAGCTAGCCTCAGTAATGGCAACTATGAAACTATCAGTGATAGTTGTAAAGAGTCATTTGATGTCCATTAGGGAAAGAAATCAGCAGTCCTTATTCTGTCTGGCCTACATGTGACTCTAGGTCCACAGCGATGTGGTTGACTCTTAACTATTTTCTGAAATTGCTCAGCAAGCCACTCAGCTCAAGGATAGTTGGACAGGCAAGAAATACTTGTCAATGGTCCCTACATCCCATGAAAGAATAAAGGTAAGTATAAAAGTTTTCACAGCAATTAAGGTAAGAGGGGGTAGTGTAAGGCTACATTATGGAGTTGGAAATAAGTGGTCTTAGTAATGGTGTGACTGTATGGCTGGTCGCAAATCGCAGTATCAAAGATGACACCAAGGTTGCAAACAGTCTGGGTCAGCGTCGGATATTTGACAAGGAGAAGGATAGAGTTGGGAGCAGAGTTTTTGACACTGACTAAAGTCAATGACTTCTGTATCCCCAATATTTATTCAGAGAATACATCAGTTCATCCAGATCTGCATGTTGGACAAGCAGGCTGACAATTTCGAGACAGTGGAGGAGGAGTCAAGAGAACTGGGTGTCATCACCATATATGTGGAAACTGACACTGTGTTTTCAGATGATGCCGCAGAGGGGTACATGAGATAAGAAATAGGAAGGGGCAAATGATAGATTTTTATGTCTTGGGTAAATGAGTTCTTTGGCCAACCAAACTCTAACTGCACACCTTCCTATGTTCTCATCAATTGCTTCTTGCAATCAATAAAAGGGAAAGACTGATGTAAGAATAAACAGTGATGGTTTATTGAGACATAGGGCAGAAACCAGATCATAAATGCTCAAGTCAGAAACCTCCAGAACTAGACGTACAGTTCCCAGTTGCCCACGTTGTGCAGTGATTCGTCAGTACTGTCACATGATTAGTACACTTGCATTCCCTTAAAGGGACAGGGTGCCTCACTTTACCATATCCCTCCCCCTTTACTTAAAAGTACAGCTAACAAACTTAAAACACGTTAACTATTTACAAAATAACTATTTACAGGTCAAATCTCTTAGGTGGTTTCTATGATGGGTTGAGTGTCGTAGCCCAACAACCTCAGCTGTTGTTTCCAAGACCTCTTTTTTAGAGGCAGTTGCCTACTACGTCCCTCAGTGGATGATTTCACCATCTTACAGGTGCAGTCACACTCAGTCCTGCTGCCCCTCCCCTCCAAGCAGAAACAGATAATGGATAACAATCACATGGCAATACAGCGATGAGCTATCTGATGCATGCGGAGAAAGAGGAAAAGGAAAACCTAATTTCTCTTTTTCTTCCTGCACTGACCCATATCACTGTCCTTAAGACCATATGACATAGGAGCAGAAATTGGGCCATTCCACCCATCGAGTCTGCTCCACTACTCAATCATGGCTGATAAGTTTCTCAACCCCATTCTCTCACCTTCTCCTCGTAACCTTTGATTCCCTTACCAATCAAAAACTTATCTATCTCGGTCTTAAATACACTCAATGACCTGGACTCCACTGCCTTCTGTGGCAATGAATTCCATAGATTCACCACTCTCTGGCTAAAGAAGTTTCTCCTCATCTCTGTTCTAAAAGGTCTTCCCTTTACTCTGAGGCTGTGCCCTTGAGTCCTAGTCTCTCCTACTAATGGAAACATTTTCCCCACGTCCACTCTATCCAGGCCTTTCAGTATTCTGTAAGTTTCAGTCAGATCCCTCCTCATCCTTCTAAACTCCATCGAGTATAGACCCAGAGTCCTCAAATGTTCCTCATATGTTAAGCCTTTCATTCCTGGAATCGTTCTCATGAACATCTTCTGGACCCTCTCCAGGGGCCAGAACACACTTCCTGTGATACGGGGCCCAAAATTGCTCACAATATTCTAAATGTGGTCTGACTAGAGCCTTATAAAGCTTCAGCAGCACATCCCTGCTTTTATATTCTAGTCCTCTTGAAATAAATGTCAACATTGCATTTGCCTTCCTAACTACCGACTCAACCTGCAAGTTAACGTTAAGAGAATTCTGGACTAGGACTCCCAAGTCTTTTTGCACTCCAGATTTCTGAATTTTCTCCACATTTAGAAAATAATCTATGCCTCTATTCTTCTTACCAAAGTGCATGACCTCACACTTCACCACATTGTATTCCATCTGCCACTTCTTTGACCATTCTCCTCACCTGTCCAAATCCTTCTGCAGCTTCCCCGCCTCCTCAATACTACCTGATCCTCCACCTATCTTTGTATCATCTGCAAACTTAGCCAGAATGCCCTCAGTTCCTTCATCTAGATTATTAATGTATAAAGTGAAAAGTTGTGGTCCCAACATTGACCCCTGCGGAACTCCACAAGTCACCGGCCGCCATCCTGAGAGGGACCCCCTTATCCCCACTCTCTGCCTCCTGCCAGACAGCCAATCTTCTATCCACGCTTGTACCTTGGCTCTAGCACCATGGGCTCTTATGTTTCTGAGCAGCCTCCTGTGTGGCACCTTGTCAAAAGCCTTCTGGAATTCCAAGTATATGACATCCATTGGCTCTCCTTTGTCTAACCTACTCATTACCTCCACAAAGAATTCTAACAGATTTGTCAGGCATGACCTCCTCTTGATGAAACCATGCTGACTTTGCCCTATTTTACCATGCACTTCCAAGTATTCTGAAATCTTAGACTTAATAATGGACTCTGAAATCTTACCAACGACCGAGGTCAGGCTAATCAGCCTGTATTTCCTGTCTTTTGCCTCACTCGCTTCTTAAACAGGGGGGTTACATTAGCGATTTTCCAGTCCCCTGGGACCCTCCCTGACTCCAGTGATTCCTGAAAGATCACCACTAATGCCTCCACTATCTCTTCAGCTATCTCCTTCAGAACTCTGGGGTGTAATCCATCTGGTCCATGTGATTTATCCACCTTCAGACCTTTCAGTTTTCCTAGCACCTTCTCCTTGATAATGGCCACCATACTCACCTCTGCCCCCCGCCTCTCTTGAACTTTGGGGATGTTACTCGTGTTTTCCACTGTGAAGACTGACGCAAAGTACCTATTCAGTTCCTCCGCCATTTCTTTGTTCCCCATTACTACTTCTCCAGCATCATTTTCCAGTGGCCCAATGTCCACTTTTGCCTCTCTCTTACCCTTTATATATCTAAAAAAAACTCTTGCAATCTTCTTTTATCTTACTGGCTAGTTTATCCTAATATTTAATCTTCTCCCTCCTTATTTCTTTTTTAGTTGTCCTCTGTTGGTCTTTGTAGGCTTCCTAATCTCCTGGTTTCCCACTGCTCTTCACTGCATTGTATGCTTTCTCTTTAGCTTTTATGCTGTCCCTGACTTCCCTTGTCAGCCATGGTTGCCTCATCCTCCCTTTATTATGCTACTTCTTCCTTGGGATGAATTTTGGCTGTGTCTCCCAAATTACTCCCAGAAACTCCTGCCATTGCTGTTCCACTGTCTTTCCTACTTGGCTCATCTCCCAGTGAATTCTGGCCAGCGCCTCCCTCATGCCTCTGTGGTTGCCTTTATTTAACTGTAATACCGTTACATCTGATTCCAGCTTTTTCCTCTCAATTTGCAGGGTAAGTTCTATCATATTATGGTCACTTCCTCCTAAGGGTTCCTTCACCTTAAGCTCCCTTATCAAATCTGCCTCATTACACATCACTAAATCTAGAATTGCCTGTTCCCTAGTGGGCTCCACCACAAGCTGCTGCAAAAAGCCATCTCGTAGACATTCCACAAATTCCTTTTCTTGGGATCCACTACCAACCTGATTTTCCCAGTCTACCTGCATACTGAAATCCCCCATGATCACTGTAACCTTGCCTTTCTTACACACCTTTTTTATCTCCTGGTGTATCTTGTGCTCCACCTCCTGACTACTATTCGGAGGCCTGTACGTAATTCCCATTATGGTTTTTTCACCTTTGCAGTTCCTCAACTCTACCCACACAGATTCTACATCATCTGACCTTACGTCGTTTCTTGCTATCGATTTAATTTAATTTCTTACGAATGAAGCAACCCCATCACCTCTGCCAACTTGCCTATCTTTTCGAAAGGATGTATATCCTTTGTATATTTAGCTCCCAGTCCTGATCCCCTTGCAGCCATGTCTCTGTGATGCCCACCACATCATACCTGCCAATTTCATTCTGCGCCACAAGCTCATTTACCTTATTTCATATACTGCATGCATTCAGATACAACACCTTCAGTCCTGTACTTCCCATCCCCTTTTTCATTATTGTCCCTTTATCTGATGTGCTTGAAGTTAGATTCCTAGCCCTTTCCAAACACTCGGTCCTATTTTGTGTTCTGGAGACTTTAATAGCCTCTCCTGGGATCTCCTTTCTTTTCAGTTTTTTCATAATTTTCCATGAAGTTGAATCCACTCCCCTACACGTGAACCTGCTGCTTTGTTTCCCATTAGTCAGACTTCTTGGAGTTTTACCCTTCCCTGCCCTCCCACTTTCTGGTTTAAAATCCTGTTGACCACCCTATTTACCCTTTTCACTAGAACATTGGTCCCAGATCGGTTCAGGTGCAGACTGTCCCAAAGGTACAGATCCCTCCTGTTCCAATACTGATGCCAGTGCCCCACGAAATGAAACCCCTCTTTCCCGCACCACTCCTTTAGCCACATGTTTACTTCCCTTATTCTCGCGTCCCTATGCCAATTTGTATGTGGCTCGGGTAGTAATCCGGAGATTATAACCCTTGAGGACCTGTTCTTTAATATAGTTCCTAGTACCTAATAATCCCCAAACAGGTCCTCATTCCTAGTCTTATCTATGTTATTTGTCCCGACGTGGACCACAACAACTGGATCCTCACCCTCCCTCTCCAATATCCTTTCAAGCCTGTCAGAGATGTCCCTCACCCTGGCACCGGGCAGGCAACATACCATGCGGGACTCTCGATCCTGCTTACAAAGGATGCTATGAATTCCCCTAATTATAGAATCCCCTGCAACTTATCTTTTTGCTCCCCCCTCTTGAATGGCCTCCTGTGCCACGGTGTCATGGTCAGCTGGCTCATCCTCCCTACAGCCCTGTTTCTCATCCACACAGGGAGCAAGTACCTCTAACTTCTAACTTCAAAGGATGGGTTCCTTTGCTCAGAATCTAAATGTATGCTCTACAATGACGGACATCAACACTCCATATCAACTTCCATTTTAATGGGTTGTCTGTTAACTGTAATGACTATTTGGATTGGCTCGGTTCTTCCCACTTTGATTTCATAGAACAAATGGATGTCTGATTCTATTTCTTCTAGCTCTTCCATGAGGCATATTTCATGATTTTTTCCTTCTGCCTTTGTAGTGTTGTTTTAGCCTTTCTCTGCAGTGCCGCCTTATGTGGCCACAGCAGTGGTAGAAAAAGCACTCTACTTGTTTGAGTTGTCGTTCATTCACTGGAGGCCTGGATGTATTTCTCTCATTCATTTTGTGGGTTCTCACTGCAGTACCATTTTTTTTTCAGTGGTCTGGTCCTAGATAACTTTTCTCCTCTTTCCGTGCAACCTTAAGTTTTCACATCTTTTGTTGACGGATTGTCCCACTGGAATAGATGGATGGTGCCATTTTATGCATCTTTTATCACTGGAATTTCTAACAGCATTTTCCATTGCAGTAGCTAATTCTAATTCCTTATTGAAGTCTAGATTAGGTTTGGCTAACAAACGCCTTTGGATAGTAACATCTCCAACCCCTTATATCAGCTGGTCTCTCAACATATCACTAATGGGCATTCCGAATTCACAATGCTCAGTTAATGCCTTTAAAACAACCACATAGTCAGCTATTGTCTCCTCCAGAAGCCTATTCCTTGAATTGAACTTGAAGCGCTGCATAATAACTGAGGGTTTTGTCCTCAGGTGGCTATGAACAATTTTTATTAACTCGTCAGAAGTCGTCGAGTCTGGGGCTCAAGGTGATGTAAGGCTGCGGATCAGTCCATATGTTTTGCTGCCGCATGAGGACAGAAGAATAGCCCTCTTCTCCTATCCCCATGATGTCGTTAGTGGTAAAAAAGAACGTGAGGCATTCGACATACTGAGACCAGTCATCTGAAATGGTGTCGAATGGATCGACACACCTGAATTGTGGCATCGTAAACGACTGCAAGGGGACTGCACTTCCGATAGGCTTTCCAGGCAATGACAAATTTAGGCATTTGACTTAATGTGGAGTTGTCCTCCCTCTGGGGTCTCTTATAATTTTCTGTCCACAGCCATTTTTCATGTATTTACCCTTTGAAATGCACTGCCGCTTTAAGAGCGGTCACCGTTTTTTTAAACTCTGTCTCTGCAGCTGTTGGATTCTCTCTGCAGAGTTTTGTGCTCTTTTTTCAGTTTTGGGGGGATCTCCACAATTGTGATTCTGCAGGGTTTTTAAAAATTTTTATACTGCAGCACTTTGTGCTCTGATTGCCGGCTGTCGCCTATTTTGCAGATGCTCTTTCCAATGCTTTGCTCACCTGTCTTGTGGACTCACACTCAGGGGTCTTGCAATGGTTTTATCTTTATTGCCACTTTAATGTCTTGGGTAAATGAGTTCATTGGCCAACTGAACTCTAACTGCATGCCTTCCTATGTTCTCATCAATTGCTGCTTGCAATCAATAATGGGAAGAGACTGCTGTAAGAATAAACAGTGATGGTTTATTGAGACATAGGGCAGAGAACTAGATCATAATATGTTCACTCAGAAACCTCCAGAACTAGACTAACAATTCCCAGTTGTCCATTCTGGCAGTGATGCGTCAGTACTGTCACATGATCAGAACACTTGCATTCTCTTAAGAGGACAGGGTACCTCACTTTACCACATAGATCCTTGGGGATACCAGAGAAATGGTGAGGCAGCAGGTGCTCCTCTGGCTATAACTGAAAGATGGGTATGGAACAGACGAGTACAGTTCCACCTGATTGTGTGAAGGAGGAGGGGCATTGGAGGAGGATGATGGTGATGTAGTCAACCCCATATCAAAGGATGAAGATAGGTCAAAAAAAATGAGTAGGAATTGTTTGTTTACATCTATCACAGTCGCATAAGATGCTTCTTGTGACTTTGACCAGGATTTTATGTGTGAAAATCAGGGCTGCTGCCACCCCACGCATGTGTAAAATCCAGTGTGATGACATTGGGTCTTGAACTCAAAGTCAACACGTAGGTTTCCCATAATACTGTAGTCAGGCAGATGCTGCAATC
The DNA here is from genome assembly GCF_017639515.1 of Carcharodon carcharias. Lineage (NCBI taxonomy): Eukaryota > Metazoa > Chordata > Chondrichthyes > Lamniformes > Lamnidae > Carcharodon > Carcharodon carcharias. The sequence continues at coordinate 128,950,926 of NC_054475.1, forward strand.
GGCAGCCTGTCAGCCATTTAAAAGTAAATTAATTACTGGCAATTGAGCTTATTAACAAGCCAATTGACCCAAATATTACTGCCAACACCATAATGCAGTTGGCGGGGGTAGGGAGGTGAGCGTGGGCAGACCACCCCATTCCCACCCCTCCCTAAGGTGCCCTGATCCCACCTCACCCAAATATTCCAGACCATTACCTGAGTCTGGGGTCCATGTTGTCTTTTGGGACTGTTTGCCATCCCAGCAGCACCCACTACTGAGTTCTGGCACTACTAGAACGACAAGATCTGCTGGCCAATCTGATTGGGCGGCAGCTCCTGAGGGTAGGACTTCCTTCTACTGAGGGGCAGAAGTCCTACGCTGTGCTTGTTCAGACCACCTGCAGCTTAATATCGGTGTGGGTCAATCTTTTTTTAAAGTAGTTTGGTTTGCCTCCAACTTTTCATACCGGAAGGGGCTGGGGGATGGGGTGGGGCAAGGCCTTTGTCAAGGATTGAATCACCTGATTGGAGGGATTGAAACATGAAGTTCCAGGGAAGAGCACCTCTGATTTTTGAGCCAGAGCCAAGGGCTTTGGAGAGGAAAGGGATGTTGGCTTTTTGAGGAGAAGAGTGAGGGCAGTAGATTTGAAAGAGTCAGAAGAAAGGGAAAAGAAGACCTTCAGCACTCTGTCTGGCCTTTATTTCAGCATGAACCTCAGAGGTGGAAAAATAATGCATCAGCCATTAGAGAAAGGAAACTTTCACCCTCTATTCTGGCCTCAGAGGGGATAGAATACTGTGAATCAATAAATAAGAAAAAAATAGAGACAGCTTGCACCTCTTAAAGAGCACTTTGATTGTGATGGACTGAATTGCAGTTGAACAGTAGAATTGACAGGTAGAGATAGTGCGGGACTTTTAGATGCGACTTTGGAGGTGATGATGGCGGCTGTCAGCAGGAGGAAGGAGGTTCTCTTCCTTGATTGCAGAAGTGAGCAGGCAACTTGCACAGCATCAGTGAAATTAGGTGGTAGAGCAGGTGACCATTCAAAGCATAATATCCTGGCTGTAATGCTGAAAAAAAGATTTAATGATCACAGCAGAGCTGTTAAAGTAAGACTTTCTACACAGATCTGTAGTCCAGCATTCACGAGCCTTCTTTCCCCTGCTTCCCATCACTCTGCACTATTCGCAGTGGCACACTCAAACTCCTTCTGTTGCTATCTGCAAACTCTGAACCTGTTAGTTTCCTCGCAACAGCATTTGCTTACCACACCTATATGCCTTTTCTACTCCAGCAACACTTTCATTTTGGCATCCACATATTCACAAAACCACACACTAACACATTCCCTTACTTCTTGTAGGATATGCACAAAACCAGGGAAGTGGCATGCAAAGGAGGAGAGCCATCAAGTATCCATGCCCTATCCCCATTAGAAAAGGCAACTATGAGGTTTGTGCCAACATGCCAGCAGGTATCAACTTCAACAAGGTATTTACAAAATTTATTGATAAAATAAGCAAAAGCAACATGTACACCAAAGACCTTAAGGCAGTTAACTGCCACCTTGATCAAGCTCCCTAAACTGCCACCTTGATCAAGCTCCCTAATAAGATCACAGTGGAAGATAGTTGCTGGATTGCTCTGTAGCCCTCCCTCTGATCCTGTCTGCATCCAAGAGCTGACACAAACTGTCAAAGTATTTCAGGGGCTTGAGGTGTTTGTGTCATAGTCATTATTCTATTTTTTGGTTTGTCAAGGTGAGAGATGTCAACGTTGTTAAATGGAGCACTTTTTCCATTTTTGTCACTCAACGTTAACATCATGCAAACCCATCCTAGATTTTTAAAAATTAATTCTTGGGATTCTTGGCAAGGCCAGCCTTTATTATACATCCTTGAGAAGCTGGCAGTGAGTCTGATTTTTGAATATTGATATCCATGTGGCAAAGGCACTCCTAAAGTGCTGTTAGGTAGGGTTTCTAGGATTTTGACCAATGCAACAATGAAGGAATGGCGATCTATATTTAGTTGGGACTTAGAATGGAACGTGAAGGTGATGGTATTCCAATATACCAGCTATCCATCTAGGTGTTGGAGGTTGCCAGTTTGGAAGATGCCAAGCTAGCTATGAAGATTTGCAGCAGTGAATCTTGCAAATAGCATGCACTGCAACCAGTTTATACCGGTGGTGGAGGAAGCGAATTTTTGAGATGGGGTGCCGAATAAGAGGACTGCTTTTTTGGATGACATTGAGATGATATTGACTGGCATATATTTTCTGAAATATAGGACATGGAGGTACCAAGGCTTAGAAAATATTTTTACATAAACTATCTGCACATTTAAGGAACCTAAGACCTTTCTGTTCATGTTCAGTCCACGGATAATGAGCAGATGCAAGAATAGCTACATGTGTAAATTCAGAAATCCCCATAACTTCTGGGAAATGAATGAGCTGGTGAAAACCAAGTTGTCCTTTCTCTTACTGCTGATGGCCTATGCTGATCTACGGGAATTAATGTACCTCACTGTAAATAGCTGCAAATGCATCATAAATGCAGCAATCAATCACATAATTGTCAAGAGTCATGTGGGCCTATAGCCTGAAGGTAGCAAAGACATTCGGAGTAGTTGCTATCTTTACTTTCACGAATGGTATTATGACTTTCAACTGTGGCTGAAGATCATCTTGCATCAAACGAGGTGATTCGTTAACTGCATCCATGCTCAGGCTGAGCAAGGCCTTGATCAGCTCCTTGCACAAATGTCTCTTAGTCTGGGATAGTTAGCAGTACATTAATAAGCTGGCTTTGCCCTTGATGCTCCCTTTTCAGTCTTATGCACCTGGTCCTCCACAATGTTGTAAACCATTGTAAACCATCAGAAATAGTGGGACAAGTGTTTACAATGTCAAATTATAGTTATGCAGTTCAAATGAAGAGAGGATGATTGTAAACTCAATATTTTGTGTGATTCAAATACTCATCTTTCACTCCTTTGACTATGTTGGTACTTGATATATGAAGGTATTTAATTTGCTCTGTACATTGGAGTAGCACCAGCATAAAGTGTGCAATTAGAAGCACTATTTTGTGCATTAGCAATAATGAAACATTAATACATTTATATACAAGTTTCAAAACTTGCTCTCCTTGGAGGTAAATATTTCTAATACATATTAATGCATAGGAGTAGGGAGAGTTCCTCTGTTGAAAAGGCAACAAATATTGTTAAAAAGAGAGTCACTTCTACATTGATAGTCATTTTCTTTGGATTAGAACAAAGAACAAAGAAAAGTACAGCACAGAAACCGGCCCTTCGGCCCTCCAAGCCTGAGCCGATCATATTGCTCATCAACTAAAACATTTTGCACTTCCGGGGTCCGTATCCCTCTCTTCCCATCCTATTCATGTATTTGTCAAGCTGCCTCTTAAACACCACTATCGTACCTGCTTCCACCACCTCCTCTCACAGCGAATTCCAGACACTCAATACCCTCTGCGTAAAAAACTTGCCCCGCACATCTCCTCTATAGTTTTCTCCTCTCACCTTAAATCTATATCCCCTAGTAATTGACTCTTCCACCCTGGGAAAAAGCTTCTGACTATCTACACTGTCCATGCCACTCATAATTTTGTAAACTTCTATCAAGTCACCCCTCAATCTCCGTCACTCTAGTGAGAACAATCCGAGTTTCTCCAACCACTCCTCATAGCTAATAACCTCCAGACCAGGCAGCATCCTGGTAAGCCTCCTCTGCACCCTCTCCAACACCTCCATATCCTTCTGGTAATGTGGTGACCAGAATTGCATGCAATATTCCAAGTGTGGCCTAACCAAGTTTCTATACAGCTGCAGCATGACTTCCCAGCTTTTATACTCAATACCGCTGCCAATGAAGGCAAGCATGCCATATGCCTTCCTGACTACCTTATCCACCTGTGTTGCTACTTTCAGTGACCTGTGGACCTGTACACCCAGATCCCTCTGCCCATCAATGCACTTACGGGTTCTGTCATTTACTGTATAATTTTTGCTTGTATTAGACCTTTCAAAATGCATTACCTCGCATTTGTATGAATTAAACTCGATCTGCCATTTCTCCGCCCAAGTCTCCAACTGATCTATATCCCGTTGTATCCTTTGACCATCCTCTTCACTATCTGCAACTCTTCCAACCTTAGTGTCATCTGCAAACTTACTAATTAGCCCAGTTACATTTTCCTCCAAATCATTTATGTATACTACAAACTGCAAAGGTCCTAGCACTGATCCCTGCGGAACTCCACTAATCACAGCTCTCCATTCAGAAAAGCACCCTTCCACTGCTACCGTCTGTCTTCTATGACCAAGCCAATTCTGTATCCATCTTGCCAGCTCACCTCTGATCCCGTGCGACTTTACCTTCTGTATCAGTCTTCCATGAGGGACCTTGTCAAAGGCCTTACTGAAATTCATGTATATAACATCCATTGCCCTTCCATCGTCGATCATCTTTGTCACTTCCTCGAAAAACTCCATCAAGTTAGTGAGACACGACCTCTCCTTCACAAAACCATGCTGCTTCTCACTAATACTCCCATTTGCTTCCAAATGGTAGTAAATCCTGTCACGAAGAATCTTCTCCAGCAATTTCCCTACCACTTCTGGGTGATGTTCCTAGAGTTCACAGCACTAAAACTGGATTTTTCATTTCAATATCCATATGTCATGATGATATGCTTTATGTCAAATAATGATTTTTAATTCACTGGCTGGAAACATGAACTGAACTTTCAAAAAACAGACTTTTTAAAAACACAAACCACAGTGACTTGAAGTCGCAGTCAATACGGCGACTTAATTAGTATTACTGTACAATCCAAATTCCATCCCATCGAAATGGAGATGGTATGTCTGCAAAAGCTCATCAAAGACAATGACCTCAGATGAATGTAAATTAACTATATTTCCTATTCCATTAGTACAATGTCCAGATACTCAGTTGGATGGAGACCAATCATCAAACCTAATCACTTGAACAATTGGACCCTGACTAAGAGAGGGAAATTCCAGAGCTGATCTAATCAAGGTACAATTGAAATGCATAGTCATGTTTGAATTACTGGTCAGTTGGAGACGGCGGTCTCATGACAAGCCAACCCTTTGTATGTTTTAAGCACATATTTTCTCAGCAAAACTGAGTTCAAGCAACTGAGAAGCTTAGCGAGAACCTTCCTCTTTCTCTCTCTCCATCCACCTTGCAAGCTTTTGGGCCCTGCATGCTATTGTTTGACTCTCTCTCCATGTGAAGCAGACAGAGATTTTAAATAAAGAACTCAACCCCACGGCTGTGTCTCCAGAAGAACATATAGATTATCCATCTGTAATTCTAAACTGCCTCCACACTGAAAGCAGAAGACCACCGAGGGGAAGCAACAAGACCATCAGATTCAGCCTGAAGCCAGCTGAGTCACCAAACTACAGACTGTAAATTCCTTTGAACTTTTACAGACTCTAATTTGGCCAACCTGTTCTTCCCTGCTCTGTCAGCTGTATTTCTGTGTGTGTGGATTTCGAGTGTGTGTGTGTTTGTGTGCACAAGTCTTATTATTTTACTTATTCAGTTTAAGTATAATAAAGCTAAACCTTTTCTTTGTTAAACTCATGAAAACCTGTCCTATTGGTTCTTTTATGATCGCAGAGCATAAACAGTTAAGTGCTCATTGAATTGACAAATGTGTCCTTTTCAAAGAAAAAAACCTTTTGTGCCCAAATGAGGAGAGGGCAAAGGGGGAGACAGTTGACCCCTCCTCATCTTTCCAGAACAACATACATTTCTATTAATGAAATGAGGATTCAGATCCAGTAATCTGAGTCTACTTGGTCATTTACTGAGAATAACACATTTTGCAATATCATTGCCTGCACTATCCTTTTGATTAGTGTGAGATATTCAGTAAGAAATAGACCTGCTGCACATGCTGTTAAAGCAATGAATTCTACTTAATTGCTCCAGACCCCTTTTGCTGACATATGTAGCCTCAAGTGAACAAAATGCACAATGCAATTTTCAATAAACTACATCCTCCCCCTTCTTAGTAAATGAGGGACAAGGCATGTTTCAATGGTTTATTTCCAAAAAATGTAAACTGAAGCATGACTTGAATAGCCAACTTGACCAGTAACAGCATTACATATTCAAACATTTCTATTAATTTAATAATGCATTTTGTCATATACAATAAAATGAAAGATTTGCCACAACTGAAAGTAGTTCACTTTGTAACATAGTCACTTAAGTATGGTGGATGTTTTTTCTCATAAGTAGGATATCATCTGAAATCAGGTATAGTCTCATTTAACTCGTGTTCTTCATCTGAGATGTCAATGCCAGAATACAATTCAGTGCTTGCCAATGGTGTTTTCTGTGCCTTGAAGAATGACAATATTTCATGTGATGATTTGTGAACCGTGTTTAGCATTGTTCATTGATCCTTTTGTTTTGGTCACATATATGACTGGATCTTATAACAGACTATTTGCTTTCCACATGACCTTCATGTTTCACAAGCACTTTAGCTCCTGGTTTTAGCAGTGTAACTCTAAATTGAATGTTTCACTTTGCATTTACTTTCATTCAATCCTTCTGTTCTTGTTCGCTTTTGAGTACATGTTGATCATTAGCTCCATGGGGAGGCTCAGCAAGACGTGTGCATAGGATGTGCAAAGATGAGTGTAGCTGAAGGTTTTCCAGTAGTTGAGTGAGGACTCACTCTGAAATTGAGAAGAAAATGATACAGCTCTTACTTCCATGGCTTGGTCTTATCTGTAACCATATGTATCACTTTCCAAGGTATACATAAATCTCTCGGCTTCTTCTTTACCTCTTGGCCAATGGGGTGTGATTTTTTTGATGAGTGAAACACAGGTAGTTGCAAATTTACTGAACTCATCGCTGTTGAATGGAGTTCTGCTATCACTTCTCACAATGTGCCAATGGGCGAATCTGTGATATCAACATTAACTTCAATTCATGGCCCTGGAGGTAGTTTAGATATCTTGAGAGGATCATGACGATTTGACATTGAAGTTGCTTGGCATGGCAAATGATTGATTTCATGCTCTACCATTCGATTCCTGGGAACCATACCTTGTTCCTAAGGGGTTGTTTGGCTTTGACAATTCCCTGATGATCTTCATGTTCTAGATTGACAACCCATTCCCACAATGATTATGGAATGACAATGCGGTTGATGCATAACATGGGATCAGATGTAATTGTAATAGTGAGCTCATTTCAAATATTGTGAAGACTTTGCAGCATATGAGCGATTATGTTTGTAGAAGCTCTCTCGATCACTTCTTTCCAGTCTTGTGATTTCATAGACGTCATACGTTGTTGCCATGCCTCATCTTGTTTTATTGCCATGCTGATGTCAGCTAGTCTTAGCGACTTTGACACCTTGTTTAGGCTTAAGTTATTAAGCTATGGAATGGCAACCTTTGCCTTGGGACTAGTAGAACTGACTGTTGGCAACGCATGTTGCAAAAGATAGTCCACTGGGTTGAGCTTGCCTGGCTGATACTCAACATGGATACTCTTGTAGTTTGAGTATCCCACACCCTATTTGACTGAGTGGTTTACTTTATAACCTTAGTTGTCAGTGGTCCCGCCATTCAATAAACACAGTAAATTGTAGCATTCAGAGGAAGAAAGTAATTAAGGTAAATTAAATAACATAAGTTAAGATGGGACAGGCGTTATGTTACAGCTGTGAAATGTGGGAGCTTTTGGATGCCGAGGCAATCCATGACAAACACATGTGCAGGAAGTGTAAGCAGCTTGAGAAATTCCGGATCAGGATTATTGGTCCGGAAGCCCAAATGCAGACACTGCACAACATAAGGGAGGGGGATAAAAACCTGGATATTTTGTTCCAGAAGACAGTTACACCTCTTAGAATAGGGTCATCTGTTTTGGTCAGCAGTAAGGGACAGAAGGATGTGACTGTCAGTGAGGCAGTTAATGAGACCAAGCAAACAGCAGTGGAGGAGCCTAAGACTTTGCAATTGTCAAGCAGGTTTGAGGTGCTCACAACCTGTGTGGATGAAAGCAAAGTCTGCAAGATGGATGAGCTGGCCAGCCATGGCACTGTGGTACAGGAAGCCATTCAAACCAGAGGAGCAAAAAGGAATGTAATGGTAATAGGAGATAGTATAGTGAGGGGAATTGACACTGTTCTCTGCAGCAAAGAGCAAGAGTCCAGACGGCATTGTTGCCAGCCCGGTACAAGGGTTCAGGACATCTGCTCCAGCTGGAGAGGAACTTGCAGTGGAAGGGGGAGGATCCAGTTGTTGTGGACCATTTAGGTACCAATGACCTAGGTAGAACTGCAAAGTCATTATGAGGAGCTAGGTACCAAATTAAGAAGCAGAACCTCAAAGGTAATAATCTCTGGATTATTACCTGAGCCACGTGCAAATTGGCACAGGGCTAATAAGATTAGAGAGACAAATACATGGCTCAAAGACTGTGTGTGGGAGAAGTGGCTTCAAGTTTGTGGGGCACTGGCATCAGTATTGGGGAAAGTGGGGGCTGTATCGTTGAGACGGTTTACACCTGAACCATGCTGTGACAAGTGTCCTTGCAAATCGCATAATTAAGGAAGTAGAGAGGGCTTTAAACTAAACAAGAGTGGTGAGGGATCAAATTTGGTTGGAGGTTGGAATTCAAGGTATAGAGTCAAGACAAGAGAGCAAAATAGTAATATGAGAAATGAGGGTCAGAGAATGGCCGGAAGGGACAAAGAGAAAAAAACCTAAGAGTACATCAACAGTCAAGATTAGATGTTACAAGGGTAACAAAAAGACAAAACTAATGCTCTCTATCTGAATGTATGTAGCATTCATAACAAGGTAAATGAATTGATGGCCCACATTGAAGTAAATAAATATGATCTGATAGCAATTACAGAGACATGGCTGCAAGATAACAAAGATTGGGTCCTTAATATTGAAGGGTACATGACATTCAAGAAGAATAAGAAGCTAGGTAAAGGAAAGGGGTAGCATTGTTAATCAAAGAGGACATTGGTGCAACAGTTAGAGATGTCCTTGTTTCAGGAGATCAGGGTGTAGAATCAGTTTGAGTGGAGATGAAGAATAGTAGAGGGGAAAATCATTAGTGGGAGTAGTCTACAGGCCCCCTAACAGTAGCCACAGTGTAGGACAAGGTATTTAAGAGAAAATATTGCATGCTTGTGATAAAGGGACCATGGGTGATTTTAATCTACACGTGAACTGGAAAAATCAAATTGGCAGTAAAAGTCTGGATGAGGAGATCTTAGAATACTTTCGAGATAGTTTCTTAGAGCAGCACGTTCTGTAACCAACCAGAGAGCAGGTTATTTTAGACTTGGTACTGTGTAACATGACAGGATTAATTAATGACCTCAGAGTAAAGGCACCCCTCGGTAGCAGTGACCACAATATGGTTGAATTTTACATCCAGTTTGAAAGGGTGAAGAGCGAGTCTAAGACTAGTATCTTAAACTTAAGTAAGGGCAACTATGTGGGGATGAAAGCTGAGCTTGCTGAATTGAATTGGGAAACTAGGCTAGAGGATAGATCAATAGAGAAGCAGTGGCAAATATTTAAGGGGATATGTAAGAGTATTCAGAATAAGCACATTCTTAGTATAAGGAAAAATTCTGAGGGGAAAGTAGCAAATATAGCCTCTCAATTCAAGAAGGGTGGGAAGCAGAAAACAGGAAACTATAGGCCAGTTAGCTTGACATCTGTCATGGGGAAGTTATTAGAATCGATCAGTAAGGAGGTTATAGCTGGGCACTTAGAAGAGCTCAAAGCAATAGGGAAAAGTCAGCATGGGTTTGTGAAAGGAAAATCATGTTTAACCAATTTATTGGAGTTTTTTTGAAGGAGTAACATGCAAAGTGGATAAAGGGGAGCCTGAAGATGTACTGTACTTGGATTTCCAGAAGGCATTTGATAAGGTGCCACATCAAAGATTATTACGGAAAATAAAAACGCATGGTGTAGGGGGTTACATATTAACATAGAAGATTGGCTGGCTGGCAGAAAACAGAGAGAATACATAAATGTTTTTTTTTTCTGATTGGCAGGATGTGACAAGTGGAGTCCTACAAGGGTCTGCACTGGGGCCTCAACTTTTAACGATTTATGACTTAGATGGGAGTGAAGACATGGTAGCTAAATTTGCAGAGGACACAAATGTAGGTAGGTAAGTATGTTGTGAAGTGAACACAAGGAGGTTGCAGATGGATATAGATAGGTTGACTGAGTGGGCAAAGATCTGGCAAATGGGGTTTACTGTGGGAAAATGTGAAGTTGTTCACTTTGGCAGGAGGAACAAAAAGCAGAGTATTAATTAAATGGAGAATGGCTGCATAATTCTGAGGTGCAGAGGGATCTAGGTGTTCTAGTACATGAGTCACAAAAATCTAGTATGCAGGTACAGCAAGTAATTAAGAAAGCTAATGGAATGATATCCTTTATTATGAGAGGGATTGAACATAAAAGTAAGGATGTTATGCTTCAGTTATACAGGGCATTGGAGAGACTGTATCTCGAATACTGTATGCACTTTTGGTCTCCTTATTTAAGGAAGGATGTAAATGCATTGGAGGCAGTTCAAAGGAGGTATACTAGATTGATACCTGGAATGAATGGATTGTCTTATGAGGAAAAGTTAGATAGACTGGGCTTGTTTCCACTGGAGTTTAGAAGAGAGTGATTTGATCGAAGTATACAAGATCCTGAACAGCCTTGACAAGATGGATGTCAAAAGGATGTTTCCTCTTGTAGGTGAGTTCAGAACTAGGGGGCACGGTTTTAATATTAGGTATTGCTCTTTTAGGACAGAGATGAGGAGAATTTTTTTTCTCTCAGAGGGTTGTGCAACTTTGGAATTCTCTGCCTCAGAAGGTGGTGGAGGCGGGGTCATTGAATATTTTTAAGGCAGAGGTAGATAGATCTTTGTGAGGCAAGGGAATTGAAGGTTATTGGGGTTAGATGGGAATGTAGAAATCAAAACGCAAGAAGATCAGCCATGATCTTATTGAATGGCGGGGCAGGCTCGAGAGGCCTAATAGTCCACTCCTGTTCCTATTTCTTATGTTCTTATGTTCTTATTACTTAATCCATGCAAGTAGAGATGAAAGCATAAGATACCCCATGTGATTGAGAGCAATTCTCTCTTGTTTCCGAATAATGCTGCTCCACGTGTGTCAGCAATCTGCTCGCCATCGCAACAATTGATTGGTTACCTGCCTTGTCTTTCTACATGAGAACTGCACCTAAGCCAATCCAATTTGCATTCACGACTAGCTGAGTAGTTTTCTCAAGGTTGAAATAGACATTTGAGGAATTTGTTGACAACCCTCATTTGATCTGGTGACAGCCTGTGTCAAATAGTCCAGTCCTACTTGGTGTCATTTGCCTATTTTGTCAGATCGCATAGGAAGTAGATGATGTAGTGAGGTCAGGAATGAAGTGACTACAGTATATGATAAGTACTCGCAGACTCCAGATTTCCTGTGGGTTCGTAGGACCTGCAGCATTTGTAATGGCTTCAGTCTGCCGTGGACAGGTGATACTGCTTCATCATTGAACACATGATCAAAGAATGTGATAATGCTTTCATTGAATAAGAACTTGCCTTCGTTCAAGGTGAGGTTATTTTCTGTCAATTGGCTCCATAGCTCAGTGGTCAGACCGCTGGTCTCGTAAACCAGGTGTCATGAGTTCGACTCTCACTGGAACCTGTGACTAAGTTCCCTTCCTAAAGGGAATTTAATGTTCCTCTCTTAGTCGCAAAAATAGTTTGAAACAAAAAAGTGATGAGGTTATTTTCTCTAAGATGTTGTAGTCATACATATAAACGTATCAAGTTCACTCTCAGTGTGATCATAGATGAGAAATGCCATCACTGATGTTCAATGTAGCTTCAAGTCCTTGGCCAGGATTTTACCTACGGGCTGGGCGGGAGTGGACGCGGGCAGGTGTGGAGCCGATTGCCGTCTGCGATCGGCTCTGTGCTGCCATTTTACACAGGCGGGCCAATTAAGGCATGCCCAGCGTAAATCATGGCTCCTGTGGAAGGGGCGGGCAGTGGCAAGAGGCCAATGACCGCCGGGTCCAATGGCGACCCAGTGGCCTATTCAAAAATGGTGCAGGCAGCAGCCCAAAGGCTGCCACTGACGTTGGACAGGAGGATGTCAGATAGTGTGCTCAGAGAGGTCAGGCAGGAGGGCAGGTGGGCAGGGCAGTTGGCCCCGAGGTTTTTCAGATGAGTGCCTCGCTGCCCTCCTCGAGGAGGTGGCAGCACAGCGCAAGAACCTGGTGCCAAGGGATGGGAAGAGGAGGCCCCCCCACATAAGAAACCATGCCTGGGGGGAGGTGGCAGAATGGGTCAGCTCCCATGATGCACCTGGATGCAGTACCGCAAGCGGTTTAACGACCTCTTGTGATCAGGAAGGGTGAATATGGTATTGGCCTGGGTCACTTAGCACTGCAGTTAGGTTGGCCCCACTGCGCCCAACCCCCCCACCGCCCCCCCCCCCCACCCCGCCCAACTCAGGATTTTGTTTCCGTATTCATTCATTCACTGGATGTGGCCTGCGCTGGGTGAGCCAGCATTTATTGCCCATCTCTAGTTGCTCCTGAGAGGGTAGTGCTGAGCTGCCTTCTGTATCCGCTGCATGTGGTGCAGGAACACCCATAGTGCTGTTTGGGGGCGAGCTTGAGGATTTTGACCTAGTGACAGTGGTGGAGTGCTGAAACATTTCAAAGTCAAGATGCTCAGTGACTTGGAGGGGAATTTCCAGGTGGTGATGTACCCATTTATCTGCTGCCCTTGTCCTTCTAGGTGGTAGTGCTCGTAAGTTTGGAAGGTCTTAGAGTGAGTGGCAAATGTGATAGAGGCAGCATCTGGGCAAGGGGGTCAGCCCTGGCTGCTTGGAGTGAGTGTATGGCAGCTCCAGGGTCATGAATCGGATGAGCCCAGCAGTGTTTCACTCAGGTGGAGGTGACAAGGCTAAAATGGCAATGCAGGTACAGGGTGGACTCATCAATGCTCCTCCCTCTTTTCAGCAGAAGACAGCACAAAATAATGCAGAGCGGCTGTGGACTGGCAGAGGGCAGCCCCACCTTCTCATCATGACCAGATATGAGCAGGAGGCACTGGAGCTGGAGAAGCGTCATGCGCCCAGGTCAATCGGCCACGGTGAGGTTGGGGTGACACTGGGAGGTAAGAGTGCTGTGCACTGAGATCACAATGCCTGTCAGTGCAAACATTCCACTGTTGACTGTATATTGATTTCAGCATCCAACATGGATTAACCATTGATAATAGAAGGAGGAGTGCATCCTGATCCGGGTGCCAGGCATACACATTAACGCATGCACGTAACAGTGTTACGACTTCTACTAATCAAATGACCTTGTTCTTCCTTTCAGCCTCACTGGAGTACGCCCAGACTCAGGAGGCAGAGGGACCACTGCTGACCCCTCAGGGCTCAGAAGATATAAACGAACCAGCGTCACACCCTCTCAGCTAGGCAGGCACCAGCACAGATACCAGCACCTAGGTGGGGGTAAGATTGTTAGCTAGTATTTTGATGCACAGCAGTGAGGGCACTTCACACTCGCTTGGGGTGCAGGTGGAGACAGAGAATGACCAGGGCGCTGGCAGTCAGAAAAATGCTGGGGACCAGGAACATACTCAGTCGATGGCTGGTGATTTGCCTCTGGAGTCGTCCCTGAGGCACCAAATGCTGGAAGTCAAGCAGGGTGTGTGGGAGGATCTGGTGGGGATATATGAGGGAATGCGTGCCATGGTGTCTGAGATGGAGGGGCCCATGCAGAGCATGAGCAATGCAATGACCCTCTTGGCCGAGCGCAATGCCTCCTCCATGGAGAGAGCAGCGACTCTCATGGAGGGGCTCCTCCATCCCTGGGGATGCGCTCGGACCTGCAAGCCCTTACACCGGCAATGACCTCAGGTGGTCAGTGTCAGTGTGAGAGATGGACTTGGCATCCAGTATCCCAGTTAGGTGCCCGTCCATCAATGGTGAGCAGGGAGGTCCAAAGTGATCTCATGTTGGCGCACAAGCTGTCTGTCATTTCTGTGGGCTCCTATCAGGGTGATGGTTGCAGCTCCTCCGTGCCTCTGCCAGTGACCATGGCATCTGATGAGGCTGCGGTGACTAGGGAGATTCCAGCCATGCCACTGGTTGCTCCCTCCCAGTTGGGGCCAGCACAGGCTCCACAGGTCAGGGGACGCCTGCCAAGGTCATCAAGGCCAACAGGGCAGCTGAGTGAGCAGGCTGTCTCCAATGCCAGCAAGGGGGGAGCACCCAGACATGGCACCCGGGAGCGTAAGCGTAAATCACCTTAGGCACAACACAGGATTATCACTAGAGATTTTCTTTTGCCACCCGTTTCAGTTGTTTAAAAGTAAATGTGCTGTTCAACACCTTTTAATGGACTTTGATTTCTGTATGCAAGTTGGTAATCATTAAACATTTTGGTTCTCAACAACCCTCTGGGTGCTTCATTAGTTCTGCAGGTGAAGGGTAACCCATAATGTTATGAGTGATTTGTTTGTCATTGAGCTTAATTGACAAGGCACATAGTTAATGTTCCTGACCAGTCAAATGTTGCTCTCAGGTATCGAGTATGGAACCTGCAGCCCTGGCATGTGTTGGTGGTTCATCTTTGGTAGCCTAACTGAAGGAGCATTGGATCAAAGCCACCCGGGTGTCCCTACCTCCCTGGATGTTGCCCAGGCCGGTATCTATCAGTGTTCTCCTGTGCGTGCTCGTCCTCGGACTCACTACTGGACTCATCGTCTGCAGCCAGAGCATCTGCGTCTACATCTTCTTCCTTCACTGTGTACCCCCTTTCCAGCGCCAGACTGTGGAGAGCACAGCATACAACCACTATCAGTGACACACAATCTGGGGGGTAGTTGAGTGCGCTGACTGAACGGAAGTTCAGGCATCGGAAGTGCATCTTGAGAAGACCGATGGTTCTCTCCACCACAGCCCTTCTGGTGCCATGGCTCCTATTGTACCGCTGCTCAGCCTCTGTTCTTGGATGGCGGAGAGACATCATGAGCCACCTTTTGAGGGGATAGCCCTTGTCACCCAGCAGCCAACCATCCAGCTAAGCCGGAGGACTGAAGAGCTTCAGCACCTGGGAGTGTCTCAGGATGTATGCATCATGGGAGTTGCCTGGATACTTTGCAAAGACTTGTAGAACCTGCACCCTATGGTCACGCACAATTTGCATGTTCATGGAGTGGAATCCCTTCCTGTTGTCGAAAGCTCCTGGCTTACCCGCTGAAACCTTTATGGCCACATGTGTGTAATCGATTGCACCCTGGACATGGGGGAACCCAATAATCGCTGCAAAGCCACTGGCTCACTCTGTCTGGCTGGCCTCATCCAAGCGGTAGTGAATGAAAGTCAATGCACACCTGAACAGAGCGTCTGTCATCAGCTTGACACAACTGTGGACAGCTGACTGGGAGACTCCACAAAGATCACTCACCGACCCCTGGAAAGAGCCGGAGGCATAGAAGTTGAGGGCTACTGTGACCTTCAGCGCCACTGGCATGGGATGACCATCCACACAGTTGAAGCAGATCTCAGACTCAATCATTTGATAAGTGGAGGTCAGTGTCTCCATTGAGAGACGAAGCCTCCTTTGGCACTGCACCTCAGACATATTGAAGTAGCTGTATCGCCGCCTGTAAACCCTGGCAGCAGGATAGTGGTGTCTTCTGCAGCCCCTTTGGCCTTGGACTTCCTGTTGACCCTGTGCCCCTTGTGCCTGCACCTGTCCTCCCATAGGTGGTTTCCCTGGAGGCTGAATATGGACTCCTGCCTCCTCCTCCTTCTGGCCCTCTCTTCCTCCTCAGAGGAGGTGCCTCTAGCAGAGAGCACAATCCCCATTCCCAGGGTAAGGGAAGGCCATCCGATACCTGCAAGGCCCCAAGTGTTAGGATTCCTCCAGAGTCCTTAACTGAAGCCTGTTCCTTCTGTCAAAGCAGCTCTGAAGAGAATTGAAGATGTCCTGTTCATACAATCAAGTAACAGTAAATTAAAAACTAAAGTTATAACATCTCGCATTAGCGAGCCCACTCACCCCTCTGAACCCGCCTGTGGATGAGGTCTTTAAAAATGTGGGCTACCCGCCTGGCCATTGTGCCCATGCGATGCACTGAAAATCGCACTAGCTGCGAAAAATCGTTCTCAATTGCTGCCTCAAGGGCCTTAACTGGCCTGTTAATTAACGGCGAGCACGCCTTGGAACTCATAGCATGCCCACCTTTTGAAATATCGCTACGGAGCGCTGGGACACATGCCCGACGTCATCATGTGTCATTTTACGTGTCGGCATGTCAGACCCACCCCCGCTCACTGACCTGAAAATTCTGCCTCTTGAAGTACAGACTGAATTATGTGCTGAAATACCTCAGCTGCCGAATTGATTCCAAAGTTGAGCCTCTTGTATCGAAAAGGTCTAATGAGTGGAGAATACTGTAAGCTCCGTGGTTCTTTTGCAAGCTTGATTTGATGGTCACCTGTATTGAGATCAAGTTTAGTGAAATGTTTAGCACCATTCCTCTATGGTTGTCGGTGTCAAGTGTCTTTCCCATTGTATGGCTTGGTTTGGTGACCACATATCAACACAGACTTAATCTGGTTCTGCTTTTGGGTTTCCTTGATGACTTGCATGGGTAGCCTCAAGTAGAGAAAATGCACAATACAATTCTCAATACACTACAATTAGCACACAAAAATGTAATTAAGTGCTTTAGCGCTAAGTTATGTTAAGGGGGTTGTTTTGACCAAAGGATGAGAAAAGACACTGAAAGGGTGCTGTCCTAATAAGACTAGCCTGTTTGAAAATTCGGATTCATGAACAATTCTGGTCCTATTTGCTGATTACAATAATTTGAACTTACCTGGATGTATTCAGCTGACAGCAGGTTTAGTGCACACATGGTGATTACAGTCAATTGTTATGAAGCATTGTGTGGGCTCCTCGCATCACTTCCATGGAAGGTGAGGAATACTCTGGGTGGCACAACAGCATACAGCAGGATGGCTCAGGGGCCAAAGAAGATGATGCACATGTTCTCAGATGTGGCTAGAAGTCCTGGTAGAGGGGTTCATAGGAGATGGGATATCCTGTACCCACAAGGAAGAAGGACATGGCCTTCTCACACTCCTGACCCTCTCTCCTGAGGTAGCTGGTGCTATTTTACTTGGCTTCTTGTCCTCCTCCCATTCTTTGTCTAGAGCAAGCTGTCCCCTATAAGATGTTCTTGATTAAGCATGTCCTTTCTTCTTGTGGCTCCTCTAAATGTCCAATAAGGTGGAGTAGCACCGAGTTTATTCTTTTCAAGTGGAATCTTCAGAGAATTTCAGGAATAAATGTTGCTTGAGTGTTGGTGCAATCTTTATGCAAAGTGTCCCAGAAAGTCTCCCATTGTGTTTCAGAGGTACTCTTTACATTTCCAGCAGCAATGACCATGAAATGCTGAGTATCCCTTTATGGAGTACTTGAAATATCAAAGCCACATTTATTCTCAAACAGCTGGCCGCTGTTAAGGGAAAGCATTAGTTGAAATGTTAGCTACCAAAGTGCCGTACAGCCTCTTTAATGAGCGCTAGCAATCATTTTAAGTGGCAATCATTCCCTTAATGACCCTCTGGGCAGCTGTTCCTAGCGCTAGCTTCAAATTCTTTAAGATGATGGTGCTTGCATTGAACTGGCATTTTAGGTTAAGACCCCATTTTGGCCACTGGGGTCTGCAACCTATGGTTCTAGAGCCTCAAGGAGCTATTTAACATCCTATTTGTACATCCCAACTTTTGCCAGTGGATCACATTAACATGAAAAAATTCTAAAAAATCTTTATTGTGGAGTTAAAAGATTAATTATTATCCTGGACTTTATGGTTTCAAATGATTATTTTAACAAAAATCATCCTCATGTTTCAAATAAACCTATGTGAGTGATATACCTGTGCCATGGTTCTAAACAATACCGTTGATTCGAGGAACAGGTTCTTTGACTGTGACCATTATTGTTTCTAATACAGCTTATCTGATAAATTATTTTGAATTTGCTATTAGAAGCTATTTTTTAATCAGGAGAATCAATAGCCATAAAAGTCTTTATCCTACACATCATAAAGTTTGTCTTAAAGAAGAAAGAAGACTTCATTGACAAGATTATAGTGAAAAAAGTCAAAAAATGTGATAATTCAAAGATAGGTCTATTTTAATTTAGTTTTTTTCTATTGATGCAAAAATTGAATATATGTATTTCATTTATTACATATGCAAATTATATATTATACCAGATACACTTGGCAATTTGCCAATTGTTTGGTTTAGAAATGCTGAATTTTCATCTTGCTGCTCCAATAGTGTTATTTTATAAATTTTTTTAAAAAGGCTCCAAGGCCGGAATTTTTCGGCCCCATTAGCACTGGTGGGCTGAACGGGGGGGTGGGTGGGGGGGCGATGGGTGGTGGAGGGGGTGGGGGGAGGGGGGGGGTTGGTGGGTAGGGTGGGGTACGATCTGGCAAGAAGGCCAAAAAAAATTTACGCCATCATGAAACCAGCTTGCAATCATCTGCTCCACCCATAAGCAGGCCGCGCTTCCCGCAGCCACACATTGAGAACGTCATGTTAATATATTTGTATCTAATTATAAGCCCTGCTCGCTGGAATCATCCCCCATGTCAAATTAACACCCACATTGGCCTGACTCCAGAATGATGTGCTTCATGACTGCCTTTAAAACGCATGCACCTTTGCAACCTGAACTTCAAGGGGAACTCGGAGGTGAGTGCACACAACCTTGCGCAGTACTTGCAAGCATCGTCCATAGGACATCAAGGAAGAAGTGCTGAACATTCACAGGGTGTCAGTCAAGTCGCTTTCTCCCGGCTGGCTTTCAGTCCAGAGCCGGGCAAGGGCTCCAGAGCAGGTCAGGGTGCGGGTGGGTGTCTGGGGAACAAGGCAGCACAGACTGAAGGAGATACTCAAGCACTTGCCGACGGGAGTGGTGGGTGTGTGAAAGCAAAGCAGCACAGACTGAAGGGAGTACACAAGTACATGCCGGGGGAGTGGAGGAAGGGTGAGTGTGAGAGAAGTGCTGTGCACTTGGGAAAGCTTGTCAAAAATGAGGATTCTTCCGGAGCTGAGACCGTTCTGTTGCAGCTCCAATGACATGCTTGGAGTTGGGCCTCTGAAGCTTTTCTGCCCATTCAAACAATGCAAAAGCATGAAAGTGCCACCAAATGCTCCAGAACCTTTCACTCCTCAGGTACAGACTGCAAATAAATGTGCATTTTAGGGGGCACCAGAGCAATTGACTGACTGGATAGGTTGTACAATGCCCTTGCGAAAGGTAGCCATGGTGCTATCACTGGTAGAGGCACTCAGAGCCCCTTGCAATGTCTTTGTTGCGGTTTGGATCAATGTCTATTATGGTTCTAGCTAACAGTGCAGCCTTGCAGTGCAGAGAATTCCTGTGTCTGAGCTGAGAGCGCAGCATGCAGTCCAGTGACTGAAGCTGCCACCAATTGGTCAAGTGGAGTGGGGAGGAGGTGGGTGGAGCTTCGGACAGCCAAAGAGCGACCTGCACATTGACCATCCGAGTGGTGGCCAGCACTCTCCTCATGCGTGAAGGGGCCTTCCAACTTGACCAAGAGAGGTTCTTAGTACCTATGCTAATCAACGAGTCTCCCTCTTTGATCCTGCAGGGGAAGAGCATCAGAATCATGGAGCCTGGTGATTTAGTGGTTTGCCCCATGGCTTGCATAGATCAGAGAAGAAAAAGAGAGCAGCAGAGGTGCCTGGCTTGGCAAAGGAAGGAGCACTTTCCTCAAGATGAAGGGGTGGCAGGGCCTGTTGCACATGTAGCTGAAGATCCACAGTGAGCTGTCCCTTCCAGGCGACTTGCCTGACCTAGGGTCTATAGACAGCGCCTGTCATTCCTGTAGATGACCAAGAAATAGTGTCGCCAAGGCCTGCGCATGTCTAGGGAACTGGTCGGTCACATATGCCACCTTCTGCAGGATTTGGTGCCACGGAGACAAGTAGGGCATCCACTGCCAGTGGCCATGGAAGTGACCACCTCGCTCAATTTTCTATGCCAGTGGTTCCCTCCAGGGCTCCACCGGTGACCTGTGCAGGATCTTGGAAGCCTCCAAGCACAAGTGTATCCAGGAGGTCATGGACGCCATCTTCACGAAGGCACAGAACTTTGTGCATTTAGCCCGGAATTAGGAAAGCCAGTAAGCAAGGGTGCTGGGATTCGTGGAGATCTCAAGTTTTGCATGGGTGCAGGGTGCCATCAACTGCTTTCACTTGGCGCTTAGGTCTCCATGGCAACAAACAGTCAACACTTTCTGAATGTTCAGCTGGTGTGCAACCGCACAAACACATTCTACAGGTCTGCGCACGATTCTCAGGAAACGTCCACAACTCTTAGACCCTTAGCAGGTCTCAGATACCTGACATCTTCCAGGGCCCAGAGATGCTGCAGGTTTGGCTCCTCAGGGACAAGGGTTATCAACAGAGGCTGATGACAAACATGCGGCAGGCTCAGACCGCAGCAGAGTGCGATGGTATAACAAGGCTCATGCTGCAACCCTGATATCCACAGTGGAGTTGGGGAAGCCTGCTGACTGCTACACCCTGCTATCTGTGATGACCTTGGTGGGTGTCAACTTGGGTGCCAAGACCTGAAGGGCACCAGCCTGCTTTCGGGGTGCTGCTGTGTGGCAGGGCATCCACCACGGCCTGCAGAGCTGGAGCTGCTGGGGTCACAGGAAGATGGGATTCGGATGGGCCTGATATTCCTGGAGTCACCAGGGTGGATGGTCCTAGGATGTGTACCTTCTGACCCTCTTCCCTATGAGTGCCTGGGAACCCCTGGCTGACTCCTTGAGGGGAGGAGAAGCTTGAGTGAGATCGAGCTTCCCCACTCCCCTCTCATCTTAACACTGTTCAAGGCGAACTATGACATCAAGTGATGGAGTTCAGCCCATGCAGCAGTACAGCACCAATGTCCTGGACCAAGGTCTCCTTGGCAGCCGCCATTCTGCCAGTGCTGACATTGGTGTGTTGACATGCTGGTGCTATCTCTTCAGAATGAAGGCGGGCAGACTCCTCCATCATGCCTTGCAATCTGAGGAGTGCAGTGGACATCCCTTCCTGATGTTCTCGAGCTCACCTTTGCAGCTCCAGCAACTGGTCTACGACCAAGTACAAAGGCTCCTTGGAACGGTCAAAATCGTCGTTGGCTGTGAGGACTTTGATGTCAGGCACTCGTCCACTAGCCTGTGACCTCTCCCTTTTGTTGTGTGCCATCTTGTCCTGCATGGGGAGGCAGTGGCATAGCGACTAGTATTCCAGAGAACCAGGGTAATGTTCCCTGGACCTGCGTTCAAATCCCACCATGTCAGATGGTGAAGTCTTTCAATAAAAATCAGGAATTAAAAGTCTGATGATGACCATGAAACCATTGCTGATTGTTGTAAAAACCCATCTGGTTCATTAATGTCCTTTAGGGAAGGAAATCTGCTGTCCTTAGCTGGTCTGACCTACATGTGACTCTAGTCCCACAGCAATGTGGTTGACCCAGAAATGCCCTCTGAGCGAAAGGCAATTAGGGATGGGCAATAAATGTTGCCCCAGCGAGTGATGTCGATATCCCATGAATGAGTAAAAAAACAAGACAGATAAAGTGTAAGCAGGACTCCAGCTAGGCCAGATGAGAAGGGAATCTGGCATGTGTGGGTGATGAGTGGTGCCACGGATGGGATGAGGACACGCTCCACAGGGCAGATGAAGGTGTGTGTGAGAGAGTGAACGGTGATGTCCCTTGAAGTGGCAGTTACTGAGATCCCTGTAGATGGGTGATGAGTTTGTGAGTTAAGAGTGGTAAGAAGATTGACTCACTATGACAGAAATGAGGAGATCATTCATCCTCTTTCGGCACTGGGTGGATGAACTCATATGCAGGGCTTTGGTGCTGACCACAGCTGCCAAGGTCTCCCATGCTGAATTGGTGACTTGCTTGCTGGCTTTAAACAGTGCAGGATTGCTGAAAACAGTGCAGGATCTCTTTAAAGAGTGCAGGATCACTATAAACGGTGCAGGCTTACTTTAAACGGTGCAGGCTCGCTTTAATCAGTGCAGGCTCCGTTTAAATAGTGCAGCATCGCTTGAAACAGTGCAGGCTCCCTTTAAACGGTGCAGGCTCGCTTTAAACAGCTTGGGCAGAATTTTACGGTTATCAGTCGGGCGGGCCCGACCGACTAGCCGCTGAAGAAATGGGCCGCCATTTTCCGCGGGCGGGCCAATTAAGGCCCACCCAGCGGGTTAGCAACTCCCGTGGAGAATGGGAAAATACTCGCAGGGGCGGGCGGCCTCAGACTGCCGGCTCCAATGGGGAACCAGCATCCCACATAAAGAGTGGCCAGGCAGCCTGCTTGAGGCAGTGCAACATGGCCACTCATGGAGAGAGGGAGGGAGGTGCGAGTGCAGAGCAGCATGAGCAGAAGCAGAGGCCAGCGGGGGTCTACTGTGCCCCCCGATTTTCCGATGCATGCCTTGCTGTCCGCCTGCAAGAGGTGGGCTTCCATTGGCACCATCTGTATCTGGAGGATTGGGGGAGGAGGGCCCCCCATGTCACCAGCCAGGCATGGGAGGAGGTGGGTGACGCTATAAGCGCCCATGATGATGTGCAGTGCACTGGCACCCAGTGCAGGAAATGATTCAATGATTTGCTGCGCTCTGGATGGGTGAGTACCATGTCAGTCTTGGTTATTTGACCCAGAAGGCAGCCTTAGCCTTTGACCCCCCCCCCCCCCCCATCATGTCTTGCTGTCGTTGCTGCATAGGGCATCTGTCGCACGCTGGGTGGGCAAATGGGTACTGATCATGTTTACACCAGCATTAGTGGCTGAGGAGAAGAAGGGTTCTCCCTGCAGCATATGTTGGTCTTTGTGGCATTTGAGTAGTCTGGGGGCAACCTGCAGGGGAGGCTGCATGACACATACTCAGAACTCCAACACATGTCATATTGATGGTAATGAGATGGTGCAAGGGTGCCTGAAGGTGTTTTGGGCAAGTGCCATCTGCTGGCATTAGCACCGCACCTAGTTGCGTCTCCTTGCCATGGGCGCTAAGAGGCGTGTGCTATTCAAAGTGATGGATGCCGAATGTGTCCATGGTGTCCGTTGGGGGAGGGGGTTGGGACCAGCCGTGCTATCTTCTGGGGACTGATCACCAGTCGTGTGGACAGGAGCCACTGGAGGCCTCAGATGGGTCAGTGTGGTTGGGGTGCATCGTGCGCGTGCAGACTACATGAGCGAGCAGCCCCAATAAATCCTCTTCTCTGTTTTGCAGGCAAAAACTCACCACAGTGCCCGGAAGTGCCAGAGGACTGGAGGTGGGTGTGCCCTCCTGCGGCGCCTCATGCCTTTTGAAGAGCAGGCCATGGAGCTGGGCAGGAGTCAGGAGGCCAGGGCAGCCGGGGGCCGGAGGCTGGCGTCTGGTGGGCAGGTATTTGAGTTCCACAGACCCATCCACTCTATCTGCCCACCATCCAAACCACTGACGGTTGCTGCAATCGTTAATGCTGAAACACTGCTCATTCGCAGACTGAGACATTCTGACGTGTGGGTCATACACAACGGTCCCTTATTCCCTTGAGGAATTGCATCTCCACCACCTTCCAAAGTCACCTTATCCCATTTGTGACCACTATCACCATGGTCTAACATGCCATTGGATCGCTGCTGCACAGCCAAAGACTTATTTCATCTGAGAGGGTTTGGAACCTCCAGCACTCTTTCAGCCAGCGTACCCCACATTACTCTGTCCACAAGGTCCTCACCACCTCAGCTGTGAATCTCATGGCGCTCAACTTAGATAAATAGCACCACGTTACTCATCCCTGTGCCAAGGGGAAATGTTGCGTTCTGCCCACTCGGTCTATGCCCCTCCTTACAGAATGAAGGCCAATAATGTGACCTCAATCTCCTGTGATCGAGGCAAATGTCACAACTGTTTGCGATGTTTCCTCAGCCCTGCAACTATCCAGGCCACAATGCATCCAGGTCAGGTACCTCTGCACTCTCCCCACTCCTATGGTTCATAACATGCCATGTGGCATTCCTGAGGCCATCTGATCAGCCTGTCTGTACGTGCGTTTAATGTTTGGGACTCGTCTTGACTCTTTTTCACCTCATCAACGTTCTTCTCCATAGGGTCTTGAAAGGTGAGTGACTTATGGGGCTGGGGGGGAAAGGGATGAAAGGTTGAACTGAATGTACGCTAACTGATGCACTGTCCTTGTTAATTTCAGCATCACCACCACAGCGACCCACATCTCGACCCCGCGGCCCCCCCCTCCACACCTGAGGGCCAACAAGTGCAACTTGTGGCACATCATTTCAGCCAGCCAGGCACCAGCACAGACACACACACCTCGGTGGGGACTTTACCGTCAGCTCGTGTCCCGGGTCACAGTGGAAAGGGCACATCACGATCGCTGGAGGAGATGATCGGGGCAGAGAGTGCCAATGGCTCCAGCAGCCGGAGGGCTGCAGGGGACGAGTCACACGCAGAGTCCGGCACTGATGATGTGTCTCTGGAGTTGTCCCCATTGCAGCAGCTGCAGGAAAGGCGGCAGGAAGTGCGTTTGCATCTGGCAGGGTTGCATGAGGGAATGATTCAGTTGCTCTCTGCGACGGAGGAGTCTAGGCAGAGTGCACGCAAAGAATCCACCCTCAGAGCAGAGCTTCAGGATTCCTTCAATGAGAGATTGGCGACTCATAGAGAGGGGCTTCCACCAAATGGATCAAAATATGATTGGGTTACGCTCTGACCTGCAAGCCCTTACAGCGGTTCTGGCCACTGGTGGTGTTTTCCATTGTGGGAGATGTAGTGGACACCACGCACAGGCACTCAGTGCCCATGCATCTGTGGTGCGCACGGAGGTAGATTTGGACCTCATGTCGGTGCAGCAGCTGTCTGTCATCACTGCGACTCCTCTCAGAGCGCTCCAGATGAGGACAGCTGCTCCGCTGCTCCTCTGCCAGTCAACGTTTCTTCCGTTGAGGCTGCGACAACTGGGGAGGTGCCAGTTCAGGAACTGGCCACTCCCTCCCAGGCAGGGCCATCACAGGCTCCACGGGCCAGAGGACGCCCGCCAAGGTCATCGAGCCCAATAGGACAGCAGAGTCAGCAGGCTGTCTCTCAAGCCACTCCGAGGGATGGGATGGCACCTGGATGTAGCACCCGAAAACGTAAGCATAAGGCACCTTAGGCACTCCATGGGTATGTCACTGGTGATTTTGTGTTGGCCTTAGAATAGGGACCCATATTTTTGTGATCGCTAACAAGTGGTGTGTGTTTTTGTTTTGGGCAAAATAAAGTCCACATTTGTGACCATGGCTGAGGGTCTTTTGTTTGTGGTACATTTTTCTTTTTCACATATTTATCATGAGTGTTAGAGTGGACATTGATGTTTCTGTACTAAGCCCTTATTTGCAGCTGAACAGGTGGAAGATGTGGTACCTAAGTGACACCTGTGAAAGTGCCAGGCAATGCTGCTCTTGCTGATCCATGTGTGTGGAGCGAGCTGAAGGTTCTTTGGATTAAATTGTCCCAGGTGTCCCTGCTTCCTTGGTGTAAATCGTTCTGCCCCTCATCATCGCCCTGTGCTTCCTCATCCTCTGAGGCACTGCTGGATTCATCATGTGCAACCTCACCCAGGGCATCAAGGTCTTCATCGTTGGCTGCATTCCCCCTTTCCAGCGCAAGATTGTGCAGGGCGCAGCAGACTACCACTATCAGAGAGATGCGCCCCCTGAACGGTCCAGGCAACAGAAGCGCATCTTGAGAAGACCAATGGCTCTCTCCACCACAGCCCTTGTGGTGCCCTGGCTCCTATTGTACTGCTGCTCAGCTTCTGTTCTTGGATGGTGGAGAGGCGTCATGAGTCACCTTCGCAGGGGGTAGCCCTTGTCAGCCAGCAGCCAACCATCCAGCCGAGCTAGAGCACTGAAGAGCCCCGGCACCTGGGAGTGTCTGAGGATGTCAGCGTCGTGGGAGCTGCCTGGGTACCTTGCACAAATTTGCAGAATCTGCATCCTGTGATCACACACTATCTGCACATTCATGGAGTGGAAGCCCTTCCTGTTGACGAAGGCACCGGGCTCACCTGCTGGCGCCTTGATGGCCACATGTGTACAATCTATTGCACCCTGGACGCGGGGGAAGCCAGCAATGGCCGCGAAGCCTCTGGATCGCTGTGCCTGACTTGCCTGCTCGTAGCGGAAGTGGATGAAGGTCAATACCCATCTGAACAGAACATCTGTAATCTGCTTGACAGAAGTGTGGACAGCTGATTGGGAGACACAGCAAAGATCACCCACCGAGCCCTGGAAGGAGCCAGAGGCATAGAAGTGGAGGGCAAATGTGAGCTTCAGAGCTGCTAGCATGTGGTGTCCACCCACACAGTTAGGGGCAATCTCAGGGCCAATCATCTAACAGATATAGTTGACTGTCTCCCTTGAGAGTCGGAGCGTCCTTCGGCACTGCATCTCAGTCATATTGAGGTAGCTGCTTCTCCGCCTGTATACCCTGGCAGCAGGATAGTGGCATCTTCTGCGGACCCTTGCATCTTGGACAACATCTTGGCCCTGTGCCCCTTGTGCCTGCGCCTGGCCTCCCAAAGGTGGCTCCCCAGGAGGCTGATTGTCCAGTCCTGGCCTCCTCCTGATTCTATCCCTCCCTTCCTCCTCAGGGAATCTGCCTCCAGTGGAGAGATCAGAACCCATAGTCCCAGGCTTAATGGAGGCCTCTAGAAAGCTGCAGGCCCGAGAAAGATTATTGTCTGCAGACTGGTTTCAAAGTACACAAGAAGCTCTTGGAAATCGATGAGAACTGCTGACAATCACACAGGCAACTTTTAAACACTTTCATCAATTATAATTTAATGAAAAACATGAACAACTCCTCTGATTCCACATATCCTGACATTGCAAAAGTTTTCTCCAATAATCTCCTACCCGCCTTCCCGTTGGGCCCATGCGCCGACCTGAAGTTCACCCGGGCCCTTCAAAATCGTACACAATTGGCAAGTTAAGGGCCTTAATGAGCCCTTCAATTAATGGCGGGCAAACTGATCGCACCTGCCCACCGAAATATCGCGATGGCGCGCGCTGATGTTGGCACGCTCATGTGATGTCAGCGGGCGTCATTTTACATGCTGGCATGTGGGCTACGCTACCCGCACGTCAGCCGGAAAATTCTGCCCTTTAGGTTTGCTTTAATCAGTGCAGGCTCACTATAAACAGTGGATGGCTCACTATAAACATTGCAGGCTTGCTTTAAGCAATGCAGGATCATTTGAACAGTTCAGGCTCTCATTAAACAGTGCAGACTCACTTTAAACAAAAAAGGCTTTCCTTAAACAGTGCAGGATCACTTGAAGCAATGCAGGCTCGCTTTAAACAATGCAGGCTCACTATAAACAGTACAGGCTCTCATTAAACAGTGAAGGCTCACTATAAACAGTGCAGGCTCACATTAAACAAAAAAGGCTTTCTTTAAACAGTGCAGGATCACTTGAAGCAATGCAGGCTCGCTTTACACAATGCAGACTCGCTTGAAACGCTGCAGACTCTTTAATCAGTGCAGGCTCCCTTTAAAAAGTGAAAGCTCATTTTAAAAGTGCAGGCTCTCTTTAAACAGGGCAGGATCACTTGAAAGAGTGCGAGCATGCTTTGAACAGTGGCAGCTCGCGTTTAAGAGTGAAGGCACACTTTGAACAGAGCAGGCTCTCTTTAAACAGTGCAAGCTCGCTATAAATGATGCAGGCTCGACTCAAATGGTGCAAGGTTCCCTTTAAACAGTGCAGGTTCCCTTTAATCGATGCAAGCTCTCATTAAATGATGCAGGCTTGGCTTAAACGGTGCAAGGTCGCTTTAAACGGTGCAGGTTCGCTTTAAACAGTGCAGTCTAACTTTGAACGGTGAAGGCTCACTTTGAGCATTGCAGGCTCTCTTTAATCAGTACAGGCTCTCTTTCATTAGTGCAGGTTCCCTTTAAACAGCACAGACTCTCTTTAGACCGTGAAGGCTTTCTTTAAACTGTGCAGGCTCTCTTTAAACAATGCAGGTTCCCTTTAAACATCTCAGGCTCTCTTCAAACAGTACAGGCTCTCATTAAACAGTGGCGTCTCACTATAAACAATACAGGCTCACTTTAATTGGCACATGGTCGCTTTAAACGGTGCAAGGTCGCTATAAATGGTGCAGAGTCGCTTTAAACGGTGCAGGGTCGCTTTAACGGTGCAGAGTTGCTTTAAAAGGTGCAGGGTCGCTTTAACGGTGCAGAGTCGCTATAAACAGTGCAGAGTCACTTTAACGGTGCAGGCTCCCTTTAAAAAGTGAAGGCTCTCTTTAAACAATGCAGGCTCTCTTTGAACAGTGAAGGCACACTGTAAACAATGCAGGCTGACTTTAAACAGGGCAGGCTCTCTTTGAACAGTGCAGGCTCTCTTTAAACAGTGCAGGATCACTTGCAAGGGTGCGAGCATGCTTTGAACAGCGGCAGCTCGCTTTTAAGTGTGAAGACACACTTTAAATAGTGCAGGCTCTCTTTAAACAGTGCAGGATCTCTTTAAACAGTGCAGGATCACTTGCAAGGGTGCGAGCATGCTTTGAACAGCGGCAGCTCACTTTTAAGAGTGAAGACACACTTTAAACAGTGCAGGCTCCCTTTAAACAGTGCAGTATCGTTTTTACCAGTGCAGGCTCCCTTTAAGCAATGCAGGCTGCCTTCAAACAATGCAGCTCACTTTAAACTGTATGGGCTCTCATTAAATAGTGAAGGCTCACTATAAACAGTGCAGGCTGACTTTATGCAAAGCATGTTCGCTTTAAACAGTGCAGGATCGGTTTAAGCAATGCAGGCTTGCTTTAAACAATGCAGGTTCACTTTACACTGTGCAGGCTCCCTTTAAACAGTGCAGGCTCACTTTAAAAAGTGCAGACTTGCTTAAAACAGTGCAGGTTGACTTTAAACAACGCAGGCTTACTTTAAAAAGTGCAGGCTCGCTTAAAACAGTGCAGGCTTACTTTAAACAATGCAGGCTCACTTTAAACAGTGCAGGCTCTCTTTGAACGGTGAAGGCTCACTTTAAATAGTGCAGGCTTGCTTTAAAGACTGCAGGCTGGCTTTAAACATTGCAGGTTCTCGTTAACAGTGCAGGTTCTCTATAAACAGTGCAGGCTACTTTTAAACAGTGCAGGCTCTCTTTAAACAGTGACCACTCACTTTAAAAGTGCAGGCTGGTTTTAAAAAATGCAGGTTCACTTTAAACCATGTAGGCTCACTTTAAACAGACCAGGCTGTCTTCAAACAGTGCAGGATTGCTTTAAACAGTGCAGGGTCACTTTAAACAGTGAAGTCTCACTATAAACAATGCAGGCTCCTTTTAAACAGTGTAGACTCTCTTTTAATAGTGCAGGTTCACTTTAAACAGTGTAGGATCGCTTGAAACAGTGCAGGCTCCTTTTAAACAGTGCAGGCTCTCTTTAATCAATAGAGGCTCATTTTAAACAGTGCAGGCTCTCATTAAAAGTGATGGTTCACTTTAAACAGTGCAGGCTTTCATTAAACAATTCAGGTTCGCTTTAAACCGTGACAGCTCAATTTCAACAGTGAAGGCTCCCTTTAAACAGTGCAGACTCACATTAAACTGTGAAGACTCACTATAAACAGTGTAGGCTCACTTTAAACAAAGCACAATGGGCTGAATCTTCTGGCTGACGTGTGGGTGGCGGAGTCCAAAGTTCCAACGTCAGCGCGCGGCATCGCGATGCTTAGGTTGGCAAGCACGCTATGCAGCGTGATGCGGGCCCGCCATTAATCAAAGGCCTTGTTAAGGCCATTAAGTCACCAACTGTCGATGATTTTGATGAGCCCGTGCGAACTTCGGCTCAACGAGCAGGCGGGTAAGTGATTTTTAACAAACCTCATCTGGTGGCGGGATGAGGTTTGATTTTGGCTTTTAAAAGTTTAATAAAGTTTGTGTGTACTTCATTAACATGTCTCATCTCGTGTGACATTTTCACATGAGGGGGACATGTTAATGATTTTTTTATTGTTCTATTTTTATTCTTTCACAGCCTTTCAGCGATCTCCCTGAGGCACCACTTAGCCTCAGGGAGATGTGCATACTCTCGCAGTTGGGGAATCCCTCCCCCCACTCCCTGCCGCCTGCATAGGAAGCACATAGCGCTTCCCGTTGGGCGATACGATGGGCGGGCCCTAATTGGCCCGCCCACATAAAATGGCGGTGAGGCCCGGTTCGGCAGCTGTGATCAGCTGCCCGCCCGCCGCCGAGTTGGTCGGGCCTGCCCGCCCATCAAGGGCAAAATTCAGCCCAATGTCTTTAAACGGTGCAGGGTTGCTTTAAATGATGCAGCCTTACTTTGAATAATGCAGGCTCCTTTTAAACAGTGCAGGCTTTCTTTACTCAGTAGAGGCTCTCTTTAAACAGTACAGGGTTACTTTAAACAAAGTAAGCTCTCCTTAAACAGTGCAGGCTCCCTTTAAACAGTGCAGGCTGACTTTATGCAAAGCATGCTCACTATAAACAGCACAGGCTCCCTTTAAACGGTGCAGGCTCCCTTTAAACAGTGCAGGTTCTTGTTAAACAGTGACGGCTCACTTTAAGGGCAGAAATTTGCCGTTGGCAAGCAGGCGACGGGGCCCACTCACCAATGCGTAAAATGATGCGATATGATGTCAGGCGGAACCCCTGACGTCACCCTGCCCCATTTAAATTTTCAGGAAGGCGGGGGCACAGCAAAATCAGCTGTGGGCCCGCTGACCTGTCAATGGCCAACAGAGGCATTTAGCCAATTAAAGGACCTGCCTGTCCAACCTTAAGGTTGACTGGTCGGCCAGGAGCCCTGGCAGCAACTAGAGCTTGTTGAGTGCAGTGTGGATTGTTGCCTGAATCCAGACAACGAGAGGAGACAGAATACACATTCTCCCCTTTGAAACAATCAACCCAGAGAAAGACTTCATTTTACACGAAACTAAAGCCCATCAAAATCTTGCATAAATAATCACTGCTAACTAAGAAGGCAGGAAGGCAGCAATCAATGCAATTATGCAAACCAATCAACACTACACATATACAATGGCTTTCAGTTCAAGACTAGTTACGGGGACAGGAGGACAACGATAAACATCATGCAAGCCCATTAAAACCAACGAGACAACAATCACCTGAAGAAGCCTGAAAATCAAACAAAGAAATAACGTTGATTTGGATTGAGATAAGAAATTTGACAAACGGTATAACTGGGCCAGTTACAAAGTGGGGAGGGTGAGCAGTTTTGGAGCGGTTGAAGCAGAGTTTAAGCAGAAAGAGTTAGCTGAGCCAAGTGGATGGAGGAGATCTGGAGGTTTGCAGGCCCGCAGGCAACATCATGGAGAGAGGCACGGGGTGGCAGGCTCACCTGAAGACAACAAGGCTGCAATCGCAGCCCTCCACGAAGATCGACCACCCACAACCGCACCCTCCACCCAACTGAAGAACCTTTGCAGATTCCACAGACCAGGACCACATGGGATGGCAGGCTCCAGAGGACACACGGAGCATACCCCAAAACTGCAACTGGCTTAACTGGCTGGATTTCCAACTATCAAGGAACCCTGGTAGGTAAGCATGATCCCTGACCTTTCCTAGTTCAATTTAATTAGGTTTTGGGGTGGGACAAGGGTAAGGGGATTAGTAGCATGATTTTCCCTCGTTATGCTGTGTGTTCCCCATTCTTATCTAAGTGTACTTTCTCGGTCTGTATAATCTCAGTGTAATCCTAATGTTATAAATTCATTTGTGACTTCAATAAACTCAGTTTTTTTTCTTGCACCAAAACCAGTTGTCTGTTTCACTTTGTCACAACCCCCAAATAAGTCCAAGGTCTAGAACCCAGGGAGTGGGAGCGATTCGGACTGCTCAGAAGTCAGAGGTGAAACTGACACAGACCACCAGCCCCTACATAATGGCGACCACGGCAGGACCTTGGCAAAAGGGATACGATGCAGTGGACACCGATTTTGAAGAGACAACTGTAATAGAAGAGAGGATTTCTAATTATGTGTTCAGTAAGGTGAATATGGAAAAAAATGGGTCACTAATCTGTTAAAGGCTGGGCACCCGGTAGATGCTGCAGTTAAATAGACAGAAGGGAAGGACCATAAAAAATCCACAGAAAAGGCCGTCTGGCTGATGTGCTTCAAGAAACAGATCCAGCTTTTGGACAGGCCCGTTGAAGCCCAGGCAGCTGAGACTCGGGAGTCAGCCCTGGAAGTCCAAACAAGGGCAGGGAGAAGTTACTGTTAGCATTGCAGGCTCTGAAACAGGAAATGATGCAGTTAGTGGGGGAGCATAAGACCCAGCAGGAATATTCACAGTGTCAGGTCACCGAGGCCAAGAACAATGAGCTGGGGTTGCGGGAAAAGAATGCCCACCTAGCAAGACAAGTAAGAGAGCAGGAGGAGAAAGTAAAACGCTTACAGTCTATAAGATAGTGAGCGCACAGGGGTTTGAGGATGCAGACCATGACCCCTGCCAGAAGCAGATAGAGAATCTGAACCTTGCTCTAAGGATGGCAAAAGGCATGGTGTGCCTCATAAGCCCCAGTGCAGCCCAGATCGACTTCACAGGGAACCTGGTGAGGACGGTTCAGACACTACTGGTAGTGCCAAGCTTTAGCGAAATCTGGCAGGAGGGGGTGGGGGGGTGGAATTAGGGGCAGAAGCTGAGGAGGAAAACTCCCAGCAGGAGAGGCTGGGACCGGGGCCGACGTGCCCAACCCAGCAGCAAAAGTTTGGCCCGCCTGCTGATAATGGGGATGAGGGACCCCTCCAAAACCAGTTCGTAGTTCCCCACAGCACCCAACAGCTTAGGGCCATGGTAAGCCATTTAACTAAACTTGCGGCAAATGGAAATCCCTTGGTCCACTTCAGGGAAGTGGAACAAGCAGCAAGCATCAACGAGTGCAATGATGATGAACAGGCCCAAATGCTGCTATTCTCCCTGGAGAGTAAGCTCTTCCAGTCCCTCTCTGACCAATGTAAGATAGGACAGTGTGATTATGGGGAGTTCAAGGAGGAAGTTCGTGAGGCCATGGGGATGAATGAGGGAAGTCCTTTCTCCCAGGTGGAAAAAACAGTGCAGCACATAGAAGAACACCGGCAGGCTTTTGCAGACGGGTTGTGGCCGGTGTATAGGAGCGCATGCAGTGGGACGCCTAACCAGGCTAACCTGCACCAGGATCAGCGGGCCCACTGGCTCCATTGCCTGGTGGCAAGCAGCTTGCCACAGGTCAGGGCCGCGGCAGGAATGTGGTTTGACACAAAGAATCCCCTGACTACTGAACTCACAGTGATCAGACAATTGACCATAGCTTACCATAATGGTAAAGGAACCGATGGACACTCACCTAAAGAGAAAGTGCATGAAATGAAACCCGGACAGTGTATGAAGGAGTGGCATCAGGAACCCTTCCAGCAAAAAGCTCAACTGTTATGGGTGTGGGAAGAATGGACACTGGAGGATGGAATGTAAGAATCCTTGGAAAGATAACAAGGGAAAGAATTCCTCAACCCCAGCCCAAAAGGCAGAGACAGGAATCCCTCCCGCCATGGTCGAGTCATTTTTGGACACCATGAGAATCCTATTGACTGGCCCAGGGAAAGTAGCAGCCACCACCAGGGTGGCTGACCCCATCAGCCCCATCTAACCCACAACCCTGACTAGAGCCAGCGCAGCCTGTTTACCTGTGTTCCCTTACCTACAACTGATGGCAGAGACCCCTCGTTGAGATGGAGGTAGAAGAGGTAAAGGGGATCTATCTGTTGGACAAGGGAGCATCATGTACCATGATCCATTCAGCTAACCCCACCACCTCACTTCTATCTAATGGGATCTCATACAGTCTGTCGGGATTCACAGGTAAAGAACAGGCTGGCTCATTTTCCATCCTGCTGACCATTCATTTAGGAACACTCCACTCGAAGTGGACCTGCATCCTAATGAAGTGGGAATTGGAGGGTGGAAAAGGGATCCTAGGAGCCGGCTTTATTGTGGGCCACGGGATCCTAGTGGATTTGTGGAGTCGCTGCCTATGGGGGGCAAAAGCAAGAAAGGAAGGCGGAGTAGTAGTCATCCCAGGGAAACAGGGGAAGGGGATCCTGTGCACCATGATGTGATTTGTGTTGGTCCGAGTTGAGTGCAATGCCTGACTTAGCGGCTGCGATGAAGGGCGGTGCGTCCCGTAAGGCGTCGAAACAGTCGCTGATTAAAGTCACCAAGAAGCCGCCTAAGAAGCGGAGAAAATCTCGCAAGCAAAGCTATTCCATTTACGTGTACAGGGTGCTGACCCAGGTCCACCCTTCCACCAGGATCTCGTCCAAGGCCATGAGTGTTATGAATTCCTTTGTTATCGACATTTTCGAGCGCATCGCCTCCGAGGCGTCGCACCTCATTCACTACAACAAGTGCCGCACCATCTCGGCCCGGGAGATCCAGAGCACCGTCCACCTCATGCTGCCGGGGGAATTGGCCAAACACGCCGTCTCCGAAGGCACCAAAGCAGTCACCAAGTACACCAACTCCGTTTAGGTCGACAATTCTGAAGATTATATAAAAAAATAACAATGAAGCCTAAAGAGGGTTATAACTCAAACACATGGTCAGTAATACCCCAAGGGAGTTCCAGCATTTGTGGGAGCCCACTTCACCACATTTGCCACACACAAATACGACTGTGGGAGGGTCAATGGGTTCGAAGTCAGTGTAGATGGGGACCCTATGGCCCAACCACAAAAGCAATATAACTTCCCCAGGGAAGTGGAGCCAGACATGGAAGCAGCCATGTCCTCCTTAGTGCAACAGGGGGTCCTGAGACCAATAGCCACCCACGTGAGCTCTACACTGTGGCTGGTTAGAAAACCGGACAACTCCTGGAGGGCCACAGTGAATTATCGGGTGTTCAACAGTAACATCCTAGCCTGTGCACCCATGGTAGCAGGAGTTGCCAACCTGATAGGAAGTATCACAGCATCCGCGACCACTTTCACGGTGCTGGATATCTCCAACGGGTTTTGGTCCATCCCTTCAAGGAGAGAGGATCAGTACAAATTTGCCTTTACCTTTAAAGGGCAACAGTACATCTGGAACTGCCTGCCTCAGGGCTTCCACAATAGCCCCAGCATTTTCTACCAATGCATGGCAAACAGTTTAAAGGGCTTCAGCCAGCCCAGGCAGCTGGTACAATAGGTGGATGACCTGCTCCCATTCACCGATTCAAGAGAGGAGCATGGCCCACTTCTGGCCGAACTGCTGGAACTGCTCGGGCAGGAAGGTTTTAAAGTGAACCCAAAGAAAGCACAGATCAGCCAGCAGGAGGTGAAATTCCTGGGCCTGACAATACACGCTGGGGAAAGGGCCATAGATAAAGCTAGATGGGAAGCAGTACAGTAGTTACCAGTCCCCAACACAGTCACGGGAGTGAGATTGTTTCTAGGGCTAACCAGGTACTGCAGAGACTTCATTGAGGACTATGCAGCCACAGCAGCCCCTCTGCTCCAACTCCTGCATAAGGGAGTGGAGTGGGTTTGGGATGAGGGGTACCAGGCAGCATTTGTCAGGCTCAAGAAAGATCTGCAGACCGTACCAGCTCTAGGGGCCATAGATGGAGGGAAAGTGTTCTTGCTGGAGGCAGCAGCCAGCGGGGACAGCCTGAGATCTGTGCTGATCCAAGAGCAGCATGGCAAGCTGAGACCGGTGGTCTACTCCAACAGGAGACTCACAGATGTGGAGAAGAGCTACTCCAATTGTGAAAGGCACCTCTTGGCCACACATTGGGCTGTGAAAAGATCGCTGATCTTCACAGGCACCTCTCCCATCACTCTCCTCACCCACCACATGCCCATCCTGATGCTCCTGGATGGAGAATCAAGGATGGGACAGTGAGCAGTGCCCCCATTGCTCGCTGGACCCTGCTTCTCTCACAGATGGACCTAAAAGTAAAAGGTCACTGCAATCCAAAGCTCGCAGCTAACCTGGTGTATCCTGGAACAGCCCATGGGTGTTCTATAGAAGGGGTTTGGGAAGTAGACACAGGTTTATGGGCCAGGATACGTCCCACAAGCCGTGAAATCTATGTGGATGGATTCAGCACAGTATCTGCTGGTGAGCGACTTACGGGGTGTGGAGTTTATGACCCAGTGGCAAACCTTGCCCTGGCAATTAATCTCCCCAGCACCATGAGCGCCCAGCAGGCTGAACTGTCCACAGTAGTGTACGTGGTTACACACCCCGAGATCTTCCCCACCCCATACACGATTTGCTCGGACAGCATGTTCACATGCAATTCGTGTACTGAGTACCTGGCCATCTGGTCCTGCTGAAGATACACCTCTGCTGATGGGAGACCCCTCACAGTGAAACCCTTGCTGGAGAAAATCTTAGCAGCAGTGGGAGAGGAACGGGAGGTTTTCATCCATAAGGTGAAAGCCCATTCTTCCGCAGAACCCCGGAGTGAGGGCAAC
Source organism: Carcharodon carcharias (assembly GCF_017639515.1). Classification (NCBI taxonomy): domain Eukaryota; kingdom Metazoa; phylum Chordata; class Chondrichthyes; order Lamniformes; family Lamnidae; genus Carcharodon; species Carcharodon carcharias. The sequence continues at coordinate 128,987,623 of NC_054475.1, forward strand.
CGGCAGGCCGACGTGCTAGCTAAGGAGGGTGCCCGCACAGGCATTTTCTGGGACCCATATTGGTCCCGTCCTATAGCAGCAGTCACGGAATGGGACACGGGGGACTGCAGGGGCAGCTTTGACCCCGGACCTTAAGACGGTCCAAACCCAAGACACCGTCCTCAAGGCAGTCCTCGGTGCAGTGGTAGAAGGGAAAAGGATAGAGGGTCCTTACAGCACAGCAGCCCTCTCTGTAAAGGGAGGCATTCTGTTTAAAGGAGAACAATGGGTAGTACCTCAGCAGCACAGGAGGGAATTCCTTCAACTGGCCCATGAGGGTCCAGGAGTGGGGCATCCCGTGCCTGAGACCACCCGGCAGCAGGTAGAACAGGCAGGATGGTGGCCAGGACTCAGGGAAGATGTCCACAAGTTCTGTGCCAGCTGTCTGGTGTGCGCTGCTAACAACCCTGACCCGCACAAAAGGAAGGTACCTATAGGACACATCAGGAGGGTAGAGGGACCATGGCAGTCAATCCAGGTCAACTACATCTGGCCCCTACCCAGCAAACCAGAGAGGCTATAAGTACTGCCTAGTCCTGGTGGAGGTATTCACAAAATGGGTAGAAGCCTTCCCCTTCTGAACAGCCACAGCTCTGAGTACAGCCAGGATCCTGGTCAGGGAGGTGTTCTCACGATGGGGGCTACCACAGTACGTGGAGTCCGACCAAGGGATCCACTTTACCGGGCAGGTCATGCAGAATACCCTTATGGTACTTGGCATTGAGGGGAAATGGCATGTTGCACACAACCCACAGTCCTCAGGGATTGTAGAGAGGATGAACAGATCCTTGAAAGAAAGGCTGAGGAAAGAGATGGTAGACTCACCTAGAAAGGTAGAATTCTTACCGTTGGTCCTAATGGGCATCTGAGCCAGCCAGTCAAAAAGCACGGGGTATTCCCCACATGAGCTCATGACTGGTAGGGTTATGCGGACCACCACCCTTGTGCTAGCCCCAGTGCTCATGGAGGGCCAGCTCAGAGAAGTGAACCGGGACAGCTTTGTCAGGAATCTGTTTGAACACCTTAAACAGGTTCACTGTCAGGCTGCTAGCAACATGGGAAAACAGCATCGGAGTTCGACCACACACAACTGCCACCTCCACCCAACTGAAGAACCTTCGCAGATTCCACAGGCCAGGACCACGTGGGGACGGCAGGCCCCAGACGACACAAGGAGCGTACCCCAAAACTGCAACCGGCTTACCTGGCTGGATTTCGAACTGTCAAGGAACCCTGGTTGGTGAGCATGATCCCTGACCTCTCCTAGTTCAATTTAGTTAGGTTTTGGGGATGGGACAAGGGTAAGGGGATTAGTAATGTGATTTTCCCTCATTATGCTGTGTGTTCCCCATTCTTAACTAAGTGTACTTTGTCGGTCTGTATAATCTCAGTGTAATCCTAATGTTATAAGTTCATTTCTGACTTCAGTAAACTCAGTTTTTTTCTTGCACCAAAACCAGTTGTCTGCTGCACTTTGTCACAACCCCCAAATAAGTCCAAGGTCTAGAACCCAGGGAATGAGAGCGATTCGGACGGCTCAGAAGTCAGAGGTGAAGCTGACACACACCACCACCCCCTACAAACAGTGCAGGCTCATTTTGAACACTGCAGGCTCACTTTGAACACGGCAGGCTCACTTTAAAGAATGCAGGTTCACTTTAAACACTGCAGGCTTACTTTGAACAATGCAGGCTCACTTTGAACAATGCAGGCTCACTTTAAAGAATGCAGGCTCACTTTAAACACTGCGGGCTCAGTTTAAACAATGCAGGCTCACTTTAGCAATGCAGGCTCACTTTAAACAATGCGGGCTCACTTTAAACAATGCGGGCTCACTTTAGCAATGCAGGCTCACTTTAGCAACGCAAGCTCACTTTAAACAATGCAGACTCACTTTAAACAATGCAGGCTCACTTTAGCAATGCAGGCTCACTTTAGCAATGCAAGCTCACTTTAAACTGTGCAGGCTCACTTTAAACAATGCGGGCTCACTTTAGCAATGCAGGCTCACGTTAAACAATGCGGGCTCACTTTAAACAATGCGGGCTCACTTTAAACAATGCGGGCTCACTTTAGCAATGCAGGCTCACTTTAGCAATGCAGGCTCAATTTAAACACTGCGGGCTCACTTTAAACAATGCAGGCTCACTTTAGCAATGCAGGCTCACTTTAAACAATGCAGGCTCACTTTAGCAATGCAGGCTCACTTTAGCAATGCAAGCTCACTTTAAACACTGCGGGCTCACTTTAAACAATGCGGGCTCACTTTAAACAATGCAGGCTCACTTTAAACAATGCAGGCACACTTTAGCAATGCAGGCTCACTTTAAACAATGCAGGCTCACTTTAGCAATGCAGGCTCACTTTAGCAACGCAAGCTCACTTTAAACTGTGCAGGCTCACTTTAAACAATGCGGGCTCACTTTAGCAATGCAGGCTCACTTTAAACAATGCGGGCTCACTTTAAACAATGCGGGCTCACTTTAGCAATGCAGGCTCACTTTAGCAATGTAGGCTCACTTTAAACAATGCAGGCTCACTTTAAACAATGCAGGCTCACTTTAAACAATACGGGCTCACTTTAGCAATGCAGGCTCACTTTAGCAATGCAGGCTCACTTTAAACAGTGCAGGCTCACTTTAAACAGTGCCAACTGACTTAAAACATTGCAGGTTCTCGTTAAACAGTGCAGGCTCCTTTTAAACAGTGCAAGCTCACTATGAACAGCGACAGCTCAATTTGAACAGTGACGGATCACTTTAACCAGTGCAGGCTGACTTTAAACAGTGCGGGCTCCCAGTAAACTGTACAGGCTCACTTGTTTACGTAGGGGGTGGTGGTATGTGTATCAGCTTCACCTCTGACTTCTGAGCAGTCTGAATCACTCCCACTCCCTGAATTCTAGACCTTGGATTTATTTAGGGGTTGTGACAAAGTGCAGCAGACAACTGGTTTTGGTGCAAGAAAAAAACTGAGTTTATTGAAGTCACAAATTAACTTATAGAATTACACTGATATTATACAGAACTACAAAGTACACTTAGTTAAGAATGGGAACACATGGCATAAGGAGGGAAGATCACGGTACTAATCCCCTTACCCTTGTCCCACCCCCAAAACCAAACTAAATTGAACTAGGAGAGGTCAGGGATCATGCTAACCAACCCAGGGTTCCTTGACAGTTCAAAATCCAGCCAGGTAAGCCGGTTGCAGTTTTGGGATACGCTCTTTGTGTCCTCTGGGGCCTGCCCACATGGTCCTGGTCTGTGGAATCTGCGAAGGTTCTTCAGTTGGGTGGAGGGCGCGGTTGTGGATGGTTGATCTTCGTGGAGGTCTGCGGTTGCGGCCTTGTTGTCTTCGGTTGAGCCTGCTGCCCCATGCCCCTCACTGTGATGTTGCCCTGCGGGCCTGTAAACCTCCAGATCTCCTCCCTCCGCTTGGCTCAGCTCCCTGCTTAAATTCGGCTTCAACTGCTCCCAACTGCTCACTCCCCTGTGTCAGCTTTCAAAACTGCTCACCCTTCTGTGTCCCTGCCCAAAAAGTGCTCACTTCTGATCTGCTGACCCAGTTATACTGTTTTATTTTAATTTCTTACCTCAAACCAATCAAGGTTAGTTCTTTGTTTGATTTTGGTGGGCTTCCCCAGGTGATTGATGTCTCGTTGTTTTTAATGGACTTGCATGATGTTTATCGTTGTCTTCCTGTCCTCGTAACTAGTCTTGAACTGAAAGCCATTGTATGTGTGGAGTATTAATGGGTTCGCATAATTGCATTGATTGTGGTCTTCCTGCCCCTGTAGTTAGTAGCGATTATTTATGCAAGATTTTGACGGGCTTTGGTTTTGTGTTGATTGTTTTAAAGGGAAGAATGTATATTCTGTCTCCTCTCATTGTCTGGTTTCAGGTACAAGTCCAAAGTCATATCCTTGTTGATGATATGAAAATGTGGGAACTTTGAGAACCCTTCACACTTTAAACTGTGCAGGCTCTCTTTAATCAATAGAGTCTCACTTTAAACAGTGCAGGCTCACTGTGAACAGTGCAGGCTCTCATTAAAAGTGCTGGTTCACCTTGAAAAGTGCAGGCTCACTTTTAGCAAAACAGGCTCTCCTTAAACAATGCAGACTCTCAGTAGACAGTGCAAGCGACTTTGAACAGCACAGGCTTGCTTTAAACAATGCCAACTCAATATAAACATTGAAGGCTCCCTTTAAATTGTGAAGGCTTTCATGAAACTTTGAAGGCACATTATAGACAGTGTAGGCTCATTTTAAACAAAGCATGCTCTCTTTAAACAGTGCAGGCTCTCTTTAAACAGTGTAGGGTCGCTTTAAACAGTGCAGGGTTGCTTTAAACAGTGCAGGCTCTCTTTAATTAGAGCAGGCTCTCTTTGAACAGTAGTGGCTCCTTTTAAACTGTGCAGGCTTTCTTCAAATGATGCAGTCTCAGTTTAAAAAGTGCAGGCTCACTATAAACAATGCAGGCTCTCATGAAACCGTGATGGTTAACTTTAAAAAGTGCAGGCTCACTATAAACAATGCAGGCTCTCTTTAAACAGTCCAGGCTCTCTTTAAACCACGCCAACTCAATGTAAACATTGAAGGCTCTCTTTAAAAAGTGCAGGCTTACTTTAAGCATTGCAGGCTCTCATTGAATTGTGCAGGCTCATTTTAAGCAATGCAGGCTCTCATTAAACGGTGCAGGACCCCTTTTAATGGTGCAGGGTCTCTTTAAATTATGCAGTCCCACTTTGAACAGTTCAGGCTCACTTTGAATAACGCAGGTTCTCTTTAATGAGTGCAGGCTCTCTTTGAAAAGTTAAGGCTGTCTTTAAACAGCACAGGCTCCTTTCAAATAGTGCAGGTTCTCATTAAACAATGATGGCTCACTTTCCAAAGCACAGGCTCTCTTTAAACCGCGCCAGCTTAATGTAAACATTGAAGGCTCTCTTTAAACAATGCAGGCTCTTTTTAAACAGTGCAGGCTCTCATTAAACAGTGCAGGCTCACTTTAAACAGTGCAGGCTCTTATTAAACAGTGCAGGCTCTCTTTAAACCGTGCCAACTCAATGTAAACATTGAAGGCTCTCTTTAAACAGTGCAGGCTCTCATTAAACAGTGCAGGCTCACTTTAAACAGTGCAGGCTCTCTTTAAATTGTGCCAACTCAATGTAAACATTGAAGGCTCTCTTTAAACAGTGCAGGCTCTCTTTAAACAGTGCAGGCTCTCATTAAGCAGTGCAGGTTGCCTTTGAACAGTGAAGGCACACTTGAAACAATGCAAGCTTTCTTTAAACAGTGCAAGCTTGCTTTAAGCAGTGCAGGCTCTCTTTAAACAGTGCAGGCTCTCTTTAAATTATGCCAGCTCAATATAAACATTGAAGGCTCTCTTTAAACAGTGCAGGCTCACTTTAAACAGTGCAGTCTCACTTTGAACAGTGCATTTTAAAAAGTGAAAGCTCACGTTAAACAGTGGATGCTCTGTTTAGAAAGTGCAGGCTCTCTTTACACAATGCAGGCTCTCTTTAAACAGTACAGGCTATCTTTGAACAGTGAAGGCACACTTGAAACAGCACAGGCTCCCTTTAAACTGTGCAGGCTCTCTTTAAATAATGCAGGCTCACTTGAAGCAGTGATGGATCACTTTGAAAAATGCAGGCTCCACTTTAAACAGAGCAGGCTCACTTTAAAGAATGCAGGCTCACTTTCAACAGTGCAGGCTCTCTTTAAACAGTGTAGGCTCAGTTTAAATAATGCATGGTCATTTAAACTGTTCAGGCTCTCTTTAAACAGTGTAGACTCTCATTAAACTGTGATGATTCACTTTAAACAATGCAGGCTCACATGAAACGGTGCACGCTCTCTGGGAACAGCGCAAGTTCCCTTTAAATGGTGCAGTATCACTTTGAACTGTGCAAGCTCACTTTGAACAGTGCAGGCTCAATTTAAAAAGTGAAGGCTCACGTTAAGCAGTGAAGGCTCACTTTTAAAAGTGAAGGCTCATTTTCAGGGCTGAATCTACCCCCCCTCCCCCCCCAGGGGGGAAGTTGAAGGGCAGGTGCGTACAGGCGGGCTTCCGATCCGCGCCTCCGTTCAGAGGCATGCCACTATTTTACCTGGGCCGGCCAATTATGGTCTGCCCAGCATGACATCAGCACAGAAGCGCTATGCGCTCCCTGTATGGGCAGGGGAGAGATTCCCAAAATCGAGAGTGCACTCATTCGTACATGCACATAAAGGAGTGCACTCATCTCCTTGATGCTAAGTGCAGCCTCATGGAGATCGGCTCCAAATATCAAAAAGCAAAAAACAGAAAAATAATATTTCCCTAGCATGTCAATGTCACATGAGTTGGGACATGTCCATAATTTTTACAAAACCTTTATTTAAATTTTTTAAAGCCTACATGAAACCTCATCCCGCCCATGGATGAGGTTTCATGTTTTTTCCAGTTCCCGCTGGGGCTCCTGGCCTGCCCGCCAACCTTAAGGTTGGACAGGCATGTCTATTAATTACTTAACTAACCCTGTCAATGGCCTCAGTTGGCCATTGACAAGTCGGCGGGCGCACAGTTGATTTTGCTGCACTCCCGCCTTCCTGAAAATTTAAATGGAGTGCGGTGACGTCGGTGTTTCCCCCTGATGACACCGAGCGTCAAATTAGACATCGGCAAGTGGACCCCGCCTTCACTCGCCGACTCGTAAAATTCTGCCCAAACAGTCCTGGCCCTCTTTAAACAGTGTTGGCCCTCTTTAAACAGCGCAGGCTCTCTTTAAACAGTACAGGCTCTCTTTAAACAGTACAGGCTCTCTTTAAATGATGCAGTCTCACTTTAAACAGTGCAGGCTATCTTTGAACAGTGCATGCTCTCATTAAACAGTGCAGGCTCCCTTTAAACGGTACAGGCTCATTTTAAATAATGCAGGGATAAAAGCATCTGCCCTCACGCCTTCTCCTCCCTCCCAGAAACATGATAGGGTCCCCCTTGTCCTCACTTATCACCCCACCAGTCTCCACATTCAAAGGATCATCCTCCGCCATTTCCGCCAACTCCAGCATGATGCCACCACCAAACACATCTTCCCTTCACCCCCCTCGGCAGCATTCCATAGGGATCATTCCCTTCGGGACACCCTGGTCCACTCCTCCATCACCCCCTACTCCTCAACCCCCACCTATGGCACCTCCCCATGCCCACGCAAAAGATGCAACACCTGCCCCTTCACTTCCTCTCTCCTCACCGTCCAAGGACCCAAACACTCCTTTCAAGTGAAGCAGCATTTCACTTGCATTTCCCCCAACTTAGTCTACTGTATTCATTGCTCTCCTCTACATTGGAGAGACCAAACGTAAACTGGGCGACTGCTTTGCAGAACACCTAAGAATGACCCAAACCTCCCCGTCGCTTGCCATTTTAACACTCCACCCTGCTCTCTTGCCCACATGTCTGTCCTTGGCTTGCTGCATTGTTCCAGTGAAGCCCAATGCCAACTGGAGGAATAGCACCTCATCTTCCGACTAGGGACTTTACAGCCTTCCGACTGAATATTGATTCCAACAACTTTAGATCTTGAACTCCCTCCTCCATCCCCACCCCCTTTCCGTTTCTTCCCCCTTCCTTTTGTTTTTTCCAATAATTTATATAAATTTTTCTTTTCCCACGTATTTCCATTATTTTTAAATCTTTTATGCCCTGCTAGTGTTTCCACCCCACCCCCACTAGAGCTGTACCTTGAGTGCCCTACCATCCATTCTTAATTAGCACATTTGTTTCGATAACATCACCACCTTCAACACCTCTGTGTTCTTTTGTTCTTTTGTCTGTGACATCTTTTGATTATCTTCTCCTATCACTGCTTGCTTGTCCCTACAACCACACCACCCCCCCACTTCTCTCCCCCCACCCCCCCCCCCACCTTAAACCAGCTTATATTTCACCCCTCTCCTATTTTTACTTAGTTCTGTTGAAGGGTCATGAGGACTTGAAACATCAACTTTGTTCTTCTCTGCCGATGCTGCCAGACCTGCTGAGTTTTTCCAGGTAGTTCTGTTTTTGTTCTAAATAACGCAGGGTTGTTTAAACAGTGCAGGCTCTCTTTGAAAAGTGCAGGCTCACTTTTAAAGCGCAGGCTCTCTTTAAACAGTGAAGGTTCTCTTTAAACAGTGAAGGCACACTTCAAACAGTTCAGGTTTTTTTTAAATATTACAGGCTCTCTTTAAACATTACAGACTCTCTTTAAACAGAGCAGACTTGGTTTAAACCGTGCCAGCTCAATGTAGACATTGAAGGCTCTCTTTAAACAGTGAAGGCTCTCATTAAACAGTGTGGGCTCCTTTTAAATAGTGTAGGCTCTCGTTAAACAGTGATGGCTCACTTTAAATGTGCAGTCTGTCTTTAAAAATTGCAGGTTCTCTTTAAACCATGCAGGCTCACTATAAACAGTGCAGGCTCTCTTTCAATAGGACAGGCTCTCTTTAAAAAGTGAAGGCTCACTTTAAATAGTGCAGGATCATTTTTAACAGTGCAGGCTCTCTTTAAGCAGTGCAGGCTCTCATTAAAGAGAGCAGAATCGTTTTTAACAGTGCAGGCTCTCTTTAGGCAGTGCAATATCATTTTTATCAGAGCAGACTCCCTTTAAACAGTGCACTTTCTTTAAATAATGACGGCTCACTTTAAAAGTGCAGGTTGGCTTTGAAAAATGCAGGTTCTCTTTAAATCATGCAGGCTCGCTTTGAACAGAGCAGGCTGTCTTCAAACAGTGCAGGATTCTTTAAACAGTGCACGCTCTGTTAAAATAGAGCAGGCTTTCTTTGAATGGTGCAGGTTCCTTGTAAACAGTGCAGGCTCTCTTTAATCAATAGAGGCTTGCTTTAAACAGTGCAGGCTCTCAATAAAAGTGATGGCTCACTTTAAACAGTGCAAGCTCTCATTAAACAGTGCAGGCTCTCATTAAAAGTGATGGTTCACTTTGAAAAGTGCAGGCTCACTTTAAACAATGCAGGCTCTCATTAAACAGTGCAGGCTCTCAATAAACAGTGATGACTCACTTTCAAAAGTGCAGGCTCATTTTAAACAGTGCAGGCATCCTTTAAACAGTGCAGGCTCTCTTTAAACAGTGCAGGCTCACATTAAAAGTGATGGTTCACTTTGAAAAGTGCAGGCTCACTTTAAATGCTGCAGGCTTTCTTTAAACAGTGCCGCTCGATATAAGCAGTGCTGTCTCTCATTAAATATTGCAGGCTGTCTTTAAACAGTGCAGTTTCTCGTTAAACACTGCAGGCTCGCTTTAAACAGGGCAGGCTATCTTTACATAGTGAAGGCTCTCCTTAAATAGTGCAGGCTTGATTCAAATGGTGCAGGCTTTTTTTAAACAGTGCAGGCTCTTTGTTAGCAGCACTGGCTGATTTTAAACAGTGCAGGCTCAGTTTAAACATTGCAGACTCACTATAAAAATTGCAGGCTCTCATTAAACAGTGATGGCTCCCTTTAAACAGTACAGACTCATGACAAATAATGCAGGCTCACTTTAAACTGTGCAGACTGTTTCAATAATGCAGGCTCTCATTAAACAGTGCAGACTCTCTTTAAACACTACAGGCTCTCTTTAAACAGGGCAGCTCACTTTAAACAGTGAAGGCCCTCTTTAAACAGTGCAGGATGTCTTTGATACCGGCTCACTTTGAACAGTGCAGGCTCTCTTTAAACAATGAAGGCTCACTTTAACAAAGTGTAGGCTCTGCTTAAACAGTGCAGACTCGCTTTACACAGTGCAAGCTCCCATTTAACGATGCAGGCTGACTTTAAACAGTGAAGGCTCAATTTAAACAGTGCAGGCTCTTTTAAAACAGTGCAGGCTCTCTTTAAATGGGGCAGACTACTGTTAATTTTGGCAGGCTCCCTTTAAATGGTGCTGGTCACTGCAAACAATGCAGGCTCACGAGAAACAATGCAGGATCTCTTTAAGTGGGGCTGGCTCGCTTTAAACAGTGCAGTTTCCCTTTAAACAGTACAGGCTCACTATAAACAGTGCAGGCTCTGTTATGGGTCAATCTCACTTTGAACAGTGCAGGCTCTGTTTAAACAGTACAGGCTCTCTTTAAATGATGCAGTCTCACTTTAAACAGTGCAGGCTCTGTTTAAACAGCGCAAGCTTTCTTTTAACAGTGCAGGCTCTCTTCAAACAGTGGAGGCTCAGTTTAAACTGTGCTAGCTCACTTCCAACAGTGCAGCCTATCTTTGAAGGGTGCAGGCTCACTTTCAATGGTGCAGTCTCTCCTTAAGTGGAGCAGGCTCTCTTTGAGCAGTACAGGCTCTCTTTAAACTGTAAAGGTTCGCTTTAAACAGTGCTGGGTTTCTTCAAACAGTGCAGGCTCACTTTAAATGGTGCAGACTTTCTTTAAACAGTGCAATCTCTCTTAAAACTGTGCAGGTTTTCTTTAAATGGGGCACACTCACTTTAAAAAGTGCAGGCTCTCTTTAAACAATGCAGGGTCTCTTCAGACAGTGCAGCCTATTTTGAAGGGTGCAGGCTCACTTTAAACAGTGCAGGCTCTCCTTAAATGGGGCAGGCTCTCTTTGAACAGTGCAGGCTCTCTTTAATCTGTGAAGGCTCACTTTAAACCATGCTGGGTGTCTTCAAACAGTGCATGCTCAATTTAAATGGTGCTTTCTTTAAACAGTGCAATCTCTCTTAAAACAATGCAGGCTTTCTTTAAACAGATCAGGCTCTATTTAAATGGGGCACACTCATTATAAACGGTGCAGGTCTTTTTAAACAGTGCAGGGTCCCTTTAAACAGTGAAGACTCTCTTTAAACGATGCAAGCTTACTTTGAACAGTGCAGTGTAAGTTCTTGTTAAACAGCACCAGTTCGCTTTTAATAGTGAAGGCGCACTTTGAACATTGCAGGGTCTCTTTAAGCAACGAAAGCTGGTTTTAAAAAAAGTGCAGGCTTTCTTTAAATGGAGCAGACTTGCTTTAAATTGAGTAGGCTCTCTTTAGACAGTGCAGGCTCTCTTTAAACAGTGCAGGCTCCCATTTAACGGTGCAGGCTCACTTGAAATGTGCAGGCTCTTTTAAAACAGTGCAGGCTCTTTTTAAACACGGCATACTGTTAACTGCGGCAAGCTCCCTTTAAATGGTGCAACTCACTGTAAACAATGCAGGCTTTCTATAAACAATACAAAAACAGAATTACCTGGAAAAACTCAGCAGGTCTGGCAGCATCGGCGGAGAAGAAATGCTGGATCTCTTTAAGTGGGGCTGGCTCGCTTTAAACAGTGCAGTCTCTTTTTAAACAGTACAGGCTTACCATAAACAGTGCAGGCTCTGTATGGGGCAGGCTCACTTTGAACAGTGCAGGCTCTGTTTAAACAGTGCAGGCTTTCTTTAAACAGTGGAGGCTCACTTTAAATAGTGTTGGCTCACTTTAAACAGTGCAGCCTGTCTTTGAAGGGTGCAGGCTAACTTTAAATGGTGCCGGTTCTCTTTAAACAGTGCAGTTTCTCTTTAAACAGTGTAGGCTCGCTTTAAACAGTGCAGGCTCACTATAAATAATGCAGGCTCGCTTTAAACAGTGCAGGATCTCTTTAAATGGGGCAGGCTCGCATTAAACTTTGCTGGCTCCATTTAAACAGTACAGCCTCACTATCTACAGTTCAGGGTCTCTTTAAATGGGGCAGGCTTACTTTGAACAGTGCAGGCTCACTACAAACAGTGCAGTCCCGCTTTAAACTGTGCAGGCTCCCTTTAAACAGTGCAGGCTCACTATAAACAATGCTGGCTCCCTTTAGAGGTGTAGCCTCATTTTGAACGGTGCAGGATCTCTTTAAACAGTGCAATCTCTCTTTAAACAGTGCAGGTGCGCTTTAAACAGTGCAGGCTCACCATAAACAGCACTGGCTCCCTTTAAACGGTGCAGGTTCACTTTAAACAGTGCAGGGTCCCTTTTAACAGTGGAGACCCTCTTTAAACAGTACAGACTGTCTTAAAACAATGCAGGCTCTCTTTAAATTGGGCATGCTCCTTTTAACAGTACAAGAATCCCTCTAAATGGTGTAGGCTCACTGTAAACAGTGCAGGCTCACCACAAACAGTACAGGCTTACCTTAAACAGTGCAGGCTTCCTTTAAACAGTGCAGCCTCTCTTTAAACAGTGCAGGCTCCCTTTAAACAGTGAAGCCTCTCCCCTGCATGCTGACATGTACAAATGCATGGTGACATCGAGCGTGCGTCCCAGAGTCACCATGTGTCATTCCCTTCTTCACTTCAGCAGGTGCACACCGGAGTGGGCTAATTACCTAATTGAACTGATTGACTGGGCTGCCCGTCCAACCTTAAGGTTGACAGGCAGGCGAAGAGCCCAGGCAGCCTTCGGATTTCTCATGAAACCTCATTCACGGGCGGGATGAGGTTTCATAATGGCTTTATAAATTAAATAAAATTTTTTATTAAAACTCATAAACATGTCCTAGCTCATGTGACACTGTCACATGAGGGGATATGTCTGAATCATTTTTTTTATCTTTCTTGCAAAGTTTTATTCTTAAATTAATCTCCCTGAGGCAGCTTCATGCCTCAGGAAGATTTCTGCACTCCTTTGCGTGCATTCTCGAAAGAGCGCAGGCCCCGATTCAGCTTACTCCCCCTGGCCCCAGAGGGAGCGCTGAGAGCTTCCTGGCGGACGTCACACTGGGCGGGCTTTAATTGGCCCGCCCACGTAAAATAGCGGCCTTCCCCCAATCGGGGGTGCCGATCGGAGGTGCATTTCAATGCGCCCGCTCCTGCACTCCCACTGTGCACCCACCCCCAACGGGGGGATCATTTTCCCTAGATGTTTTTCACAGGCTATTTCATTCATGGTTCAGTTCATATAGAGTTAATTTTAACCATCCCAGTTGTAATGGAAGACTGTCAAATTTGTATTTTGGCTGCTGTCTATGGGCAGAATCTTTTGCTCGGTGTGCGGGTGCGTGCTGGACCCAATTTGACAGAAAATAACACCAGATGTGGTCGGACGTTGACGAGCATCCCAACGTCATCCCACACGTGTGCAATTTTTCACTCGGTGAAAAACCAATGTGGTGTGAAACTGACTTTTAGCCTTCTTGCCATATTGTCCCCCAAGCCCGCCATGATGAGGCTAGAAAATTTCAGCCAAAGGGACTGGAGCAATTGACACTGATTTTTCGTGATCTGTCCAACCTTATGGTTAGCGGATGGGCGAATCATCCAGGCGGCCTTTACATTCTTCATGAAACCTCATCCATGGGCAGAATGGGGTGTCCGTTATTAAATGAAAGAAAAATAAAAACCTATGGACAGCATTTTTATGTATATGTTCAGGCAACTGATTGTGATACTTGCACATTTTTTCCTGATTTTTAAAGCTTTATTTAATGCTTTTCAGGCCTTCAGCTCCCTGAGGCACCTCTCTTCCTTCAGGGAGCTTTCTGTCAGTGCTCGCCCTCCTCATGCCCCCAGCCTGGCAGCTCTGACCTTCTCAGTGCGTGTTTCAGATTGGCTGGCTGTTAATTGACCAGCCAGTGTGAAATTGTGGTCGGTGTGGGATCGTGGTCCATTCCCTGGCTGTTCCCAAGCCCGCCAATCCCACCTGCCCGTCAACCTAAAAAGTCTGCCCTATATTACAACGAACTTGTTCTACATCAGAAGTGGTAAAATAAGAATTCTATTAGACAATGCTGAGGTTATAAACTACCATGTTGGCTTTATGTATCTGCATTCATGTTTTGACTCTGGATCTTATAAAGTTATTATTAGGCCAGGGAGCAGGCAATTGGTGTGGACTCTTAGAAGCCATTCTTTAATTCTGTTGTCTATTTCAAATAACCCAAGCATGAACAATTGCCTTACAAGCTGTACTGTCTCTTTGACTGGAATTTTCCGGTCCCATTGGTGTGGGGAGTCATGGTGGGCTTGGGGAAACAATATGGCAAGAAGGCTAAAAATTGGTTTCACGCTTATGTGACTGCAAAGCGGGATCATTTGGTGGTGGCTGCCATGGTGAAACACCTATCCCGCTGGAGGCCGGCATGAACTTGATTTGCATCCCGATAATGGGGCGCAAAGTAAGGCCCAGCCAGAATCGTCAACCCGCACCAGAGTCACCGTGACGCCGGCAGGAAAACACGCTGGCCCAGAACATGCCTGGACAAGTGTGACATGCAGAATTTCGGATTTACCATTAGGTGCTTGCTCGGATTGTGGACATCCAAGGAAAAGAAGATGCTGGAGACCTACAGCTACCGGACCCTGGAGGAATACATGCACCACATGCTGGGTGGATTCTCATGGATATGGCTCTGCTGTGAAGCAGCTCATGGAAGGCAGGAGGTCTCTGTTAATGTCTCTGATCTACTTCGGAACATCACAGTCTTGGCCATGGTCTGCTGTGGATGATCGGTGAATGGGGTAGAGGAAGGTCCATGTGTGACTGGGAGAAGAAGGTGTACCGGGGTGGGCGGGATGGGTTTGGAATGAGGTTGGGAGGGCAGTGGCAAAGGTATCAAGAGGAAGTCAGGTTGGGGGGGGGGGGGTGCAAAAGTGTCAGGGGATGGTGAGGGGGGAGGAGAGAGGAGGCAGTACGGAGGGAAGAGGATGTAACAGGGGGGAATGTGGCAAGTGGGGAAGTAGGTGTAATGAGGGAGAAGATGTAAGGGAGGGAGCTCTGAGGGGGGAAGAAGTTTTGAGGGAGCAAGAAGTTCAAAGGTGGAAAGGCGTCTGGGGGGAGGAAGGCTTCGGGTGGAGGAGGGAGTTCAGAGGGGGAAGGTGACCAGGGCGAGGAGGGAGTATGGGTCAAGGAGGGAAAGGGCGGAGGAGGGAGTAATGAATGGTGGATGTCCAGGTGAACATGCAAGGGAGGGGTCTGTGGAGTCAATGACTGCATCCTGGGGAATGAATTGAGGGTGGCAATGATAGGAGGGAATGATGAGTATGAGAGGGGGCAGAGGGAACTGGAGGGGTGAGAGGGTGAAGGTGCGACGGTAGCAGTAAAAGGGATGTCAAGGGTGGTTGTTAGGGACTCGGAGGCAGACATGCACCCTGGTGGGTGGGAAGGAGGAGGTCATGGAGGCCAATATGGATGTGGGTGGGAAGGTAGGGAAAGTGCACCTTCATCAGGGCATCCTGGAAAGAAAAGGGTTCGGGTTGGTAGGTGACATTGTGGAGGTGCAAGGTGATGCCGGGGGGTCAACAGTGATGGAGAAAGGACATGGGTGACTGGAGGCGGAGAAAGGATGAGGGAGCTCAGCAAAAACTTAACGACTACCATGGCTGTTGAAATCAAAAGTGAGCGGAGCCTCGTTTTGGACGGGCACAGGTGCTGCATGGGAGTGCAGTCTGTGGGTGGGGTGGAGATGCAGATCAGCTCAGATAGACAACTGAAAGACAACCCCAGCAGGCAGCATTGAAAACGCTTGGGACTATAAGATGAGTGTGGCGTATGAAGACTCCATGTGCGTGGGTGAGTGCTTGCACGAGGCTCTCAATGGGCCTGCCACATACACATTCCTCCCTCCAGAATCACTCAAGGACTTGCTGAGTGCAGCTGAACTGCCAGTGTGGGGGGATGCAGGGGAAGGACTCGCGAAACCTGTCAATGAAGTTGAAAGACACTGTTACACATTGGGGCGAATTTTCTCCCCATCAGGGGAGTTGGGCAGGAGCAGACCCGGGCAGATGTGCAGCCGACCGCCACCTGCAATCGGCTGTTTGTTGCCATTTTACATGGGTGGGCCAATTAAGGCCCGCCTAGCGTGACATACACTCGGAAGCGCTATGCACTCCCTGTGCAGGCGAGGGGAGGAGGCTAAGTCAGGGCCTGCACTCTTTCACGCGCATGCCTCAGGGAGATTAGTTTGATTTTTAAAAATTTTAATAAAGAAAAAGAAATGCTGAGACATGTCAATGAACACCAATAAAAGTGTTTTATTCAATTTATAAACACTTCATGAAACCTCATCTTGCTCGTGGATGAGGTTTCATGTGAACTGTGAAGGCTGCCTGGGCTCTTTGCCTGCCCGCCAACCTTAAGGTTGGGCGGACAGCTCCATTAAGTATTTCAATTGCTATTTAAATGGTCTTAATAGGTCTTTGACACGCAGCTGACTCCAGTGCGTGCCCGCCGAACTGAAAATTGGAATGATGCGCGGTGATGTCAGGATGCACGCCCAACGTCACTGTACCTCATTTTAAGTGTCAGCGAGCGGGGCCACTATTCTGTGAAAGTGAATATATTTTTAGAATATAAAGTGACAAAATGTGTTCAGCCATGCAACCACTTGTGATCAGAATTTCTTACTTTTCTAGACCTACCACTTCTTCTAGGTACTGCCCTGACATCGGCAGCAGGTATGGAGACAGTCTGTGCAATGGTTGGCCCTGTTGCCTCTGACAGCTTTGGCATGTGTCCTCTGGGGAGACGAGGTTTTGAGGGTCCCAGCTTGCTTTGGCTCTCCTCCTGTGGGCCAGCTGCTCCCAATGCGGTGACAGAAGAGAAGGTTGAGGGGGACACAGTCAAAGTGGACTCGGAGGAAACGGCCAGCCTCTGAGATTCCTGAGTGGATGACCCAGCTGCCACTCCTCCTCCCTTTGGGTGCACAAGAGACTCAGCCTGACTCCTTGAGGGGAAGGAGCACCTGGAGAGACGTCGATGTGCCCTATTTCCCCATCGCGTAGCCACTGCAGGAACTCACCATTCGCTACCACGATGGAGTCCAATTCTGTGCACATCTCTTAATTCTGTTGGACCATCGTGCCCGCCATCCTTACCATGGTGACCTCCATACCCACACATGTGGGCACCACTTCATCTGAGAGCAAGCAGATGCACTCCTCCAACTCGCATGCCACTCTGTTGAGGTCTTCCAACAGCTCTGCATGATGTTCCCCTGCCTTCTGCTGACTCTCCACAATGAGTTGCAAGGCCAAATCCAAAGGCTCGCCATCTGACTTGGACCTCACAGATGCCTCTTCCCCAACAGTCCTCCGAGTGCCAGGTAACTCAGCTGAACCTGCCTATCCTTGCTGCGGACATGTGTCCATGCAGTGATTGTAAACCCAAACCTGCTCTAGATCTAAGTCCCACTGATTTGTGTGTCTCTGCTTTGGTGGAGGGTGTGGGGAAGTGCTATGACAGGTCTCCCAGGCTGCTTATTTCTAGCTCTTCAATGAAGGAGGTGTCCTTTTCGCTGGAGGAGAGGACCTGGATGGAGTTGAGGGACTGGTTGGCTGAGGGCCTCAGTCACTTGGCAGAGCTCCCTGTTGAACCAAAATAGAGCTAATTAGTGCATGGTAGCACAGTCAAAAGCAGGAGAGGGAGCACTTACTGTTGTGTTGAGAGAGGGATGATGTGATGCAGGGTCTTCATCTGGGTGTTCACTGCCAACCTCACCATCACTGCAGGCATGGACTGTGCCCTCACCAATCAGCGTGATGGTATGCTCCTCAAAGAGAGTGAGGGGCCTAATGCGGGCCATTTCAACCCCAGTCTGGGGCCTCTCCCTGCTGTTGTGAGTCAGCTTTGCCTGCATGAAAACAGATGACGAGAGTGTGAGCAGGACACATGGGACTGTGTGGAATGTATGTGTGGTGAACGAAGCCCTGGACGGAATGAGGACATTAGCTACAGAGCATATGAAGCTTGATGGAGATGTAAGGGTGTGTTTGAAAGTGAGTGGTATTGTCCTTTGAGGTGTGAGGTCCCTGTAGATCCCTGTGGATGTGTGATGGTTTTGTGAGTGTGTGAGTTGGGAGTGATGATGTGGTTGCTTACCCTGGTGGAACAGGTGAGATCATTCATCCTCTTCCTGCACAGGATGGCAGACCTCCTCTGTGCTCCGGTGGTGCTGACCATAGCTGCCATTACCTCCCAGGCCAGATTGGTGACTCTGGTGGACCTTGTGCAGCCAGAGCGGGTGTAGACGACCTTGCAGCAACCTTCCAATGCTTCCAGCAGGCACCACAGAGAGGCTTCACTAAATTTGGACACTGTTGTCTTCTTTGCTTTTGGGGCCGCCTGTCACCTGGAGCAGTCCTGGTCTGTGGACATGAAGTAGGCATGCACTCTGATGCGCTTTAAATATGGTGCCCAGAGTGAGGAAGTGCTGTGGTTATGCCGGGGCAGGCAAATCCGATCCCACCTGCCAGCGAGCCTGAGTTTTCACCGTGAATGCATGATTAATGAGGCAGAACATACCAGGGCTGGGATGGTACGGGGCGAGAACCCACCATTGCGGCTGGCGGGTAAAACAACTTTTTTCACGCCCGCTACCACACTTTATGGAAGTCTGGGAGATTCTGCCCTGTGCTTGCAACTATCTCTTATTTTAATTCAAGATGTCACATCACTGGTTTAGGCAAAACATTTTGGACATCGGGCCCAATTCTTATCCATATCAATCCTCAAGAGCTGCTGAATCTACATTCCTTACCTTGTTGTACTGAGCTCATCTTTCACTATTTTTTTATATATAGCGTTGTGTTTACTTGCCACTATCTTTACGTTGTTCATTTTATGATTACCTCATTCTAATTCTAAGATCATCTAACACTTACTATGCCCTATCTAACACTTCAGCTTAATTATATTTAGTTAGTTACCCTTTACACCAGATGACCTTGTCCTTTGTTATCTTAAACTTTCCGTCAGCTGAATTTAGCTAATCTTTCATGCTCAATTGCATGTACACTTTTTTTCTTCAGATTATATGCTAACTATCCCATCATGCTCCATGCTTTTGCCAAGCAATTTAGTCTGTCATGGTACATTATTGTACACTGTCTGTTGACTGAATTGGAGCTTGTAGAAGGAGGTGTCATTGGTCATTGCCAACTAGGTATGCATTTTTATAGATACTGCAGATACGACTGGTGCCAGCTGATGTCCTTGGCATGCCTTCTTTCATCTTGTACCACTCCAAGCATGGAATTGTCTGACCTATCAGCAGAGGACTCTATAGCTCCATGAATTTGCCACTCCCTGAGCTAGAATGAAAGCTTGTACTGTAAGAGCCTTTTTCATTACTGCTTATCTTTTAGTATCATCTCAATCTAATCAAATCTTTCAAGTGTTTCTAATATAGTCGGCTTCCCAAGGATTTGGAAAACAATACTTGGTATTTTTGTTTCCACTGAAGCATTCCAATCATGGTGTGATGCCAAAAAAGGAAGTTTTAGGAACAAGAGGACAGAAAAGCAGATAAATACCCATTTTTTAAAAAATCCTTGAAAACATTTAGTTAAAAAGATCTCGACTTCTTTAAGAGTTTCTTTCTACATAGAACTTTCAATGGATGCAGTCCTGATAGATGGGCCGCACGCACAACACAATTCTCTTCATGAATTACATGTACTTCAAGTTGTAGGTACTTGGAACTAATTTAAACATTAAACTGAAGCTCATACATAGTGGGAGTAGTTTGACTTTGGTAGATGGAGTGAAACTTGTGATACTTAGCCATTGAACAATTAATTGGGAGATTTTTAGGATAGGTGTTGATATGTAGATAAGCCAATATCGTTCATTTTATACTGTTGAAAAGAAGTCAAAATTATCCACTGTGTGAAACCAATCTATACAGGGTTTGATCTGATTGAAAGCTTACAGGCAGGAGACTGCTGTGTGCCAAAGTGAGATCACATGATGCCCAACTTGCTGGTTCTAGTAAGCCTGAATAATGGTAACGGGCATGAGGCTGCCAACTAAAAAATTACCCTCATTACTGATAGGAGTTTCCATTGTCACAATTTTAACTCCTGGCCTTCATCTGCATCCTGGAGCCAAATGGCCCATCCAAAACTGATGAGAATCACTAACTGGCTGACAGATGACAATAGGGCACCCAAGAGAATGATCCATAAATGTGTGTTATTGGAAAGGGAGAGATTTCAGAAATCATGGCTGTGGAAGGGATGAGAAGCCCAGTGTAGGGGAGGACCAAGATTTCCTTGATCCTGACCGTTGCGAGGTTTCACTGACGGCTCCAACACTAGGTATTGTTGTGACTAGAGAATAAAAATCACATCAGGGTCCAAATGACAGCATTGGACCCTGCTTGTTTGTGCTGAGTGACTTCCACATGACAGGATCAACAAGGTTACAACAACAGAAGGTGCAAGTGTGGCAATCTTCCAACATCTGTCTCAAACATCCCAGGGGGCCATGGTTAAAGTGAGCCTTATGTGTTAAAGTGGGGGTTGGAAGTGACAGTGGGATGATCACCCTCTGAAATAACATACTACTACAGATCATATACTTTACCAGCTTCACTCTATTTCAGCCATCAACGCTTCATAATTCCATATCAAACTTTTCCTACTACATTGATTCGTAGCAGCACCAATCAGGAAGGAATCGAACATAGGTATAACCGTTGTGGGACTACCATCACCTCCAAGTTCCCCTCATTGTCAGACAAATCCCTGGCTTGGGCATATATCGTTGATTAATTGAATCTATTCTGAGTCAATATCCTGACATTTGCTACCTAACACCATTGTGGAAGCACCTTCACTACAAGGAGTTTTTAAAAAAATTATCCACGGGATGTGAGCCAGCATTTATTACCCATCCGTAGTTGCCCTTGAAAAGGTGGTGGTGAGCTGCCTTCTTGAACCACTGCAGTTCATGTGGTGTAGGTACATCCACAGTGGTTTAGGGAGAGAGTTCCAGGATTCTGACCCAACGGCAGTGAAGGAATGGCAAGATATTTCCAAGTCAGGATGGTGAGTGACTTGGAGGGGAATTTCCAGGTGGTGGTGTTCCCGTCTACCTGCTGCTCTTCTAGATGGTAGTGGTCGTGGGTTTGGAAGGCGCTGTTGAAGGAGCCTTGGTGAATTCCTGCAATGCACTTTGTAAATGGTGCACACTGCTGCTACTGTGTGTTGGTGGTGGAGGGAGTGAATGTTTGTGGATGGGCTGCCAATCAAGTGGCTGCTTTGTCCTGGACGGTGTCAAGCTTCTTGAGGGCTGTGGGAGCTGCACTCATCCAGGCAAGTAGGGAGTATTCCATCACACTCCTGACTTGTGCCTTGTAAATGGTGGACAGGCTTTGGGGAGTCAGGAGGTGAGTTACTCATCACACCATTCCTAGCCTCTGATCTGCTCTTGTGGCCACAGTATTTATATTGTTAGTCCAGGAGTGCAGCGGTTCAAGGAAAAGGCCCAACACCTTCCTCTCAGGGCAACTAGGGATCGGCAATATCTGTGACCTTACCAGCGTCATACACTGGGAATAAAGGAAAAGTGCGATTCTTATAAAATTTACCCATAATGGGGTTGATTCCCTGATCAAGTGCCCTTGACAAGGCACGGTATTGTCAGGGAGCGCGTGAGGAAATTATCGACTGATAATCTCCTGATTTTCCATCCTTTTAAATTAATGTAGGGAATATCAAGCAGTGCAGATGTGTGATTTTGCAACTAATGATCCCTTGAGTTCAGCACCTTGCTTACAGGAAAAAACTCAATTTATGCATTTTATCTTTCTTTGGGCGGAATCGTCCCAGATTTGCACTCATGATCTGGCATACCCCCCACTCCACCAACCTGTCGAAGCCACAACACTGAACCACTGTGTGCTAAACAACTGATGCCACAAACTGCAGACAGAACGAACGATTCCCCCAGTAATTGCCTTGTGAAAATGGGCAGGTCTCCCCTACTACAAAGCAATGGGTGGGAAGCCTGCAATCATTTTAAAATGTGACCTGTGTTACAATCCTCATTGAGACTGGTAACTTTTTAAAATAAAGGAATCCTCCTCACACCGATGAAAATAATTAAAGGACAAAATTTCATTTTTTAAGTATTTTACTATAACAAACTAAAATCAGCATAGATTGATCATTAATTAACAGGCAAATGGAACATCAGACTAAAGAAAAAGGTAAGTTTTGCATTAGCTAACTAATGGCAACCAAAATATGCCTTACAAAACACCTTACGGCATGCTTCTGATAGATATGTAGCATTAAAGGGACAGTCTCAAAGTCACTCCTTGCCCTCCAGCAGAGATTCACCACTCTTCTCTGCACCATGTTGAAACTTCCAGTGTCCTTCAACAATTGTTCCACTCTTCCTGAGTTTTCCAGACCTGATTATCACCACAAGGCATATGAATCCCGCTCCCCCTCAGGTCATGATAGTCCTGACGATCTAGAATTCCAAGGATTTCTGTATCTGACAGATACAGTGTGTCATGAACGCTGAACTTTGCGAGGCGATTATGTTTTAGAAGGTACCTTGAACTAAAAGTTAAACAGGTAGTTCTGAAAAGAGGTGTGATGAATTCTTGGTAAACACCTCAGTATGGAGAAGTGCCCAAGTGACTTCAGGTTGCCATGGGGATGGGAATTGAGAAGGGTAAGAAACTTTAAACAATTTAACCAGTTCTGGTTGAACTGTTTTCCCCTCTGAGCGTTTTACTTCAGCTCCCCATCATTTCCTACAGAACAGAGGAGACTTGTTCCTGGAGGAGTTCCAATTCTTTCCTCCCTGCTTTGCAGCAGCAACTTATCCTCTGCTCAGTGAGTTTTCATGAGAGGTACCATAAACTGCCACTTGACACCTCAATGGGTTCCTACTTGAGTTTCTCCCCCTTCTCAATTCCCATCCCCATGGCCACCTGAAGTCACATGGGCACTTCTCCACACTGAGGTGTTTACCAGGAATTCATCATACCTCTTTTCAGAACTATCTGTTTTACTTTGAGTTCAAGGTACATTTTAAAACATAATTGCCTTGCAGAGTTCAGCATTGATGACACCTAGTGAGTTGAAATTGTCCTCACCTCAGGCTGGTGAGCTCATTAGCATTTAATACTTGCCAATATCCCCAACCATAATCCAGACCACAGCCAATTCTTGCCCTAATTTAAAATGGGGGCTGATATTTTTATTTCAGATTCTAAGAATCAGCAGCGATTTCTCATATACCAACAATTAGGGGTTATCCTTAAACACTCTAAGAAACCTGTTCCTTTAAGCGAGGAAATAATGCCTCTCCATGGCTCTGCAGGATCATGCTCTGCGTCCTTAAGTAAGTTCTCCCAACATCCTCCTGCCTGGAGCTGCAGGGTCCAGAGGTAAGTTGTTTCAAAATAAAACCCTTTATTAATACATATGTTTTAAATTTTGATTCTTGCTTGTGTTATTGGCAAACAGATCTATGTCCGATCAATGGCAGTTTAGCGAAATACCCAGACAGTGGCAACATCCTAAAGAATAAATAATCATCCTTTCCCTAACCATCTACTATTTTGGGTGTCTGGGACAATGGGGAGAAGAGGATTATGATCTTGGTGGAAGCAAAGGCTGGGATTTTCCAGCTCCATTGGTGTTGGCCATCATGGCGGGTGGTGGGAGAATGTGGCAAGAAGGCCAAAAATTGGTTGCATGCCAGGGGGAAAGCACAGCGGGATCATTCAATGCTGTCTGCCATGGCAGAACACCAATCCCGCTGGACACTGGCGTGAACCCAATTTGCATCTCACTTGTTCTAGGTGCTGCCCTGACATCTGCAGCAAGGATGGAGAGAGACTGTGCAATGGTTGGCCCTGTTGCCTCTGATGGCTTCAGCATGTGTCTTCTGGAGAGCTGAGGTCTTGAGGGACTCAGCTTGCTTTGGCTGTCCCCCATGGGCCAGTTGCTCCCTCTGCAGTGACAGAGGACAAAGTTGAGGAGGTCACAAGCAAAGGGGACTTGGAGTGGGCAGCCTCTGAGATTCCTGAGTGGATGACCCAGGGATGTCCAGCTGCTGCTCCTCCTCCCTGCGGATGCCCGGGGGCACGGCCCGAATCCTTGAGTGGAAGGAGTACCTGGAGGGACATTGAGGTGCCCCTTTCCCTCTCACATTGCCACTGCAGGACTCACCCATGGTTACTGCAATGGAGTGCAGGTCTATGCACATCTCCATGGGCTGCTGGACCAGGATCTCCATGGCACCCGCCATCCTTCCCATGGAGACCTCCAGGCACACACATGTGGGCACAACTTCATCAGGAAGTAGCCGGACGCACTCCTCTGACTTGTATGCCACCCTGTTGAGGGCATTCAACAGCTCTGCGTGATATTCCTCCGCCTTCTGCTGACTCTCCAGGATGAGTTGCAAGGCTGAATTCAGAGGCTCGTCATCTGACTCAGACCTCACAGGTGCCTCTTCCCTAACAGCCTTCCAAGTGCCAGGGAACTCGGCTGAACCTGCCTCCCACTGCTGCGGACATGTGTCCATGTGGTGACCACCAGATTATGAACCCGAGTCTGCTCTAAATCTAAGTCCCACCAAGGTGTGTGTCCCTGCACTGGTGTAGGATGTGGGTAAGCTCTGTGACAGGTCTTCCAGGCTGCTTATTTCCAGCTCTTCAATGGAGGAGGTGTCCTTTTGGCTGGAGGTGAGGACGTGAATGGAGCTGAGGGATTGGGTGGCTGAGGGTGTCGGTCACTTGGTGGAACTCCCTATGAGCTGAAGTAGAGATAATTAGTGCATGGAAACAGAGTCAAAATCAGGAGAGAGAGCACTTACAGCTGCATTGAGAAGGGGATGATGTGGTGCAGGATCCTCACCTGAGTGTTCGCCGCCAATCTTTCCATTGCCTCAGGCACGGCTCATGTCCTCATCAATTAACGTGATGGCACACTCCTAAAAGTGAGTGAGGGGCCTAATGTGGGCCACTCTACCCCTGGCCTGGGACCATTCTGGATATGTGTTCCCCACCGAATCTTCAGATGGTGGGATGAGAAACCCCCACCATCCGAAATATCCTGGCCACAGCGGCAGACATAGAGGCATCGATGTAAAAAGAGACATTGATGTTAGCAAGTGAACCACAGAGTGAAGAAACTTTTGAAAGCAGCATGAGAGATTTCAGTGGAAGAAGGAGGCACACTTGAGATAGGTAATAATGACCTTACCTAGTATGCAGCCCCCGCCCTTGTCCTACCATTTTACTGACTTGAGGGCCAACAGAGAGGCTAGCAGTAGAAGATATGGAAACACCATTTTCTCTGGTACCGAGCAGCACCAGGTTTTCATGAAAAAATGCCAAAATTTCAAGTTATTTCCTTTCTTTATTCAGTAGGTCCTATAGCCGATGACATTCTTCTAAGGCAGGATGATTTTGATTCCATTATTAAAGCCTTTGGCTAAAGCCACAGCATTTGTAGGTAGCCCTTGTCCCCGTGGAGCCAACCCTGCATCCTGCATGGTCCCTGGAAGATGTCAGGGATCTGAGACCTGTTGAGGATGTACGAGTCGTGATGTCTTGCACACACCTACATGATCCATTTATTATAGTCGCAGACCAGCTGAACATTGAAAGAGTGGAAGACTTTGCGGTTCACTTGCTGGACTGCTTGTTGCCAGGGAGACTTAAGAACCATGTGCGTGTAGTTGATGGCATCCTGCACCTATGGGAATCCGGAAATCTCAGCAAATCCCAATGCTCTTGCTTCCTGGCTTGCCTGATCTCTGTCAAAGTTGAGAAAGTTGTGTGCCTTGGCAAAAATAGCATGCGTGACCTCCCGGATACATTTGTGGGTAGTGGCTTTTAAGCTCCCACAAGGGTCCCCAGTGGAGCCCCAGAAAGAGCCACTGGCATAAAAATTGAGCATGGCAGTAACTTTAACTGCCACTGAGTTCCTGTGGTGCCAAAATCTGCAGAAGGTGACATATGTGCATGACCAGTTCCCTTGACATGCGCAGGTTTCGGTGACACTTGTTCTCATTTACCTGCAGGTAGCATATGTGCCGTCTATAGACCTTGGGCCTAGCAATGCACCTTACGAATGACGGTTCTATGGGGTTCATCCTTGCATATGGAGGAGGCCAAGCTGCCCCTTGGGTCTTCAGGGCTCTGCTCCTCTCTGGTGAGCCAAGTGCCTCCATCGCATTCTTTTCCTTCTTCTCTCCTGCCTATAAGCAATGAAGCAGAGAGCAAGGTTACCAGGCTCCATGTTCCTGATGGTCTCTTCACTACAGTATCAAAGAGAGAGACACAAGGTCAGCATTTGTCTCCTAAACACCATTTTGCATGCCAGAGAATCCAGGCCACCACAAGGATGCCGACTGTTTAGGGTGCATTATGGTTCACCATGTCCACACCCAGGACCGCCCCACACCACATGAACTAGTAGTGGAAGTTTTGGCCAATCGACTACATCCTCAACTCTCATCTCAAGTGCTGGCATTATCCGAACCTGCACTCCAAGCCTTCGCAATTTGCTTTGAACAAGAGGGTGACTTTTCAATGTCAATGTAAACAAATGCAAGGGACTAAGAGCGCACTCCTCCATCTAGTCGTCCAATAGTTCTGCAGCACCATAGCATTCATTCAAGTTTGAAGCGTGTGCACGAGAAGATACCAATAGAGGGGCAGTCATTGGCACTGTCAGGAATTATTGCTGCTTTAGCATGTGCACAATTGCATGACTAGCCTGACTCTAAGCATGGCAACTGAGCTCAAGCTAAATGCTCTCAGCTGCAGAACAGTGCTCATCCTTGACATGTTTTGGCATTTGCCCAGCCATTTTCTTTACCTACACCCTTCATGTCCCACCCCTCTCCCCACAACCCACGTGTTTGTGCTCAAACTTCAGTCTTTGCTGCCATCAACCCCACCCCCCTTGCACTATCATCCGAAGTTCCCTTCTCCCCCTTCCCCCTTGCACTGTTGCCCTGGTCCCGACATTCCCTTCTCACCCTTTCCCTCTTGCACTGTTGGCCTTGCCTGAGGTTCCCTCCTCTCTCGTCCCCTCTTGCACTGTTGCCCTGGTCCCAACATTCCCTTCTCCCCCTTCTCCCTTTGCACTGTCTACCTTGCCCCAAGGTTCTCTTCCCTGCCTTCTTCCGCTATACTATCACCCTTGTCCAGGACCACTTCCTTGCATTGGGATCATTGTGAGCGCTGCAGAAAGTTGTGTGCACTCACCTCCATGTTCTCCTCAAAGTTTACGTTGCCACTGTAAATCATGCCAATGTAGTCTTTAAATTTGACGTGGCGGGTTGGAGGGGGGGAGTGATTCTGGCATGTGGCTGCAATAATGAGATGCAAATTCAGTTAAATTAAGTTCCTGATGCTCGATGTCAGGAAATGCAGCTCGCCATTGATAGGGGAGGGGACAATCACTTCCTGGATTCGCATCACCAGGAAATGCACCTAGGGCCTTTTCACAAGATTCTCCGATCCCGCACCGAACACATCCGTTATGAGTGGGTGCGGAAGTCCCGGCCATAGTTTCACTTCGTTGTTACAAAGTTGGATAGTTTACTTGGGGGAGGTGTCATATAAAGGGTTAACAGATGGGATATGCTAATGTAAGATATAAATGATAATGTACCTTTGACACCAGTCAGTCATATGTTAAACTCTTGAGAGGGAGGTTAGAAGTATGCCTAAGAGCTATGTGCTTACTCTGTAACCTGTTTAGAAGTTGTCCTAATAAAAATTGTTAAGCAGATACCAGACAATGTCTACAGTCTGTCTAAGAATCAAGACCCAAACCTAGAGTCCAAGACAGAAGGACCCAATCTCAGAACAGGAGGAACAACACCTCATTTTCCCATTAGGCACTTTATAGCCTTCTGGACTCAATATTGAGTTCAACAACTTCAGACTATGAGCTCTCCAGTTTGAATTGTTTTTCTCCCAAGTGCCAGACTGTATCTTGGTCTCATGTTTTTGCTTTAGATAGCACTGACCTTAATTCTGCTCTTAGCACCTACTCTAGACCGATGCATTGTGTCTTTAATACTATTATTACCACTCTTTATGCCTTGTGTTCCTTGACACCTTTGCAATTTAATCTCCCCATCCTCTAATCTGTCCTTTGCCTTCTCTTTTTCTCCACTTGCCCCTCCCCCTTTCAACAGCATAACACATCATGTTCCTATCTTTCTTCAGTTTTGAAGAAGAGTCATATTGAACTTAAAATATTAATTCTGTTTCTCTTGCCACAGATGCTACCAGACCTACTGAGCTTTTTTCAGTACGTTTTGTTTTTATTATGTATTATATAGAATTGTGTAATAGATAGTGATATCATATTAAAAGGACTGCATGTTATTTAGATTGAAGTGGTATGTAAAAGGGTGTTAAAAAGTTGTGAAAGGCTTGTTATATAAAAATGGTGCCTTATATAGGGTGAATTATATGAACAGAATTGTTAATGGAAGGTGTGTTATATAGAGGTGTGTGCTTTATAGCAATGTTTCATACAAAAGATGGTTATATAGATAATGTTTTATATAGGTGTTGTACCTTAAGGAACTTGTATTATTTTAAGTGCTTTGTTGTGCAGAAATATGTGCTATATAAACAGTGCATCATATTCAATTGTGCTTTATATAATAGTGTGCTATATATAAACTGTTTACATAAAATGTATTATATTCAGGAATGTGGTCTATAAAAACTATGATATGTGGATTTGCGTTACTTACAGTAGTGTGCTGTATAGAGGATGTGTAGCAGAAGGATGTGTTACATACAATGTATGCTACACATAATGATTTGTTGTGCAAAATGAATGATCCATGGAGGAATGCAATATAATAAGGGTGTATCATGTAGAAGATGTGTGTTATACATAACAGTATGAGATGGTTTAAATACAGAGCATGTTGTACAAAGAATTTTGTTACATAAAGCATTTATTATATAACAGACTGTTATATACAGAGTGATCTACATTAACGTATTATATAGAGCAGTGTGTTATATAGAATGTTGTGTTAAATCAAGTGATGCACCGTATAAAGAATGTATTGTATAGGATGGGTTCTATACATCATATGTCATACAGGGGGATTAGTTATATAGAGGATTGTGCCAGAAAAAGACTGTATAGTTATATGTAGAATGTTATACATAAGAGTCTGCTAAAAGCAATGTGTTCATTTAGAGGCTATATAAGGAGGCGCATTATATCACAAATGTTTATCTTATATGAAGATGGCTTTATCCAAAGGCATATAACATGGTGTATGATATATACAAGGATGTATACAAATGGAACTTTCTGCAGTTCTTCTGTTCAACAGGGAGATGTCAGCCATGCACAGAGTAGCACACAATATGAGGACTGGCAGATGCCTACAGCAAAGCATTCCTGACCTGTTGTCTCCCATTAAGCTAATGCCGTTTCCAAATTAAATGAAGAGCATGACAGAAGTGATGGAAATTGATGTAATTAAACGTCATTACTACTCATTACAGCTTAACTCACTGTAACAAGACATTCAGTTTCATTAGGTGAATGATCCTGTTTTTCTGAAGATTGAGTTGTTAATAACTTGCTGTACAATCCTTTTATAAAACAATGTAACTGGAAACAGAACATTCTTAACTCTCTCACTGCCAGCAACCAGCTCATACAAGAGTTTTCCCTTTCTCTTCTTTATGAGACTTCCTTTCAAGGCAACAAACATAAAGCACTCCCAACTCTGATATGGTTTGGGTTAAATGCAGAGGAAAGCTCTCATCAATGCCTCAAGGTCAGGTACATTACAAGTTTCATGCAAAATAGAGCTACCTCATACTGTGCAATCAAGAACCTATAGATAGATACAGCATAGGGTAGATGAAGAAGGAAGTTCCATCTATAGTCCCCCAACAAACACTCTGTTCAATCACAGCACACGTCAGATACAGAGTTTGCCTCCCTTACACTGCCAATCAAACTCTCCCAGGTAAATTCTGCATCACAAAGTAAATCTCCTTTTATACTAAACAAAAACAGAATTACCTGGAAAAACTCAGCAGGTCTGGCAGCATTGGCGGAGAAGAAAAGAGTTGACGTTTCGAGTCCTCATGACCCTTCAACAGAACTGAGTGAATATTAGGGGAGGGGTGAAATATAAGCTGGTTTAAGGTTGGGGGGGGGAAGGAGAGAAGTGGGGGGGTTGGTGTGGTTGTAGGGACAAGCAAGCAGTGATAGGAGAAGATAATCAAAAGACGTCACAGACAAAAGAACAAAAGAACACAGAGGTGTTGAAGGTGGTGATGTTATCGAAACAAATGTGCTAGTTAAGAATGGATGGTAGGGCACTCAAGGTACAGCTCTAGTCGGGGTGGGGTGGAAAGACTAGCAAGGCATAAAAGATTTAAAAATAATGGAAATAGGTGGGAAAAGAAAAGTCTATATAAATTATTGGAAAAAACAAAAGGAAGGGGGAAGAAACGGAAAGGGGGTGGGGATGGAGGAGAGAGTTCAAGATCTAAAATTGTTGTATTCAATATTCAGTCTGGAAGGCTGTAAAGTGCCTAGTTAGAAGATGAGATGCTGTTCCTCCAGTTGGCATTGGGCTTCACTGGAACAATGCAGCAAGCCAAGGACAGACATGTGGGCAAGAGAGCAGGGTGGAGTATTAAAATGGCAAGCGACAGGGAGATTTGGGTCATTCTTGCAGACAGACCGCAGGTGTTCTGCAAAGCGGTCGCCCAGATTATGTTTGGTCTCTCCAGTGTAGAAGAGACCGCATTGGGAGCAACAAATGCAGTAGACTAAGTTTGGGGAAATGCAAGTGAAATGCTGCTTCACTTGAAAGGAGTGTTTGGGCTCTTGGAAGGTGAGGAGAGAGGAAGTGAAGGGGCAGAATCTTTTGTGTGGGCATGGGGAGGTGCCATAGGTGGGGGTTGAGGAGTAGGGGGTGATGGAGGAGTGGACCAGGCTGTCCCGGAGGGAACGATCCCTATGGAATGCCACCGGGGGGGTGAAGGGAAGATGTGTTTGGTGGTGGCACCATGCTGGAGTTGACAGAAATGGTGGAGAATGTTTGGAAGCAAAATTAATAAATTTTTCCAAGTCCCGACGAGAGCATGAAGCAGCACCGAAGTAATCATCGATGTACCCGCATGGGCCCCAGCTATGCCTGTCTCTTTATGGGGTATGTGGAACATCTCTTGTTCCAATCCTAGTCCGGCTCCCTTCCACAACTCTTTCTCTGGTACATGGATGATTACTTCAGTGCTGCTTCATGCTCTCGTCGGGACTTGGAAAAATTTATTAATTTTGCTTCCAATCTCCACCCCTCCATCATTTCCACATGGTACATCTCTGGCAATTCCCTTCCCTTCCCTTCCTTGACCTCTCTGTCTCAATCTCTGGTGATAGATTGTCCACCAATATCCATTACAAGCCAACCGACTCCCACAGATAACTCGACTACAGCTCCTCACACGTTGCTTCCTGTAAGGACTCCATCCCATTCTCTCAGTTCCTTTGCCTCCGTTGCATCTGTTCTGATGATGCTACCTTCAAAAACAGTTCCTCTGACATGTCCTCCTTCTTCCTTAACCAAGGTTTTCCACCCACGGTCGTTGACAGGGCCCTCCACCGTGTCCGTCCCATCTCCCGCGCATCCGCCCTCACACCTTCTCCTTCCTCCCAGAATCATGATAGGGTCCCCCTTGTCCTCACTTATCACCCCACCAGCATCCACATTCAAAGGATCATCCTCTGCCATTTCCACCAACTCCAGCATGATGCCACCACCAAACACATCTTCCCTTCACTCCCCCTGGCGGCATTCCATAGGGATCGTTCCCTCTGGGACACCCTGGTCCACTCCTCCATCACCCCCTACTCCTCAACCCCCTCCTATGGCACCTCCCCATGCCCACGCAAAAGATGCAACACCTGTCCCTTCACTTCCTCTCTCCTCACCGTCCAAGGGCCCAAACACTCCTTTCAAGTGAAGTAGCATTTCACTTGCATTTCCCCCAACTTAGTATACTGCATTTGTTGCTTCCAATGCGGTCCCCTCTACATTGGAGAGACCAAACGTAAACTGGGTGACCACTTTGCAGAACACCTGCGGTCTGTCCGCAAGAATGACCCAAATCTTTCTGTTGCTTGCCATTTTAACACTCCACCCTGCTCTCTTGCCCACATGTCTGTCCTTGCTTGCTGCATTGCTCCAGTGAAGCCCAACGCAAATTGGAGGAACAGCATCTCATCTTCCGACCAGGCACTTTACAGCCTTCCGGATTGAAAATTGAATTCAACAACTTTAGATCTTGAACTCTCTCCTCCATCCCCACCCCCTTTCTGTTTCTTCCCCCTTTTGTTTTTTCCAATAATTTATATAGATTTTTCTTTTCCCATGTACTTCCATTATTTTTAAATCTTTTATGCCCTGCTAGTCTTTCCACCCCACCCAGACTAGAGCTGTGCCATGAGTGCCCTACTGTCCATTCTTAATTAGCACATACATTTAAATAATATCACCACCTTCAACACCTCTGTGTTCTTTTGTTCTTTTGTCTGTGACATCTTTTGATTATCTGCTCCTATCACTGCTTGCTTGTCCCTACAACCACACCAACCCCCACTTCTCTCCCCCAACCCCGCCCCCCCACCCTAAACCAACTTATATTTCACCCCTCTCCTAATATTCACTCAGTTCTGTTGAAGGGTCATGAGGACTCGAAACGTCAGCTCTTTTCTTCTCCACCGATGCTGCCAGACCTGCTGAGTTTTTCCAAGTATTTCTGTTTTTGTTTTGGTTTTCCAGCATCCGCAGTTTTTTGTTTTTATCTCCTTTTGTACTATCTGCCAAATGTTTCCAGGTAAGACACACAACTTAACTTCACGCAAGCCATACAGCACAAAGGAAACAGGCAATGATTAAAATATCAACAATAGGAAAAAGCAAAGCCGAGTGTCAGTCGTGATTCACTCTCGCTTGATACGGGCGATTAAAGTTTCAAATCCCACTTGAAAGACTTCAGCATAAAAATTTAGGCTGACATTCCAGTACAGTACTGAAGGTAAAAAGGGCATGGAATGTACCCTGGGTGGGGGACTTTAATGCCCATCACCAAGCACCACTACTGAATAAGCTGGCCGAGTCCTGAAGAACATACCTTCAGGTGATAAGAGAACCAACACGAGAGAAAAATCCATTTGACCTTATCCTCACCAATCTACCAGTCTAATGACAATATTGGTAGGGGATGAAGACCCACCTTCACACTGAGGACACCCTTCAACATGTTGTGTGGCATCAGCAAAGATGGAAGTTGTCCTTGATTGTTGCTATCAAGCACTTACTGGCCAATAACCTGCTCACCAACTCTTTGTTCTGCCAGGACTACTCAGCTCCAGACCTCATGACAGCTTTTGTCAAATCATGGACAAAAAAAATGGAATTCCACGGATTAGGCGAGAGTAACTGCCCTTTACATCAAAGCAGCATTGGCCGAATGTGGTACAAGAAACCCTAATACAATTGAAATGGGAGCAAAAGGAAAAACTTTCCGCTGGTTGGAATCATACTTAACACAAAAGAAGATGACTGTGATTGTTGGATTCGAGTCATATTAGCCCCATGGCATTGTTGCAGGAGTTCCATGCTCATGTCCTAAGTCCAGCTTTCTTCAGCTGCTTCCTTCATCAGAAGGTGAGAAGTTGGGATGTTCAGGTGTTCACTTCCATTTGCAACTTGTCAGATAATGAGGCAGTCTGTGCACATATGCAGCAAGACTAGAACAACATTCAGACTTGGGCTGGTAAGTGTTAAGTAAGTCACATCCTGACTCCCGAAAACCTGTCAACCATCTACAAAGTACCAAGCCAAGATCATGATGGAAAGCTCTCTTCTTGCCTGGGTGAGTGGAGCACAACCCCATCCAGGACTAAACAGCCTGCTTCTTTGGCAGCCTATTCACCATATTAAACATTTACTCTCTACACAGGTGCATAGTATGTGTACCTTCTACAAGATGCATTAATGCAACTCACAGGTTTTTCGACATAACGTTCCAACTGCCTCAAAAAATGAGGACAGTAGGCACTTGGGAACACCACCTTCAAGTCACACACCGTCCTGACTTGAAAATACATCACCATTCCTTCCTTGCCACTGGGTCAAAATCCTGGAACTCCCTTCCTATCAGCACCTTTGGTCTACCTACATCAGATGGATTGTAGTTTTTCAAGAAGGAGGTTCACCACCACCCCCTCAAGGGCAATTAGTGAATGGCAACATTCCCTGGTCTTGCCAGTGATGCCCAGATTCCCTGAATGAATAAAAAACATTCATAGAAAATGTGCAAACTTTTTAGGATGAGATTGTAATGTCACAAGTTTCCTATCTGATACGCAACCAGTTTAATCCAGTTTAAAGGAATTGTTCACACAAACATTTAACACCAGGAATTGTTGGAGCTAAAAAGTGAAACCTTACTAAGATTTCACATTCTTGAAAGGCAACAAACGTGCTGAGAGCATATTGCCTGTTTTTTTTGACCAGCTGACAAATCTAACATTTACTAAAAGAACTATTTAATTTAAACTTGGAAGTCCTCTCAATACAAGCATTACTGTATCATGTTCCCAATAAACTGTGACACCAAATGATATCCTGTCCTACACTACACCTCACCAATCATGTGTACACCTTTTTTGCTGCAGTATCATGATCAGGAATAAATGGTCTCAAAATTAAGCAAAAATCTGGAACTAAACAGTTATTAATGGAAATGGATTTGTTGCAGTGCCAGTGGGCTGTATTTTCATGACCCCAAGATCGGGAACAAAGATGGGAAAGGACGTGAAAATGCTGGCAAGTTCCAAGACATCGTACCCAGTGCCAGCAACGTTAATGAGGGCGGGGGAAGGCAGGACAGTGATGTCACCCCCTTCCCTATTAAAATATTTCAACAACTGGTTAAGAGTTGTTATGGAGGGGTTTTGGAATTTTGAAGGAATGCATGGATTTCAGGAGGTGTCTGACACAAATCTGCTGAAAAGAGGCAGTTACAGTGTGGGAATCCAGTCATGGCTGTAAGGAAATTACCCTGGCTCCATAAGAGGACCAGTGGGGCAAAGGAAGATTCAGCATTTGGTATTGAGGGGCAACACCCTTCGCAGGAACTGCAGAGCCCCAAGCATGGGTGGAGGACATGGGTGAGGAAAGAGGGGCAGGAAGGTCAGAGAGGCCATACTTTCAACACTGGATCTACTGATGACAATAGAGTTGAGCTCCTTGCCACAGGAGTCTGTGATTCTCCAGGCAGATAGTCACAGATATCTGTGCCCTCATTTCTGAAGACCTCGTAACTTGCCAGTAGACATCAAAGCCACTGTGGCCTTGAATTTCTTCACTTCTGGCTCCTAATCAAGAACTATTTGTGGACTTTAGTGACATCTCACAAGTGGCTGTACACCACTACATTTCACGGGTCACAGATGCACTCTTTGCCAGAGTTGGACTGTCTTCAAGCTTCCTTAATGTTCAACTGGCCTGCAACCAAGAGCTTCCTTCACATGCGCACTTGCTTTCCTGACAGTTGACATGACTCATTCATCCTCTGCCATTCAACGGTGTCTCGAATCTTCACTCCAAAGTGTATGGATGGATCCTAGGGGACAAGGGTGCCTTGAAGAATGTTTACTCACAACTCTACGAGAGCCCAAGACAGAAACACAGAGGTGATGCACCCAATGTCACCTGCTCACTTGGACAATCACTGAGCAGGCAATCGGACTTCTGAAGATGCAATCCAGTTGGGTGGTACTTTCCAGTACCCTCCTGCAGGGGCCTTTACCATTGTGATGGTTTCCTAACATGTTCTCTTCAGAAAGGTGTGGACTCTGAGGGTAGTGAGGCCTTAGAAGGGGACAGCTGATTGGGTTGAGAACAAGATCAGGAGGCGAGAAAGAAGGTGGAAGTGGAGGTGGAGGGACATGGTGCTGAAGAGAGGTTCCCCCTGCTGCATAAGGAGGGTGCTGGGCATGGTTCAGGGGTGCAAAGGGCTCATGAGAATGTCACAAATGTCAGGAATGTTTCAACTGAGCCCTTCTGCCCCAGGTTGAGGGGAATGGCATAGAAGAGAGTCTGAGGAACTTGAGCTAACACATGCATGCATGATGTAGCGTGGAACATCTAATCACTTACTGCCAATGAAGGAAATACATCTTACCAAAGTCCAGAGGCTTTGCCCTCACTGTGGAGGATCCTGTGTTTCACCACCTCATACCACTTATGCTGCCAGACAGCAATAAAATGAATCCCAGATGTGTGGCTTAAAGTGTCATCACTTATACATTGCAAATAACAACAAGAGCCTTTAACATAATGAAATGTCCCAAGGCTCTTCACGGAAACATTATAAAACAAGTTACGTCACCGACCTAATATAGGAGATATTAGGTCAGATGATCGAAAGCTTGGTCAAATAGATAGATTTTAAGGAGTGTGTTAAAGGAGGAAAGTGATATAGAGAGGTGGACAGGCATTGGAGCATATTCCAGAGCTTGGGAACTCAGCAACTGAAGGCACGGTAACCAACAGTAGAGATAAT
The DNA here is from genome assembly GCF_017639515.1 of Carcharodon carcharias. Lineage (NCBI taxonomy): Eukaryota > Metazoa > Chordata > Chondrichthyes > Lamniformes > Lamnidae > Carcharodon > Carcharodon carcharias. The sequence goes on from NC_054475.1 coordinate 129,023,981, forward strand.
TGGGAATGCACAAGAGGTCAGAATTAGATGAGTGCAGATATCCTGGAATGTTGTGAGGTTGGAGGAGATAATAGAGATAGGGAGGGGCGAGGCCATGGAGAGCTTTGAAAATAAGTATAAGAATGTTAAAATCAAGACATTGCTTGACTGACAGTTAATGCAGGTCAGCAAGACAGGGGTGATGGGGGAGCAGGACTTTAACTCTGTGAGTTAACTCACAGGCAGCAGAGTTTTGGATGACCTCAAATTTACCAAAGGTTCAATGTGGGAGACCAGCCAGAAATGCATGAGAATAGTCATGTCTACAGATAATAAAGGCATGAACAAGGGCTGGAGCAGCAGATGAAATGAGACAGAGGTGAAGTCAGAAGATGTTACGGAGGTGGAGTCTTAGTGATGGCACAAATATGAGGTCGGAAGCTCATCGCAGGATCAAACATGACAATAAGGTTGTGAACTGGCTTAATCTCAAACTGTTGACAAGGAGAGGAATGGAATCACTAGCTAGGGAATGGAGCTTGGAGTGGGAAATGAAAGAAAAGACTTCAATCTTCCCAATATTTAATCAGAGGAAATTTCTGCACATCCAGGATTATAGATAAAAAGACTGATCATTTAGCAAGAATGGAGCAGTTGAGAGAACTGGTCGTGAGGTAGAGTTGGGTACTGTCAGCATACATGTGAAAACTAAGACTGCCTTCAGATGATGCAACATCATGGAGATGGGAAATAGGAGGGGCCAAAGATAGATCCTTGGGGGAACACCAGAGGTAACAGTGCAGGAGCAGGAAGAGAAGCCATTGCATGTAATTCTTTGGCTATTATTAGATAGATAGGAATGGAACCATGTGAGTGTGCAGTCCCACCAAGCTGGACGGCAGCACAAAGGCGTTGGACTGGGATGATATGGTCAACTGTGTCAAAGGCTGCAGACAGGCTGAAAAGACGAGGAGGGAAACTTTATCTTTGTCACAGTCACATAGCATGTCATACTGTGGCAAGGGCAGAAACTTGATTGGAGTGATTCAAACAGAGTTCCTGGAAAGATGAAAATAGATTTGGGAGGCAATAACACATTCATTACTTTGAAAAGGAAAGGGGGGGTTGAAGATGAAGCTGTAGTTTGCAAAGACTGTGAACCAAAGGTTGTTTTTTTGAGGAGAGTGCTGATGGTGGCAGATTTAAATGAGAGAAGGACAACATCTGAATAGAGAGGTATCAGCTAACTTGAGGAAATAGAGGAAAACAGTAGATAGACACATAGAGAAAGTACCCCAATGAGCATGACTTGGTGGTCTCCACCTGCTACCCTTCAAGAAGAGGACCACCCTCCTCTCCCTCACAGCCTTATTAGACATTGGATCCAGTTTGGCATTAGTGAAGTGGTTGCCAGACCTCTGGGTGGAATTTTCTAAGTGCGGTAGCAGGCAGGTAAAATGGAGTCCTGCCCACCAAAGGAAATGGTGGGTTTTCACACCATATCCTCACCAGCCCGCCTCATTATTTATGCATTCCCAGGAAACATACTATTTCCATGGCGGGCGGGCTCTCATTTGCCCGCTCACCATCATCCTGCTGATGCATCATGCCAGCCACCATCTTTGAAAGCGTCCAGCAAAGCACTCATCGGCACCAGCTCACCACTGCTGTCCAGGAGACATGGCCAGCAAAGGAGAAAAGGCCTTAGCCCCCACTTGAATGACGGGTCCCTCGAGCAACTGCTGGATGCCGTGGAGGCCCAACGGGATTTACTCTACCCCCACTCTGTCCGTAGGATGGGCAGGAATGTCACCAGCCTGGTTTGGGAGGTGGTGGCAGCAGGGGTCAGCGCGAACCCGCTACAGAGGAGGACAGCCACCTAGTGCCGTTAAAGGATGAATGATCTCCGTTCCCTCACGGTAAATCACTCTTTTCATCAATCCCAACTCACACACTCACAAACCAGGGCCCTTGCTCACTGCCACTGCCAGGGGTATCACCATTCACTCTCTCACACACATCGCCATTGCCCTCATCCCGTCCATGGAACCACTCACCACCCACACAGACCAGGCATACTTATCATCTGGCCCAGCAGGCATCCTGATACACTTTCCCCATCTCTATCCATGCAGGACAAACTGGCTCACAACAAGAGGGAAAGATCGCAGACAGGTGGAGGGATGCTGGAAATCAAAATTCTGAAAGAATTTGAAAACAGAGCCATCTAGCTAGTCGGTGCTGCTCTACCAAGTGAGGGTTCAGCAGTGCAACATCCATCAGACAACCATGCTGTGAGTGATGTGTCCTCTTTCACAGGCCACTGCCATGCAATAATTATCTCTACTTGCTTTAGCAGGCACATCTGCCAAACAGCCGACAGAGACAATGACCCGGGGCCTCCAATCAAGATCACTCACACCCTCCACCAGTGCAGAGGCACATATCTTGGTGGGACGTTGCTTTAGAGTAGCCTTGGAATCACAATCTGGTGAGAACATTGCATTTTCTGATCCACACAGGCGGAGGCAGGGACTTCCCAGGTCCCCGGCACTTGGAAGATTGCTGGAGGCCAGAACATTGCTGAGCCTGAGTCAGATGATGAGTCTCTGGACTCGGTCATGTCACAGTTGCTGGACCTGCAAAGGGAAGCTCGAGAACAACAGGAAGGGAAGTCTGCTGCACCCCTCAGATTGCAAAACACGAAGGAGTCTGTCCACCTTCAGCCTGAGGTGATAGCACCAGCATTGCAATACACCATTGTCAACACTGGCAGGATGGCAGCCACTATGGGGATCTTGGTCCAGGATGTCATTCCAGCACTCCTGTACTGCTGCGCTAACTCCATCACTGATGCCATAGTTGGCCTCCAACAGTGTGTACTCAAGAGTGGTGCTGGGCAGCTCAATCTCATTCCAGCTACCCCTTCTGCTCATGGAGTCAGACAGGGGCCCTTGGGCACACATAGGAAGGAGGATCAGCCAATGCATGCTCCAGGGCCATCCACCCAAGTGACCCTGGGAGTGACCGGCCCCTCCGAATCCTGTGTTCCTGTGACCTCTGCAATCCCAGCTTCACAGGCCGAGGAGGGTGTCACTGTCACACAGCAGGACCCCAAAAGTAGGCCGAGGCCCTCCAGAGGATGCCTGCCAAAGTCATCACAGACAGGGCGTCACAGTCAGCAGGCTGCCTCTACTTCTGCTGTGGATGTCTGGGGAGCACAAAGACATAGTGGCAGGGTTAGAAAAGTTAGGTAAAGGTAGTTGCACAGCCTGGCCATGGGTGTTGATCACTGGTACATACTGTTCATTATTGTCAATAAACTCCTAAGAATGTCAGACTGCCTGTGGCTCCTTGTTCTGATGAGCAGTGTTCTTGTTACTCAGATATGAAACCTTTCTGCACAGGATAAAAGGCAGGTGTCTCAGTCCAGGGCCTCTTCCCTGTGCTCTTTGTGCTGGTTCGGCCTCACTCCCTGGAAACAGTACTGATGTCTGCACCTCAGCAGTGCTGGTCATTGCTGCCAGAATGTCATGGGCAGGTGCCACAGAGTTCTCTCATATTCCCTGTGTGCTCTCAGCACCTTTAAGGTGGGGCTGGCCCCCATCACACCAGCATCTGCGACCAGTGATACTGTGCACCAGCTCCTGAAGGGCTGAGGTGCTGAAGATGGACACAGCACTAGATGTATCTAAAGTAAGGACAACAGATTTCCTTCCCTAAAGGACATTAGTGAACCAGATGGATTTTTACAACAATCGTCATCATTAGACATTTTAATTCTTTTTGTTAATTCCAGATCTTTATTGAATCTGCTATGGTGGTATTCGAACCCTGGTCCCCAGATAATTACCTTGGGTCTCTGGATTACTAGTACAGCAACAATACCACTCCAACATTACCTCCCCCAAGGAGCCAACCCTGCAGTCCCTGTGGACCCTGGAAGACTGAAGGGATCTGCAAGTGACTCTGGATGTAGGTGTTGTGCACAATCCCTGTAAACTGTGCGCATACCTGCAGGATGCGTTTCTGGTGGTTGCATACCAGCTGCACGTTCAGTGAGTGGAAGCCCTTGTGGTTGATGAAGCCCACTGAGTGCAGCGATGGAGACCTGAGCACCACATGAGTGCAGTCAATCGCCCTCTGCACTTGTGGGAATCCCAAGATCAGGGCAAATCCAATGATCCTTGCATCCTGGCTGTCCTGGTCCCAGGCAAAATGCACAAAGTTGTGTGTCATGGAAAAAATGGCATCTGTGCCCTCATGGATGTATTTGTGGGTGGCAGATTGTGATATCCCACAGAGGTCACCTGTGGAGCACTGAAAGGAGCCACTGGCATAGAAATTGAGTGCTGCGGTCCCTTTCACAACCACTGGCAGTGGATGCCCTCCATGTCCCCTTGACTCCAAGTCCTGCAGTAAGTGGCAGATGTGAGCCACCAGGCTCCTAGACATGTGCAGTCATCGGTGACACTGGTCCTCAGTCATCTGCAGGATTGGCAGGTGGAGTCCACAGGCCCTAGGTGTCGCTAGGCGCTATGGCTCGCTGTCGCTCCTGGGCAGCATGTGCGGGAGCCCCAGCTATCCCTTCTTCATGAGGTTGCTGCTCCTGCCTTTGTGCAGCCAGCAGCCTCAGTCGCTCTCTTCTCCATCTTCTATAGTCTCTGTAGGCATCAGGCCTACAGCTAGGTCACTAGGATCCATGATCCTGACATGGTCCACTTGCAGCATGAAAGAGAGCGACACATGTCTATCATGGATGTACCTGTGTGACCGCCCCTTAACGCTTCCTGGAGAGTGCTGCTCACCCCTCACATGGCCAGAGATGAGTACGCTGTATGGTTGCCCTTTCACCCTGTGACATGGGGGAGACTGGTCCAAACCAGGATGCTGAGATTGCAAGGGGCTGTGAGCACCTCCAGCAGTGACTGCTACATGGCCAGTGTTGGCAAGATGATTGTACAATGTGTGCAGTCCAACTGCTCTGTGGAGGACTGTGCCAGGGGGTGGGGGGCAGTAAGATATGGAGCATTTGGTGCCCTTTGATGCCTCCCTTTTGCTTGCATGGGTGGCAGGCTAGGAACCTGATCCCAATCATATTACTGTGGCTGAGCCTGATCTGTCTCATTTGCAGAGGTATAGCCCATTTAGGTGTTCCTAATGCATGGCCACTGCCGTGCCTTACCCTGCTCCCCGCCTCCATTGCCTATGCGTGGCATGCAGCACCAGGTAGCACTTGAACCCCCAGCAACCTCAGCAGTTGCTTCCGAGGCTGGCCAGCACTTCCCAGACACCCAATCCCCCTCAGCAATCACCTCCGAGGCTGGCCAGCACTTGCCCCCGGACATCACTGCCCTCCACCCCCCCCCACCCCCACTCTGCAGCAGCCTCCGAGCTGGTCAGCACTTTCCCCCGGACAAACCCTACCCTCAGCAGTCGCCACCGAGGCTGGCCAGTACTTGCCGCCGGACACCATCCGCCTTCGGGGCCAGGCATCAGTTGCCCCCGTCCCCCAGCTCCCCTGAGGCCTGTAAACAACAGGCGAGCTGTGGAGAACGCTGCTGCTCACTCACCTCAGTTCCCCCTAAGTGAAGGCCACCAAGTACATGTCGCCAGCGTGCCATTGTGAAACATGTTGGCATGCTTTCCTGCCAACAAGGACAGATGATATGGTGGGGTTCCAAGAGCCTGGCGCAATGGCCTTTTAATTATATGATAATGTATTACCATTAGCTCCCCACTGACTGATAGCGGTAAATGCAGCCTGCCATCAGCGAGCTGAGCCGGCAATTGCAACCTGCCATCTCGCTGTCATGAAGCAGGTCATGCCATATTTTCCACTCACGCCATCTATCGTGCCTGCTGCCAGCGGGCTCGGAAAATTCTGTCCTCTGTCTTTCTCCTGTGACATCTCACTTCCGTCTGTGCTGTAAAAACTTTTGACAAATTCAACAGATTTCTCCCTCATGACAGCCAGCAGCTTTTATGTTTGTTGTTGTGGGAAGTCTAAATAAGTCTCACACTTCATCTAATCGACCTCTGTTCCCCCACTGGCTCTAATTTGATAGGAAACCCATATCAGTTTATGGCTCATCCCTGTGAAAATCTTTATCCACTAGAGATGGGTTTCTGACCTGAAAATGAACGCAGCTTCTGTTTTCCTCCTCCGCCCAGCATGTCTTACACTTGATGTTTCTCCTTTGTGACTGCGATACCAATTTGTGAAACATTTTAGGAAATTTCTTACATCACATTAAAATGTAATATAAATGCAAATTGTTGAGTGTATATCCTATAGCTTATTCTAGTGCTCTTTCCAGGTACTCTTGTGAGAGATGGAAGTAGCTGTTATATCAATGTTCTGATAGATTTTTGGTGGCTCTGTTCTCCTTGTACAAGGTCACAAACTAGCTCTGCGACTGTATGGTGCCAATGTTGTTTGCCAAGGTTATTTGAAAGGTGCAACTGGAAGGCATGGATGGAAAGCTGCCTGAGATGTAGCTCCTTCATGTTATTCCTCCTGCTGCCCACTCCTTCAGTATCTCATGCCATCTGCATGCGAGCAGACTTTAGGACTTCACTGCACAACCACTTCAAGGTACTGATTCAAGGCATCAAAATCTCTATAGTGTCAGTGATGATATTCTTGAAAGATCCTGCACCTGTGTTTAGTATCTCTGCCATGGAGTGCTCTGCTACAAATGCTCCTGAAGGTACCACAACAGTTAAGCTCCATTGCACAGATATGGGTACAGGAGCCCTCTATACTACCAGTAGGGTATCTTGTATGCTCTCAAACTGAATGGTTTACCAGGGGCAGTGTTAAGGAGCAGCATTCTTTTCTGTGCCAATCTGAATGGCATCCATTCTAGAACTTGGCATTTGAGGATGACTTCAAGTTAGCCCTCTGGCTAACTCATTTCTGCTCCTCTGCTGCTATATTCACTTGCTCTTTCACTCTTCTGCCTTGTATTTCACCTGGGGCTCCCTGATATAACTGTAATGCTAGCTCTAACTCCAAATATGACTTTTTCAGATGGAAAGAGTGATGCCAGTGTTATGAAGTGGATGTTATCCTTAGGTTCAGGCTTTATGAACTACAGCCCTTCATTTGTACCTATGGAAACACAATGGAAAAAATAGTTTAGTAAAATCTGCAATACAATTGTAACACATTTCACTAGTGTGAGAAATTGATTTTTTTTATATTTTGGGGGGATATTGTTTTACTCTGCGGAAAAGTATGTGAGTGTGAGCATATGTTTTAATTAAGCTAGTCAGAGATTAATAGGAGATAGGCTGTCTGGGGTTTTAAAACATGAAAAGGATAATGGTGTCATGTTTGAGGTACCAGTGAATAGGTTATTTCTAACATTTGTATTTTTAGATAAGTTGAGAGCTTGATGGAAAATTAAAGGGAGTCAGAGGTTACAAGAAACATGTTTGCATCTTGCAGGAGTTCCATGGGTAAATAGAAGGAGGGGGGGGGGGGTACTATACTTTATTGACCCAAAATCAAAGATAAGATGGAAATATGAAATGTCTTATATTTGGAAGGATTTGAGTTTCAAAGAGGTGTGAGAACAATGGGACCTGAGATGAAAGGGGAAAAGGATGTTTAGAGCTACTGTGGAAAGTTGTTTTGAGCTGTAGCTGATGGGCTGGAGCTGGAGCTGTGAGATGTAGCTGTTTAAGCTGTTGAGCTGGAGCTGTGAGATGTAGCTGATGGGCTGGAGCTGGAGCTGTGAGATGTAGCTGTTTAAGCTGTTGAGCTGGAGCTGTGAGATGTAGCTGATGGGCTGGAGCTGGAGCTGTGAGATGTAGCTGTTTAAGCTGTTGAGCTGGAGCTGTGACTTGTAGCTGATGGGCTGAAGCTGGAGCTGTGAGATGTAGCTGTTTAAGCTGCTGAGCTGGAGTTGTGAGATGTAGCTGATGGGCTGGAGCTGGAGCTGTGAGATGTAGCTGTTTAAGCTGTTGAGCTGGAGCTGTGAGATGTAGCTGTTTAAGCTGTTGAGCTGGAGCTGTGAGATATAGCTGTTTAAGCTGTTGAGCTGAAGCTGTGAGATGTAGCTGTTTAAGCTGTTGCTGGAGCTATAGCTGGAGCTGTGGGTGAAGGGAGATGCAGTTTGAATCAACCATCCCATCAAGCTAGAAATGTCTTGGGTTGCAAAAAGCAGTTTTATTCCGAAATTTGGATTTTCATAGCAGAGTGGAAGAGAGTTACCATTATGCCTTTATTGAAGCTACAGTGGTTTGCCTTGGGTAACATTACTGGATTTTCTTATAGTTAAACATCTATAAAGGAGTGTTGCCTGGAAGGTGTTACTTGTGGGTCTGACCAAGTAGAGACTCTTTTTGGGAGAATGTTTTGTAAGACTAAGCTTAACTACATATCTATGATCTTGTGTGCTTAAGTTTTCTTTTATTCTTGTTAATAAAATTTCTACTTTTAATTTTTAACATCCCAGAAGTGTTACTGGACTTCTTACTGCTGAGATCAGTACATCCCCTTCTCGTTTTCAGAATACATCAAAAAATGGTATGACCCATAAGCCAAGTTTCACTTTGGGATTTGGTTTGTACAGCAATTAACACTAGCTGTGGTCATAACACTAGTCAATACATGGCATACCCTGAGTTTATGATGTCTGCTCCATTTCCTCTTAACAGAATTCCTGATCAAGTAACAAATGAATTCAGGAGAAAAATAGCAGCAATAATCAAAACTGGCCTAGCGTTGTCTACCTTCATGTTTTTGTCTACCTTCAATGGTTTTATACAGTGTTGGTCCACTATTTCTATTGTTAATTCCTCTAGGTGGACTTGTGGCTTAGGTTATAATATTTGATGCCAATTTCCAGTCTCTCCTTAGAGTTGTTAGCCACTTTTTTTCTGCAATTTTAAATAAACTGGTTTTGAGTTGTTCCCACAGCTCTGCCATTGCTCCATGTCTCCCGAAACAAGGTTACAAGAATATGATGCATGCAAAAAGATACATTAGAGTCTTCTGGGCTCAACAATCCAACAGTGAGAGATTTCCTGGGGCCATGAAATGTGTGTCATGAATAAATTGTGGATTTTCTTGTGATTGTGTAAGGTAGGCTAAAAGATTCCTAAAGATGATCAGAATTTCCATGTGAGAATGCAACTGGTTGTGAGGAAAGTGTTTGTTGCTAATGTGCTATACCAGGAGATTAAAGAGAGATGACACTAGCAGGCAGATGAAAGATGTTAAATGTTCTGTGGTGTGGTATTACGGCCTGACTTCACGCAATGGTTAGGTTTGCTTTGCAACATCTTCCCATCCTGTCTGGGCAGCTGCCAGATTAGGAGTTTGTCTTTCCAACCCAAGGGTCACAACCCTCCATTACTTAAGATTTAAGAACATAATGTCACAACAACAGAAAACTGTGACCGAGTGACAGATATGTACAACTTCACCAGTAAGAAGCCAGCTCACCACCACCCTAACAAGGGTTGTTAAGGATGGGCAATAAATGCTGGCCCAGTCAGTGAAGCCCACATCCCATGAATGAATAAAAAAGAGCTAACCACAGACATAATGAACTGTTTAAAAAAGACCTGTTTAAAAAAAAACAAGTAAAGACACTGTTTAAAGATGGTTACCAACAGTCACCTGATGTCTGGTATTGTAAATTACCATTTTTCTGGAAAGTTCCTATATGGGTTGCACTGCAGACCTGCTCTGAGATGTTGAATGGAATTTCACACCTGACGGGTGTCAAAGTCCACTTCAAACAGAGATTCTTGAAAGGAAGTCATTAAAATTTAAAATACTGAATTTTTAATCCCCTGTAATTTTGTGAAGACAATGGGAACTGCTACCCAGCCAGAAACAACCCTCCAGACACTAGATGGGAGGTCAAAAACTGGGATTACTGTAACAGTGGATGCAAGACATGCTAATTTAATTCCCTTCCAGGAATATACAGAAATGAGTTTAAAACCTGGCTCTGCCGAACAGAGAAAGGAGCAAGCAGGAAGAAAAGAAACATGACATTCATTAGAAGCCCTGTTGGAAAAGAGCAGAAAAGACCTTTTTTGCTCTCTTTCTGACTGACACCAGAGTCTCTTCATCAGAATGCAAACTTTGAACAAAGTCACTCCAGACTCCTACCAGAAACTGCCTAAATTCAAATGGCCATGAGAGTCCACAATCTATGCCTCGTGGAAAAGCAAGTGGCTTACTCATATATTCTTTTAACTTTTATTTTTGGACTCTAACTTTCTTACTTCCAATATCTGTGTGTGTGTCATTGCACCTTTTATTATTTTTCTTGTGTTTTAATAACTAATGGGCAGAATTTTCGGGAGAGCGGGGGGTGGGGGGGTGGAGCGGGAGCGGGCACAGACCCGATCGCCGCTCACAATCACGTCCGCACTGCCATTTTATGCGGGCGAGCCAATTAAGGCCCTAGTGCTAGTTCCCGACTCCCATGCATAGTGGGAGTGGGCGGGCGGTGGTGGGCTGCTTGCAATGACTGGGCAAAGGGCTCTGCAAAGGGACAATGGAGATTATACAAGTCCGGCAGGTAGGCTACTGGGGCAGGCCAGGCCGGAGGGTAGGGCGGGGGGGCCATTTGCACCCTGTTTTTCCGATGACTGTCTTGCTGCCCTCCTCAAGGAGGCGGCAGCATGGCAGAAGGTGCTGGTTCCCCAGGACAGGATGAGGAGGCCCCCCTCCCCACATGATGAAACGTCCCCGGGAGGAGGTGGTGAAGGTGGTGATCTCCTGCGATGTGGTGCAGCACATCTGGATCGAGTGTCGTAAGCGCTTCAACGGCTTGTTGCATTCTGGAAGGGTGAGGACAATGTTGGCATTGGTCACCTAACCCAGCAGGTCGGCTTTCCCCCCTGCTTCTCCAACGCCTGCAAGTCTGAGTGTAGTGACTGCACTGAATCATTGACGGCATGTGACCTTTGCTGGGTGGGCCAGCAGATATTGCCCATGCCTAGGTCAGCCTGAGAGGGTGGTGAAGAGATGGGTTCTGCATCCGCAGCATGTGTTACACTGAGTCCCACATGACTGTGTTGGGGGCAACATGGAGGAGCTGCACCTAGGCGCTGTGCTTGAACTGCAGGACATGTCCAAGTGAGGGTGATGACATACCGGGAGGGGAGCTTCAAGGTGGCGTGGCAATGAACCATCTGCTGCCCTCTGCGCTCCACGTGTTTGCGCCTCCTTGCTATGGAAGGATATATCGTGTGGTGCCTAATGTGATGTAGGCAGCATGTGGCCAAGGGGGAGGGGGTGTGGGGTTGGTGGGGAACAGGCCGAGCATCTTTGTGTGAGTGTTCAGCAGCAACGGGGTGAGGAGGCTCTGGAGTCCTGATATGTCCCACTCTGGTTGGGGTGGGCCATGCACCAAGAGAGCCCATTTGCAATTGGCACAAATTAATGCTCTTCTCTCATTTTCAGGAGAAGAATGCTCACAATGCTGCAGAGCGTGCAAGGACTGGCAGTGGCCAGGCACTGTTAGCCATTCTCAGCCAGTTTGAGCAGGAGGCCCTGGATTTGGAGAGGCGCCATGCGCCCAGGTCGACTGGTGTCGGTGAGGCTGGGGTGCCACGGCCAGGTATGTATGGCCAGGAGTGAGGTTAGCATTGTTCTCCCAACAGCCATGGCAGTGCTGGATGTTACGTGATTTAATTTTGCAACATGGCTTGACCATTGCTTACGATGAGTGCATGATGATCCAGGGGACAGGGATGTACTTTGTCATTGCCTCCACGTTAACTGATCCAATGTCCTTGTTCTTCCTTTCAGCATCATTGGAGCAGGGCGGGGGGAGTGGAGAGGGGGGAAGCAGGTGGGGGAGCAGCAGAGGCCCCCTTTCACACATGAGGGGCCTGAAGTCTCACCAACATCACATCATCTCTGGCAGGCAGGTACCAGCGCAGATACTAGCACCTCGGTGGGAGTTAGAACTTTGGCTAGTGTCCTGGGGCATGGCGGTGAGGGCATTTCAGTCACTGGAGGAGCTGGCAGAGACAGAGAGTGCCCATGGTGCCAGCAGTTGGGGGAATGCAGGGGACTAGGCACATGCTCAGTCGGTGCCTGATGATGTGCCTCTGGATCCGCCCATCACGCAGAGGGACATGAAATGTGGCTGGGTGTGTGGGAACATCTCGGGGAGGAACATGAGGCTATCCTTGGCTTGGTTTCCGTGGTGGAGGAGTCCACGCAGACAATCGCTGATGCAATGAACCACCTGTCCGAACACCATGCGTCCTCCATGGAGAAAGTGGAGACTTTCATGGAGACCCTCCTCCAGAAGACCAATCAGGGCTTCCTGGGGATGTGCTCTGAACGGCAAGCCCTCACATCAACATTGACCTCAGCTGGTCGATGCCACTGTGGGAGATGTTGTGCGCACCAAGTTTCCCAGCTCTGTGCCCATCCATCCACGGTGAACAGAAAAGTCTGAAGCGACTTCACGTCAGCACAGCAGCTGGCTATTGTCTCTGCGGGTGCCTCTGAGGGCACTCCGGATGAGAGCTTCAATTCCTCCACGCCTCTCCTAGTGACCATAGCATCCGGTGAGGCTGCAATGACGGGAGATGCCAGCTGTGGAACAGGCAGCTCTCTCCCAAGCTGGGCCAGCACAGGCTCCACGGGCCAGAGGACGACTATCAAGGTCATCGAGGCCAACAGGACAGCAGAGTCAGCAGGCTGTCTCAGATGCCATGCCAAACGATGGGGCAGCACCAAGATGGAGCACCCAGAAAAGGAAACATAAGACACCTTAGGTACACCACGGGTTTATCACTGGTGCTTTTGTGTTGGCTCGAGATGAGGTCTTTATGATTTGCTTTGATTTGGAACACCCTTGTCATTTTGCTTCATTAAGTTTCTTTGCCTTTGATTTTAAATTCAGACATGTGACCATGGCTGACTGTGCCTCTTTTCATCTGCATGTGTATGGCTTCCAAAATTGTTATGAGTGCTTTGTGGGACATTTAGCTTTATTAACAAGGCCCTTAGTTACTGTTCCTAACCTGGAAGATTTGGCACTTAAGTATCGAGTATGGAGGCGACAACCCAGGCTGGTCCTGGAGGTCCATCTGTGGCATGCTAGCTGAAGGTTCATTGAATTAAAGCCTCCTGGGTGTCCCTGTCTCCCTGGAGCATGCCCAGGTCAGCATCTCCACCCTCAGCATGTCCCTGTGCGTGCTGATCCTCGGACTCGCTGCTGGACTCATCGTGTGCAGCCGCAGCTACTGCGTCGATGTCTTCATCATCCACTGCGTCCCCCTTTCCAGTGCAAGATTGTGGAGAGTATAGCATGCTATCACTATCACCGACACAAGATCTGGGGGGCACTGGAGTGCGCCCCCTGAGCGGTCCAGGCATCGGAAACGTATCTTGAGGAGACCGATGGTTCTCTCCACCACAGCCCTTGTGGAGGTGTGGCTCCTATTGTACCGCTGCTCAGCTTCTGTTCTTGGATGGCGGAGAGGTGTCATGAGCCACCTTCTGAGGGGATAGCCCTTGTCACCCAGCAGCCAACCATCAAGCCGGGCTGGAGCACTGAAGAGCCCCGGCACCTGGGAGTGTCTGAGGATGTAGACTTCATGGGAGCTGCCTGGGTACCTTGCACAGACTTGCAGAATCAGCATCCTGTGATCACACACTATCTGCACGTTCATGGAGTGGAAGCCCTTCCTGTTGATGAAGGCACCGGGCTCTCTGCTGGCGACTTGATGGCCACATGTGTACAGTCTATTGCACCCTGGACACGGGGGAAGCCAGCAATGGCTGCGAAGCATCTGCTCACTGTGTCTGACTTGCCTGGTCACAGCGGAAGTGGATGAAGGTCAATGCACACCTAAACAGAGCGTCTGTAACCTGTTTGACACAAGTGTGGACAGCTGATTGGGAGACAACGCAAAGATCACCCACCGAGCCCTGGAAGGAGCCAGAGGCGTAGAACTGGAGGGCAGCTGTGACCTTCAGAGCCGCTGGTTTGGAGTGTCCACCCACAAAGTTTGGAGAGATCTCAGGGCCAGTCATCTGACAGATATAGTTGACTGTCTCCCTTGATAGATGGAGCCTCCTTCGGCACTGCACCTCAGACATATTGAGGTAACTGCTTCAATGCCTGTATAACCTAGTAGCACAATAGTGGCGTCTTCTGCGGCCCCTTCCACCTTGGTCTACTTCTTGGCCCTGCGCCCCTTGTGCCTGTGCATGTCCTCCCAAAGCAGGCTCCCCTGGAGGCTGAATGTGCACTCCTCGCCTCCTCCCCCTCCTAGCCCTCCCTTCCTCCTCAGAGGAAGTACCTCCAGTGGAGAGTTCAGCTCCCATTCCCAAGCTATGGGAAAGCTTCCAGAACCCTGCAGGACCAAAAAAGATTCCTCACTGCAGTGTGCTGACCTGAGGGTTGAGTCCAGACAAAGCAGCTGGTATGCGTTATGAAGGTTTGAAGATCATACGGGTAAGTTTTAAAAACTTTGAAAAATCAACACTTGAAAGAGGACACTCGCAACCCCAGTGAGCCCTCTTATCCCGCCCATGGGTGAGGTTTACACAAATGTGTCCGACCCACCTGCCCATTGTGCCCATGCGTCGACCCAGAGATTGCACGGGCGCCAAAAAATCGGAGTCGATTAGTGAGTCAAGGGCCTTAAGTGACCTGTTAACTAGTGACAGGCGTGCAGCGAATATCATCACACGCCTGCCCAACAAAATATCACGATGGTGAGCAGTGACGCCAAGACGCTCGCCCGATGTCAACACGTGACATTTTACGTGTAGATGTGCAGGCCCCGCCCCCACACTCAAATGGGAAAATCCTGCCCATAAACTACTCTTACTTTGGCTCAAGAACTCCTTGTTTGATTGGCTCCTTAGTAAGAGGTAAATATGTTTTGACTGAAAAGGCATCTACAGCGGAAAGAAAATTTTAAAACCTTTTATTGCAATCAACTGAGGGGGCTGAATAAATGGGGAGCCAGTTCACTCATCCTCACCTGATCGTAACAAAATTCATATCGGAACATAAGAAATAGGAACAGGAATAGACCACATGGCCGCTCAGCCCTACTTCATCATTCTAAACAATAATGGCTGATCATTTACCTCAGCACCACACTCCTGCCCATTCCCCATATCCCTTGATGAGAGATCAAATATCTATCAGTCTCAGTCTTGATTAACTGGAAATTCAAATCAATGAACTTCACGAAATTAACACTGATTTTTTTTGATGTGTGAGGGTCAAAGCTGAGGATTGTGTGAGGGGAAGATTGGAATACGCAAGCTGAATTGAGGGAGTGTTCATATTTCAGGCTTTCAAACATGACCTCGGCCTGGCTGTCAGCCCTGCTTGTTTGTACAAATGTTCCACACTTCAAACGTTCTTCCGGAACAGGCCGTCTATTGAAATTAACAGGTCACCCATCATTAACTGCCAAAACAGACCTGTCCTCTAGCATAACCTACAGGCCAGGCTGGCCACTTAGTTACACAAGAGCATTGCTGTGGAAAAGGTATGCAAGAGTTTCCTGAGCACCCTCTTTTCACCACCAATGCCATGCTTTTGAATACAAGGAGCTGATAATTGACTGCACTAAATTCACAAAATTCCACCAAACATTCATGGCGAATAATTGATTATTGATGTTTTGAATGCCCTCAAGCAACAATCCTTCAGTGCAGAACTCTATATTTAAACCCTTTTAGCAGTTGTATTTTATATGTTCATTGTTTTTGTTTAATAAACTTCAATTACAATAAAAGATTCTCTGGCTTAGACTGCCTTCATGCAGGGCTGTTTTTGAGCTGTCAGCTGCTTATAGGTGTCCTATGGGAAATGAACTTGAGGCAGACTCAAAGCAGTTTATAATGGGCAAGAATCCAAGCACAAAAGTTGCAAGCAGCTCAACCAAAACAAGGACTAAATATAAAGTTCTCTCTGTTCCATCAAGAAAATCCAAGTCAGGTACAGTAGAGGTTGTTAGCTGAGTAATGCCCCTCTATAACCCCGAGACCCACTCCTGTTTCCTCGATCCTATTTCTACTAAACTGCCAATCACCCAACTGACTTCCATGTTAGCCAATATTATAAAAGGTTCTCTCTCTTCAGGTGTGATCCCTCTCTCCTCTAAACCGTTGTCATAACCCCTCACCTCAAAATGCTTACCCTTGACCCCACCGTCCTTGCAAATTACTACCCCATTTCCTACCTTCCCTTCCTCTTCAAAGTCCTTGAACATGTTGTCACCTCCCAAACTATCCCTCCTCATTCTTCTCAGCCTGCCTGCAGCCTTTGACACAGTTGACCATGTAGTTCAATGGAGTATGTTAGGCTAAGTCCCATATAAGGTTAACTATAATAGTCTGTGATGACATAGAAGGAAGTGATGTATACTCATGTGATCTGGGAGAGTCTAGCAGTAAGCAACATGGAAAAAAGCTTGCGTAAGAAAGTGTTTTCTTAACTGTAAATATGTTACAATGAAGTTAGAGTGTTTGCAGCTGACAGTCTTTGCGAGTTGTTGAAACTATTCCAACCCAATAACACAGTAGTACATGCTTTTTTTTATTCTTTCACAGATTTAGGGGTCATTGGCTAGGCCAGCATTTACTATCCATCTCCAATTGCCCTTGAGAAGATAGTGCTGAGCTGGCTTCTTGAGTTGCTGCAGTCAATGTGGTGTAGGTACACCCACAGTGCTGTTAAGAATGGAGTTCCAGGATTTTGGCCCAGCAACAGTAAAACAGCGATATAGTTCCAAGTCAAGATGGCGTGTAGCTTGGGGGAGAACTTGCAGGTGGTGGCGTTCCTGTGCATCTTCTGCCCTTGTCCGTCTTGGTGGCAGAGATCGCAGGTTTGGAAAATGCTGTTGAAGGGGCCTTGGTGAGTTATTGCAGTGCATTTTGTAGATGATACACACTGCAGCCACTGCGCATCGGTGGTGGTGGTGGGAGTGAACGTTTGTGGATGGGGTGCAAGTGGGCTGCTTTGCCCTAGATGTTGTCAGGCTTCTTGATTATTGTTGGAAATGCGCTCATCCAGGCAAGTGGAGAGTATTCCATCACACTCCAGACTTGAGCCTTGTCGATGGAGGACAAATTTGGCGGTCAGGAGGTGAGTTACTCACCATAAAGTTCCCAGTCTCCATCCTGCTCTTGTAGCCAAAGTATTTATATGGCTGGTCCAGTTCACTTTCTGGCTAATAGTAACACCCAGGATGTTTATAGTGGGGATTCAGCGATGGTAATGTCATTGAAGATCAAGGGGAGATGGTTGGATTTTCTCTTGTTGGAGATGGTCATTGCCTGACACTTGTGTGGCACGAATATAACTTGACACTTAGCAAATCAAGCCTGAATGTTGTCCATGTCTTGCTGAAGGCAAGCAGTAAAAGGATGGCGCTAGGAAAATCTTTACCTCTACCAGTGCACTTTGAGAAAGTTGCTGGCCTAAATCAGGTTGAAGTATGGCCAAAGTGGTACAAGCAATTCGCTCGATTTTGCACCGCATTGGATCTCATAGCAAAGCCAGACTATCAACAGCTCAGTGCACGTTTATACATAATGGGGAACTGTGTGGATGACAACCCCTGGGGGTTGGTGAGGGTGTAGCTACATATGCCAAGTCATTCGAGACATTTTTTAATCTCTGCAAGGACATCATCATGGAACATGAAAAGCTCAATAAATGTACCTAGGGACATGGGTAAAGCATCAACGCACTTATTAATGATTTACACATATTAGTAAGTACATAATCTGAAAGAGGAACTAATTCACAACAGAATAGTTCTTGGAAGAATGGATAATGCAGATGATGTATTATTAGATAATTTGCAGTTCCAGGAAGATTTGACCCTGGTGAGGCGATTCAATTAAGTAGACAAACTGAGATCAGGAGGCAGAGGAAAGAGAGGGAGACAGCCCGAATCCCAAAGTAGCAGATACAGTTGAATTTGTCAGTCATAAAAAAGTAAACATTGAAAGAAAGAGTCATGTGTGGCATGAAAGCAAATTCATGGTGGCTGCCCAATCTAACTGTTGCTGGTGCGGAAGAGAAAGGCATGGTCATGCGAATTGTCCCACCAAAGATGCACAATGCCATTGGTGCAAAATGATGGGCCATTTTCAGGCAGTATATCGCAGAAGAATAAAATGGGCAGAACAAAGAAAAGGTTTTAAAAGGAAACAGAGTCCATGGGGAAGAATTTTCTGGTCGGTGAGCGGGGGCGAGGCCCACTCGCCGACGCATACAATGATGCACGGTGACCTCGGGCGGGTGTCCCAACGTCACCGTGCATCATGTCGATTTCCATGTTGGCTGACACGCAGCCGAGCTGGCTGTGCGCCCGCCGAACTGTCAAAGGCCTCTTAAGGCCTGTTAAAAATTAATTAGAAAAGTTAAATGAGCTGCCCGTCCAATCTTACGGTTGGCAGGCAGACAAAGATCCCAGGCGGCCTTTGCATTTTTCGTGAAACCTCATCCACAGGCGGGATGAGGTTTCATGAAGTGTTTTAAAATTCAATAAAAATTATTTAAAAAATTCATTGACATGTCCCAGCTCATGTGACACTGTCACATGAGGGGACATGTTTTAAAAGTATTTTTTTCCTTTATTTAAATTTTAAAACTTTAAATTGATCTCCTTGAGGCACTGAGGTGCCTCAGGGAGATTTGTGCGCTCCTTTGCATGCATGTGCGAAAAAGCGCAGGCCCCGATTCAGGGAATCCCCCCCTCCCCGCCCACACAGGGAGCGCTCAGTGCTTCCGGGTGAGTGTCACGCTGGGCAGGCCTTAACTGGCGTAAAATGGTGGCACAAACCCAATTGGGGATGCCCATTGTTTGGACGCTTGTTCCTGCCCACGCCCACACAACCCCCACAATGGGGGGAAAATTCAGCCCATGAAGTTGAAGATTCACAAGACACTGAGATACCTTCTCAGCTGAGATTAAGGAAGTAAGTGGAAACTATTGGATTACAGAAGTCCTGGTAGAAGGTCACAGGGCATACTTTAAACTAGATACAGGAGCAGCAGTTTCAGTCCCTTCAGATGCTGAACCCTGGTTAAACAACAGAGTTCTTCAACTATCCTACAAAAAGCTACACAGACCAGGAGGAACATAGCTAAAGGTTCTGGGAAACTAACAACTACATCAAAGCACAGAGATTAAAGTAATTACTGAAGTACTGTTTGTAATTCAAGATCAGAATTGTTCACTCTTAAGTAGAAAGGCATGTATGGAACTGAATTTAATTTGCACAATAGAAGAAATTAAGAATGGTGAAGGTTAATCAGGGGACTTCAGAGCAGAATTTCCAAAGCTATTTATAGGACTGGGAGAGCTAAAAACAGTGTGTCGTACAACAGGAAGCCCAGAAGTGAAACCAATGTGCTTATATACACCCAGATAAGTTCCACACCCTTTACTTCCAAAAGTTAAGAAAGAGGAATCATTTCATCTGTAAAAGAATTAATGAATTGGTGCTCAGGGATGCCACCAGTTCCGAAACCAAACAGTTCCATAAGAATATGTGTTGATCAATAAAGCTCTGAAAAGAGAAGTCCATCCAATGGTATCAGTATATAAGAGCTTAGCTAAATTGGGGAGAGCTCATTCTGGCAGATTCTGGCAAATAGCACTAGGAGTCCAAGATTCTCACAACTTTCATAACACCATTTGGAAGGTTCTGTTTTAACAAGTTACCCTTTGGAATGCCATCAGCACCAGAGATCTTCCAAAGAAAAAGGTCAAATCTTTTAAAGGGCTTACATGGAGTTGTTTGTCACATGGATGATGTATTGATACATGAGTCCACTCAGGATGAGCATGATGTAAGAGTGAGAGCAGTGCTGAGAAGCCTACAAGGGGCAGGATTGACACTCAACAATAAGTGTGAGTTTTCATACACAAATCAGGTTTCTTGGTCACATAGTGAGTGCATCAGGAATAAATGTTGATCCACTGAAGGCTGGAGTCATAAAAGAATTTCCAGCTCCAAGGAACATCACATAGTTACAAAGGTTCATCAGAATGGTGAATCAAGTAGCAAACTTACTCAAAATCTCAACAGAGATCAACAAGTCACTATGCCAATCATTACGCCAAGACAATAAATGGTGTTGAGAAGAATCACATCAGAAATCATTCGAAAAAAGTCATGGAGAGGTTGATGTCATCAGAGATATTTGCACATTAAGATCTGAAGTTCCTACAATTATTGCAGGAGATGCATCCTCTGAAGGATTAGGAGCAGTACTTTTTTAGGTACAAAGAGATGAAAAATGCAGACCAGTGTAATGCATATCACGGTCATTAACAGATACAGAGAAAGGTTATGCAGTAATGAAAAATATTAGCAGCCATGTGGGTATGTAAGAAATTTGCTGAATACATCTTAGGTCTTCACATTATGATAAAAGCAGATATTAAACCTCACACTCACACTACTGAATTCGAAAGAGCTTGCAGTAATGCCATCAAGAGTTTAAAGGTCTAAATTAAGACTGATGAGGTTATACTCATCTAGTATATGTTCAAGGGAAACAACAAAGTGCAGCAGATGCATTATCACACATTGAAACAGAGAATCCAGAAAAATGCAATATTGAATTTGTGGAAGAATTTGAGGAGTTTGTTATAATGACAGTATATACATTATTTGCAACTACACAAAGATTGAATGAAATCAAAGATGTCCAAAAATCAGACAAGGAATGTAAAAGAGAATTTTGCATTAGATGATGGCCAACATATAAACCACGTAGCCATATTTCGAGCAGCGAGCACACCTGATAGTGATCGATTATTTACTGGTATACAATGATAGAATAGTAATCCCAAAAGCATCGAACTTTGAACTCTCACAACACCTACATCAAAGTCATTTTGGTATTACCAAGTGCAAAGCCAGAGCACCGTATTTGGTTTGGTGGGTCGGTCTCTTGAAGTCATTGGAAGAAATGCTATCCAGAGGTATCACATGGTCAATTCACTAGTAAATGGACTCAAAGGAACCACTAATGACATGTTCTTTTCCAACATGGCCATGGGAACACCTAAGAATGGATTTATTTGAGCATAGAGAGAAAATGTCCATAATAGTAATAGATTACTGCTCAAAGTGGATTGAAGTGAAACAGTTACATGGTCGCATATCAGAATCAGTGGTAACATAATTGAAAGAAATTTTCACAGTCCATGGGATTCCTGATATCAGATAATGGTCCATAATTTACAAATATAGAATTTCAAGAGTTTACAGAATCATTTGGATTTGTTCACACAAGGTTTCCTCAGGCTAGTGGAGAAGCTGAGAGAGGTGTCCAAACTGTAAAGGCATTAATAAAAAGGAATGAGGATTTTCAACTGGTCCTCTTGATTTACCAATCCTCATGCCTGCAGAATGCATTGGCTCCATGTGAGTTACTCATGGGAAGAAGATTATGGACACAGATTCTTACCCTTCCACATACATTGATGCCAGAAGTCAAAGATACCAACTCAGAGAAAGTATGGGATAAAGAGGAAACTTGCTGAACTAAAAAGATGAACTACCAAGACACTCATCACAGAGTAAGAACATTATCAGCTCTTCGACAGGGAGAACAAGTTTGGATCAGAGCTCAGTTGAGATTTGGAGAAATAGTGGAGAAATCACTAAGAGAATTTACATTGTTTAGATGGAACCGGGCACAGTAAGAAGAAACAGAAGAGCTTTGATCAGAATTGAGCAACAGTGTGAAAAACAGATACCAGAGAGATTGCAATCATCTCAAATGAAAGAAGACACCAAAGCAAGTGATCCCAAACCATTTACTAGTCTGAATTTTGTTCAACAGCAGAAAGAGAAGACCTTATTCCTCACAAGCGAGAGGAGAACAAAATACAGTAGTGAAGACACCACAATGTTTATCAGTGTAAGAGAAGGTGTGAATCTGAAAAAACCAGAGGAAGGAGGGAGAAGAAAGAACAAGAAGAGAACATGGAGAAAAAGAGAAATGACATTCACCTAAGAAAGCAAAAAGAGGCTACATTTCCTATGAGACATCAAAATCATGAAATGTTCAGAATGATTAGGAGACTGAGATTTGGTTTCCAAGAACGTTGAAGTCTGTACAGAGATTTTGGGGGAAAATGTAGTACAATGGAGTATGTTAGACTAGGTCTCATAAAAGGTTAACTATAGATGTCATGGAAAGAAGTGACATATATGTGAACTGGGAGAGTCTAGGAGAAAGCAACATTAAAAGAAGCGAGTGTAAGGAAGTGTTCTCTTAACTGTAAATATGTTACAATAAAGTTGTGTTTGCAGCTAACAGCCTTTGAGAGTTATTGAATCTACTCCAACCCAACAACACAATAATATAGACCACACCATTCTCCGCCAGTGCCGCTCCACTGCCACCCAGCTGGGTGGGACTGCACTCACCAGGTTCTGTTATTATTGTAGGCAGAAAATCGCTTGCAAAGGCTTCTCTTTCTGTTTCTGCACTGTTAACTCTGTTGTTCCCCAAGAACCTGCCCTTGGCCCATTCCTATTTGTCCTCTACATTCTGCTCCTCAGCAACATCATCCCAAGACACGTTAGTTTTCAATCTGCATTGATGACAACCAGGATCCCCCTCACCATCATCTTTCTCAACTCCTACCCTGTTGCTAAATTCTCAGACTGCTGATCTGACCGCCATCCATACGAACATGTGAAATAGGAGCAGGACTAGGCCATTTGGTCCCTCGAGCCTGCTCAACCAAACACATCTTCCCTTCACCCCCCTTATCGGCATTCCATAGGGATCGCTCCCTCCGGGACACCCTGGTCCACTCCTCCATCACCCCCTACTCCTCAACCCCCTCCTATGGCACCACCCCATGCCCACGCAAAAGATGCAACACCTGCCCCTTCACTTCCTCTCTCCTCACCATCCAAGGACCCAAACACTCCTTTCAAGTGAAGCAGCATTTCACTTGCATTTCCCCCAACTTAGTCTACTGCATTCGTTGCTCCCAATGTGGTCTCCTCTACATTGGAGAGACCAAACGTAAACTGGGCGACCGCTTTGCAGAACACCTGCGGTCTGTCCGCAAGAATGACCCAAACCTCCCTGTCGCTTGCCATTTTAACACTCCACCCTGCTCTCTTGCCCACATGTCTGTCCTTGGCTTGCTGCATTGTTCCAGTGAAGCCCAACGCAAACTGGAGGAACAACACCTCATCTTCCGACTAGGGACTTTACAGCCATCCGGACTGAATATTGAATTCAACAACTTTAGGTCGTGAGCTCCCTCCCCCATCCCCACCCCCTTTCTGTTTCCCCCTTCCCTTTTTTTTCCAATAAATTATAAAGATTTTCCTTTTCCCACCTATTTCCATTATTAAAAAATTTTAAAAAACCCCCACTAGAGCTATACCTTGAGTGCCCTACCATCCATTCTTAATTAGCACATTCGTTTAGATAATATCACCAACTTTAACTTTAACACCTATGTGTTCTATTGTACTATTGTCGTTGACATCTTTTGATGATCTGCTTCTATCACTGCTTGTTTGTCCCTACAACCACACCACCCCGCCCCCCCACCTCTCTGTCTCTCTATCTCTCCGCCCCCCACACACACACTTTAAACCAGCTTATATTTCAACTCTTTCTTGGACTCGAACTCAAGTTCTGTCGAAGGGTCATGAGGACTCGAAACGTCAACTCTTTTCTTCTCCGCCGATGCTGCCAGACCTGCTGAGTTTTTCCAGGTAATTCTGTTTTTGTTTTCAATAAAATCATAGCTGATCTGTTTGTATTACTAATTACACATTCCCATCTATCCCTGATAAGGATCTATCTACCTCTGACTTTAAAATATTCAATGACCCCACCTCCACTGTGTTCTGAGGCGCAGAGTTCCAAAGTCGCACAACTCTGAGAGAAAAAAATTCTCCTCTTCTTCTGTCCTAAAAGGGCAACCCCTAATTTTAAAATACTGCCCCCTAGTTCTGGACTCACCCACAAGATGAAACATTCTTTCCATGTCCACATGGTTGAGATCATTCAAGATCTTATATGCTTCAATCAAGTCATCCTCACTCTTCTAAACTGCAGTAGAAACAAGCCCAGCCTGTCCAACCTATCCTCATCAGACAACCCGCTCATTCCAAGAATCAATCTAGTAAACCTTCTCTGAACCGCCCCCAACACAGGTACATCCTTCTTTAAATAAGAATACCAAATCTGCACACAGTATTCGAGATGCAGTCTCACTAATGCTGTATATATTGGAAGCATAACATCTTTATTTTTATGTTCAATCCCTCTTGTAATAGAGGATAGCATTCCATTAGCCTTCTTAATTATTTGCTGTCCCTGCATACTAACATTTTGTGACTCATGCACAAGAACACCTACATCCCTCTGCACCTCGGAATTCTGCAGTCCTCCTCCATTTAAGTAACACTCTGCTCTTTTATTCTTTCTGCCAAAGTGAACAACTTTACATTTTCTCATACAATACTCCATCTGCCAGATGTTTGCCCACTCACTCAAGTTATTTATATCCGTCTGAAAACTCCTTGGGCAGAATGTTTCCGTTGATGAGTTGGGGGTGGGGCCTGCTCGCCAACACGAAAATGATGCGCGATGATGTCGGGGGGACCCCCAACGTCATCCTGCCCCATTTAAATATTCAGGAAGGCGGGGGGACAGCATGAATAGTTATAAAACAATTAAAGGACCTGCCTATCCAACCTTAAGGCTGGTGAGCAGGCCAGGAGCCCCAGCGGGCTTCTGAAAAAACATGAAACCTCATCCACTGGCGGGATGAGGCTTCATGTTTTTTTTAAAAAATAATAAATAATAAAGTTTCTGTGATATGTATTAACATGTCCCATCTCTTGTGACATTGACACATGAGGGGGACATGTTAATAATTTTTTTAATTTTCTATTTTTAAACTTTCAAAAACTTTCAGTGCTCTCCCTGAGGCAGCACTTAGTTTCAGGGAGATGTGCGCTCTTCCTATCTCCTCCAGCCCTACAACCCTCCAAGGTATCTGTGCTTCTCTAATTCTGACTTCTTGTGCATCCCCAATTTTAAATACTCCACCATTGATGGCTGTCTTTGCCCCAAGCTCTGGAATTCCCTCCCTATGCCTCTCCACCTCTCTACATTACTTTTGAAACCTACCTCTTTGACCAAGCTTTTGGTCATCTGATCAAATATCCTTCTATGTTACCTGGTGTCATACTTCTTTCATGCACTTGTGAAGCACCTTGGGATATTTCATTCCATAGAAGCTGCTATATAACTATAACTTCTTGTTGTATACTGTTCTGGCAATCTGCTTTAATTCTGGGACAAATATGGCTCTAACAACAGTCAAGAAGCTCAACACCATCCAGGACAAAGCAAACCGCTTGACCACCTTCACATTCACCCCACCTTAAATATTCGTGTCCTCCACCACTGTAGCAGCAGTATGTATTATGTAATATATGCCTTGCAACAACCCGCCAAGGCTCCTTTGACCACTTTCAAAATTCATAACCTCTACCACCTAGAGGGACAAGGGCAGTACACACCACTTGCAAGTTGCCTTTGAGCCACACAGCATCCTTACTTGGAACTATATTGCCCTTTGATATGCCCAGTACAGGCATGAAGATATTATAAATTTTAAAGCTATAATTTAAAACATGGACACTAAAAGCTGTTTAAGGTGTCTGTAGAATATCATGTGACTTGACAGTATTAAGCTTCAGACAACCATGCAACTCAAGCAGATGCCTAATTAAATATGGACAATCACAGCCACTTGAATTCACGCATGCCTTTGTTAAGGATGGGCGGACAACAGAAAAGACCATGACATACCAGGTGACTCACATTTTCTGCTTCATCGTGGATAATAGAGACATTGAAATCCAATGGGCATTAAACAAATATGAAATGGACCGCCTCAACCTTTCATTGTATTGTGATAGCTCCTCATCCCAATCTGAAAGCCTTTTTTTTCCCCATTGCGGGCGCTGAGTGGGAGTGGGCACAGGTGGGTGCTCGGCCAATCGCCACCCGCAATCAGCTGCACGCAGCTATTTTATGTGTGTGTGCCAATTAAGGCCCAGCTAGTGTGACGTGCACCCGGAAATGCTGAGTGCTTACTCTGTGGGCAGGGGAATGAGGCTGAGTCAGGGCCTGCGCTCTTTTGCGCTTGCGCACGAAAGAGCGCAGAAATCTCCCTGAGGCACAGAGCTGCCTCAGGGAGATTAGTTTAAGTTTTAAACATGTAAATAAAAAAATTGAAAACATTTAAAACATGTCCCCTCATGTGACAATGTCACATGAGCTGGGACATGTCAATGAATTTTAAAAAAAAACTTCATTCAATTTTTAAGCATTTCATGAAACCTCATCCTGCCCATGGATGAGGTTACATGAGAAATACAAAGGCCACCTGAGCTCTTCGCCTGCCCGCCAACCTTAAGCTTGGACAGGCAGCATTCTAAACTGCTTTAATTGATTTCCTAATGGCCTTTATTGGCCATTGACATTTCGGAGGGTAAGCAGCCGACTCCAGCACGTGCCCGTCGAACGAAATATCGCGATGACGTTGGGACGCGCACCCGGCTTCATCGCGTGTTATTTTACGTGTCGGCGAGTGGGCCCCACCCCCGCTCGCTGACCCGAAAATTCTGCCCATGAAATTAATGTAAAAATTGTCAAGTTACATTTAAATCTACTACACAGGCTTGCTTACATTGAGTCAAAATCCTGGCACTCCCTTCCTAATAGCACTGTGGGTGTACCTACACCACATGGACTACAATGGTTCAAGAAGGCAGCTCATGACCACCTTATCAAGGGCAATTGGAGATGAGCAACAGATTCGGGCTTTTTGCCAGTAATGCTCACATCCCATGAAAGGATAAAAACAAAGCAACACCTTTTGTAGTAGAAGTTTGGTATTTCTCATTCTAGCCATCCTAATTGAGATTACAAATTACAAGATAAAAAAATAAGTACAGGTGAGGGTATTTGCTCCTCTGTCCTCCTTAATTCCCCCATCATGTTACTTAACTATTTTGAATGACCCTCCATTATGTGGCCCAGAAGACAAGTTCAAATGTCTACCTTTCTTTGCATAAATCTTGACATTTGGAGGTGCAAGCTTTCTCCTGGTCCAGCAATTGGTGCTCTAAACTGTCAGATAGGAGCCCAATTTTTCTTCCTTTACTGTAGGAACCCATTTTGTTTCTATTTAACTTTTTCCATCACCAGCAATCTTGAGATCAAGAATACAGAAAAGTAAGAGGAATGCTCTGTCCTATCCATCAACTGCAGCACCAGGCAATTTTGCAGCATTATACTGCACCATTATGCTATGGTAACAAAGTGTATTTGTTTTAATAACAAGTAAGCCTCACCTTCCTTCCTCCCTGATAACAATGACTCTTTCTGTGTTTTAATTCTATGTCCGCCCATCAACACTTTGCACAAATCTGATTTCAGAAACAGTGAAGTTTTTGGCAGATTACTTAGCTATGGAAGCATCACATGCATGCTGGTGCAGTCTTTACCCCTCCCATAAACACTTCTAAGTAAAAACAGGAGCCCTAACTTACTTATTTCCCTTTCTCTAAACTTAGAGCGTTGAGGTCAATTATAACACCTAATTTCCATCATGGCTCTGGTTAGCTACCAAGGCTAAAAGCTATGGCCTTTCTGGTTGGTGTTTCTCAAGGCCACATCAAATGGTGAATTCAACCATTGATCTATCAAGACAAACTGCAAAGTGTAGCTTTATTATGGTCAATGTGGTATATGGACCTGGTATATACAGGGTTAATATGGAACTGAGTACGATACTGCCCACACAGTAATGTAAGAAGGCACATGATCCAGAACTGGGATCAGTGTGATGTTGAACACAGACATGTTCAGATCTAGACATGGGGCAGAATTTTACGTCCCACGGGCAGGTGTGCGCCCGAACTGATTGGGAGTAAAATTGTACATGATAACGTTGGGCAAGCGTTCCGGTGTCATCGCACACTTACGCGATATTTCGGTTGGTGGGCATGCGTGAGAGTTGGCAACGCACCCGCTGACAATTAAGAGGCCTATTAAGGCCATCAAATTAACAATTCATTTGTATTTTCTGCTGCCTGTCCAACCTTACAGTTGGCTGGCAGGCAACTAGGCCAGGAGGCCTTTGCAATTTTTATGGGCATTCATGGTCAGGATGAGTTTTCCAACAGCAATTCAAAAAAATAAAAAATTTTAAGCATCATTTTTAATATGTCCCTGTTCATGTGACTGAGTCACATGTGGGGACATGTTTCCCTTATTTTAAAAATCTTTAATTTTCATTGTAAAATTCTTGTGCTCCTGTCAGCCCCACCCCAGCAGCGCTGAGGTTCTCACCACACGTTTCACATTAGCTGGCGATTAATTGGCCAGCCAGTGTGAAATCGCGGCTGGGGCCCAAACACGAGCGGGAGTCCGTTTTGTGGCCGCTCCCAGGCCAGCCCACCACGCCTGCCTGACGACATAAAAATCCTGCCCACGGAGATAGCTTCTTTCCTGTACCCTTTATATATTAATATAGTTACAACTTGTTAATAAAGACTTGCTGTTAACATACAGAAGACAATGAAGACTCCCTTAACAGGCATGTTCTGTAACCAACACTATTGCAACAGCCAACATTCTCTATCATGGAAAGGAATACAGTTAATGTTTTGAGTCTGTATGACTCTTCATCAGATAGTTCTGATGAAGAGTCATACGGACTTGAAACGTTAACTGTATTCCTCGCCACAGATGCTGTTAGACCTGCTGAGTTTTTCCAGCTATTTTTGTTTTTGTTTCAGATTTCCAGCTTTTTGCTTTTATTCTTTATCATGGACTTAGGAAAATGGGTGCCACACAGACAAATGAAGAAGCTGATCAAAAACATTCTGTGTAGTTTTACTGCTCTCCTACTGTAACCTCATGACTCAAGAGACGTGTACAAGATAATACCAGTTTGTGCCTCCTCACCAGTGGTGAGGTTGTGCGTTGGAAACAATTGTTCAGCTGTCTGTGTCTTTTTCAGATAGAAAGTGACGGCTTATCCTGAAACTGCACACTGTTACAGAAGACATAAGAGAAAGCGAAGGCTCTGGCATTTCAAACTGCTGAGCTTGTTAACAGAATTACTTCCTTGCCTCCTTCTATTACTTTGACTCTGAAGTGATGACTGCAAACCTCAAACATGAAAAGTTCAGGAAACATCTCATAAAGGCAACTGACGGCTTTGTTTTATTTATTTAAATAAATCCCTTCTAGTTTTCTCCTCAGGTTGTCTGAAGGTGCTGACTGTTGTTTAAATTAGTTCCATGGGCAAAATTACCCTTTAGTATGACACCAAAGTGGCCATTTTTCATTTGGGAGATGAGGCAGTGTGTTAAAATTCAAAATTGGAGAGCATCACAACCAAGTATCAACCCTGACATTCACACAAGCTCACTTCCCAATTAGCACTCCTGCATAGGAATAAGGATCTTGAATACGACTTATTTTTCCTTTGTTTAACTCCTTCATTTAATTCAATCTTTGGCCTTAGTGGAGATTAGCTGTAATCAGCTTGTCAACTGATGTTCCTGCTGCAAGTTAATTGTTACTTGTTCAGTGACATTGGTGGGTCTGGGTATGAATAAACACCAGGACTATGTCAAAGCAAGTCATATCTCTAATGTTTGGTTCTGCTCATGGTGAAGCATAATTTTACGTACAATTCTTTATCTAACTTCAAAATCTCACCTACATCTCCGTAAGCAGATATTAATCAAGAACTGAGCATTTGCAGCCGACAAACAACAGAAGTCCATTTAGAAAACTATTTCTGTGACAGCTCTGCACATCTAAATGGCTAATTTTGATAGGCAGTAGCAGGAGTTAGTCTGGTTGGTGAGAACAGGAAATAAACAACCAATAGAGTGAAAAATGGACAAAAGTTAAAATGGATGGAAA
Source organism: Carcharodon carcharias (assembly GCF_017639515.1). NCBI lineage: Eukaryota > Metazoa > Chordata > Chondrichthyes > Lamniformes > Lamnidae > Carcharodon > Carcharodon carcharias. Next base: position 129,053,962 of record NC_054475.1, read on the forward strand.
GACATAAGAAAGAAAATAAAGAATGCTCCCTTGAACTCTCCATTCTCTTCAATCAATAGCTTGACAATAGGTCCTCCTTTTTTATTTCATTAATATTTTCCTTGGTGTCTAAAGTAATATTCTAACTTTAAAAGTGACTAATCATAGGGGCAGAAATAAAAACTCCTGCATATTTAATTTTAATACATTTTGATGCATATTTTTTATTTTTGTGAAAATGTCACAAGTGCCTATTGTAATTCAGCCCTGCCGGAGGAACCGTCAAAGCCAGGCCTTGAGCTCTGACATGTCAAACAATGCTGAGTGATGTTATCACCTTCAACAAAAAGCTGATGGGACTGAAAATCTGTTGCTTTTCTTTGCACAATTTACCATGAGGATGGGCAGGCTTGGTCGTCAAGTTCCTATCCCCCAAGAATGATAAGCGCTTTGAATAATCATTTATGCCATTTTCCTCCTTAATCCCTTAAGGAAGGCAATGCAAGTTTCATAGCTTACCATCAAAGACCACTTATAAAAGAAGAAAGGTAAATTAAACTTGATTTGAAAGCATGGGGTTTAAGTTTTCTGATCAGCTGCAGCAAGTACTACAATTGGAAATAGCCCCTTCTCCTTTCTGCACTCAACTCCTGTGTCCGTACTCTGGGTTCAATTGTTTTCACTTTGACCATCATCAGGAAATTGGGCACAAATTCTGCTTGAATTTTTGATAAGTTTCTGCCAAAATTCATTGACATAACCAGAAGAATAACATTTTCTGTGAACCAACACAAGTGCAATACAAAGTAGTCGAATACATTTTCTCTTTGAATTAAAACATGTTAATTGGTGTATTTGAAAGCCCTGTTTCATTAATGTAGCTGAAAAAGTGTTTATCATAAATTGATGAGGACAACGTCAAGTTGGTTCTCTCACCACCTGCTGCAAGACCAGTATGATAGCTAAGTCCTTCAGGACTCAGCCACCTTAGTAATAGAGGTACTGAGCCACTCTTAATGATGAACATTGGAGTGCCCCACACCGTGTACATTCTATGCTGTTATTACCTTTAGTACTTCCTCCAAGTGCTATTCACATAAGAAGACATTGTTGCAAGGCCCTCCAACATTAAACCATTCATGTTTGAGCAAGATTTGCAAAACAGTTTGTTCCCACATGCAGCAAGACCCGGACAATATGCAGGCTGGGGCTGATAAGCGGCAAGTAACATTTGCACCACACATGTTTCAGTCAATGACCATCTCTAAGAAAAAAGAGCCTTTAACATTTAATGGTATTTCAATCAGCAAATCCTCCACCATCAATATTCTGGGGGTTCCCATTGACCAGAAGCTTAACTGGATACTATGGCTACTTATGGCTACTAGAGCTAGTCAGAAGCTGGGAATTCTGTGACAAGTAACTCACCTCCAGACTTCCAAAACCTTGTTCACCATTTACAAGGTGGAAGACAGGAGTGTGACGGAACACTCTCCATTTCCCTGGCTAAGTGCAGGTACAACAACATTCAAGGAACTCAACACCATTGAGGACAAAGCAGATTAATTGATATGAACCCAACACCTTAAATGTTTACTCAGCCACCACCGCTGCCCTGTGTGTATAATCTATAAGATGAACTGCTGGCTTTGCTTTGCAGTGAGGTCCACATCCCATAAGCAATTTTTTAAAAAAACTGACTTTATTTAATTGAAAAGACTTTTAAAAATGACACTGAATCATTCACCATTTCATTGGTATGCATTGGTCAGTCCCTGAGCAAATTAAATGTATCTTACTGTATCAAAACTTTTAAAATATGCCTACTTGTGCCTGTGCGAATAAATTTGAAGAATGTCATTAAATATCTGCAAACGGATGCAATCAGCAGAAACTCAGTAGGCTGAATTTGTTGCCTGTCGGGTGGGCAGGCTCGACCCAATCTCCAGCGGGCGGGGAGCCGATCCCTGCTGGAGAAGCGGGCCTCATTTTAAGTGGGCAGGCCAATTAAGGCCCACTCAGCGTGACGTCTGCCGGGAAGCACTATGTGCTTCCTGTGTGGGTGGGGGGAGGGGGGGATTTCCCCAAATGCGAGAGTGCGCTCATTCACGCATGCGCACAAAAGTGCGCACATCTCCCTGAGACTAAGTGCTGTCTCAGGGAGATCGCTGAAAGGTTTTCAAACTTTAAAAATAGAAAAATTAAAAAATCAGTTACATGTCCCCCTCATGTGACAATGTCACACGAGATGGGACATATTAATAAATTGAACAAAAACTTTAATAAACCTTTTAAAACCGACATGAAGCCGCATCCCGCTGGTGGATGAGGTTTCATGTTTTTTCAGAAGCCCACTGGGGCTCCTGGCCTGCTCACCAGCCTTAAGGTTGGACGGGTAGGTCCTTTAATTGTTTTAATGATCCTGTCAATGTCCTCAATTGGCCACTGACAGGTCGGCGGGTGGACAGCTGATCGTGCTACCCCACCCCTCCCACTCCCCGCCTTCCTGAAGATTTAAATGGGGCGGAATGACATTGGGGGTTCCCTCTGACATCATCCTGCATCATTTTCGTGTCGGTGAACAGGCCCTGCCCCCGTCTCGCCAACGGAAAAATTCAGCCCACTATGTTTATCATTTCGATTTGGGGTTGGGTGGCATGTTTTTTGGGAGGGTTATTTTTTATTATTTTAAAACAACTGTTAAAGATTTTGGAATCTTGATTTAAGTTTGTCATAACTAATGCTTAAGTTGTCCTGGACTTTAGTGCTGGTTCGGATGACGTCACACATGTTGCACTGATAAAACTGGGACAAACTATGGAAGCTTGACCCACTGTTTCACCTGCTCTGCTTCATTTTTCAAAAACAATTCTCACGTTGTTCAGGGTAAAGAACAGGGATATTTCACTGCCATACTGAGGACATCACTATTACTGCAGCCTGAACGAAATGGCTGTGACCGCATCTTACTTGCTCCATTTGCATCTTCAACAAGATTCTTCTGTTGTTTCAGTGTAAGTAATAGTTGGTTGAAAGCTATAGGGCAGCACATAGGGAGCATTACTGTGACCTAAAGGAACTATCACAGAATCATAGAACTGTTACAGTGCAGAAGGAGACCATTCGGCCCATTGTGTCTGCACTGGGTCTCCAAATGAGCATTATGACTCATTGCCATTCTCCTGCCTTTTCTCCATAACCCTGAACATTGTTTCTATTTAAATAATCATCTAATAGCCTCTTGAATACTTCGATTGAACCAACCCCCACACTTCCAGGCAGTGCATTCCAGACTCGAACCACTTGCTGAGTGAAAAAGTTTCTTTTACATCACATTTGCTTCTTTTACAATCACTTTAAATCTGTGCTCTCTTGTTCTCGATCCTCTTATGAGCAGGAAGTTTCTCCCTATCTACTCTGTCCAACCCTCTCGTGATTTTGAACACCTCTGTTAAATCTCCTCTTAGCCTTCTCCTCTCCAAGGAAAACAATCCCAATTTCTCCAAAACTTCTCCAGCATCCGCAGTATTTTGCTTTTATCCCAACTTCTCCAATCTATTTTTATAACTGAAGTTTCTCATCGCTGGAACCATAAATTTCTTCTGCAAACCTACTAATGTCTTCACATCCTTTCTAAAGAGTAAGGCCCAGAACTGTACACAATACTCCAGCTAAGGTCTAACGTGTGTTTTATATAAATTTAGTATAACTTCCTTGCTTTTGTACTCCATGTCCCTATTAATAAAGCCTAGGAGACTGTATGTTTTATTAATTGTTCTCTCCACTTATCCTGGCACCTTTAATGAGTTATGCACCTATACACCCAGATCTCTCTGCTCCTGCACCCCCTTCAAAATTTCACCCATTATTTTATATTGTCTGTCCATGTTCTTTCTACCAAAATGAATCACCTCACACCTCCCTGCATTGAACTTCATCTGCCACTTATCTGCCCACTCCACCAACTTGTCTATGCCCTTTTGAAGTTCTATACTGTCCTCCTCGCAGTTTAAAACACTCCTAAGCTTCAAGGAAATTGTCCCCTGCACACCAAGACCTAGATCATTAATATATATCGGGAAAAGCAAGGGTCCCAATCCTGACCTCTGGGGAACTCCACTACAGACCTTCCTCTAGCCCAGAAAATATCCATTGACCATTGCCCTCTGTTCCCTACCATTCAGCCAATTTTGTACCTGCATTGCTACTTTCCCTTTTATTCCATGAGCTATAACTATTCTCACAAAACCATTGCGTAGCAATGTACCAAACACCTTTTGAAAGTCCATATATGCCACATCAACAGTATCACGCTCATCGACCCTCTCTATTATCTCATTAAAAAATTCCAGCAAGTTAGTTAAACGCGATTTTCCCTTATGAAATCCATGCTTGCTCTTCTTAATCAACCCACATTTTTCCATGTGACTAATAATTCTATCCCGAATAATTGTTTCTAAAAGCTTCCCCGCCACCAAAGTTAAACCTATAATTTTGTTGGGCTTATCATTACAACCTTTTTTGAACAAGGGTGTAATGGTTGCAATTCTCCAGTCCCCTGGTACCTCCCCTGAGTCTAGTGTTAGGAAATAGAGATAGTTTAAGTAACCAAATTGGTATTTGTAGGTGTTAGGGATGAGATTTAGCTTTAAAGTTTAAGTTTGATTTGTATTTCTGTGTCTCTGTGTTACGAAAGGTTAATGGAGTTTTAGTTTCAATTTAAAAGGGTGCTTGCATTTCTAATGAGGTTTTCTACGACTACTGCAGCTAAGTTAAACAAACAAGAGTAGAAGAATTGAACTGTTGCCTAGCTACAGGGAGGCAGAGAAACAGGTCCCTCCCACAGACACACACACAGAAGAAGAGAAACAGCAGTTTTGATTTGGAAGCTGTGGAGTTCAGTTGTTTTTTTTTTTGAAAGTTGCTGCCAGGAGAGACTGGAGAAAAGGGATAGAATTATTAGTCACATGGAAAAATGTGGGTTGATTAGAAAGAGCAAGTATGGATTTCATTAGGGAAAATCATGTTTAACCAAATTGCTGGAGTTTTTTAATGAGATAATAGGGTCGATTAGGTTAATATTGTTGATGTGGCATATATGGACTTTCAAAAGGTGTTTGATACAGTGCCACACAACAGTTTTGTGAGAATAGTTATAGCTCATGGAATAAAAGGGAAAGTAGCAATGCGGATACAAAATTGCCAATCCCAAGCTAAGGAAAACCCCAAAAATCCAGGATAGCGGAAGAGGGAAAAGTCCAAAAAAAGACCTTCTAGTCAAAGGAAAGACAGGAACCTGGAAAAGCCCCTGTTAAGTGAAGTTAAGAGTGAGGGGCAGAGAGAAAGGCTCCAAGATTCAGATTTAAAGATACAAAAGCTGAAGAAAAGAGGTTTAAAATGAGAACAGTTTGCAAGAGCCAAGAAAGTCCAAAGAGACAGCTGAAGGTCTGTAACTCTTTGCTATGGACATGTGAAACAGTGGTGTACTGTTGATGGCTGAGTTTGTGAGAGAGAGTGCATGGAAGACAGCTTGAATGCATGTGGTGACCCAGGGAAGAAGAACATCTGAAGGAGAGTTCAAAACCCTGGAGGTGAACCCTTGCGGAAGGCGTCTGAGAGAATGTGTTGGTATGGGAGAAAATTCCAAAGCAAGTTCTTGGAGAGTGGAGATTGGAAACCCTCGGGTGAAAGACGGAGTTCAGTGAGACTGGTTGGCTCACTGTGTGACAAGCATCTTGGGGGGAGTTGAAGAAAGATCCATAGCACCTGGGTGAGGTGACATCTGTCACTTAGTTTCCAAGTGTGGTGTGTCTGACCACAGGATGCCATAGGTTTACATGGACTGGTTATTTACTGCAAACATTAAAGTATAAGATAGCTGTTGTAATTTGTATTATCCTCACAAATCTGTATATATCTGTAAAGTCATAGTTGTGGTTGAAGGAGTATTGTAATGTCTTTTCTTGTTGAATACATTTTTTCTTGATAAAAGTTCACCAACTGACTTCGGTGACTGTTCAGTAGCCACTCTCCACATATCTCAACAGACAAATAAAAGTTAGGATCTATCAATCTGGGTTCCACCCTAGGATCAGGCTTGTCCAGTGGCAACCTGAGCTGGGGATCGTAACACTGAGGAAAGACTGGAAGATTATGGTCAATACCCCTGCAATTTCCAAACTAACCACAGGCATTCCTCCAAAAATATAAAAAAATATATATATACACATCTATGCAGGCAAAGTACCTCAATCTGGCTACCCGAAAACTGACTATGTCCGAAAACCAGACATAAGAACATGAGAACACAAGAAATAGGAGCAGGAGTAGACATAAGGCCCATCAACACAAAAACAGAATTACCTGGAAAAACTCAGCAGGTCTGGCAGCATCGGCGGAGAAGAAAAGAGTTGACGTTTCGAGTCCTCATGATTCTGTCGAAGGGTAATGAGGACTCGAAACGTCAACTCTTCTTCTCCGCCGATGCTGCCAGACCTGCTGAGTTTTTCCAGTTAATTCTGTTTTTGTTTTGGATTTCCAGCATTCGCAGTTTTTTGTTTTTAAGGCCCATCAAGCCTGCTCTGTCATTCAATGTGATCATGGCTGAGCTTGGGCTTCAACTCCATTTTCCCACACTCTCCCTGTATCCTTTAATTCCCTGAGAGACCAAAAATCTCTATCCCAGCTTTAAATGTATTCAACAATGGAGCATCCACAAACTTCTGAGGGAGAGAATTCCAAAGATTCACAACCCTTTGAGTGAGGTACTTTCTCCTCATCTCAGTCCTAAATGATCGGCCCCTTTCCTAAGACTGTGGTCTTGTTTTTTAGACACCCTGACCAGCGGAAACAATCTCTCAGCATCTGCCCTACCAAGTCCCCTCAGGATTTTATAGGTTTCAATGAGATCACCTCTGAGCCTTTTACTCTCCATAAGCCCAATTTATTTAGCCTCTAATGTTAGGACAACCCCCTCATCCCAGGGCCTAATCTAGTGAACCTTCACTCTATTGCCTCCAGTGCAAGTATATCCTTTCTTAAACGTGGAGACCAAAACTGCACACAATATTCCAGATGTGGTCTCACCAAAACTCTGTACAATTGTAACAAGACTTCTATATTCTTGTACTCCAATCTCCTTGCAATAAAGGCCGAATTGCTTACTGCATCTGCCTGCTAACATTCTGCGTCTGTGTTCCGAGTGGCTTAATGAAACCTTGACTCCACCCGACTCATAGTGGAATAGTTCGTAGAGTTGCTGCTTCGGTGCAGTGACAAGCTGAGTACTGATCAGCTTTGCACATCTGATGTTTCCCGTGCTCCAAGTCGATTAGTGAACCTTGACCCCAAACACAGGGAAGTGGGGAGGCATGACAGAGTTATTAAATCCAATGCGTGAGAAGTGAATTAATATCAGTGAAATGGCCATTAACCTAAAGTGCTTTGCAATCATATCATTTGGTTTCCCGCTATCCCCTATTCACTGAATGGAGGGTTCTGATTTTTTTCCCCGAAGCCTGGCAAGTTCCAAAATCAGGCATGGGCTCAATCCTGAGGTTGCCAGATTTAAACTACTCTTCCATTACTAACATTTTCTTTATTAAATGTCTGGTACTGATGGACATCCACTTAAGTACTCGCTGTAGTCTAGTCCCTCCATTAAACAAAACAAGTGACTAGACAGTCTTGCTAAATTAGTGAATTGAAGTGCACCAACTCTCTTGGACAAAAGTCTGACATTTACTCCCTCCAAAACACAGTGTTTCCATTCATTCTCATGCAGACAACACAGTGCTCCCATTCACTTTTTCTTTCTCTCTCTCTCTCTCACACACACAAACACACACTGCTCCCATTCATTATCTCTCACAAAGTGCTCCCACTCATTTTCTCTCTTCCTCTCTCACACACACTCATAGTGCCCCCATTTACTCACACACATACACACGCATACAGACATTCACACACTGTGCTCTTACACAAACACACACACACACACAATGTACCCATTCACTTTCATGCACAGTGTGCATGTTACATCACTCTTCTTGTTGTGGCTGTTGAATTTAAATTGTAGCCAAATTCTGATGTGTTATTGGGGCCTGACATACTATTTAAAAAGGAGCTTCCTGGCTTTGGACAAGTGACCTTGCTCTCCCCAATGTCAGCAGATTTTAACTGCCCTTCCAGCTTGTGTGGGTGTCTTGTGGTGCAATGTGTAGCAGCCCTGCCTGTTGTTCAGAAACTCCAGGTTTGAATCCCACCCCAGGACTTGATGGTCAAGGAAGGTGTGTTGATAATGAGGCTAAACAGGTTGAAATCATTACAATACACACCAATGACAGGTATTCAGAGTGGGGGAGATTCCTGGTCAAACATGGAGTGGAAAGAAAATTAGAGCCCCATTGCTCCACATTACAGCATGCATATAAAAGTGCATGTGGCCACAGCAAGTTGGGCTCCCAGTGTGAAATGTAACTCACGACCACCTTGTGTCTGGTTAATGAATTTACCCAATGTGCCATTAGGAGAGCTGTAGCTCTTGTGATTTATCCGCTTTGGCCCAGAAGGTTGTTTAGAGATTCGAGAATATTAAATGATTTTAACAGTGAAAAAAATCACAGTTGGAAAAATTTCCTAGTGTTAGGTGTTCATAGTATAATTTCATAGTATAATGACAAAGTATGATAGATATGTTTGCCATGAGCACTGAATGCTCCATTTCTTTTTCATGCTCCTTGGTCATATGCATGGATATTCTACAGGGTGAGTCTCATTCACTGAGCAGGGCATTAGCTGCCTTATCCTATGCTGCCAGAGCTGTCTTTTTTCACTTTTGGGTGGCTGAGACAGTTGTCCTTGGTTGGCTTTGTTTACGTAGAACTTTAACAAGAGCCAATGGCTAGAGATCCAAATTCCACTTGATCAGTGTTTTCTCAGGGGTTGACCAGTATATAACATAGTGTGACAGAGAAGGTGATATGCTGCCTATCTTGACCAACACTTTTCCATAAATCACTGCCAAGAAGTGGGCAAAAGTACCAATAGTAAACTCAGCCTATATTTCTTTTCCCCTTTTCTACCACCTCCTTGACCTCTACTCTTGTGCCTCACTGTGTTAACAGCAGGCACAAAACTGACTCTCCGACATGACAGACAATACGCCACACATTTTCACCCTGTATTCCATCCCTTTGAATGTTTTTCTTTGATTAACCACAGATGCAATGGAATTGGATCAGCATCGAAATCTAAAGGCCACAGAGCCTTCTGAATTGGGGCATCAGTTTCCTCTGAAAATACTGAGGGATCAGGGTCAGAAAAGCACAGCAGCTTTAATGGCTAAGGTACAATCATTCAAACCACTTACCTTTCTGGCCCCAATCCTCTGGTATTTTCAGAGAAAACAAGTGACCAGAGTTGGATTAGACCTGTAGCCTTATTCAAATGTAAATATTCCAATGCAGAGCTGCAGATAATATATATCATCTAACGGGTAATTCATTGATAAAAAGCAATTAACTTCAATTTGAAAATAATTTGTTCAGAATGCTTTATAGTTCAGAGCTTGCCACCGTATAATGACCTGACTCTATTCAGACATTATATCACATGGCACAGCATCAAATCTGCGATCTTCCTGGTTTGTGTAATCAGTGATTATGGCTTTGTTGAATGTTGGACTGTACCTTTAAGTGTCATCCTGTGATGTAAGATTACATGACCTGTGTAAACCAATGTGTTGGCAGCACGGGCAACCTCCACAGTCACTTTAGAGATGGAGTTGAAAGCACATGTGTAGTTGCTGATAGCTGTATTGTAAATAAATCTAATTTTTCCACTTAGAATGTTGTCTGCAGATCAACTCTATTACAAATAGGTGATTCAGCTATACTATAACATAAGGCTACTACAAAATTAGCATAACTCATGTTAAGAAATTCTTTGGAAGCTGCTCTCCAAACTCCCTGCTCGCCAACCACCACCAACCCCATCGCCCCAACACACTGCCCAGCATCCCCACCACTGCTAGCACTTTGCCTCAGAAATGCCGTTGAACATGTAATGCACCCCCCTGATTAAGAATAGAAATATTGGGCTGGATCTTTCACATAGCAGTGAATGTTCAGCACCAACCATTCTTTAGACTTGTACTTAAAATTATAAAGTTTCTCGGGGCTTTTTCATGGCAAGTTGCCGTCAGCCAAACATTCGAACAGTGCAGCATCTTCTTTAGGGCACCTGAGACCTTTGTGAACAGGGCAGCAACTGTGTATTCCCTTAACCAGTCAGACAAAAAAGCATTAATGAGCAGCACAGAGGTTGAACTAGAAAGTGTTCAGCATATTTAATCCAATGTCAAATTAGGTAAAGAATGCAAAATAAATAGATGGAAAGAAAGATTGGACTAAGGAAAAGATAAAAGCAACAGGAAGGGAAGGTAAAAATATTTTTTAAAGCCTCCAGCAGTAATTAAAATCTGAAGGAATGAGATTCCACACTTATGAAAGTAAATTTCCAGTTTTAGAGAGGTTGTTTGGCAGTCATTAAGACCTCTCACACTGTTAAAAGGGTGCTTAGATGGGAATAAACAAGTCCTAACTCTTTTAGCTAAGTTTAGCCTTAACGCTAAGATAAGTACAGGAATTTCCCACCATGTTTCAGTGGTGAGTCAGATGGCAAGGTGTTGCTTTTGGGAAGCTACTGGAGGAACAGATAGACCAAATTCTGAATTTCCATATTTAATTGTGCACATGTAGTCAGAAGTTGCAGTCTGATGTTCACATAAATTACTGAGTGCCATTAGCCTCAGTGTTATTTCTACTGTAACATCAGTGCAGTAGGTAAGTCTGAGGCATTTGCAATAATTTTCAGCAAGAAGTTCCACAGATGCCAGTCTTCAGCCACTTCAATTCACTCCACATGATATCAAGAAACAGCTGAAGGTGCTGGATACTGCAAAGCCTATTGGCCCTGACAACATTCCGGCAATAGCACTGAAGACTTGTGCTCCAGAATTTGCTATGCCCCTGGCCAAGCTGTTCCAGTACAGCTACAAAATTGGTATCTACCCAGCAATGCAGGTATGCCTGGTACACAATTGCCCAGGTATGCCCTGTACACAAAAAGCAGCACAAGTCCAACCTGGCCAATTGCTTTCTCATCAGTCTACTCTCCATCATCAGTAAAGTGATGGAAGGGGTCATCAACAGTGCTATCAAGTGCACATGCTTAGCAATAACCTGTTCACTGCTGCTCAGTTTTGGTTCTGCCAAGTCCATTCAGCTTCTGATCTCATTACTGTCTTGGTTCAAACATGGACAAAAGAGCTGAACTCCAGAGGTGAGGTGAGAGTGACTGCCCTTGAGGTCAAGGCAGCATTTGACAGAGTGTAGCATCAAGGAGCCCAAGCAAAACTGGAGTCAATGGGGATCAGGGGGAAAACTCTCCGCTGGTTGGAGTCATACCTAGCACAAAGAAAGATGGTTGTATTTGTTGAAGGTCAATCACCTCAGTTCCAGGACATCACTGCTGGAGTTCCTCAGGTTATTGTCTTTGGCCGAACCATCTTCAGCTGCTTCATCAATGACCTTCCTTCCAACATAAGGTCAGAAGTGGGGGTGTTCGCCAATAATTGCACATTGTTCAGCACCATTCACAACTCCTCAGATAGTGAAGCAGTCCAAGTCCAAATGCAGCAAGTCCTGGACAACATCCAGGCTTGGGCTGACAAGTGGCAAGTAAAGCTCACACCACGCAAGTGCCAAGCAATGGCCATCTCTTACAAGAGAGAATCTAACCATCGCCCCTTGACATTCAATGGCATTACCATCATTGAATCCCCCACTATCAACATCCTGGGGGTCACCATTAACTAGAAACTGAACTGGACTAGCCATATAAATACTACGGCTGTAAGAGCAGGTCAGAGGCTTGGAATCCTGCTGTGAGTAACTCACCTTCTGACTCCCCAAAGCCTTTCCACCATCTACAAGGCCCAAGTCAGGAGTGTGATGGAATACTCTCCATTTGCCTGGATGAGTGTAGCTCCAACAAAACTCAAGAAACCTGACACAACCCAGGACAAAGCAGCCCACTTGATTGGCACCCCACCCATAAACATTCACTCCCTCCACCACCGACATACTGTGGCAGCAGTGTTTACCATCTACAAGATGCACTGCAGGAAGTCACCAAGGCTCCTTCAACAGCACCTTCCAAATTCACGACCACTACCATCTAGAAGAACAAGGGCAGCAGACATATGGGAACACCACCACCTGGATTTTCCCCTCCAAGCCACTCACCATCCTGACTTGCAAATATATCGCTGTTCCTGGGTCAAAATCATGGAATTCCCACCCTAACAGCACTATGGGTGTATCTACACCACATGGAATGCAGCAGTTCAAGAAAGCAGCTCACCACCTCCTTCTCAAGGGCAATTAGGGATGGGCAATAAACGCTGGCCTAGCCAGCGATGTTCACATCCCATGAATGAATTAAAAAAATGTGGCCCATTATAATTTGATACAAATAATGTGAACATATTGTATGACATATTTCATGTAATTTCTGCCTTAGCTTCAGTGCTAATGAATGGCAGAGATCCCTTTAAAAATGAAGTGGCTAAAAAGCCTTTGTAATTGGTTTTGTAATTGCATAGGCTTAAGATTACATTTCACATGGGAATATTTGCAAAGTGATTTCCTGACACTCTTGAATTTAAGAATGGCTAATCTGTAAATATCTTCACCAGTGTCTTGGAATGAGCCCATGGAATGAAAATTCAATGCTATGGTGCCCATTATAGCAACAGACACAGCTGTTCTTGTGGTAGGTTGTTCTGTAGGTGGTACACCAGTAACTTGGTGCCAACCTCCCCTGTCAAGCATAAATTGTAAAGCTAGATTTTCTCACACATACTCAAGTAGAGATTGCTGGGTATGTAGTCTTGGACCTGGGCCATGTTTGACTGCAAGCTTACTGTATGAAGTGAATGTATGCCATCCTTTCCTCTTCTCTCACAACTCTTATTCCTCTAAATCTATGGCACCCATTAGAAGGTGCATTGGAATGCCTATGCTGAGTAGTGTGGTTACAGCATGGGTTGCAGCTTTTGTCAGCAACATTGTGGTGGCTAGAGGTCTGTCCATAGGAATTTTGTAATATGAAAATACAACAATAAGCTGCAGAGAAAAGTAATGTAAGAAAAATAACAGAGAAACTAAAGTTCATTGACTCAAGCAACAAGCCAATTGAATAGCTGTACAAATCCGGGAGCAGGCACAGCTTTATGACTTCAAATTCTCAAGTCAGCAGCATGCATTGCTAGAAATAGTGGTCTCAGAATTGGTTCACACCCAAGTTGAGAAGTGAATCCATGTGCCAAAACTTTCTTGCTCCTTGGCTCCATGTTCAGTTGAGCAACTTTTATTTATCTTTTACTTACTGTTGAGGGCCACTAGTTTGGTTGTTATATACCCAAAGAATGGATGCCTGTATGAGACAAACTGCAGTTGCTCACAACCAAATAAGGCTAAAGGCTTAGAAAGCAATGTCAGAAAGAAAAAAAAAATGCTTACATTTATTCATTACCTTTTACAATCTCAGGATGGCCCAAAGCACTTCACAGTCTCTACAGTACCTTAGTCACTGTTAGGCACTGGATTTGCATAGGACATATGCTTAATGCTAGTTTCAGACTTACCACATTGAAAATTTGGGTTGTCAATTTAACATGTGCCGCTCCCCTGGACACACCTGTGTGCACACCATATGCCATATTTTAACATCTTTTTGTTATTTTTTAAAATATTTTTGGAATATGCTATAATTCTGCTTTTGAAATCAATAGTAATTTCTTCAGGGTTTGAGATACTTTAAGTATTAAATTTGGAGCCTATTGGATGCTGTAAATGTAGGAAATTGGGCATGATTCAAGTAGGTTCAAATTACAATACTTCATTTTTTAACCTATCACAAAATAACATGTGATAGGGTGTATTAGGTCACCCTGGCTGAAATAGAGTTGGGATCTCTTGCTTTCATAATTCATCCCTCAACTAGAGTGGGAAACTGACCATGCCAATTCAATGAGACTGAGCCATTATAATAAATTCCATGTTTCCCAGGAGCAAATGTATAAAAGAGAACACAAAGGCCAGGACATTTTGAATGGTGGAGTTTCCCTTCCCACCATCTGAGGAGCTGGTGGCAAACACATTCCCGCCCATACTGCCTGCCCTGCAGGAATTTCATGCTCCAATGAGTATTTATTGACAGGAGGAAGTCCCATCGCAGAGAGCTGCTGGCCAACCTGGTTGGCCAGCAGCTCTCTAATCCCCACATCACCAGAACCTGCAGTGGACAGAACTGGGATTGCAAGCAGTCCCCAGAGCCAAAGGGCAGAATCATCCGCAAGTGCGTTAGTGGATGGGTAAAACAACATTTTATGCCAGATCATCCCAAACCTGCGACATTACTTATGCATTTCTGGGAAACACACCATTTCCATGGTGGGCGGGCTCAGATTCGCCTGCCATGTCATCACCTCGCCACTTCATTTCATCAGGCACTGCATTTAAAGTACAGTCATGCTCAGTGCTTCCAGCCCAGGACTGCAGCAAAGAAGGCATGGCCCCAAAAGACAAGAAGACTGCAGCCCATGAGCGCCTTTTAGACGCTGTGGTGGCTTGTTGTGATGTCCTCTACCTTCTTTCTGGCCGCAGGAGGGGCAGCTGCATTACCACTCTGGCTTGGTAGGTGATAGCAGTGTTGATCAGTGCCAATGTTGCACAGAAGAGGTTGGCCATCCAATGCAAATGGAGGATGAATGGTCTCATCTGTGCAGCCAGGGTATGGCAATCATCTCATCATTCTAAACTCACACACTCAAGCCCATCACACATTCACTGATCTGGTAGGTAGCAACCTGCCGTGATCCCCACTAAAAGTGATATGGTTCTGTCTGTGAAGCCTGGCGCTGATGACTGCGAGTGCTGACCAAAGCAAGGTAGGCAAACATACCTTGAAGTTCCGAGCGAAGTGCAGCCTGCCAAGTGCACGCCTTATATATGCCGTTGTGAAACACGTGGCATGTTTTCCCGCCAGGCGGACAATCCAGTGGGTGAGGGGATGAGTCTGGCGGGCTGCCTTTATAATGATATGCTGCTGTATTATAATGTGGTTCCCGATGCCCGATGGTAGGGAATGTGGCCGGCCGTCAGCAGGCAGAGCAGAAGATCGCAAGTTTCACGACGTCGTGAAATTTATTTTTGGCCTTATTGCCATATTGTTTGCTCACGCCACCGAGTATGCCTAATGCCGGTAGGCACGGAAAATCCCACCTAAGTCCCAGGAGTTCAGGAGCAGATAAGTTTTGGGGTTTGCAGGGTGGAGAGGGTAGCTGAGGCCTGGGGGGATGGACAGAGTGGAGATGCTGGGGAGGTGGGGAGGAAACCCCTTCAGGGGTCAGACCTTTTAGGACGGCACCCAATGCTGTTGCTGGTGGAGGCGCCTCCACCCTTCCCCGCCTGAGACCTGAACAAGGTTAATTTTCCGGCATCCCACTGCCCCTGAACATTACCTGTTAGCTTGCAAATTGAGGCTGGGTGGGAAACGGCCTTTAATATGGTCAATAATTTGGCTACTTAAGGGCCTCAATTGAGGGTTGACTGGCTTAGGCCTTGCCCGACCCAGCATAAAATTGTGGAGAGGCTGGGGAGCATGGGAACCTAGTGGGAAGGCCCTCCAGAAAATTTTACAGTCACTCCCTGCCAGCAAATCCTCTGGTGGAGACGTATAATTCTTCTCAATAAATGTAAGGATATGACAGTCTGTTTAGTAAGTGGAGAGTGGAGAGGATGGGAAGATATGCTTGCTGGTGGGATCATGTTGCAGGTAGCAGATGATCGTATGAACGTGGAGGCTGATGCAATGCCTCCATAAATGTAAGAGGAGTGAATGGTAAAGAGCAGAGGCCCAAGAAGTTGGTGTGGTCACGATCAAGGGGGAGATCCTCAGCTGAAGAAAAATTAAAGCATTTCAGAAATTCTAATTGAGAGTGATCAAATTGAAAAGATGCACAGAATATGTGAGAAAGGGATGGAGTCTTTACAGGCAGCAGAGTGGGAAGGAACATAACTCGGGTCGTTTACTTACCCTTGCCTTGCTCAAGAGTCTCAACAAGAGCAACTAATCACAGAGCCATTAATGTGCATAAGTAATTAAGGAAGAGTTTCCTGCACCTCTTTATGGCAACCTTAGGGTAGCAAGTAGTGAAGGTCGGCACAGGAAGAAATTAGGAAATGAGTTTCATGCTTGCCAATTAGTTGATGAATATTGTCTGATATAGATATTGAACACAACATAGACATTTTCTTTTCTTTAATTACATTTTCTTTTCTTCTTTCTCTGCTGACTCCTACCAAGGTCTTGCTCCATAGGCATTGCCTAGCCTCCAGTACATTGGCTGAGCAGCATTTCTTCATCAGTAAGCCTCAACAGTGAGTTGCAGCAAGATGCTTGATGGTGGAGGACAGTAACATCGCCAATTTGATCCCAGCACAACAGCTTCCTTTTTCAGCCTGACAAGCTATATTTCTGCCTGTCCCTCTGTCCCCATCCCATCTTCCAATCCCAGTCCTGGCTGTGTATTCACCATACCCCCCTGACCTTCCCCTCTCCAACGCTGAACGTTCAGTGCTCAGCAAAGGACTTAGTTTCATACCCTTACGCCCTCATCTCAATGAATTTCGGGCTCGGCCTTCGTCTCCATGCTCACTTCTTTGGGCAGGAGTCCTCTCCCCGTTCAACAGATCCTTTTACCGACCACCAATATTCTCCCTCCACCTGGACCTCTCCCTCTGGATTCTTACCTTCTCTTGATCTTTTCATTGAGAACTGTCGGCGTGACATTAGTCATCTCAATTTCTCTGCTCCTCTCACCCACTCTAACGTGTCTCTCTCTGAACTTGCTGCACTCCGTTCTCTCAGGTCCAACCCTGACATTGTCATCAAACCCGCTGACAAGGGTGGTGCTGTTGTTGTCTGGCGCACTGACCTCTACCTCGTAGAGACTGAGCGTCAACTCACAGACACTTCCTCCTACCTCTCCCTGGACCAAGACCCCACCACTGAACATCAAGCCATTGTTTCCAGGACTGTCATTGACCTCATCTCCTCTGGAGATCTGCCTTCCACAGCTTCCAACCTGATAGACGCCCAACCTCGGACGGCCCTCTTCTACCTCCTACCCAAAATCCACAAACAGGACTGTCCTGGCAGACCGATCATGACAGCCTGTTCCTGCCCCACAGAACTCATTTCTTGCTATCTTGACTCCCTTCTCTCTCCCCTTGTCCAGTCCCTTCCCACCTCCATCCGTGATTCCTCTGACACCCTACATCATATCAACAATTTCCAGTTCCCTGGCCCCAACTGCCTCCTCTTCACCATGGACGTCCAATCCCTCTACACCTCCATCCCCCACCGGGATGGTCTGATGGCTCTCCTCTTCTTCCTCGAACAGAGGCCCGAAAAATCTCCATCCACCATTACTCTCCTCTGCCTGGCTGAACTTGTCCTCACACTGAACAAATTCTCCTTTAACTCCTCTCACTTCTTGCAAATAAAAGGTGTGGCTATGGATACCCGCATGGGCCCCAGCTATGCCTGTCTCTTTATTGGGTATGTGGAACATTCCTTGTTCCAGTCCTACGGCCCCCTCCCACAACTCTTTCTCTGGTACATGAATGATTATTTCGGTGCTGTTTCATGCTCTCTTCAGGACCTGGAAAAATTTATTAATTTTGCTTCCAATCTCCACCCCTCCATCATTTTCACATGGTCCATCTCTGACACTTCCCTTCCTTTCCTTGACCTCTTTGTCTCAATTTCTGGTGATAGACTGTCCACCAATATCCATTACAAGCCTACCGACTCCCACAGCTATCTTGACTACAGCTCCTCACACCCCGCTTCCTATAAGGACTCCATCCAATTCTGTCAGTTCCTTCGCCTCCATCGCATCTGTTCTGATGATGCCACTTTCAAATCAGTTCCCCTGACATGTCTTCCTTCTTCCTTAACCGAGGTTTTCCACCTCAACATTGTCCGGCCCATCTCCCACGCATCCGCCCTCACACCTTCTTCTCCCTCCCAGAAACATGATAGGGTCCCCCTTGTCCTCGCTTACCACCCTACCAGCCTCCGCATTCAAAGGATCCTCCGCCATTTCCGCCAACTCCAGCATGATGCCACCACCAAACACATCTTCCCTTCACCCCGCCCGGTGGCATTCCGCAGGGATTGTTCCCTCCGGGACACCCTGGTCCACTCCTCCATCACCCCCTACACCTCAATCCCCTCCCATGGCTCCTTCCCATGCAACCGCAGAAGGTGCAACACCTGCCCCTTTACTTCCCCTCTCCTCACCGTCCAAGGGCCCAAACACTGCTTTCAAGTGAAGCAGCATTTCACTTGCACTTCCCTCAATTTAGTCTACTGCATTCGTTGCTCCCAATGCAGTTGCCTCTACAGACTGGGTGATCGCTTTGCAGAACACCTTCGGTCCCCCAGCAAGCATTACCCAGACCTCCATGTCGCTTGCCATTTCAACACTCCACCCTGCTCTCATGCAAACTTGTCTGTCCTTGGCCTGCTGCATTGTTCCAGTGAAGCTCAACGCAAACTGGAGGAACAGCACCTCATCTTCCGACGAGGCACTTTACAGCCTTGCAGACTGAATATTGAGTTCAACAATTTTAAATCATGAACTCTGTCCTCCATCCCCACCCCCTTTCCGATCCCCCCTTTTTTTTCCAATAATTTATATAGATTTTTCTTTTCCCATCTATTTCCATTATTTTTAAATGTATTTCCATCCATTGTTTTATCTCTACCTTTTAGCCTATTTCGATCCCTTCCCTTCATCCCAACCCACCCCCACTAGGGCGATCTGTATCTTGCTTGTCCTGCTTTCCACCCTTAATTAGCACATAGATAATATCACCACCTTCAACACCTCTTTGTCCTTTTGTCTGTGACATCTTTTGGTTATCTTCACCTATCACTGGCCCTCTATCCAGCTCTACTTGTCCTACCCCCCATTAAACCAGCTTATATTTCACCTCTCTTCTATTTTTCCTTAATTCTGTTGAAGGGTCATTTGGACTTGAAACGTTAACTGTGCTCCTCTCTGCAGATGCTGCCAGACCTGCTGAGTTTTTCCAGGTATTTTTGTTTTTGTTAAGCTATATTTCTTACAAGAAGCTGCAGTTAAGGGAGTGCATTTACCCGCTGAGCTATTTAAATTAGGAGTACATTAAAGAATTCAGTATTTTCATTTGACTAGATTAACAGTCTATTTGTAAAAGTCTGCTCCAAATCATAGCGAAAACAATTAACAGCTAAGGACCTTCTTTGTTAAATTCTTCCTCATCCTTTTCTCTTCAAGAGATTGGGAGCAACATCTTCACACATGTCTCGTTTCTGAATCACTTGGCTCATCACAGCAACCTAGAGGAACCAGACCATCCTGATGAAATAAATGACATCTGATTGAATAATTACATCCTGTTAAGTTTGTGAAGAATTTGGAGACTGTGCAAAGGAGATGTCAATCCCGCTTGAGGCAATTAGGAATAGAATATATCTGCTGTTCAAAACATCCTGTTGCTGTGTGGTAATTAAAATAAGGCACACCAAAACTATCTGTTTAATCCCGCATGTCAATTTTGGTGCTGTTACATACTGGAGGAAGCTGGTGATTATTGAGTGAAAAGGGGATCTTGTTGTCAGAAACGCTATCACTTGCAAGCCAGATGCTCCTGTTTTACAGTTATTCAAACAGATGATTTTCATTATAGAAGAATTGCACCACTGGATGTCACCAGTGGCTCACTCGCTTTTTTTGGTGCATAGATGCATTGGAATCTTTCAGAGGTGTAAAATAAGTGATTTGTAGAATTTGCATGAGTGGAAGTATAAGTGACAGGAGGGTTCGAGTACCATTCAAAACAGATTTTTCAGGCAAAATAGCTTCACTGTGAATTGTGGGGGTGGGGAGAGATGGAGGTGGGGGTGGTGGTGGGCTTGCTAATGTAATGTATAAAGAAATCAGAAAAAGCCTCAAATATTTCCAAGCAGCTTCTGACTGCTGTCAGATTAATAGTGACTGCACCATGTGGAAAGATGATGGCTTGGTTTAGTTTTCATTTGGTTAGTGCTAGTGTGTTGGTTAATTCAAATGTTCAGACCACGTACAATCCATTACTTGCAAGTAATTAAGTTCTAACTTGGCCAATAATGAGAAAGTTACAAGTGAGGAGTTGCTGCTAGGGAACGTGAAGCCTGTCTAAAATAAGTTTAATAAATTTGGTTAGAAATAATAAAAGAATTGAATATTTAATAACTGCCATGCCCTTGGCAAAGATAGTATTATTGTTGAGAAGGGAAGCAGTGGACTTAAGGAAGTGGGAAGGAGGCTGGATGCGTATGTGTGTCGGAAGTCCGGTCTAATTAAGATCAGTTGTTGTTCAGTTGATGCTGACACAGTGTGAGCACTGTCTGAGGCTAGATAAATAATCTCAATCTCTGATTGTTAATGAACACAAGATTCTTGGCAGCACGGCAGTTACAATGCCAGAGCAACACTGGGGCTCTCAACCACAAGATTGCTCTCAACCACAAGATTCACAAGCAAACAAAAAGCGTGGAAATGAAAAAAGGCCATTCAGCACATTGGGACCGGTCCTTCCACGTACAATGTACTAGATGCAATCACTCCAGTCATAGTTTCTAATCCACCCATTTAATCTCCAGAGGGAACATCCTGTAGAAATATTCTCTGATCCTTAAAGGTTATTAACTGAAGTTCCAGAACACTTATCCATTGTCTCATCTCTGTTATTCAATCTGGCATGCTACCTTAAAGCAATATTCACCCCAAACTTAGCATTTGATCATCATAGTCCATGTTATTACAATAAACACCTATTTAATTTTCAACCAGATATTTTTTTCAGTTTCTTTTTGAGGGGTTAATGATTGGGTTAACAATAAACTGGCTTTTCTGGGGTAGTTCCATTCATTTGTGAAAGAACGTCATTGCATACTGATAATAAGATTCATCCTACCCCATATATGTTTTGTCTGGTATATATGAGAATCAAAACTCCTGGAAGGAATTGATGGGTCCGAGACAGAAAATGGATGTACCTACAATTGGTCCAACTCATCTTTATATGCAACAGTGGTGGCTGTAATGACTTGATGAACTGGACAGGCTTCTAACTTCAAACAGGTAACTTTATTACAGAGCTCTTTTAGAAGATACATGCTTGATACATTATATCAGGAACACAACCAGGACCATTTCCAAAATTCTGCATGAAAACTGTATCTCTAACAGTAAATCTATATCATGATTTAATTTTTGATTACTCTGATTCTTCTCTACCTTCCCGTCCATGTTTGGAAACACCAGACTTAACGGTATATGTAGGCGGTGTTTCATCAATAATTCAGACAGCGTTGAACACTTAGTTGCATGACGAGTCGTACGATAATTGAGAAGAAAACGGGAAAGTCGAGTTCCTAGAGTACCTTCAGATAACTTCTTCATTCCTGATTTGAAAGGTTGCACTGCTCTTTCAGCTAAACCATTTGATGCTATTGTGCTGTTTTAATATGTTTAACTCCATTTAAACTCTTGAATCTCTGGAATTCTGGACTGGTGAAGACTACCTTATCCGAAATTATGACTTCTAGTAGACCATGTATACTAAGACATTGGCGCTGCTTTTGACTAGTTGTACTCAATGTTGGTGATCTAACTTCAATTACATCCATCCAATTAGAATGTGCATCGGCAGTCAATGAAAACATGGTGCATAAAAATGGACCTTCATAATCAATCAATTTGTAGTCTAACCCAGGGTCGACCAGGCCACTGCCACGGATGCAGTGAACCTTACAAATTCAAAACGGGCAACTCGTGTTGTTGCTGACAATGGAGACAGTGCTTGACCATGCTTTCAATGTCACTGTCTATGCCTGAACGCCAGACATAGCTTCGCACAAGCATTTTCATCTTCAATATGCCTGGATGCGCACTGTGAAGCACTGTCAAGTGTGGTTCTTTTCCTTGTGAAAGGATGGTGATTCTTAATTCCCACAACAAGATTCCATCTTGACAGCTTAACTCTGTTTTTCAGGCAAGGAATAGTCTTTTTCTTTAGACACTGGTGAATTTGACCACTCTTGCAATACAAGGCCTCGGACTTTTGACCAAATTGGATCCCAACTTGTCCAATTCCTTACTTGCTATGCACACACAGGTGAAGAGTCCAAGAGATTTAGCACAAGCACAACTTCTTGTTGCACTGGAGCATGTACTATGCTATCTGGTAACAGGGGATGACTGAGTGTATCCACATTTGCAATATGCAAGCCAGGATGGTGCACAAAGGTGTACTCATATTTAGAGAGTATCAAAGCCCAACATTGAATTTTTACCGATGTTATTGGTGGAATGGCTTTATTCTCAATGAATAAAACCATTAATGGTTTATGGTCCGACACAATGGTGAAATGTTGTCCGCGCAGGTACTGCTGGAATTTCTTCACTCCAAATATTATTGATTAACCTTCCTTTTCAAGTTGTGAGTAACCCTTCCCGGCTGCAGAGAGGGTTCTGAAGAAATAGCCAATTGGCCTTTCAGAATTAGCTTCCATCCTGTGTGATAACACAGCGCCCACACTGGAAGGAGACACGTCACAAGTTAATATTCATTTTCTCGATTGGTCATAATGTACCGGTAGACATGATGAATGTAATAGCTTCTCAATTTTACAAAGGCTTCTTCTTTTTGCAAATTCCTTGACCAATGATAATTCATAATATGTGTAAAGGCACTAATTGTTATGACCAATGCAGTTAGTACAGCTGAGTTATTTAAAAATCCCAGGAGGAAACTTTAAACAACTGTCAGAACATATAATTTTAAGTGTTATGTTTGAGATGCGACTCTAAATTCAGGAATCAGACCACCAGTTCTCAAGGTTTTACATTAAACTAAATGAAACATTTTATTAATTTACACAGGTTAAAATATATATACATATGGCTGTAAATTACTACTTTTATAACTTTAAACAAATTCCCAAACTAATCTCCATTAAGGCAACACCAACCCATAGACTTAACCAGACTCCAGACAAAGCATTTTCACCTTACAAATTCAAAATGAGGTTCTTTTCACTTTGGTTCCTGTGGAGACAGTTGGAGGCTCACAGCTGTCTTTTGATCTCACATTGCCTCTACCCTGTACACCCAAAAACTGCTGAAGTTATACCTACCACTTCCCATTGAATGTACATTCTCATTGTATCACAAGTCTCTTCTAACAATAAAATCCCTTTCGTAGTACCAATTTTATTAGTCATATAAACATATTGCTTGGTATCTGCTAGATAGGTGTCAGTTTTCACCCCACTGCTTGAATGCTCTATTCAAAAAATGCAAATGCACGCTATCTCTCTTACATATCAAAACTAATACTCATCAAAGCACGCAGATTAGCTGGCTTTAAGCTAATTAAGACACACCCACAGATGAAATGTCTATCTTAAAAGAAAACATTTTCCAATAATATATACATTAATAGCTTCACGACATCCCCCTCCTTATCAGAAAATGAACTGACATAATACTAAAAGACAGCTTCATTTCAATAACCAATTTCTCCTATACTTATTACACTATTACATTACCAGGTGCATGCATTAACATAACTATATATATATATATACATATACATATACACACACACACAAGTCCTTGGTATCAACAGAAATCACTCCATTTCAATGTCCAGTGGCAGAATTTTCTGCTTAATGTGCGTGGGGTGGGCCCTGCATGTCAGTGCGTAAAATGATGCGCGGTAATGTCGGGCGAGCATCACGATGTCACCGTACGCCTTCGCGATATCTTGCTGAGCAGGCGTGCGATTAAGTGCACCCACCATTAATTAATGGGCTAGTTAAGGCCCTTAAATCGTCGGGTCAATGCCGAGTTTCAAGTGCCCATGTGATCTTCGGGTCGGCGCACAGGCGCAATGGGCAGGCGGGTAAGAGATTTTTTAATAAAACTCATCCATGGGCGGGATAAGATGCCTCAGTGGGGTTGTCAATCTCCTCTGTGAATATTTATTGCAGAAAGTTTTGTAAACTTGTCTGTGTGATCTGTAGCAGTTCAGAACGAATTCCAATAGCTTTTTGTGTACTTTGAACCTTCCGGCCAGCACTCTGCAGTCAGTATCTTTATTGGGCCTGCAGTTTTCCAGAGGCCTCCCTTTAGCCTGGGTATGGGCTCTGACTTGTCCACTGGAGGCAGCTCCTCTGAGGAGGAAGGGAGGGATAGAACAAGGAGGAGGCCAAGAGTACACAAACTGTTTCCAGGGGAGCCACCTTTGGGAGTGCAGGTGCATGCACAAGGGGCACAGGGCCAAGAGGTTGTCCAAGGCGGAAGGAGCCACAGAAGATGCCACTATCCTGCTGCCAGGATATACAGGCGGCAAAGCAGCTACCTCAATATATCTGAGGTGCAGTGCCGAAGGAGGCTCCGACTGTCACGGGAGACAGTACACTACATCTGTCAGATGATTGGCCCTGAGATCTCTTCCAACTGTGTGGGCGGACACTCCATGCCAGCGACTATGAAAGTTACAGCTGCCCTCAACTTCTGTGCCTCTGGCTCCTTCCAAGGCTCGGCGGGTGATCTTTGCGGTGTCTCCCAATCAGCTGTGCACACTTGTGTCAAGCAGGTTCGAGCGTGTATTGACCTTCATCAACTTCCACTGGGACCAGGTAAGTCAGTCACAGCGAGCCAGAGGCTTCGCAACCATTGCTGGCTTCCCCACATCCAGGGTGCAATAGACTACAGACATGTGGCCTTCAAGGCACCAGCAGGTGAGCCCCGTGCCTTCGTCAACAGGAAGGGCTTCCACTCCATGAACGTGCAGATAGTGTGTGATCATAGGATGCAGATTTTGCAAGTCTGTTTCAAGTACCCAGGCAGCTCCAACGACGCCTACATCCTCAGGCACTCCTAGGTGCCAAGGCTCTTAAGTGCTCCGGCTCGGCTGGATGGATGGCTGTTGGGTGACAAGGGCTATCCCCTGCGAAGGTGGCTCATGACACCACTACGCCATCCAAAAACAGAAGCTGAGCAGCGGTACAATAGGAGCCAGGGCACCACAAGGGCTGTAGTGGAGACCCTTTTTAAGATGTGCTTCTAATGCCTGGACCGCTCAGGGGGCGCAATCCAGTACCCCCCAGATTGTGTCTCAGTGATAGTGGTTGCATGCTGCGCTCTCCACAATCTTGCACTGGAAAGGGGGGACACAGTGGATGATGAAGATATTGACGCAGTGGATGTGGCTGCTCATGATGAGTCCAGCACTGATTCTGAGGATGAAGAAACATAGGGGAAAGATGGGAGCCTAAACGCTGACCCAGGACTACACCGAGGAAGCAGAGACACCCAGGAGACTTTAATCCAATGAACCTTCAGCTAACTCCACACAAATGGATCAGGAGGACCAGCCTCGCCTGGCACTTCCATATTCAGTACTTAAGTGCTACATCTGCCACTTCATCAGCTGCAACTAAAGGCTTTGGACATAAACCTCATTGTCCACTCAAACACTCATGACGTGTATCTAAAACATAAAAATGCAGACCAAAGGAGCCACCCTCAACCATGGTAACACATCTGGTTTTAATTTTCTCCATCATAAGGTCACACAAAATGAACGCAAAACGTTTTTCAAGCATAAACAAATAATAATTCCCTAATCTTGGGCCAACACAAAAGCACCAGTGAGAAACCCATGGAGTGCCTAAGGTGCCTTATGCTTACATTTATGGGTGCTACGTCTTGGTGCCACCCCATTGCTTGGAGTGGCTTCTGAGACAGCCTGCTGACTCTGCTGTCCTATTGGCCTCGGTCACCTTGGCGGCCGTCCTCTGACCCGTGGAGCCCATGCTGGGCCCGCCTGGGAGGGATCTGCCAGGTCCACAGCTGGCATCTCCCCATTCGTCACAGCCTCACCCGATGAAGCGGTCACTGGGAGAGGGGCAGAACAGCTGGTGCCCAGGTCCGGAGCTCTGTGGGAGGAGCCTGCAGATATGACAGGCAGCTGCTCCACTGACGTGAAGTTGCCCTGAACCTCCCTGCTCACCATCGATGGATGAGCACTGAGCTGGGAAGCTTGAAGCCCACACCATCTCCCACATTGGCAATGACCAGCTGTGGCCACTGGCACTGTGAGGGCTTGCAGGTCCGAGCGTATCCCCAGGAGAAGCTGCTTGTTCTCCTGGAACCCCCTCTTCACGAGAGTCACCAACCTCTCTGTGGAGGAAGCATGATGCTCTGACATGAGCCTCATGGCATCACTCATGCTCCGCGTGGGTCCTCCAACACGAATACCAAATGAAGCATAGTCTCATGTATCACTCCCACACCCAGCTGCATTTCCTGCAGCTGCTGTAACACGGACAACTCAGGAGGCACATCATCACACACCAACTGAGCATGTGCCTGGTCCCCTGCAGTCGTCTGGCTGCTGGTGCCATCAGCACTCTCTGTCTCTGCCAGCTCCTTCAGCAATTGTGAAGTACCCTCTCCACTGTGCCCTGGGACACTAACCGATGTAACAATGCCCCCCGAGGTGCTAATCTCTGCACTGGTGCCTGCCTCGCAGAAATGGTGTGACACAGGTGACAGTTGAGGGCCCTCAGGTGTGAGATGGGGCATCTGGAAATGCTCCTGGTCGACAGGCTCTGATGATGCTGAAATTAACAAAGACAGCGGATCAGTTAGTGTGCACACAGTGACACACTTCATCCCTTTCCCCCTGGCTCATTATGCGCTCAAGCTTCCAGAACCTATGGAGACAAATATTGGTGGGGCAGCAAATAGTCAGGAGGAGACCCAAACATTACAGGTGGATACAGATGAGCTGGTCAGATGGCCTAAGGAATTCCAAATGGAATGTTATGTGGATAAGTGTGAGGTGATGCACTTGGGCAGGAGAAACAAGGTGTGGGAACACAAGAGAAATGGTAGGACCGTGGAAACTAATGAGGATCAGAGGGACCTTGCTGGGCATATCGATAGGTCCATTAAGGTATTGGGACAGGTACATAAGGCATTTAAGAAGGTAAATGCCACGCTTGCCTTTATTAGCTGAGGAATAGAATGTAGGAACAGGGAGGTCATGTTGCAAATGCAGAAATTGCTGCCGAGGCCACAGATATAGTTCTGCGTGTAGTTGTGATATGCGCTTCATGGGAGGGATGTGATTGGAATGGAGAGAGTGCAGAGGTCATTGACCGGGATGCTGGCTGGGATGGAGAGTTTGACTTATGAGGTTACATAGCATAGACTGGGGTTATTTCCCCTGGAGCAGAGGAGATTGAGGGGTGACATTATTGAGCTTTATAACATTATGAGGGGCATAGATAGGGTCGACAGAAAGGAACATTTCCCCTTGGCGGAGGGATGAGTAACCTGGTGGCATTGATTTAAGGTAAGGGGCTTGAGGCTGACAGTTGAGGTGATGAGTAACTTTTGCACACACCAATATGTGGATGCACTGCCTGAAAGGGTGGTGGACACAGAAACCCTCCTAAGATGTAATAAGTATTTGGATGTATAGTTGCGATGCCATGGCATACAAGGCCATGGGGATATTGGTCAGAAATGGGATAAGGCGACTTTGGAAGGTGCTTGATATGTGCATCTTTGAAGGGCCAAGGGACCTTTGTCTATGACCCACACGTCTGACTCTATCAGTCTGTGAATGAGCAGTGTTGCTACAAAAACAAATCAAACAATCGTCAGTGCTGTGGATGGTGGGAAGACAGAACGGATTTCACTGTTGGCCTCAAATACCTGGCCGCTCCATCCCAGCCTCACTGACACCTGTGGACATGGGCACATGGCACCTCTCAAGCTCCAGGGCCTCCTGCTTCATGCTTAAAGTCATGAGCTGGGCCTGGCCGCCTCCAGTCCGCGAATGCTCACAGGCATTGTGAGCATTCTTCTCCTGAAAAACAGGGAAGACCATTCATTGAGGCTAATCACACATGTACTCTGCACAAGCATGCCACACCCTAACCACAGTGACCCTTATCAGGCCTCCATTGCCTCCTCTGCCCGCTACTGCTGATCAGTCACACAGAGATAGTACGCCTGCTCCCAACCCCACCCCCTCCCCCCAAAGGCCACCTTGGACACATGCTGCGCCCATCACTTTAGGAAACACACGGTCTTAGCTCCTATAACAAGGAGGCACAACTACATGCAGCGTCGAGGGCAGCAGATGGCTCTTGGTCATGAGACCTTAAGGCTCCTCTTCCACCATCTCATCACTGTGAATAGGACAAGCGTTGGAGTTCTGAGTATGCGTCTAGCTGCGTCTCCTACAGGTTGCCCCCAGACAAGTCATGTGCGAGTAAAAGCAACACATGGTGTGGGGGAGAACTCATCTCCTCATGAACCAGTCAGGCTGATGTAAGCATGGGCACTATCTGCTTGCCTACCCAACATGACTCAATGCATTCATGACAGTAAGACTTGGAGGGGGTGGAGGCCCTCAAAGGCTAAGGCTACCTGCTGGGTTAAATGTCCAGCACCAACATGGTGCAACAAATCGTTGAAGCGCTTGTGGCACTGGATCCAGGTGCGCCGCACCACATCACGGGAGCTCACCACCTCCAACACCTCCTCCCAGGCATGTTTCGTCATGGGGGGGCTCCTCCTCGCATCCTGAGGGACCAACACCTCCTGCTGTGCTGCCACCTCCTCGAGGAGGGCAGCAAGGCAATTATCTGAAAAGTGAGGGGCACATTGGCCCCCTGCTGGCCTACCCTGCAGCCTGCCCTGCTCCTGTGGCAGACCTTGCAACTTGCCCTGCTCCTCTGCCCTTCCCTCCAGCATGTCCTGCTCAGCAGACCCCCTGCGGTGTGACCTCGAAGTGGCCATTGTGAGCAGCCTACAGGAGGCTGCCAGGCCTTCCTTTAAATAGACTGCCGGGTTGCCATTGGACTCGGCGGCCTGTGCATGACCGCCACCACCCGTGCACTCCTGCTATTCACGGGAGTTGGAAATGCACTGGGCAAGCCCTAGTTGTCCCGCCCGTGTAAAATTGTGGCACATCCCCGACCGTGGGCGCTGTTTGAGTCAGCGCCCGCCCGCAGCCGCTCTTGTCCCACCCACCCGACAGGCAGAAAATTCTGCCCCAGGTTTCTTTTAAATATCCGTTTTTCCTTTAAGCTTCAAACTTTTGATAACGCATCTGTGAACAGATTTTCTCTTCCAGCAATCTGTATAATATGTGGATTAATGGTTATAATAAAAGACTCCATCTGAAAAGCCTTGCACTCCTGTCTTAAAATTGTCCAAAAACTTCAAAGGATTATGGTCTTCAGAAAGAAATGTTTCTGATGAATTGTTTGCAACATAAATTTCAAAATGCTGCAAGGCTAACACCAAACTCAGTCTCTTTTTCGATCATTGAATATCTTCTCTGTTGTACATTCAGCTTCTGTGAAAACTACCCTAACTGTTTTTCAATTCCAGTGGATTGTCCTTGTAACAGTACAGCCCCAATGCCTATATCGCTTGTGTTAACGGCCAACTTGAATTCCTTGGCATAATTGGGTACTGCCAACACTGGTGTTGTAGTTAATACAGTTTACAAACTATTGAATGACTTCTGACACTCCAGTGTCCATTGAAACTTCTTATGCTTTTTTAACATTTCAGTCAGTGGAGCAACAACTTGGCTAAAATTTCCACTAAAACCCATTCGTGCCCAGAAATCTCAAAACTTCTAGATTTGTTGTAGGCACAGGGAAATCCATGATACTTTTGACTTGCGCACCTCTCGGAACCACCTTACCATGTCCAACAGTATGGCCTAGGTATGTAACTTGTGCTTTTGCAAATTCACTTTTAACCAAGTTCATCACCAAAGTAGCTTCTTGTAGTCGAGTAAATAATTCTTCCAGATGCTGTAAATGCCCCTCCCACATCTGACTGAAAACAATTAGATCATGAATATAAACCGCACAATTGCTTAGACACGTAATTACTTTGTCAGTCTTTGCAATATCGCAGGTGCATTCTTCATACCAAATGGCATGACTTTAAATGGATATCGTCGACTTGGCGTTACGAAAGCTGATATCTCCTTTGCTCAGTTGGACAATGGTACTTGCCAATATCCTTTTAGCAAGTTAATCTTTGTGATAAATTTCGATTGTCCCACTTTCTCAATCCAATCCTCCAACCATGGTATGGGATATGAATCCGCTTTTGTCACCACATTCACCTTTCAATGGTCCACACACAGCCTTTGTATTCCATCTGGTTTCAGTACCAATACAACAGGCGAACTCCATTCATTGCAACTAGGCTCAATAATATTGTTTTTAAGCATGAAATCAATTTTTGTACGTACTTGTGATAACTTTGCCAGAATTAATGTTTAAGGATGTTGCTTTATTGAAGATAATATTCCTATACATACATCATGTAAAGCTAAATGTGTCTTTCCCAACTTATTTCCGCAAATATGCTTGTGTGACTGCAATAGCTTTTCCAAATCACCTTGACACTTGCTTGGAAGGTAACTCAAATTTCATTTAAATTGTCAAGCACCCCCTCAGTATCCAATTTGATTAGAGGAAAATCAATTCCAGAGTCTTGCACTTCTATCTCTTTTTCATCATCCACCATCACTAATACCTTTTTATTCTTCTTCCCTGTCAAAGCACTTTTTAAGCATACTTACATGACACACCCTCTGCTTCTTTCTTCTATCTGAAGCATTTATTAAATAATTTACTTCTCTCAATTTATTTTCAATCCTGTAAGGCTCACTAAATCTTGCATTTAATGAATCACCTAGAACTAGTAACAAAACTAGTACTTTCTCTCCAGAAACAAAACTGCAAATTTTAGCCTTCTTATCTGCTTTCACTTTCATCACTTGTTGTGATATCTTTAAATGTTCCCTAGCCAACTCACATGCTCTGTTCAATCTTTCCCTGAAATTTGATATGTAATACAGGAGAGTAGTATCTGAATTTTGACCCACCAATTTCTCATGAATCAATTTCAGTGATCCCCTTACCTCATGACCATAAACTAGTTCAAAAGGGCTAAAAGCAGTTGATCCATTAAATACATCTGTAATAGCAAATAACAAAAATGGAATTCCTGTAACCCAATCCTACGCATAATCATGACAGTATGCTCTTATCATAGTTTTTAAAGTTTGATGCCATCTTTCCAAAGCTCCTTGTGACTCCAGATGGTAAGCTGATGATTAAACTGTTTTATTCCCAAACTGTTCATTACTTGCTTAAGCAGCTGTGACATGAAATTTGACCCCTGATCTGATTGTATTTATTTAGGTAAACCATATTTTGTGAACATTTTAATTAACTACTCCAGAATCTTCTTAGTTGTAATATTTCTTAAACGTATAGCTTCAAAAAACCTGGTAGACACATCTATTATAGTCAATAAATACTGATTTCCAGTTTTAGCCTTAGGGAGGGTCCTACACAATCAATCATGACCCCGTAAAAAGTTCTTTAAATGTTGGTATTGGGATTAAAGGCACCGGCTTAATCATTGCTTGTGGTTTTCCTGTTATTTGACATGTGTAGCAGATTCTACAAAATTTGACTACATCCCTATTCAATCCTGGCCAAAAAATACCCTCTGCATCTTTTCCTGTGTTTTTGTAATTCCTAAATGTCCCCCCATTGGAATTTCATGAGCAATCCTCAGAATCTCATTTCTATACCCTAATGGGATAACAATCTGATGCACCTCCCTCCAGCTTTCATAAGCTGAGACATGATCTGACCGCCATTTTATCATCAGAATACCTTCCCGAAGATAATAACACACTGGAATACAGTTTGTTTTCATTTCTGAATAAGCTTTCTGATATAACTGTTTTAATTGCAAATCATTTTTCTGTAACTCCACTAACCTCTTTGAGTTAAACTTTTCTGCTGAACTGTCCTACATTCCTTCCCCTTGAACAATGTTATAAAATACAGAATGCCTTTGAACTGTCTGCTTTTCTTGTTTATCTTGTTCTTTGCTATTGGCCTTTGATCTCATTATAACACAATCAGGAAACAATCCAGGATGTTCCTCTGTTGCACTTCTGTTGAAAACACTTCTACAGGCTGCTCAACCACCCGAGGCATCATCCATATTTGCAATACAGCTATATCATTACCCAGAATAAATTGAACCCCTGCAATGGGGAATTTGTCCACCACTCCAACTATAACTTCACCAGTCTTCCATTTTCTCTTTAGATTTATTTTCCACGACAGAATAGATTTAGCTTCTCCATGAACCCCACTTATTACCTTCTCCTGCAATATTCCCTTTGAACAACAAACATCACTATCCCACAACTTTAAGAATTAACTAGCCTCTAAGTCCGTTAAAATGTTAACATCTTTACCTATACCACCATGTATACATGGAAAGACTTTCCCTTCACGTACAAAAATCTTTAAATATTTCTGCAACCTGCTCCCTATAATTCTCTTGAGTAAACTGTGAACACAATCCCACTTCTTTACCTTTCAGATTCTCCCTGTTTCACCTGTACACAAACCATTGTTTTTTGCTGTGCCATAGTACTTTTACTTCCAGAGCTTTTCTGTACCCACAATAATTGCCACAGATTTTTCCTGCAACCTCCAACACACTGACTTTGTGTGCCCCACTTTATTGCAATGAAAACACCTCAAATTTTGAACATCACTTCTATCTTCAGCACCTCCCTTTTTATTCTTAGAAAAAACTTCCTGGGAACTTCTACTTAGTCCTTCTCTTCCCTGACTTCCTTTCACCTCACCACTTTTTATCCTTATCCAATTTGAAAGGGTGATGGAAGAAAGGGTCAGTTCTATGAACTAACTCATAATCATCAGCTGTCTGCTGCTTGTCTTACAGAATCAATCCTCTGTTCCTCCACATGAGTTCTCACTACTGAAGGGATTGAATCTTTAAATTCTTCCAAAAGAATTACTTCCCTAAGAGCTGCATTGGTTGTCCCTATTTTTAATGTCCATATCCATAGTCAAATTTACTTTGTTTTACTCTTTCAAATTCAATATAAGTTTGCCCAGGCTGTTTTCTCATATTCCTAAATTCCTGCTTGTATGCTTCAGGAGCCAACTCATATGTACTCAGAATAGCTTTTTTCCCCCAAATCATAATTCATCAATTTGTCTTCTGAAAGCAAAGCATATACCTCAAGTGTCCTACCTAACAACTTAGACTGCAATAATAATGTCCGGTTTTCCTGTGGCCATTTCATCTGTTTAGCTAACTTCTCAAATGAAATAAAGAATGCTTCAATATCTGTTTCCTCAACCTTTGGAAGAGCTTGTACAAATTTAAACATATCCCCACCGAGTTCTACTCTAGAGATAAATCTTCTCTCACCAACTGGCATCTCTTTTCTACCTGCCAACATTTTCAGTCGGAATTCTCTCTCTCTCTCTCTCTCTTTCTCTTTCCTTCTTCTCCACCTTCCCAATTTCTAATTCCCTTGCTTCAAATTCAAGCTTTTACAGTTCCTTTGCTTGTTCAAATTCAAGCATCTTCATTTGTAACTGAAGTCTCACTACCTCCAGCTGCGACTCACTAGTGTCAGGTTTCACTTCTAACTGTAGATGCTGTGCTACACTTTTAATTATATCTGATTTCCTAGCCCTCCAATTTTAACTTATCTGCCAACTCTGTTAACTTGCTTTTGCTTATTTTCTCCAACCCAATCAGAGTTATCTCTTCTACTCCCAGGCAAGTCTTAGCAATTGCCAAAGCTACCTTGCTGTCTCACCACTTCTAAAATACCTCACTGACTCCTGAATACAAAGTGCCTCTTGTACTCATAAGCTTAAGATTTACCAATTCCTAACCAATCAAGAAATTAGAAATACAATCTATGCCCAGACGAGCCCCCAATTTTTATATCTGATGCAGTTGGTACAGCTGAGTTATTTAAAAATCCCAGAGGGAAACTTTAAACAACTGTCATAACCTATAATTTTAAGTGTTATGTTTGAAATGCAACTCTAAATTCAGGAATCATTCCACCAGTTCTTGAGGTTTTACATTAAACTAAGTTAAACATTTCATTAATTTACACAGGTTAAAATTCATAAACACATGGCTACAAATTATTACTGTCATAACTTTAAACAAATTCCCAAACTAATCTCCATTAAAGCAACAGCAAACCATAGACTTAACAAGACGAAGCATTTTTACCTTACGAATTCAAAATGAGGTTCTTTTCGCTTTGGTTCCAGTGGAGACAGTTGTAGGCTTACAGCTGCCTTTTGAGCTCACATTGCCTCTACCCGAAAACTGCTGAAGCCATACCTACTACTGCCCATTGAATATACATTTTCAGTATATCACTAGCCTCTTCTAACAATAAAACCCCTATCATAGTACCAGTTTTATTAGTGATATAAACATATTGCTTTGTATCTGCTAGAAAGGTATCAGTTTTCACCCCATTTCTTGAAAGATCTATTCAAAAAATGCAAATACACACCACCTCTCTTACATATCAAAACCAGTACACATCAAAGCACCCAGACTAGCTGGCTTTAACCCAATTAAGACACACCCACAAACTAAACCTCTATTTTAAAAGAAAAATATTTTCAAATAATATTAAACATTAATATCTTCATGAGACTAACACTGATAAGAAATTTGGCAAGAAGCGACTATAATAATTAATCATGCCCAAAAAAGACTTGAGTTCAGTGACACTGATAGGAGAGGGCACCTCTTTTATTGCCCTGACTTTTTCCTCTACTAGATGCAACCCCTGGGCATCTATCCAGTGACCCAAGTGAGTGACTTCTGGCACTTGGAATGTGCATTTCTCTTTCTTTCTCACAGTTAATTTGTAGTCCCCACAAATGCAAATAGTTTGAATAGGTTTCATCACAGGGACAATGGGTGCTGCCCATTCCGAAAATTGGATGGCTGGATGATGCCTAGTTTCTCTAAGCAGCACAATTCTGCATCCACCTTCCCCCCTAGGGCATAAGGCACAGGTCTGGCCTTAAAGGAGTAGGGCATCATCTCTGAACCTACATATATTTTTGCTTATAAGTCTTTTATCTTTCCCAATTCATCACAAAATACATTGTCATATTTCCTTAACAACTCAAGAATTCCTCCTGTTCTCTATTGAAATATTTCTGACCAGTTAAGCTTAATTTTGTGTAACCAGTCACAGCCCAGAAGACTAGGCCCTTCATCTGCTACAATGATCATTAGAAGCTGGGCTGTCTGTTGCCAATAGGACACATGTCCTTTACCTGTATGGAGTCTCTAGTGTATTCAATTGAACAGTAGTTTGCTCCAGATTCAATGGCTGTGTACCTTCATTTAGGTATTTAAATGTATGTTCTCCCACCATTGTGGTTGATGCTCCCATGGAGGATATCTACCTGCGTGGCTAATGGTTTGTCATTCACTTGAAGGGTGATGGTTATTGGTTTGGTTTCTACTGCTTTGACATTTTACAGGGAATAAATATCGGTATTGGCAGCTTCTGGTTTTGTTATATTATTCATTTAAATCATATTGGCCTGCTATCTTATGGGCTGTCTTGATTTCACCCTGCATTGCTTTATTACGCGCCCTTTCTTCTGACAGTAATGGTATTCTGCCTCCTTAAATCTGCAGGTGTCTGGTGCATCTATAACACATCTATAACACCTATCCCACACATCTATAACAAATTAACTTTGGGATCACTACTGAAATGCTTCCACAAGGCCTTTTTGCTTTTTGAGCTGCAGAGACTGTCTGTCTTTTCTTTGTGCCATTCCCGGCGGTAGGTTCCTGCCTCAACTGAAGACGGCCCCATGCAGCACAATCTGTAAAGCCTGTGAAATCCTCGCAGCACTTTCCATGGCTAGTGCTATTTCCAAATCGATGTTAACTTCTGCTAGTAAACAGCGCTGAATAGCATCATCGTGAACGCCAAAACCAACCAGTCCCGCAACATGTCATTCAGTGTATCTCCAAAGTCTCAGTGCTCAGTCAACTGCTTCAACTTCACTATATAAGTTGTAATGGACTCTCCCGGGGCCCTTATTCTGGAGTTAAATTTAAACTTCTGCATTACTACCAATGGCTTCTGCTGAAAATGCACCTTCACCAATTTGCTAAAAGATTTAGATTTGGGCGCATTCAGGGTCATCTGACTGTGGATGAGGTTGTATACCTTGTTATCACAGACAGTCAAAAGAATTGGTTTCTGCTTCTCCTCCACTAGGTGCTCTACGTATTGGCTCCATTCTTCCATGGATCCATCATAAGGGTGTGCTGAAGAGTGGCATGACTGGTGTGTGTAAGTTTCTTTCCTTTTTTAAGAACTGGTGTATTCATATTCACAAGGCAAAGTGCAGCTTCGGACCTGCAAATGTAATGACTTGATGTATCGGACAGGTTTCTTACTTGAAGCAGATAACGTTATTTTAGAACTCTTCTAGAAGCTACATGCTTAAACCAGGTCCATGACTAGAAAACTCCTCCACAGCCCCCACACCCCCACAAACCCCCCGGATTACTCACGCTTAAGGCTTATTCGTCAAGGACTATCACATGACCCCTAACAGGCAGTAGGAAAGGTTATACCTTCAATCACTGCAGTGGCCACAATATCTGTGGTATCTGAATGCCCATTGTGTGATATCATACTGCTCCATGCAGGATAAGAAGGGCCCAGATTTACTGCATGGTTTGTGCTGAGTTAGCTGAATTCAGGGCTGTAATAGACATATGGTATTTGGCCTCAGTTCCTTGAGCTTGAATTAAAGAAAGAAAGGAAGTCATCTGGAGTTCCTTTTCATGATCATGATAAAATAAATCTAATGGAAATCGTGCCTGTATGGTTACCAAGTAAAAAAATACAGCCATTTGCACTTCCAACTACATATCTCTAATACATGAGTTTGCCCATTGTAACTAGTTGCACTTTGACTAACACCAATGTTTTTTTTATCCGGTACCTTGTTTCCAGTCATCTATCACTCTTGAGTAAAGACATTCTAAATTTATTTTTCATTCATTTTCATCTACATCCTATGGTCATATTTTCTTGATGTACTTTAAAGTCATCTGCATTTGTTTTATTTACAAACTTTACTGCAGGTTTAGATGCTAATTGAGGACAGGCTCAACTACCACTGAATAGTCCATCAGCAGTGTTCTTCTTTACTTCTTTGGGATGCGAGCATCGCTGGGAAGGCCAGGGTTTATTGTCCATCTCCAACTGTCCTTGAGAAGGAGGTGCTGAACCACCTTCCTGAACCTGTGCAGTCCAGAAACACCCACAGGGCTGTTAGGGGGAGGGAGTTCCAGAATTTTGACCCAGTGATAGTGAAATAACGGTGATAATTCCAAATGAGGATGGTGTGTGACTTGGAGGGGAAATTACAGGTGGTGGTTCCCCCATGCATCTTTTGCCTTTGTCCTTCTAGCTGATAGTTGTCACTTGTTGGAAGGTGCTGATGGAGGAGTTTTAGTGAGTTGCTGCAATGCATTTTGTTGATGGTACACACTACTGCCCCTGTGTGCTGGTGGGGAAAGGAGTGAATGTTTAAGGTGGGATGCCAATCAAGCGGGCTGCTTTGTCTTGGATGGAGTCGAGATTCTTGAGTATTGTTGCAACTTCACTCATCCAGGCAAGTGGAGAGTATTCCATCACCATTTTGACTTGTGCCTTGTAGATGGTAAACAGGCTTTGAGGAATCAGGAGGTGAGTTATTTGCCACAGAATTCTCATCCTCTGACCTGCTCTTGTAGCCACAGTATTTATATGCTTGGTCCTGTTAAATTCCTGGACAATGGTAACATGCAGGATGTTGATGATGGGGGTTTCAGCAATGGTAATGGCATTGAACGACAAGGAGAAAATGTTTAGATTCTCTCTTGCTGGAGGCAGTCATTGCCTGGCACTTTGTGGGTACAAATTTTACTTGCCATTTATCTGCCCAGGTCTGAACGTTGCTCAGATCTTAACGCATGCGGTCCCAGACTGTTTCAGTATCTGAGGAGTTGTGAATGGCACTGAACAGTGTGCAATCATCAGCGAACAACCCCACTTCTGACCTTATTATGGAGGAAAGGCCATCGATGAAGCAGCTGAAGATGGCTGGGCCTAGGACACTACCATGAGGAACTCTCTGATCAAAAATATAAGTGGTCACTTGGGCAAAATAATGGAAAGTGATACTTGTAGAACTATAATCCAGCATAAATCACTGTCTTCAGGGGCAAAGTAGAGAAAGATACTGAATAAATTGGGAAAAAGCACATTGTGAAGATTTTAGAATGGGGTGTTGCTGCTGCCTAAAAAGCTCTTAACATTAGCAACACTGGCTCTTTAAAGTTCTTGGTGTACTGACACTTCACCCTTATATGCAGTGTGAATGGTGAATGTAGGAGTGACACATTCTAGAAGGTATCTCAGTTTGGTTGTAAGGCTCTTTTCCTTTGTTTTTGTATTTGCTGAACATTTCAGTTTACCCTCCATGTCTCATGCTCTAATCTTCAAGCTAATCACAACTGCGAACAATCCAATTCCTCAAATAAAGCATTGCTTCACTACTGGAATGAATTTAGAGTCTGACAACATGGCCTTCATTTATCCCTTGCATCTGAATATCCTGCTGCTTATCTATTCCAAGGCTGAAATACTTTGTTTTTTCTCTTTCTCAATGTGTATACCACTAGAGTTTACAATAGCTTTACTGTTTAGTTGATATTCATGTTTCAAAGTCAGCCTGTTGGGCAGCTGCATCAATTAGAGGGTGACCCCTTCAACCTTAAATACATGCACTTATCAAGAAGCCCAAGTCACCTGCAGTACCGTTAATGCTGAGTTACATTCTCTCCACTACTCTTCTAAACTTGATGCAGCATAGGGTAGTTAGAAACGAATCATAGATAGATGTTGTGGCCTGATAACAGGATTTTAAAATATTTGTCACAGTACTATTCTGAATTGTTCTGTATTGTGAGATTTACATTGTTTATTCCCAGTTGAGATTGATAAAAACAACATAATTATTTTCAGGTGCAAAAACAAACACATTCTGTACTAAAAGAACACATGTACACAAAAGTAATTTTTCAATTCCAAAAAAAATTTCGAAAAGAGGCTGGATCAGGCTGGATGAACCATTGAAAGCCATTCCGAACAATCATCTGGGCACACAGTGGAGGTAATTGACTTCAATGGGAACAGGTTAGAAATAAACTGGACTGCTGACTTGTTTTATTTCATTTTACATTATTACACAAAATCATGCGTGGCATTGAAATAGATTGGAAGGGCTGTGTGGTATTCTTATTTTTAATTTGCTTCTTTGTAATTATGAGTATTGCTCAGGCAGCTCATGAACAAACTTTGTCATCAGTGTTGTCACTAGTGCACAGAAAATAAAAATAAACAAGTACAGTTGATAGCAACATTCAACAGAAACTGAACTGGACTATCCATATAAATACTACGGCGACAAGAGTAGATCAGAGGCTAGGAATTCTGTAGCGAGTAACTCATCTTCTAACTCCACAAAGCCTGTCCACCATCCACAAGGCACAAGTCAGGAGTGTGATGGAATACTGTGATGTTTGTGTTTAACATTTATGCTTTTTTAAAAAAAGGACATTTTAGTTAAAAAGATGTGCTATATAAAAATTGCAACAGTAGGGTGTGCTAAGCCCTGGATGTATTGCTCTCTGGTGGAGAAGAAGGATTAAAGGAGCCTTCAGTTTTTTACACAGGAAGCTGGGGGTTCAGAAGCAGATAGCTCTGTGTGTGTGTGTGTATGTATTCTTAACAGTTAAGAAGTGACAAAACACTTCAAATGGTGACGAGGATAGGTCATCATTATTAGGGGCTTTAGAGTATTTTGTTCCAGCTACTATGAACTTTGCAGTTTATGTCGAGTAAATGGAGCAGGTTTTCAATGGGAATGAGAATGAAGAGGAATGTTTCTTATAGTCATCAGAATGAAAAATTTCACTTTCCTGAGAAATTTCATTGCTCCTGACAAGCCAGCAGATAAAAGCTTTAAAGAGCTTGTGGATGGCTTGATGTGGTAGAGGCTGAGAGGTTTTTTCCCCTTGTGGGAGAGTCTAGGACCAGAGATTCTCAGATCAGCGATGACCTCATTGAATAGCAGAGCAGACTCACTGGGCCGAATGGCCTACTTCTGCTCCTATGTCTTATGGTCTTATGGTCTTAAAGGTTATCTGGAAGAAGCTTTGTGTGATCGCTTGGTTTGTGGACTAAGAAATGAAAGAATTCAGCATAGATTGTTAGCGGATCAAGAGTTGACACTCAAGAAAACATTTGAGATTGCGCAAAACATAGAAATAGCAGAGAAACAAGCTGGAGATTTGAAAGTGCATTTTAACAATGCTGAAGTTAAAATAGAAAAGTCAGGGTATACTCGCTTCCAAACATGTTACCACTGTAATGGAATAGGACATAACGTAGAAGGCTGTAAGTGGAAAACCACTGATTGTCGCTACTGTGGAAAAAAAGGACATATACAGTGTGCATATCGATCAAAGGCTGATCACAGTAAAGCAGTACCACAAAGAAAAGGGCATCATGAGTAGCAAAGAAGTTTCACTTGAAGATAAACAGGCAGTTTACATAGACGCATTACTTGGAAACAAAATACAAAAGTAATGCGAGTCCAGATGAGACAGAACATGAAACTAACAGTGACAATACAGAAGAGCAATTGTATTGCATTCAGTCTGATCTGAAACTAGATGAAGGACTAAAATTTGGTATTACCTTAAATGGTAAAATGGTTGAAATGGAGGTTGATACTAGAGCATCTGTTTCTATTGCTTCAGTGAAGATATGGGAGTAAATTTTCAATAAATGCTTATTGGAGAAAACCCTCCCCCAGCTTAGCACTTACCCTAGTGAGCCTGCGAATATACTTCAAGCTAAATGTGGAGATCAAATAGCAAGTGTACCACTTATTATTATGAAAGGGGGTCGCCCATCACTTATAGGCAGGAACTGGCTAAAACAAATTCAGCTGGACTGGAATAAAATAAATAAAGTGCATTGCAACCCCATGTTGCAGTCCTTGTTAGACAAGCATATGGATGGCTTCAAAGGGTCTTGGAGTTATTAAAGACATAGAAGCCAAACTTGCTGTTAAAGCCAAAGTTTCTCCAAGGTTCTTCAATCTATGTTCAGTTTCTTACTCAATGCGATAGAAAATTGAGCAGGAACTCGAATGACTTGAAACCTTTCAGATAATTGATAAAATTAATTATGCAGAGTGGGCAGCTCCAATAGTCCACTGGTGAAGGATGATGGGATTATCAGAATATGTGGTGACTATAAAATCACCATTAATCCTTTTCTGGAAGTGCATCAGTACCTGCGACTGAAAATTGCGGACATGTCCGCTGATCTGAATAGCTGTGAATTATCTACAAAGCTTGATCAATCACAGGCATTTTTGCAAATACAACTGAGTGATGATTCCAGGAAGTACAAACCATCAGTGCACACAGAAGTCTACATCAGCACAAACAACTACCATTTGGAATTGCGTCATCAGGTAGCTTTATTCCAGCAAGCAATGGACAAAATACCGCAGGGCATCCCTGGTGTAATCTGTTCCATGATGACATGCTCATCACCAGGAAAAAATGCCCAACTCATTTTGAGAACCTAGGCAGGGTGCTTCGTAGACTGGAAAAATACGGCATCCGCTGTAAGAAATCCAAATGCTCGTTCCTGAAACCCTGAGCGGAGTCCCTGACACATATGGTCGACAAAACTGTCCTCTCAGCCTCACCCAGAAAGGTTGGGGCAGTGGTGAATGCCCAAAAATGTTAAGGGTTTCATTTGTTTTTTGGACTTGTGAATTACTACAGCAAGTTCACTTCCAGTTTGGCTCCAAGGCAGCACCACTAAATAATTTGCTGAGGAAGAATGCACAATGGGATTGGTCTCAAGCCGGTCAGGGAAGTTTCAAGGAACACAAACAGGAGCTCACTTTTGCTAAAGTCCTGGCATATTTCAATGAAAAGTTGCCTGTCAGCCTGGCTGGCGATGCATCTGGATATGGTGTGGAGCTGTCATCTCTCACACATTTCCCTGATGGCAGTGAAAGGCCCATTACATACGCCTCACACACATTATCCAAGTCAGAACTAAATTATGCCCAAACTCAGTAGGAAGATCTTGGACAAATCTATGGAGTCAAGAAGTTCCACCAATATTTGCATGTGCCTAAATTCATGTTAATTACAGACCACAAGCCTTTGACCTGGTTGCTTAGCCTGAAGTCACAAATCCTAACACTTGCCACTGCACGCCCACAAAGGTGGGCACTGATCTCATTGGCTTACCAGTATGAAGTTACATTTCACTCTGCTGAGAATCATGGAAGTGCGGATGCACTTTCCAGGCTTCTGATACACCACACTTCCACAACCTAAAGTGAAGTCACTGCTTTCAAAGTGAGCCAGATAGATATGTTACCTATGAAAGTGGATCAAATTTGACTTGAAACGCAGAGGAATTCTGTGCTCTCCAAAGTTTACCTGTACGCACAGAAGGATTGGTGTGTACCTCAAGAAGTGACTACTGGGCTTAGACCTTACTACATGCATAGATTTGAACTGACCCTGCAAGACGGTTGTTTGTTATGGGGAATTAGATTTGCTATTCCTTCAAAATTCCAAACACGAGAGGTTAGGAGAGCTTCGCCTCAGTCACATGGGAATTGTCAAAATGAAAGCATTGGCTGGTCTACATGGATGGTGGCCACACCTGGATAAAGACATTGAAGGCATGGTCAGTAATTGCCTTCCATGCCCAGAAATGAAGTCTACTCCTGCACCTGCCCCATTACATCCATGGGCTTGGCCTGACCAACCATGGCAAAGATTTCATCTGAGAAATCACGGATGTATTGCCCTCCGGTGTAGAATAAGGATAAAGGAGACTTTTTTTTATACAGGAAGCTGGAGTTCAGAAGCAGATAGCTCTGTGTGTGTGTGTGTATGTGTATTCTTAATTGTTAAGAAGTGACAAAACACTGCAAATAATCTCCACTTGCCTGGATGAATGCAGCTGCAACAACACTGAAGAAGCCCACAGCATCCAGGACAAAGCAGCCCACTTGATTGGCCTTCCACAAACATTCACTCCCTCCACCACTGATGCACAGTGACAGCAGTGTGTCATCTATAAGATGCACTGCAGGCACTCACCAAGGCTCCTTAGACAGCACCTTTCAAACCCATGACCACTACCATCCAGAAGGGCAAGGGCAGCAGATAGATGGGAGCACCACCACCTTCCCCTCCAAGTCACTCTTCATCTTGACTTGGAAATATATCGTTGTTCCTTCACTGCTGCTGGGTCAAAATCCTGGAAATCGCTTTTGAACAGAACCACGTAGACTACAGCAGTTCAAGAAGGCAGCTTACTACCATCTTTTCAAGGGCAGTTAGGGATGGGTTCCCCAACATTTCTGGTATGTTATTAGTGAGCTCCTTTGTGAAGACAGAACCAAAGTTCATATTTAGTTGGTCAGCCATTTCTTTGTTCCCCATTATAAATTCCCCCATTTCTGACTGTAAGGGACCTACATTTGTCTTCACCAATCTTTTTCTCTTCACATACCTATAGAAACTTTTACAGACAGACAGGATACTTATACTTGAAGTGACAAGCCCCAACTTTTTCTGGTAAG
The DNA here is from genome assembly GCF_017639515.1 of Carcharodon carcharias. Taxonomy (NCBI): domain Eukaryota; kingdom Metazoa; phylum Chordata; class Chondrichthyes; order Lamniformes; family Lamnidae; genus Carcharodon; species Carcharodon carcharias. Next base: position 129,097,849 of record NC_054475.1, read on the forward strand.
TTTAGTCTGTATGTATTAGGTGAATACAGCAGCTTCCTGCCTTTTCTTATATTTCAATGGTGTACCTCTTTTCTGGAGAAACAGGGTATCCCGGACTGCATTTTCTTGTATCACGCAATTAATTGAGCATGTCCGTCAGTGGAAGATTCTCCTCAAGGCAGTACAGAAAAGGTGGGAAATGCTGTTTCCTGGAATGGCAGCAGGAAGCCCACCAGTCTGACCATGGCAGACTGGATGGAGTTGCAGTGGAGGGCCTAGTACAGAAACTCCCAGTGGTGTCGGAAGAGGATGAATGATCTGCTGCACTCTACTAGGGTATGTGGCTCCATCTACTCACTACAAACTGCCACTCATAAGGGCTTCAGACAGCCTAATTGTGCGAGTGCATAGGGATGCCATACAGGAGTTGGGTTGCAGCACTCATCAGCAGATGGGACATCTGCACTGAATGTGTGTCACCCACTTCGTGTTCTCAATGTTCTATCAGTTGCAGAACATCCTGTTTCTTAATCACTTACAGGGCTCAGAGCTGCCAAAGGCATGCATGCTCCTAAATTGTTCATGCACCCATTGGTATGACAATCAATCCTTCTGTGTTTCTGCAGGACAAAAATGCCCACAATAAGAAAGATAGGTCCGAGACTAGAAGTGGCATTCCAGGCATCAGAGTCCTCTCCCCATAAGAGAAGCAGGCTGCTGAGATATTCGGGAGGAGCAGGGTAATGGCCATGAAGACGAGATAGGACTCTGCCAGGAAGCCAGTGAGGGTGCGTCCAGCCTGCAGCTGCCAGCTGCGCCCACAGAGTAACACATTGTTTTAATTAAGAAGCCTGCTTAGTCATCCACTAAATATTTCTTTTCTCCATTTCAGGTATAAGCAAGAAAAGGGAGAAGCCCCAGGGACCAACCACAGAACTGGCCCCCATCCCACGTCTGAGGAGGATGGCTCAGAAGCCTCAAAGGATGCACTGTCATTCATGTTCCTCTGTATTCTCCATCAACACAGATACAGTCACCCCAATGGGTCCACATTGGGGTCAAAATTGGGTGAGGACATTACTGACACAGGTTCACAGCTGATGAAGGGAGTGACAGTTTGACACTCTGAGTACTGCTGGAGAATAGGCTCCATCTCAGCTTCTTGCAGACGACAAGTCTCCAGGCTCAGCCATAAGAGACATGTTGGAGGTGCAGAGCCGGCAGCGGAACATCAGGCAGAGATACCAGAGACCATGGGCAGACCGGACAGAAGGCTGGTGGAGTCCATCCCACATTCAGTCTGCGATCATGGCTCCAGCATGCAAGCACTTGGTTGCCTCCATGGAAAGGGTGGTGGCCGCCTTGGAGACCCAGGTCCAGCAGAATGCACAGTGGTTGCTGGATGTGCTCACCGACTTGCACTCCATTGTTCTAGCCATGGGGAGTGCAGCAGTGGCTAGATGAGGGGTTCGGAGCACCTCGACCCCCCTTCAAGTTCCCCTTCTCTCCAAGGAGTCAGGGAAGTGCATCCACAGGGAGTAAGAGCCAGGCTGTCTTCTTAACTGCAAGAAATTCAGAGGCTTCCCTATATGCCTGGAGAAAACTGTGGTGGGTACATCCAATCATTAATGGCCTTCCTTGGTGCTTTGTCATTTTTAACTAACATGCGGGTGAAGGCTGAAGGAAAGGAGGCAAAGGGCAATTTAGCCTTGACTGCAAGAGGGATTTGAGTATAGGATTAAAGAGGTGTGTGTGCAGTTAGCTGAAGCCTTTGTCAGACCTCATGTGGCCTCCTCATTTCCTCATCAAGGGTGGCAGTAGACCTCGCATGAAGGGTCTGCTATCAAAGTGCATTGGACATAATTGAAGGACTGGGGTTTTAGTGCATGAGTGAGAGAGAGTGTGTCTTGTGTGCTGGACCATGCCGAGGACTGTGAGGCTTTCCATGAGAAGCATCTGCAGCCTGAAAGGACTTTGTAGGGTCCACGCAGGAAAGATGTTGCCCTTGACAAGAGTATCCACAATGATGGATTACTGTCCTGCACTAGTACTAAGGTCATCTAGAACTGAGACTTGTAGGAGTCTCTGCAATTGGAGGATCCAGAGTGGTTGCTAGTCAGCAACCCATAGTACAGGTGAGGCACTTTCAGCAAGTGGACTCGAAACTTCTTGGTGTCAGGAAGATATAATAATATTCATAATGTTATTGGAATTTATTGTAAAGTAGCATAATAGTGCTGTGTGTGTGTGTGTGTGTGTGTGTGTGCGTGTGTGTGTGTGTGTGTGTGTGTGTATGCGATTTAATTGAATTAAGGGCAGCTGGTCAGAAGGCTTTGATATAAGAAGAAAAGCTAGGTTTGAAATGCTAAATAGGTAAACATGGGTGAATTTTTAGAATGTAAGGTGTAAAAGGAATATTTGCATGTTTAAATAAATCAGAGTAGCTTGAATTCAAAAGAGGGAGTGAAATGTTACACCAAGCCAGAAGAAATTAAGAAGCAGTGTGTTTATTTTTCCCAAAGATTACTGGTAAAATTAGTACTATGATAGATTTTCATTATTAGAGAAGGTAAAGCCTAAAGGCATAGTGAAACAATGGGAATTTGCATTCAAAGGGGAAAATATGTATAAAGGAGAGAAGGCTGTGTGTAAGGGCAGGCATTTTAAGATCTAACACAAGTGTGAAAAGCCTCCAACATCTAAACCTCATGCTGCTGCCTACAGGGAACTGAAGCTGAGAAAAACTCACATTGAATTTGACTGTCTAGGGTGTGTGCTTTGCCTGGGTCTGTTTAAATCTATGTGTTTTACTGTTGCCTTAACAGAGAAGTAACTAGGAGTTAGATTAATCAAGGGAACTGGGAGTTATCACAGTAATAACTTGTAGACCTATGCATGTGCTTAAAATAATTTCTTCTATTCATAAACATTTAATTTAGTTTTGTAAAAAAACCAATAAGACTCGGTGGTCTTATTACTACTAAATTCAAGGCATGCATCTCAAAATAAATATACAAATTGAAAAACAATTGTGGCAGTTTTTTCACATTTCCCTTTGGGAATTGAGCAGCTTAGCATTTACCATCTGTTGTGCCATAACACTTGGCATGATAAAGACATCAAGGGATATGGGCTTACTATGGGTGAATGGCAATCGGGGGAGCAGGAAGATGACCTTCCCTGATCAGCCTGCATGAAGGAGCGATCTCAAGGGACCAAATGGTGTTCTCATGCTATTCCTCCCTGTGGACCTATATATCTGGCTCTGCCTGAAAGAGCTCTCTGCAGGTCTGCCCCCCCCCCACCCCCCCCACTATGGGAGCAGGTGTGAGGGTGGCATGAGTGCCTCCCTACTGAGGTTAGATTTGATATTGCTTCCAAGTTGCCATGCACACGGACTTTGTGAGGGCATGGGTAAAATCTCAATTCTACTTACAGGTGCCCGAGGTCTTGGGAGAATGGAGTGCTTTGCAGGTTCTAATGTGCACATTTAGCACCAGGGCTTTGTATGTCAGCACAGTTTTGCACATGGAAAGGATCAAACCACCCGCAGGGCAGACGATAAGTAGCGCAATTTAATTCAACCTTCATAAATCAAGATACGCCAGAGTAAAGTATGATGGCTAAAAATAAAAAGGAGCTGGGGACTGCCAGCCAGCAGAGGATAGAATACCAGATAGTAAAGGAAATGTGTTGGCAGCTAACTCTGTCTGGAATCTATTAGCTATCAGCTTGTCACAGACCTGTCTGCCATAGCATAGCCCTGCTATGGCCTCTGCATGTGGCTTAGTGACATCTTAGCCCTCGTCAACTCCATCCCTTCACTGTTCTCATCATCGGAGGAGACATCTCAGTCATCGATATCCTCCTCAGCCAAGACTTTCCCCCTTTGTAGCGAGAGGTTGTGCAGGGTGCAGCAGACAACGATGATCCAAGACACTCTCTGTGGTGAGTATTGGAGAACCCTACCTGAGCAGCCCAAACATCTGATCATCTTTAGGAGGCCTATAGTCCGTTCAATCACAGACCTGGTGGAGGCACGTGCAGCATTGTAGCTCTCCTCCACACCACTCTGTGAACAGTGAACTAGTGTCATCAGCCAGGTCTTCTGACTGTATCTCCTGTCCCAAGGAGCCAGTCCTGCAACCGCTGAGGTCCTTCAAAAGCCTGTGACACCTGGGAGTGGTTCAGAGTGTAGACATCGTGAGAGCTCCCTCGGAACTAAGTACAAACATACGGGATTTGTCTCCTGTGATCACATATCAGCTGCATGTTCAATCAACCATTTCTGTTGATGAATGTTACTAGCTGTTGCCAAGAAGCTCTAAACACCATTGTCAATAGCCCTTTGCACTTTCAGGGAACTTGGTAGTCTCACCTGTGCAATGCTTTTGCAGCCTCGCTTTCTTGATCTGGTCAGAATTAAACAAATTGATGTGCTCTCCTGAACAGGGCATCTGTCACCTCTTGGATGCATTGTGTGTCGCTGACTGCGAGATACCACACAGGTTCCCAGTGAAGCCCTGGAAGGAAGACACTGGCAAAGAAGTTTAAGACAACAGGGAGTTTAATGCCACTGGTATGGGTTTGCCTCCAAGTCCTTCCTGCCACAAGTCACCATGTGTACCAACATATTTCAGTACATCCTAAGACACCTCCACCATTGCCTTTTGATCATCTGTAGATAGGCGCACTGCCTGCGATAAACCCATGCTCAGGCCAAAGCTCACCATTGTAATGGACCCTGGTTGCCTTCTTGAGGCTCAGCTGCCTCTTGCTGTTCAGGCCCTTGCTCCCCCTGGTCCTGTACCATTCTGCAATCGGTCCTGTTTCTCCTCATTTGGATGAGAGACAGTAGAAAGGCAGGGTTGCCTGGAGCCTGCATCATCTAGGCCTCAGTTGATCTGTGAATGAATTAAAGTAATACATTTAGTGAGTGCATTCTTTACAGTTTTGTCTTCATCTCAGCACCACTAAGCTAATGGTAATCCCTGTGCCTGCCATGTCTAGACATGGCATCACCACCCTACACCTTCAAAGTGTAAGATATTCTGGAGCCTTGTAGGCTCCACCATAGAGAGGAGAACACAAGTGAGCACTGTTGTTATCCGGTTGCCTCATGATTATTAGGGCATCCCTTTAATTATGCAATTCTTCTCATCTTGAACTCCACCGACCAAAAGGACCCTCCTCCCAACCCTCCTCCCACTTCCAGGCATTGCAGTTTTACAGCGGCTCCATTGCATAGGTGAGACTACCAAAATGGTGCACGTGACATTCAAGACGTGCTCCACAACCTTCAAACCTCCCCCTGTCACTTACCAACCTCCCCCCATCACCCTTGACCTATCCAATATAACCAATTCTCTCCCTCTGTTACCCTTGAACCTTCCCCCATTACCCTTGCACCTATTACCATCAACCCCTTCATATCTCTTTCCTCCCCCCAAGACTACACCTGTTACCGTCCCCATGCCCACCGTGACCCTTCCTCTTATCCGAGCCACCTGATTTGTTCATTTCCGTGACAGCATCCATGAAATCTTCACCTATCTGATTATCATCGCTTCTGCCTCTCACTGTGACAATTCCCTCTGTTGCTCAGTACCCTCAGTTCAACCCTCAGGACCCTAAAGTAGACAGCACCAACCCTACCCCCTAGGACCATCTCTCTACCACCAACCCTGCCCGGGACTCCCTCCCCTACCCCACCACACCCCACCCCACCCCATCACAGGGCCCCCAGGCCCAACATACTAGGCCCTTCCTTCCATCCCACATCACTGCACCCTCACATTCCCTTGCTGCCTCCCTCCCCGCCCCAGACAATCTGTCTTCTTTCCCTAGACAGCCTCCCTCCCTTCCACCCTTAGCCTAACTCAAATGAACAGCCTCTGCTCGACCCTTCCGCTCTACCCCCTTTCCACCCTTCGCCTTTGCACGGCTTGGAATACCGACACCCAATCTGAGTCAAGAGGCTGAGGCTGGTGAGCATCTCCCATGAAGGACCAAAGCAGCAGCTACTCACTTCAAAGTCCAGGAAGACGTCACGCTCCCCAGACGAATGCCATTTTTATACAATTGTAAATATGAACATTCTAACTTGTTGCTGGTGGGGAACTTAATTTGGAGAGAGAACTTAGTTCCAGCAAGTTGGCCTTTTAATGAACATGCTTGACATGCTAATGCATTGTCGGACTTCCCGACATTGTTTGTCAGGAAGCTCAAACTGCCTTTAACCCACCTTTAAAGTTTCGAGAACCTAAGTCCTAAAGTTCATCCTGCTGTCGGGAAACTGATATTTGGTCTCCTGCCAAATTAAGTTCCCCTCCCACCAAGCTTCCGGCTGTTGGCAGGGCTGGAAAATTCTACCCAAATTCACTGTCTTGAGTCTATTGTTTTTGTTTTGCAGGATTTTTTGTTCCAAACATCATTGGGGCATTAGCCAGCTTTATTTCAACTTCAAATAATTGCTAATGTCATAAGTCCCACAAGAGGATAGGGCCTCCTATGGTAATCCCAGACTGCTGCCCAGATTATACAGAACATTACAAATCAGTTTTCAGGCATTTGGGGCCAGAGTGACAGCCTGCCACTTCTCACAGCTTTTGGAAGCTGATAGCTACCATTAAAAGCCATCTTCTGTTTAGCAGGAGTGCCAGTGCAGCATAAGAGGTGTGAGAGACCTTAACAGGGCAGAAGTCCCCTGAGGATTAAAGGTAACTGAATCTCATTTGGCTTTGACTTCAGCAGGGCAACTGCAAAGAGAGAAGACTGCTTCAACACCCTCTTGCTTGATAGGGGCAGCTTTGGGCCCATACTGATGCTCTGTGAGATCCACCACCAATTCTCTACATTATGGGGACCTGAAGTAAATAGTGAGATAAGAAAAAAAATCCACCAAGGACCCAGGCCTCATTTCCTGCCATTATTTGTATGCGATGAGCAGGAAAGGAGCGGACAGTAGCATGGACAGTGACATGACTATGCCAGGGTGAGAGAAATCCCAGCCGGTGCAAATGAATTTTCTGACATTCTCTGACATCATCCTGCCCAGAATCAGGTGGAACTTCAGTGGAGTATTTTGACTCTGATGGGCTGTGTGTTCTAAGATGGGAACCTCATTAAAGGAATTGAAATTTGTATGAACACCGAGCAATTGTAGTAAATACAATGGCTACAACAGGAGACTTCCAAGCAACTGAGGACACTTCATTAATAAGTTGAGCTCTGATGCCCCTTACAGGTGGGTGACCTGCAAGTCATGATCTTAACTCTTTATTTCTATGTCCAAATTAGTTGAGGTGACATAGAAACCTCCAAGCCCAACCTTTTCATTCTGCACATGCAGGCCACAGCAAGCTACTACTGTGCAGGATAAACACTTGGGAGCATGCTGCAACGTTTCTCCAGTTCTTTCAAGGCAGTAAAAAATCTCCTTCTAAAGTCCCTATAGAATTCTGCTAGTTAATGCAAGATTTGTTCAAAGTTGTCATGACATATTTCTCCTCAGGAATTCTGCCCTCCTTCATAGCTTCAGGGAAGAAACTGAAGTAGCCGGATGACATGTGGGTGGCAAAGCATATCCCCTGATGCTATGGATCATGACCCCTCTACAAGTTGCAAGAACAGCAATTGAGGAAGACTACAACAAGAGTTGTAACTGAGAGAGTTTTGCATCTGGTTACCCATGATCTATATATTCAGCAATTGGAAGACCTTTTTATTCAAAGATTTTAGAGAAATATAATAAAATACTAAACGACTATCATCTATTGCACTCTGCATTTTGGGAAACTCAACAAGTTATAAAACTGTATAGCTCTATCACACTGCTGCCTTGTATTCACGACAAACTGAATGAATTTCCCTGCTTCCTAAAAATCTAATGAATCCATACCTGCACAGCACCCTTGGTGGTATTACACAGTTTCCCTGCAGTTGTTTAAAATGAGGCAGTGGTCCAACAATTGGGTGCCAGGGTTCCTTTTTATTGACATAAGCAAATTATGTTTTCTGCAGTTCATTCTGTAGAAGGTGCCATCTATCTTCTCTTGTCGCTATAGTGAGGTTCAATCTTCTCAAACAGAGCTCTTCATTAAGTTCTTCAGAAGATCTGCCTGGCCTTTGAACTCCTTGGTGACCATTGGGAATCCCATGACTATAACTCAGGTACTCTTCCTTTGTAGGCAGTGGAAAAATGTCCTGGTGGACTCCGCAAAAGTCCTCAGGCTGTAAACAGTAAAGTCAGCGCTATTTGCATGAAAAGCAAATTCAGGTACATTCGGAGCGCACGGCATAGGTTTTCATACTCCAATGACAGTCATTCTTATTTTAATATATACTGATGAGTTCCCAGCAGCATTTGATGTAGTATAAGGGTGTTCGGCTTAGCAAGGGTTAATGTGGGACTGGAAAACAGTACCGCCCACAGCCCAGAGAGACATGTGGCAGTAGACAGAAAGACAGAGTGGTATAGAGAGAGTCTGAGAGAAGTCAGCATGCTGATAGCACCTAGATAGGGCTATAATTTGGAGATAAGTATATAGTTATGGGTTATCAATAGAGAGTTTATGTTTAACCACACATCCTCCAGATATTTAGTGAGACACCAAACAATCTTACAACATTGGTGAGGGTTGTAGGTGATTTTACATCTTTCTTAAGTTTGGAAACCAAGAATTACCATTGATACACTCTCACACTAAATCTAACACCTTTATTGAGAATTTTAATTACAGTTTCAAATACATCATACAGTTATTCCTCAAGTGGTCAATCTGAGATGCCTGTAGATCACTTAGGTATGACCTTTGACTGGGATCTTCCTGCTTGGTTCACTGGGACTCCTCCTGTCAATACATATCTTCTGAATTATGTCTTGAACGCTCCTGTGTGGGGCTTTTTCAGCAGTTTACATACAGGATACAGTTTGTGGAAGAGCTGGTGCACAATCCTCTTCTGGGTGTGGATTGGTTAATGGGTGCTTGATTGGCTATTGGTTGCTTAGTGTATTCCCAAGTTGTCTTCCATTAGTTTACCATATGCAGATTTCTTCCTGTTGCGCTATGGCTACCTGTCTGCTTCCAATTGGCCTACACTGATTTCAAGCAGTTTGCCAAGATTAGCTGTTCTATTCAATTCAAATTGTTCTATTCAATTCAACAGTATCACTGCAATTAACCAGTATCAATGTAATTAGCAAATATTGCACCCATCCAATTTTCACATAACAAACACTGCTCTGAACTCATAACCAGTCTAATAACCGATCCCTTAGAGGTACAGATGGAATATCCCAGACCATGAAAATCTTTATGGAACAGAAACCTGACGGATGCAGATCTCATCTTTGAATGCACCTCAAAAAATGCCTGGTAATGCCAAATTATGTCTGGAACTAATTGCAAAGTGAATATAAATTTGAGACTTCTTCTCCTTCAGATGCCAAATCCTAAGAGGGCATTGATGACCATGGACTTCTGTTGGATTGGTCCATGATTATGCTTGGCAAAGTACTGTACCGGTTTGCATTGCCTTCTGCAGTATGGCTGACCAGGAAACTCTCTCACTCTTACCACCTGCCATCAGACATATTGGAAAGATTCACAAGCTGATAATCAACCTTTCTGGCCAAATTAAGAGCACACCTTCCAGGATGTCCCAGAGTGGGTCCTGAACCTGGAGCTTCTGGCCCTGAGGTAGGGGCACTACCAGATCTCCCTAAGTTTGGGGCTATTCTTTAGAAATATGTTTACAGTTTCACTACACAATGTGCAGAGGAAATGTTCCCATTGTGTGCTGACTGACACCTTTAAGAAAATAGATGAATAAACATCTCATTAGGGAGTAGACTGAGAGTAATAAGAATAATTACCTTCAAGGATGATGGAATGTTAAGGATTTCTGAGCTGTTGGGGTCATCAAAATGTCAATGCAAGGAAAGTATAACTGGTCTGGGATAATTAATATAGGGTGCAAGGTTATATGCGGGCATTCTAGTGTTTTACTTAATTTAACTTGACTGTAAAATGTTTTGGGATGTCCTGAGATCATGAAAGGTAAGTTAAAGCCCTTTCTTTCTTTAACTTTCAGTCTGTCTTATGCTATATTTTTCAGTTCCAAAATTGAGAAACTCCATCCTGGTAAAGGCTCTCAACAATTTTAAGGCTTATGAGTCTCCCAATACTAAAAGTAACTCAGTTGTGCTGACTCTTGGTGTTCCAGACTAACCTGAGTGTCCTGCTTTGTTGTCCCATCTGGATCAGCAGTCAGGAGTGAATTCTGTCTCAAGAACTAAGTTCCTCCCCAGTGACCTGTCATATTGTGGTGGAAGAGAGGTCAGGAATTATGGGTCAAAAATGAAGGAATAAACTAAAGCAATGAAAAAACTCATCTTGATTGCTTGCACCACATTCCCACCTATAGGATTCAGCATGATACCTGAAAATAACATGGATAAATAACTTTCTGTGAGAGGAAATGGAAGGGAAGAAATTAATGAATGAATTGATTGAGAAAATAATGATTGAGCTTTTGAATTTGAGTTCTTGGCCAAGTGTCCTTTTTATTAAATGATCAGCTTTAGGTTATGAATCCAAGGGGAAATTTAATGGGTGCATCTGAACCTTTTAAAATCCTGCTGTACTACGGTACCCCTCCATCATACTCCTTCCTCTGCCACTTATCACAAACAAAATACACACACATTGCATTGCCAGGCCTTCCGCACACAACAAAGTCAATAACATTGTCCCCAACCAAGTCAAAATTGTAGCACAACATTGTACTTCTAAGCAAGACAGAAAAAAAAATCAAATGGAAACCAGCTGGTTGCAACATGCCATTCTGTCATTATAGGCTGCAATTAAAATCACAGTCACAGAGTCTTGTCCTGTTAGAATGCTGCCCTGAAACAAAACTGTACCAAAGAGCAGTGCAAATATTTTACATATCAAAATGAAGAAAATGATTTGACAAATAGTTGTTCAGTGATGAGACACAGGCAGCTAGAGAGTCACCTAAATGTTAGTCGTCAAAGGCTGTTATTCCAAACTCCTGCACTCTCAAACTTTATCCCAAAAACTGTGCATTAAAAAGCAGCAACAATTTGATGCTTTTACTGTGAGTTTCATAGCTTGGGAAAGACCTTTAAGTTGTTCCTGCTCTACCACCATAATTTGTGCTAAGTGGAGCAGAAAGCATGTACATAAACAGTGCACTTCCAGCTAAGTTTTGAAAATGAATCAGGAACAGCTGAGGAATTTCTTGAATATAGTCATAAATACCATATTGCCTCCATTACATCCCACTGGCCTTCATGAGAATTTCATGAGGATTCAGGAGAAGGTAAATCCAAAAAGAATAAGAGAAATATTAAGACTCTGGATCATAGCAGCAGTCTGTGTAGCACAAAATAGAGTGGGTCAGGAAGGAACAGAAAGCTAAAGTTTTTGAGAGGACCGGGGGGTTGGGGGGGGGGGGGGGGGGGGGGGGGGGGGGGGGGGGGGGTCGGTGAAATCACGATGTGCATTTACCCCACACTTGCCTGGTCATCACCATGATTGCGACATGTAGCCCAGTGCTGGACTTGATGGCTGGCTGCACCCTCAGCAAGAGTCCCAGATGTGTGCAAGGCTAGCATGAGCTAAATCTAACCTGCATTTCTTAAAGCCAACCCACAGCTCTTAAAGAAGAGGTACATTAGGGCTGCATCAAATGGTGGAACTGTATCCAAAAGTGTTTAGGTGGATGTAAAAAGCACAGCAATGGAGCAACAGGATAGAGAGGGATGCCCAGGTTCACTGGCATTGGATGTTTCAGTCCAGGAGGTGATAAGGTGGAGGTCCACAGAGGACCAGGAATCCCTCAAGGCAAATATTGTAAAGGAAATGGGAGTAGGTGGCTACAGGAGTCAATTCAAGGAATGAGGGCCTGAATGCAATGCTGAAAGAAGCTTAATGACCTCATAGAAGTGGTTAAGATCAATCACTGCATCTTCAAATACCATCTCCTATAAACCCCACCACCAACCTCACACTCCACCCAATGCACCACACTCCTATCACTCTACATCAGAAATAACATTCATCTGTGCCACCTCATCCTCACACATTTGACACTGCCCCAAGTCTCATACCCATATTCTGCAGCTTCCACAGACTTCCAACTATATAATAATGACAGGCACATCACCTAAACACATTGCAAAATATTTACTCTTTCCTCTCTTGCAGGACAAGGTTGCACATAGCAAGGACCGGCAAAGAGCTGATGGGAACAGAGACGGCAGTAACTCCTGAGCTCCTGAAGATAATGCTGTGAATCATTGGACTGGAAGTGACTGAAGCAGTTACAACAGACATCACCAAGAACCTCCAGGATGATGGTATGTTTCTGATTTACTTCAAATTCAATTTCACCTTTACCTTGCTATCTGGTGTGAACGACATGGACCTCTTGCTTTCCACCTAACCCCTTTCCCTGACCCCAACCCTCCCTTTCTGTATTTTTGGTTCCAGGTTCCCAAGAACTTCTGTTTGACCAGTCAGTATAGCCTCAGCATGAAGGGTGCAAGCAAGACCACACGTCTAATGAGGAAGAACCACCCTGGATCTGACATGTTCAGATACTGGCACTGTCCATTCTTGAGGGTAGAATTGAGGGGAGATCAGCACATGGTGAGTCACTGGGCATGAGTGAGTTCTAATAAGGCTGGGGCAAATGACAGAACAGGTACCAACTTCCTGCAGGGCAAAGTCAAAGATAAATTCTGCCATAGGTGACTCTCAGACGAGGACTTCAATGGGGCAGGGTACAATAGAACACTGATGGGGATGTACATAGAGTTGCTTGGGTGTATTGACAGATCTGCTAGACTCAGACGCTTAGATGTTTACAGCACAGAAGGAGGCCATTCAACCCATCATGTCCACATGATCTGACTACACTGATCCCATTTTCCAGTGCTTGGCCCATAGCCCTTTTGGGTATGGCAATGCAAGTGAATATCTAAATACTAAATGTTTCGAGAATTCCTAACTCAACAACCCTTTCAAGCAGTGAGTTCTAGACAGCCTGTTGTCATTTTCAAGGAGATGGAGAAGCCCGGCACCAGCTTAGGACAGGGCTTCATGAAGAACATGAATCCTTTCTATCATGAAAGTTGGGGCCAACTCCATGGCAGCACTTGGGGACCGAACAACATGCAACATCTGGTGGCCAATGTCTCAGCTTCCATTGCAGCATGGGAAGAGGCTATGCTGTGTCTGAGTGCTGCAGTAAAAACTCATGGGTCATGAGATCCATGGTTGTTTCCATGCAAACCCAGCTTGGTGCAATGCAGGCTTAGATCACTGCCATCATGGCAGTGGATACCAGTGCTCAAAGGAATATGCAAGTGCTCACAACAGCCCAACAATCTTGCTCCAGCAGATTACTAAAATTGCTGAGTTGTTGCCTAGGGGATTGGCAGTGGCTTTGTGGTGCAAGAACCCGCTTTTCACTCAGCACACATCCTCCAACCACTATCACTTCACCTTTGCCCCCGTTGTTGCTTGTCAGCTAGCCAGCCCAGACTGCTGCCACCTGTACTGAGATGGTATAATCAGAGTTGGGCCCTCAAGGCCCCAACAGTGCTCAATGTAATCCTGAAAGACCATCTGCAGTCTGCTCCATTTAAAGTAACCAGCCGTGCTACAACCACTAGGGTAGCACTGTGTAAAGGCACTAGGCTAGGCAAAGACACCCACAAGACAGGGACTGAAGGAATGCAGAAGGGGCAGTATTTCAGTTTTGTAAGTATCATTGGAAGTCATGTTGGCCAAAGTTTTTATTTTTGTGGTGCTTTTCATTTTATAGTGTTGGACAAGAGGATGCTGTGATGAACTGTAGCAGAGTAATGGTGAGGTGGGGAATTGTCGAGCATTGGTAATGTGGGAATGTATTCAGGGGTACCAGAGTCTGGAGCAAGGGTGTTCTGGATGCTTCCTCCCTTCCATCTTTTGCTTGGCTTCCTTCTCATCTTCCTCTCCTTCCTCTTCCTCCTGTTCTTCCTCCTTCCCCTCTTCCTCTGCCTGAGGCACTTATGAAAGGCTGATGGCAGGGGCTGCGCCCTCATGAGCTAGGTTGTGAAGAACACAGCAGACCACCATGAATTTTGGGACACACACCAATGAGCCTTCAAGGACACCATGAGAGGTCCAAGCAGCAGAACTGTCAGTTGAGAATGTCAATGGTTTGCTTTACATTGTTCCTGATTGCAGCATAGCTCTTGTTCTACGCACACTCTCTACATGTAATTGGGCAGCAGAGTGGAACTCTGAGCCATATGTGCATCACCAGGCAGTTGCCCACTGGTTCATCATGGTGGCTTGAATATGGCAGGACCAGCTGACAGGAGCAGAACAAAAGCATTGTGGCTACTGCCAGGCTAGTGGGTACTTACCAACACTATGCTCTGTATGTAGTTGCACACTAACTGCATATTAAGGGAGTAGTCACGTTGTGGTTCCTGTACATTTCCTTATTTCCTTGATGAGATGTAGTGTCAGCCACATATCTGCAGTCGATGGTTTTCTGCACCTTTGGGAATCCTGCTATCCTGGCAAATCAACATGCCCTCTCTTACTGCTTCTCTCTGCTTTGAGAGAAGTTTCTGTAGTCTCCTCTCCTTGCATACAGGGCATTCCTGATGTGGTGAAGCATGGTGCACTGTGAACTATATGCCTGGAACTATAATCAGGCATATAATCCCACTATAATCCCATTCTGTGCACAATTTCCCCTCATTGCTGCCTCTCTTCCATCTCGGACTGCAGCTCCCGCCTCCAGGGATGACAGGAGACTTTCTGCTGAGGCCTCCTCAAATTCCTTAGAAAAACCCAGCACTAGTTATAACTTGTGTAACTTTCGGTTGTAACACTTTCTGTTGCACCCCATTCTTATATTAAGGCTCTCAGTTGTAACACCCTCCTCCCTTAACACCTGTTACCCACATTATAACACACTCAATTGCAATGTTACCTTCATTATAATAGGTCTTTGTTATAATGTTCTGTTACACATCAAATGCTGTTTTTGGAGGTGTTGGCTGAGAGAGGAATATTGGTCAGAACATTTCCCTTCTTTAAATAGCGTCATGGGATTTTTAATCTGAACAAACAGTTAACATCTAAAATACAGTACTACACTGAAGTGTCATCCTAGATTAGGATCCCAAGTCCTGGAACAAGACTTTGACACATTCTGCTGACACAGAATCAACACTGCTTCCAAATGCATGAAACTGGCACTTGGCTACAATACATTGAATTTTATGTAAATTCTCATGTACACATGTTACAGAAATGTTTTCCAAACTCAAATTTTAATGAATGAGAAATTAGCTTTAGATTAAAACTAAGTGTAAAATACCAGATTAAACCATTGATGCTGGGTTTCCTGACCTTTGTCTATGCAGAATGCCTATTTCCATTTGGAGATTTCAGGAAAAGAGGAAGAAAGCTATTTTGTCATGTTCCCATCCTCATTTACTCCTCTAGGCTTCCCAATGCACCCAACATATCCACCGAAATGAGGCAAGACGGGATATTCCAAGACTCACACTACAATTCACTGAAAATGCATATAAGGAACACTCAAGAAGCTGGTAGTGGGATGGCAATTTTTTGGGTCTTTTCTGTTGTGCTGGCTGGGTTAAATGAGGATGAGGATGTTGACTTTGTGAGGAGGCGTGAGGTGAGAAATTCTTCAGGTATAT
Source organism: Carcharodon carcharias (assembly GCF_017639515.1). Taxonomy (NCBI): domain Eukaryota; kingdom Metazoa; phylum Chordata; class Chondrichthyes; order Lamniformes; family Lamnidae; genus Carcharodon; species Carcharodon carcharias. The sequence continues at coordinate 129,113,588 of NC_054475.1, forward strand.
AGGCATGCTTTCCAGGACATATCAGAAAAGATCTGTTTCCACAGCCTGTACTTCACTATCAAGGTAGTAACTGAGATATGAGACTGAATTTTGCCATCGGCAAGCAGTGGGCGGGGCCTGCTCGCCGACGTGCAAAATGGCACAGGATGACATTGGGCAGAACCCCTGACATCATCCCGCCCCATTTAAATCTTCAGGAAGGCGGGCGGACAGCAAAATCAGCTGTCCGCCCGCCGACCTGTCAATGGCCAATTGAGACCTTTGACAGGATCATTAAAACAATTAAAGGACCTGCCCATCCAACCTTAAGGTTGGCGGGCAGGCCAGAAGCCCCAGTGGGCTTCAGAAAAAACATGAAACCTCATCCACCAGCGGGGTGAGGTTTCATGTAGGGTTTAAAAAAGTTTAATAAAGTTTTAGTGAGATTTATTAACATGTCCCATCTTGTGTGACATTGTCACATGAGGGCGACATATTAAAGATTTTTTTTTCTATTTTTCGTGTTTATACAACTGTCAGCGATCTTCCTGAGGCAGCATTTAGCCTCAGGGAGATGTGCGCTCTTTTGTGCGCATAGCTCTTCCCGCCAGGCGTCATACTGGGCGGGACTTAAACTGGCGGCGGGGATCGGCTCACCGCCCGCCGGAGATTGGGTTGGGCCAGCCTGCCCGGTAGGCAGAAAATACTGCCCATGGCATCTGTTGTGCATTGACTTTCTGACAGCTTTGAGGACTGAATGATTTTTACTATGGCTGTGTAGGCCACATCAAAACTTAGCTTTATGCAAAATCATTCTTGAAGATCACCACAGAGGACCTTTGAAAGATATGACAAATGCAGTTTTTGCTCCTATAAAATCAGCTGATGGACAATTGCCAGGGATAAAAATCTTTATCACAACTGGAAAGGAGAATATAGAACCTTTACCAGCCAGAAGTCTTACCAAGTGTTCAAGGAAGATGGAAGATATGTGGCCAATAGTGATGTAGTATTTGGATCTGTCTTCAAAATAGGAGTCAAAAAAGCATCACAAGAAAAGTGGCAAATCAAGTGGGATAAGAGATGGAGGAACTGAAAACAATCACTATCACTAGAGAAAAAGTACTAGGAAAACAAATGGAGCTAAAGGCTGAGATGTCCAGTGGATCTGATGACCTGCATCCTTGGCAGTGACTGCAGAGATAATGATGCATTGGTTGTAATCTTCCAAAATTCTCTTGATCCTGGAAAGGTCCCAGTAGATTGTAAAACTACAGATATAACATCTCTATTCAAGAAAGAAGGGAGACAGAAAGCAGGAAACTTTAGGCCAGTTAGTCTAACATCTGCAATTGGGAAAATGTTGGAATCCATTATTAAGGAAGTAGTAGCAAGACATTCAGAAAATCATAATACAATCATGCAGAGTCTTTTAAAAGGGAAATTGTGTTTGACAAATTTATTAAAGTTCTTTGAAGATGTAGCAAGTAGGCTGGATAAAGAGGGACAGGTAGATGTAGTGTATTTGGATTTCTAAAAAGGCATTCAATAACTTGCCACGCAAAAGGCTACCACACAAGATAAGAGCTCATGGTGTTGGGAATGATGTATTAGCATGGCTAGACAATTGGCTAACTAGCAGGAAACAACAAGTCAGAGAAAAATGGGTCTTTTTTCAGGTTGGCAAACCGTAACTAGTGGAGTATCACAGGGATTAATGCTGGGGCCTCAACTCTTTACATTTTATATTAACAACTTGGATGAAGGGACTGTGTGTGTTGTAGCCAAATTTACTGATGATACAAAGTAGGAAAGCAAGTTGTGAGGAGGGCATAAAACATCTGCAAAGGGATTTAGATAGGTTAAATGAGTGGACGAAATTTTGACAGATGGAGTATAATGTGGGAAAGTGTGAGGTTGTCCACTTTGGTGGGAAGAATAGAAAAGCAGAATACCATTTAAATCATGACAGAATGCAGAATGCTATAGAGAGATCTAGGTGTCCTTGTACATGAATCACAAAAAGTTGGCAAGCAGTGCACAAATTAACAAGGAAGACAAATGGAATCTTGGCCTTTGTTGCAAGGTGGATGGAGTATAAAAGTAGGGAAGCTTTGCTACAGCTGTACTGGGAATTTGTGAGACCACACCTAGAGTACTATGTATACTTTTGGTCTCCTAACATTCTTTTTATTCGTATGGCTGGGGAAGCATGTCAAGGTTAACAACCCATTTAGCGTCTTCAGCTGACAGTATGATTGGTTGTGGTGCCACCAGGAATAAATCTCTCATGGATTTCTGGGACATAGTGACCAATACAGCTTGAGTGACTTCCTATGCTGCACATATTGAACTTCTTGATGTCTGCAGGGAAAACGTCCTCCTCAAAGAACACCATCAGCTAACAGCTAACAAAGCACCCCTATTGACACAGGACCTCTAAAAAAAATCCATGGACTCATCTGAAATCCTGTAGCCCCTACTGGAATGCTCCACACCCTACAAACTGACAACAGCCTCACCTCTCAATAATACACTACCTGGTTGACTGCAAACATCAACAACTGCAAACTGGTAGAGTGGTGTACCAGGTTTCAACTTTCTACAGTCTCCTTACTTGAGGAGGGATATAGTTGCATTGGAAGTAGTTCAGGGAAGGTTTACTAGATTGATTCCTGAGTGAAGGGGTTGTTTATGAGGAAAGGTTGAGTCGGTTAGACATATACTCATTAGAGTTCAGAAGAATGAGATTTGATCTTATTGAAGCATAAGATTCTCAGGGGGCTTGACAGGGTGGATGCTGAGGGGATGTTTTCTTCTGATGGGGGGCTGAATCTAGAACTAAAGGACACAGTTAATAATGGGTCACCCATTTAAAACAATGATGAGGAGAAAGTCCTTCTCTCAGAGGGTCATTAATCTTTGGAATTCTTTATCCCAGAGACCAGTGGATGTTGGGTCATTGAATATATTCGAGGTTGAGTTAGGCAGATTTTTATTCTACAAGGGAATCAATGGTTATGGGGGGCAGGCAGGAAAGTGGGTTACGGCTATAATCAGATCAGCCATGATCTTATTGAATAATGGAGCAGATATGAGGGACCAAACGGCCTACTCCTGCTCTTATTTTTTATGTTGTTAAATTATGTCACCCGTAAAAGATATACGTTTAGCAGGTGTCCGATCACAAAAACATAATTCCATATGCTAGTGCCCATTATCAAGAGAGTATCACTGGCACTTTTGCTGGTAGTCTGCATAGTCCATATTTTTTGAAGATCCCAAAATATCTTGTGTATCATGGCCCTACTACACTAAAATGTCATTCTGGATTAGGAGCCCAAGGCTGAAATAAGGTTTCAACACGTATCCTGCTGACTCAGCTACCAAATGCATGAAGCTGGCACTTGATTATAATAGGTCCTGCTGAACGAAATTGCTGTTGCAATGAAAATTAAGTAAAGATTTGGAAGGATAATGATAAATGAATGGTACTTACACTTCCAAACTTGTCCTGAACACAGATTCGTATCAAAACAAGGCATGAGTCATCTCAAATTGAGACAGATGCATCAACATGACTTGTCTCCTGTCAGTCCTGATCCCTAGCTGTGGTTGTGGGTTGCCCTGGATTGGGAGCACACAAAATGTCCCATATTCTAGAAACTGCCTATGCACCTCATACAGTACTCCTTTGTACAGTTCATTTCCCTCTGCTGAGTGAGACCATTGCAAATTAGCATGAATGCTGTTTGTGGAGGCAGTACTTATTTGGAACTGAACTTTGAACAGTGCAAACATGGCCCTACAGCTTTTTTTTTGCAATTAAAAACTATTATCAGGAAAGATGCAAAGCATACCCCTTTAGATACTAACACACTGAGGCTGCAATGGTTAAACATTTAAATTGGTGAACTGTAATAGTATAAGAAATTATGAATTCACTTAGCTTGACTCTTCTTTTTAGTGTACAGAGCTTCTTCTGCATTTGCTTTAATGTGATTGGTAATATCCAGCCCTGCAGATTGAACATCAGGTAGGTAGACTTCTGTTCCAAAGAACGCCATTCTCCATCAATTTGTATTTTCTCACTGTAGAGTAAAGGGTTAATGTTTCTGGTAATTAGACAATGATATTAATGATGATGGAAGCATGACATCAGAGCAAATGACCAAGGACTCCAAAGGAGAAGGTCACAGAACAGTTTGTGTAAAGAAAGTAATGGTTCTTACCATGCAGTCTTGGTTGTAAATAGTTATGAATAAATAGTTTAAGAAAAACTTAATACAGCCTAAGTCCAAGTCACTCAGTGTAAGAGGAACCTCATTCAGCTCAAAGCCAACATGGAGCATGGAACAATGATCCAAAGCACTCAGAGCAATAATTCTCTTTCTTTAGGCAGCTGAATTAAAACAATAGGTCTTTTAACAGTGAATTGTGGGTCTTCAGATGTTGATGTCTCATCAAATTTTATGATTTCCAGCCAAGCACATGACAGGATCACCTTGCTGAACACAGGGAACATATGGAAAATTAAGAGGAAAAGCCTGTCTAACAAAATTTGTTGAACCAGCTTCATCCCTCCACCCTCCCTGCCCCTACTGCTGACTCAGGCATCTGTATCATGGGTGAGCACAGTCCTGGTTTTGCTGAATCTTCAAAATGAGGCCGTATAGAATAAATCAATTTTTCTATGATTACAATTTACGGCAGTTCCACAAAATATTATTCATTTGAGCATCTTTCCCAGTCTCTGCTTCTCCTCACTTGCCAGCCTATCTATGGAGAATGTTCCCAGCTGGAGCTCCAGTCACATGACTTCTATTCATTCGCACTTTACTTACTGATTGTAAACTTGAGGGTGTATTATGTCCATTTCTTTCTTTAAGTCCAGCAGACTGTAAGCATTGAATGATGACCTCCTTGGCTGGTGAATGGTGAAGACAAAGTATAGGGCCTTATATGGACAAATAGGGAGAGGCAGAGCATTAGGACACAGGCTGATGGTCAGCAGAAACATCCAATATTAATACAAAGCATCAGGAACTACTAAAACAATAATTTATTGTGTGTTTCAGCTGTGCAATAAATGATAAATAATCTGTTTACATTACAGTCTAGAAAATACTATTGCCAATTTTAATTCATTTATGATATTCGATTGCTTACTATTTCAGCATTTCCTTGGAAATGTGTTCATCTACGAGTAATGATAATAGTTAATTCTAGCACCATGTATTTTCCATTTCAGATATCAATTCCTCTTAATCTACACTGCAATGAACCTTTTTGATTATCTCTGTTTACAATCTGCAATTCACCGCCCCCTCCACCCCATGGCCATTATGGGTTTCTAATCCTGTCAAAAGTGGTAACAAGCAACAGCCAGAGGCTACTCTCTGGCATATTGCCTGCTCACAGCTTGGCACAGAATGATGTAATGAGAAGAAGCAGAAGAATTAAATGAGATTAAAAATGCATTCTCATTGTAGGAAACATGCTTGTGATGAGGTTCTTGCCCATGCATTTCAACATCTGTGACCTTAAAATTCTTTGATATCCTCTGAGGGTCAGAGTGACATTTCAGATGCAAATGCCTCAGAAGTGCTCACAGTTAACAGTATAATATTAGAATAATTCAATGTTTAAAATCTGTTGCCAAGCTTTTGACACATACCCCCTATTCCCCCCTTCCCCCTCTTCCCCCTTCCCCCCTCCCCCCTTCACCCCCTCCCATCCTCTCCCCCTTCCCCCTCTCCTCCCCACCACCTCCATCTCAGATCATAGAAACATAGAAAATAGGAGCAGGAGTAGGTCATTCAGCCCCTCAAGCCCAGCACGCTCGTGCATAAACTAGTGCGCGATGTTGTCAGATGAGCGTCCCGATGTCATTATGCATTCACGCGATATTTCGCTTGGCAGATGCCTGCGGGCACTGGAGCTGCACCTGCCGTTAATTGAGGGGCCAGTTAAGGACATTAAAAGTTTCATTGACACCAATTTTTCGTTGCCCATGTGATTTTGCGCTTGTCGCACGGCGACAATTTCAGAAACCTCATCCACAGGCAGGATAAAAAGGATCAGCAGCATTGCTAGTGTGAGTAGTGAGGAGTTTGGTAGATAGTTTGCCACTGGTGACTTGTTTGTATATGGCAACTTCATCTCTGTTCGGGGCTTCATTGTTAGCATTTCCAGGCTTCATTTCAGGACTTCTTGGTGTCTCCAAGGACCGTGGAGAACTCAGGCCATGTGGACCCTTCCAAATATCAGACAGCCTATTGTTACCCAGGTAATGTGGATTGTGCTTTCCGCTGGTGACCCGTCCTCTGAGGTGGAAGAGAGGGGCAGAAGAGAAAGGAGGCCAGGTGTCCCTATGCAGCTTCCAGGAGAGTGACCCGTGGGAGGAGAGGCACAGGCACAAGGGGAGCAGGGCCAGCGGGAAGTCCAAGGCAGAAGGGGCTGCAGAAGAAGCCACTATCCAGCTGCCAGGGCTTACAGGCGGCAATACAACTACCTGAATATGTCCGAACTGTAATGCTGAAGGAGGCTCCCCTTCTCAAGGGAGACAGTGACCCCCATCTGTCAGATGTTTGGGCCTGAGATATGCTCTGACTGTGTGGGTGGACACCCCATGCCAGTGGCTCTGAAGGTCACTTCCATGCCTCCAGCTATTTCCAGGGTTCAGTTGGGGATCTGTGTAGAGTCTCCCAATCAGCTGTCCACGGAGGCGTCCAGCTGGTGACAGAAGCTCTGTTCAGGCAGGAATTGAATTTCATTAATTTCCATATAGATGAGGCCAGCCAGGCTGAGCGAGCCAGAGGCTTTGCAGTGATTGCTGGGTTCCCCTGCATCCACGATGCAATTGACTGCACACATGTGGCCATCATGGCACCAGCAGGTGAGCCCGGTGCCTTTGTCAACAGGAACGGTTTCCACTCCATGAACGTGCAGATAGTGTGTGACCACAAGATGTAGGTTCTGCAAGTCTGTGCAAGGTACCCAGGCAGCTCCCATGATGCTTACATCCAGAGACACTCCCAGGTACCGAGGCTCTTCAGTGCTCCAGCCTGACTGGATGGCTGGCTACTGGCGGACAAGGACTATCCTTTGAAAAGGTGGCTTATGATGCCTCTCCATCATCCAAGAACAGAGACAGAGCAGCGATATAACAAGAGCCATGCTCTACAAGGGTTGTGGTAGTGAGGACCACAGGTCTTCTGAAGACTCGCTCCTGGTGCCTGGATCATTCAGGGGGAGCACTACAATACTCCGCATGTCACTAATAGTGGTTGTATGCTGCGCTCTCCACAATTTGGCTCAGGCAAAGTGAGGCCCACTGGAGGAAGAGGATCTTGATGCAGCTCCACAGGCCACAGGTGATGAATCCAGTAATGACTCAAAAGAGGAGCACAGTGAGAAGAATGCTGAGGGCATGGAGGCAGATCTCTGTAACCTCCAGGGAGACTGGGATACCAGGGATGCCTTGATCCAACGGTCCTGCCAAATAAGCGCTACCACCTCATGTCAGGGCTGTCACCTCCATCCCGGATTTCTGAAATAGCCCTTTCATTTGATCCCAAAGTCTACTTAGTGCCTGTGCAATAAAGTTTCGAGCTACTCACAACGAGCATTACATACTGGCGTACCCTGCACCACATTAAATAAAAAAGGCGAAGCATGCTCAGGCCATTGCGACAAAAGAAAATTGATCTCATGTTGACAGTCAAAACAAATTAACAGAACCTTCTCTGGTCTTCAACACCAGTCGAGTTAAAATAAACAAAACATTGCGCAACAGAAGATCACCCGTGACCAGTCCCTTTTGTGCTCATGGTGCTTTAAACTTATGATGCTCCCCCCTCGCTGGCACTTGCGTGGGGACAGCCTGCTGATTCTGTTGTCTTGTTGGCTTTGAAGGCCTCTGGGACTCGTCCACTGGCCAATGGAGCCTGTGCTGGCCCTGCCTGGGATGGAGCGGCCAGTTTCACGGCTGGCATCTCCCTAGTCGTCGCAGCCTCATCAGATGCCATGGTCACTGGCTTTGGGGCAGTGGAGTTGCTGCTGTCATCCAGAGTGCCCTGAGAGGAGCCTGCAGAGATGATAGGCAGCTCTTGTGCCAACTTGAGATCTCTCTGGACCTCCCTGCTCACCATTGATGGATGCGCACCTAGTTGGGATACTGAGTGCATCATCCATCCCCCATATGGACACTGGCCATCTGAGGTCAGTGCCTGTGTGAGGACTTGCAGGCCTGAGCACAACTCCAGGAACCCCTGATTCTCTTTCTAGAGCAGCTTCTCCATGAGAGTTGCCACTGTCATGATCTGCATAGATTCCTCCATAACTGAGACCATGGCATGCATACCATTATGGATCTCTGCCAAATCCTCCCACACATCTTGCTGGACATGCAGTATCTGCCACCTAATGGGTGACTCCAGAGGATCATTATCTGCCTTTGACTGAACATTGTCCTGGTCCTCAGCAGTCCTCCGATTGCCGGCACCCTGGACACTCTCTGCCTCCACCTACACCTCAAGTAAGTGTGAAGTGCCCTCACCGCTGTGCACTGACATTCTAGCCAGAGACGAAAGCCCACCAAGGTGCTGGTATCTACGCTGGTGCCTGGTTCAGAGAGCGGGTGTGACACAGGTGCAAATAGAGCTTGGCAGCTATCTGGCGTCAGGGATGAGTGTCTGGGGTCCTGCAATTGGGTGTGTGGTGGCAAACCTAAGGGAGAACAACAACATGTCATTAACTTAAATCATCATACTATCACTGTGCATGCCAGGCACCCTGGTGAGACCATAGAGATCTCCGTCATGGTGCCATCATTTTTCAATGATCAATGGGGACTTCAGTTTTGTTGCTTCTATCAATGAAGAGACTACACAAGAATGTTTGCACCATCTGAAACTCTCACCTCTGTGCACTGCACTTTTACCTTCATCTGACACACCTCGCAGCCGGTTGATCAAGGTGTGTGCTGCCTCTTCAGCTCCAAGGCATCCTGCTCATATCTGGTTAAGATTAGGAGGTTAGCGGGGCCTCTGCTACTCCACTACATATCAATGTTGTTATGGGCCATCTTCTCCTGAAACAACAGAGGAGCTTTGATTAATCCACTCTCTACCTGCAGTGCCATTGGAGCTGGCCAACCCCACCTGAGGAGCATCTTGCAGGACACATTCGAGTTGTGGCCCTCAGGCTGCAAGGCATTCAATCCAAGCAGCCGGGGCTCACCCCCTTGGCCAGCTTCGGCATCATTGACAATTGGCACTCAGACTCTAACACCCCTGAGCTCCAGTGGGGGACGGCCGGCCCTTAACACTTCAGCACATTAGCCTATGCCTTACACAGTGCTTACCCATCCTGAGCGCAGCAGGTTGTTAAACCTCTTGCAGCACTGGCCCCAGGTGCGCCACACAACATCATGGCTGCTGACCAGCACTGCCACTTTCTCCCAAGCTCTTTTTGTAAGTTACAGTGGCCTCCTCCTTCCATCCCTGGAGACAAGGGTGTCCTTCCTGGCAGCCTCCTCCTCCAGGAGGACCGCGAGGCACTCATTAGGAAACCGGGGGGGCCAAGTGCCCACCTGACCTCCCCTCCTGCCTGGCGTCTGCAGCTGCATTGGAATGCATAATTTTTAACCTCCTGCTGACAACACTGAAGATGACTTCCTCGCCGGCAGCTTCCAGGGCCTGACTGTGCTGGTTTCAAACTGGTTGCTGGGTCGCCATTGGACCTGGCAGTCTACAGGCCCCGGCTTGCCCCTTCCCAGCTATTGGGAAGCCACTGTTCACGTTTAGTGGGCCTTAATTGGCTCACAAATGTGAAATCGCGGTCCGATCGCGGTCTGGGGCCAATAGCAGACAGCAAGCCATCTCCTGCCTGCTCCTGGGCCCACCAACTGTGCCCACTCACTGAACTCAAAATTCTGGCCTAAGTTCCAGCACATCAAAACTTGCATCTGGTCTTGCCTGTGTACCTCACCAATTGAGCAAGCCAACCCATCTCATCCTTGGCAGCAGCCGCATCTTTCTGTCCAGATCTACGACTAACTGTGATGGGATTGACATGATCCATGTAAGAGCGTTGATATAAAATTATTTCTAACTCACCCTGCTTAATTTCCAAAGGCAGGTATCTGAAAACCCCTGAAGCCTGACTGTCTATTTTAATAATTCCTAATCCCTTCCTAATTTGATTAATAACATTCTCCTCAAAGTCAATAGTGCCCCACCACAAAAAAATCCCCCAGATTCAGCATAAAGATGCCCAAAAGATTTTCATTACAGTGCCAATAGAACATAGTTGGGTCTTCCTTCAGTTTTTCTTTTCATTCATCCTTATCATCTTCATCATCATAACTGTCTGTTTCAATGCCTGCTTCAAATACTTGATTCCTGATTTTTGGACAATTCCTTACAGTGATATTTAGAGTTACACCCGAAACATCTATTAATTATTCCGTGTATATTTCTGGGATTAATTTACTGTTGGCTTGTGTTTCACCTTGATCCTTAAATCTATTAAAAGTACGACCCACCTCAGACTGTCTTCCAGCAATTCCTTCTTTGTACAAGCACCTGCAACTAGGCCCCTGTTGATTTGAGTCAGTAATCATGAAGACCTCCATTATCTGTACTGCTGCAGAATTTCCAATATCTTTTGCGAAGGTAGCTGGAAATGATTGTTTCCCCAAAATTTTTTTTAGAGTACCAGTCATTCATCCAACAAGAGTCATCACCATGAAATTGAACACCTGTCAAAACCAAAAGTCTATTCATGCGCGAGATTTGTACACATTCTAATAATTTGAACACGAGTGCAGACTCTGGAATTTCTAGATCAAATTTCTTTACTCTCTTACATAACCTCTCAAAAATCCATATGCTTCTATGGACTGCTTGCCCATCTTCTTAAATTTATCAAATATTGACCATGCTTCATAGGCTTCTAATAAGTTATCTTTTCTGTAAATTCTGTCCATAAATTATAGTAGAATTGGCAATCCCTCTTCAGTATCTAAGTTAGTTACATTCAGTTCCGAAAATTCTTTATTTCTATTCTTATTTCTTCCTGGTAAAGACAAGGCCAAAGTCAGACCTTGCTTCCTTTTGGCTTGAGAAGTGACCTAAGTCCATATCTCCACATCATTCTTTCATTATTCGTATGGTTCCAGTCCCAAAAAGACCGGTGGGTAATCATAGTTTGTGATCCTACAGTCTTACTCAGCCATTTCATGTTAAAAGCCGCCGGGAGCTTTGATTTTGTCAGAAACAGGGACTGCTTTCTGTTTTCTTTACCCACCCACCTGAAGAGATCAAGGTCAATCCTCTGCTACAATGGGTGTACCACAGGTGGATATCCATTTACTGAATCAGGCAGCAGAAGACATTCTGTGAATCACAAATATTTTATTGTTAAACTATAGTGCAGTACAAATACCAGTTTCCACTCTTCCCTTCTGGATTCTCTCCCTGTTCAGAAGCAAACTTCACTACTGGGGAAAAACCCTGCTCTTAAGTACAGGCTTCAATGAGCATCACCTGCTTTCAATTCGCTCTGAAGCTTGGGTTCTCTTGTTCCATGCTGGGGACTTTTTGTGAGACAGCTCCACTGCATGTGTGTGCATGTGTGTGTGTGTGTGTGTGATTTAATTAAGCCAGGCAGAGTTGATAGGAGTCAGGCTGTCTGGTTTGGTGAAAATTTCACATGAGTAATACCATTGAGGCTGATAAATTGGTGAAACTCAGCACTAGTAAATATCATTCCATTGTCTGATATGGCCACTTCTGGTAATCCATTGATTGTGAAACTTTGACGTAGCTTGTCAATTGTAGCAGAAGATATTGGTGACCTCAGTCCATATATGCCCATCCATTTTGAATGTGCATCGACAACGAGTAGGAACATTTCCCATAAAAGGTCCTACATAGTCGATGTGTACTCACACCCATGGCCTTCCTGACCACTCCCAGGGGTGTAACTGAGCTGTTGAAGGTAATTTTTGTACTTGCTGACACTGAATTCAACTTCTCACTAAGCTTTCTATTTCTCCATCCATCCCAGGTCACCATAGATAATTGCATGTTATTGCCTTCATTCAGGAAATTCCTGGATGTGCTCTGTGAAGTTCAGATAACAAAGGCTTTCATTCTTTTGGAGGAACAATCATTCATGCTCCACACAATAAGATACCTTCCGGGCTGGTTATTTTGTATCTTCCTTGAAAATACGGTTTCAATTCTTCAGATTCCTTTTCTTATGAAGGACTTGTTCTCATACTTTGGATAAGACAGGGTCTCGACTTGTCCAATCTTTAATCTGCCTAGCAAATATCGGTGATGAATCCAGGAAGTTCAATAATAAAATGAATTCTTGAGGAATTGGAACATTCTAATAATTTTCTTGCATGGGCAAAGGACTATGTGCATCAATGTTTGCAATTTGACTTCCGGGTCTATGAATGAAAGAATGCTGACACGCTGCCAAGATCAATGCCTATCTTTGTATTCTTGCTGAGGCTATAGGAGGAAAGACTTGTCTTCACTGAACAATCCCAGCAATGGCTTCTGGTCTGATATGAAAGTAAAATGATGACCGTGTACATTACTGGTGAAATTTCTTAACACAAAAGATGATTGACAGGCCTTCTTTTTCTATCTGTGAGTACCCCTTTTCCACTGTATTTAGTTTTCTCGATACATATCCTATAGGTTGTTCTGATCTATCGTCAATTCAATGGGAGTCCACTGCTCCCATAGGGAGATGCGTCACATGTCAACACCAACTCTTTCTTTGGGTCAAAATGTACTAGAAGGGTAGATGATTGCAGCAACTGTTTCACTTTTGTGAAAGCTTCTTCCTGTGGTGTTTGCCAAGACCATTGTTGGCTTTTCTTGAGCAAATAATACAATGGTGCCAGTTCTGTCAACAAATTAGGCAAGAAGCATCCATAGTAATTGATCATCCCCAAGAATGATTTCAGTTCAGATGTATTCTTTGGTGCTGGTGCCTGTCTAATGGCTTTCACTTTTTCTTCAACCAGATGTAGGCCTTGTGAATCTACCTTGTGAACTAGTTAGGTTACCTCTTTTGCTTGGAATGTGCACTTTTCTTTTTTCAAACGCACCCCCACCTGTGAAAAACGTTTTTAAACTTTTTCCAAGTTTACCAAATGTTCCTTTTCAGTGAGCCCCGTCACCAGAACATCATTCAAATAAACTACAACATGGGGCAGTCCCTGTAGTAAACTTTCCATGGTTCTTTGGAATATGATGCAAGCTGAAGATACTTCAAAAGGTAAATGGATATATTGGCACAAGTCTTTGTGTGTATTTGTGGTGACAAACTTCTGGGAGCCCTTCTCTATTTCCAATTGTTGACGAGCATGACTCATATCAAGCTTCGTGTAGGCAGTCCCACCTGCCAGTTTAGTGTACAAATCTTCAATTTTTGGTATGGGGTATCTGCCCAACTTAGCCACTTTATTGACTGTTAATTTGTAGTCTCCACAAATTCGAACACTTTGTCGTCTCAACAAATTTGAATGCTTCGATCAGGTTTGAGAACAGGTACAATTGGTGCTGCCCATTCTGAAAACTGCACTGCTTGTATCACTCTCAGTTTTTCTAATCTGTCCAATTCGGCATCTACCTTACCCCACATTGCATAAGGTACTGGTCTTGCCTTCATGAATCTGGGTGTTGCATCTGAATTTTTGTTTGTAGCCCTTCAACCTTCCCAAGATCATGCTTGAAGACTGAGGCATATTTTTGTAGTAGCTCTGATAACCCATTAATTCTCATTTGGAAGATTTCAGTCCATTCCAATTTAATTTCTTTCAGCTAGTTTCGTCCCTTGCCTGCTACCATCTTCAAGGGTAATTTCACTGTTTGACCTACATAGTGTACTGTGAAACAAAAACAGAATTACCTGGAAAAACTCAGCAGGTCTGGCAGCATTGGAGGAGAAGAAAAGAATTGACGTTTCGAGTCCTCATGACCCTTCAACAGAACTTGAGTGAGTCCAAGAAAGGGGTGAAATATAAGCTGGTTTAAGGTGTGTGGGGGTGGGGGGGTGGTTTGGGTGGGGGGAGAGAGAGAGAAGTGGAGGGGGTTGGTGTGGTTGTAGGGACAAACAAGCAGTAATAGAAGCAGATCATCAAAAGATGTCACAAACAACAGAACAAAAGAACACATAGGTGTTAAAGTTGGTGATATTATCTAAACGAATGTGCTAATTAAGAATGGATGGTAGGGCACTCAAGGTATAGCTCTAGTGGGGGTGGGGGGAGCATAAAAGATTTAAAAATATTTAAAAATAATGGAAATAGGTGGGAAAAGAAAAATCTATATAATTTATTGGAAAAAACAAAAGAAAGGGGGAAACAGAAAGGGCTTGGGGATGGAGGAGGGAGCTCAAGACCTAAAGTTGTTGAATTCAATATTCAGTCCGGAAGACTAGGCACTTTACAGCCTTCCAGACTGAATATTGAATTTAACAACTTTAGGTCTTGAGCTCCCTCCTCCATCCCCACCCCCTTTCTGTTTCTTCCCCCTTCCTTTTGATTTTTCCAATAAATTATATAGATTTTTCTTTTCCCATCTATTTCCATTATTTTTAAATATTTTTAAATCTTTTATGCTCCCCTCACCCCCACTAGAGCTATACCTTGAGTGCCCTACCATCCATTCTTAATTAGCACATTCTTTTGGATAATATCACCAACTTTAACACCTATGTGTTCTTTTGTTCTGTTGTTTGTGACATCTTTTGATGATCTGCTTCTATTACTGCTTGTTTGTCCCTACAACCACACCAACCCCCTCCACTTCTCTCTCTCTCCCCCCACCCAACGCCCCCCCCCCCCCCCGCCCCCTCCATCCCCACACACCTTAAACCAGCTTATATTTCACCCCTTTCTTGGACTCACTCAAGTTCTGTCAAAGGGTCATGAGGACTCGAAACGTCAACTCTTTTCTTTTCCGCCGATGCTGCCAGACCTGCTGAGTTTTTCCAGGTAATTCTGTTTTTGTTTTGGATTTCCAGCATCCGCAGTTTTTTTGTTTTTATCATAGCGTACTGTGACTTTACTATGCCCTTGACTTATATGTCTTCTCCCGTGTAAATTTTCAATTTGGCATCTGTTCCTTCTGAATTTAGTTTACGTTCCCCATGATTCAGGTATTTAAAAGTATGCTGACCTATCACCATAGTGGATGCTCCTGTATCCACCTTCATTTTGATAGGCTTTCATTCACTGTCATGGTTACATAGATAGGCACTGTTCTTCCTAACTTTAAATTATACAATTAATAAATATCTGAATCTATTACTTCAGGTTTTTCAATGCTGTAGATCTCATTGGAGTTTTGCTTTTGTTTGAAAGTCTGTCTGATCCTATCTTTGCAATGCCTTGTGACTTCTGAATTGCATCTTTGTTAATACCGCATACCAAATGATCTCTAAGCATATGATTGATAGATGTACCAAACTCTCAATATTCAGTTAATTGTTTCAGACTTGCCACATAACAAGCAACTGTCTCCCCAGTGGCTCTATTCCTTGAGTTAAATTTGAACTGCTGCATCGTCACCGAGAGCTTGGGCTGGTAGTGATTCTTCACAAGGCTCATTAAGTCATCAAAACTTTTCGAATACGGAGCACTGGGCACCAACAAATTTCGAATTAATCCATCTGTCTTACTCCCACACTTGGGTTAAGAGGATCACACGTTTCTTCTCCTCCCCCGCAATATCGTTCGCCTAGAAGAAGAACGTTAGGCGTTCAACATAATGAGGTCAGTCATCCGAGGCTGGATCAAAAGGTTTATTGCAAATTGCAGCTTGCTCTGAGGGGGTTGCTTTGATGATCAGGAAGGAAATTTTTCTTTACTTACAGTTACCGTGCGAGGTATTTCGGTTCCCTTGATTTCCTTCGTTCTTTCTCGCCTTTTCTTGCCCTTTCATGTCCTTTTCTTTGCTTTTTACTCTTGTTGCCAGTTTGTTGGATCCTGTACCCTGGTTTGTTGGGGCTTATGGATCCAGGATGCATGCTTGTTTCGAAATGATCGTGTCAGCACCATAAACAGAGAAGATCAGTAGATCATTCTTAGAAGAAACTCATTGTTTATTTACAGAAGGAAATCAGCAGCTACACTTGCGTGCTTACAACTCAAAACTCTGTCTTTATACTTCAGACTCTAACTCAAAACTAGTGAGTACAGAAGTAGTCCGTGCTACTCTGCTTTTGAATACCAAGATCATGCGATCTTCCATTATAACATTCGTCTTAAAGGTACATTACACATCAGTTTACTACAGCGGCATAATACACTCAGATCTATATTACACACTAGGATCTGTGTGACACTCAAGGCATCCAGCGCCCATGCATTTGATACTGATATTCTCAGAAGACCCACTACCAGCCTTCATTGCATAGTTGCAGCACCTCTCTGCTTGAGCAGTCACTCATCATTTTGGAGGCCCCATGCCAAGGCACGATGCGTTTCATTGTAAGTCCTCCCCTGAGCAAAAGCTTCAAGTTTGTTCCTTTCTTTATGCAGTAGGTCCAGTAGCAGATGACTTGCATCTAAGGAAAGAGGCACTGGAGTCCAGCACAGACTTTGAGTGCATTCTTAAAGCCTTAATATCTATTTTAGCCCAAAGCAAGAATTAGGAATTGAACAAGAATGTTTTAACCAGAGGTCACAAAGACCAAGGGAATCGATTGAATTATTCCTAACAGACCTACATTGCTTAGCTAATTCTCATGGATATGAGGTGCTGAAGGACGAGCTAATCCATGATTGCATAGTTGGGTGTTCGGGATGAGAAACATTCTGACTTTCTGAGGACTAAAGATGACCTTACTTTGGGATCAAGTGATCCAGCGTGCAAGGCAGGCTGAGTTTAGAGCCTTTAAGCGGCCTATAATTCGATGCAATTCCGAGGCTTCACATTACTCCATTGGTTGGATAGACCCATGGGCAGCAGCGCCACACATAAGAAAGCCTGCCAAACCAAGCAAAACAGGGGGAATCTCCACACCGGCAACCATTTTGAGATTCATGCATTGTGGTGTGAAAACCCAGCATAGATGACAAGTCTACCCAGCAGGCGGTGTGGAATGCTTCTAGTGTGGCAAATCAGGACATTTCAAGCATTTCTGCAAATCCAGTAATTTTAACCTAAGTTGAAGGCCAGGAAGTACTTCTGAAATAAATTCCACCCAAGAAATGGAAAGTCAAGAAAAAGACAAAATTACAAAGTTCCTAGGGCAAATTGATAGTCTTAATCCAGGCTATTTGTCAATTACTGTCCAAGTTCAAGGTTTTGATACTGCTTTTAAAATTAATATTGGCGCTGCTGTTAATATATTAGCAGATTATCTTGACTGGTTTCAGCCAATGACCCTTTATCCATCAGACTCAAACTACAAGGTCCAGGGTGGCATAAACCTTCCAATCAAAGGCAGGATTATTGCTCCTCTTTACTATAAGGGGTGACAGTTTGTTGATTCTCTCCATGTTCTTCACAATCAACATACATCCCTATTGAGTGGTAATGTTGACGTACTTCTAGGAATCCTGGAAAAAAACAGATGATGCTCATCATTTGAATGACTCACTGTTTTCATGCAACAATGTTCAACCTTTTCTTTAGAGCCAATGGAAATTTAGCCTTCATAAGCTGAGGAAGTTGATATGCTCAGCTGTAAGTTCCTTTCTTTCACTGAGACACCATTCACCAGATCCAGGGCAGAGATTGAAGTTATAAATCTCTCAGCTCTTCATGAGGTTTGGCCAGAGGTGGCAGATACAGAAGGCACTGCAGCAGATGGTGACCATCCCCATGAAGGCCTGCTGAACTAGAATTGTCTCTTTCTAGAGAGTGATGAGGAAGAATCCCTTGCAGTACTGGGTGATCTGTTGGAGATTGAGGTCCTAAGGGATGATTCACCTTTCTAGTTGATAGATGCATCTTATGAAGTTTCTGTTGTCTTTTTGGATGAGTCAGTTGTATTTTTAGTGGCTGAGTAGAATTCAGATCTTAGTTCCACTGAATCTACTAATATATTATATTGCTTACTTTATTTCCTGTTGTCCATGAAGAATCTTCCACAGAGGATTCTTTGCCTGAGTAGGTCAGAGTCCATAGAAGCTCTTACTGCTTAAGAACTGTTACTTTCCAAAGGTAAAAGTCAATTGGCACTCATTCTTCAGTCCCAGCCAAAAGTTTTCTTCCCTCCAGAACTAGAGGTCAGCACAGAAGCTGTGGCAGAATTTTTAGCACCTCTGAAGCTGCAGAATCCTATAAAATAATCTTGTCCCCGAATTGACTGTCTATAGGAAATTTCTCATTACAGAAGCTGAGGCTGTGTTGCCTCCATATTCTCAGCAATTCTTCCCATTGCCCATAGTGGAGCAACCTCATACAGAGAGATGTGCGGCTCTCTTACCATTGCCTACAGAAAGTAGACAGTTCTCCCGAAATATCATTGGGAAAGCATCGCTCCTTCTTCTCCTGAAAGTCTTACAAGAAGTTGGTTGTTTTTTACCTTTGTTGTCTAAGTTCATTGAAATCTTAGATCTTCAATGCCTTTTCAGTCTTCAATACAGCAGTCGATGACACAACTGTGATAGTCTTCCCTGGAGTTAAAGATAAATCCTCTTCTGAAGCTCTCTGCCACACTCCTTTGAGGGAGCAAAATGTTCTTCAGAGGGTCCTGAATTCTTCTCTTGTAGTGCCAGAGGGGCCAAAGGTTGATTCTCTTGAGTGTTCTCTTTTGGATCAGTCTTTCATTGAAAAGTCTTTGTTGCAGTTCAGTCATTCTCAACCTACACTCTGCTTCCCAGCAATACTAATACAGTGTTGTCCTATTCCACAGATGATGATGTCCTACCAGGTGCAAAAAAAAACTTCCATGTCTCTAGTCTGTATTCCCTAAGGGTTGAGAATACTGAGGGAGATTGAATCCCTCTGGGACTGTGACATGGGAAAGGGAAGAGTAGGTGTTGGAATTTGATAGAATCTATATTTGTAAAAAGGGAGTTAAGAAATTCAATGTAAATAGTTAAAAATATAGGGCAGAATTTCCCATCGGCATGCGGGGGTGGGACGCACACACTGATGATGCGGGGTGACATTGGGCGTGCTTTCTGACATTACCCCACGTCATTTAGATTTTCAGTTCAGCGGGCGCCCATAGTACTGTCAAAGGCCTCTTAAGGCCTGTTAATTACCTAATTGAAATCATTGTCAGGGCTGCCCATTCAACCTTATGGTTGGTGGGCAGGTTAGGAGCCCAGGTGCCTTCCAGAAAAGCATGAAACCTCATCCACGGGCAGGATGAGGTTTCATGATGGGTTTAAAATGTTTGTAAAAATTTTAAATAAAAGTAATAGACATGTCCCAGCTCATGTGACAGTGTCATATGAGGGGACATGTTAGGAAAATTTTTTCATACGTTGAATAAATTTTTAAAAGTTCAACTGATCTCCCTGAGGCAGCATTTAGCCTCAGGGAGATCTGTGCACTCTTCCACGCACATGCGTGAAAGAACGCACAGACCTGCTCAGGGAATTCCACCACACCACCCCCCACCCCCAACCCGCACAGGGACCGCACAGCGCTTCCGGCCCGCCCACGTAAAATGGCAGCCCTCTCACGCACAACACCTCCCCCCCCTCCCAACGGGGGGAAAATTCTGCCCATAGGGTGGAATCATCCAGTCCCATTGGTGATGGGCGTCACACCCCAAAACTGTTCAAACCCCCACCCCTGACAATTCTTAACCCCTGCAACTCCTGATAATGCTCACCACCACACACCTGAACAATGCTCAACACACCCACCACCCGCCAACACCTCCCCTGCACCCAGACAATAATCATCCCCCCTCATTCTCCACACTGCTCAGCCCCCACACCCTGGCAATGCTCACACTCCCATACCCCTGAAAATGCTCACCACCCTCACCCCCCTCCCAACAATACTCACTGCACTCGCAACAATGCTCATCCACCCCTGTACCATCCTTCCCCCCTTAGGTTACCAACCAGGGTTCTTACCTCAGTCTGACTGATGTTGGAACAGAGTCAGTGGAGGGTGGTGATGAGCAGTGTTGGGGAGGAAGAACAGTCTCTGAAGGGAGACTGGATCGTGTCAGGTGTGTGGGGTTGAGGGTAGTGGGGGAAGTGAAAAACAAACACAGGTCCATTTAACTCCTCTGAAATTCAATGAACTAAACTGAAAACAGACCTCAAGGGCGCGTGTTTTCAGTTCACAATGAAAAAGGGGGCATAGCTTCCCTGCAGTTGTGCACTAGGCCTCCTGACTTACCTCATTGCTGGATCCATGCTGGAGCTAGAACAGGAAAGTCCAAGGGCTCCAGTGTAAAGAGGTAAGGAAACAGTTTTCAACAGGGTCAGTGGCGTGCAGTCCTCTTCTATCGCTGACTGATAGATCTGGGAATGGTAGCATCATGGTTATCATATTGGACTAATAATCCAGAGGCTTGCATGATGCAGAAAAGAGTTCAAGTTGCAACATGGCACCCGGAGAATTTAAATTCACTTAATTAATTAAATCTGGAATGAAAAGCTAGTATCTGTAGCAACTACAGGATTGTTGTAAAAGCTTAAAACAAAAACAGAATTACCTGGAAAAGCTTAGCAGGTCTGGCAACATCAGCGGAGAAGAATAAAGTTGACGTTTCGAGTCCTTCAACAGAACTGAGTAAAATTAGGAGAGGGGTGAAATATAAGCATTGTTCCAGTGAAGCTCAACACAAACTGGAGGATCAGCACCTCATCTTCCGACTAGGCACTTTACAGCCTTCTGGACTGAATATTGAATTGAACAACTTTAGATCTTGAACTCGCTCCTCCATCCCCACCCCCTTTCCGTTTCTTCCTCCTCCCTTTTGTTTTTTCCAAAAAATTAAATAGATTTCTCTTTTCCCACCTATTTCCATTATTTTTAAATTTATACCTTTTATGCCCTGTTAGTCTGATTTCACCCCACCCCCACTAGAGCTGTACCTTGTGTGTCCTGTCATCTATTCTTAACTAGCACAATCTCTTAGATAATAACACCACCTTCAACACCTCTTTGTTCTTTTGTCTGTGACATCTTTTGATTATCCTCTCCTATCACTGCTTGCTTGTTCCTACAACCACACCCCCCCACCCCCCTCCACTTCTCCCCCCCACCCCCCGTCCTTAAACCAGCTTATATTTCACCCCTCTCCGAATTTTACTCAGTTCTGTTGAAGGGTCATGAGGACTCGAAACGTCAACTTTATTCTTCTCCGCCGATGCTGCCAGACCTGCTGAGTTTTTCCAGGTAATTCTGTTTTTGTTATGGATTTCCAGTATCCGCAGTTTTTTGTTTTTATCTCTGTTGTAAAAACCCACCTGACTCACTGATGCTTTTTAGGGAAAGAAATCTGTTGCCCTTAGCCACGCTGTCCTAGATTTTACCCTTATCTCCAGGTTTATTCTTAAATGCCTAGCAAGCCACTCAGCTGCCTTCAATGCTCACCATCACCTTCTCAATTGTAATTAGGGATGTCAATAAGTACTTGCCTTGCCAACAATGACCACATTCTGCAAATTAATTAGAAATAAAACACTCACCAGTAACAGGATTGAGTCTTTCCAAGCCCATTTCTTGTAGAAGCTTTTCAGTCAACAGAGACGGAGATCTAAATATTATTAAATTAGAACTTGTGTTGTCAAACTACTAGACCTCTCAGTAATAACTGAGAACAGCAATAAGAGCCATTTAAAGGTCATTAACTCACATTTCTCACATGAGTAAGGGAATGGCCGCAAATGCTAGAAGTCAAGTGAGCATTCTCAGGAAAATCCAGCAGCTTCTCACTGTCAGCAGCTTTACTATTGTAAGTCCTGCAGTAATAGTTGGCCAGTGATAGTATATTTTAGCCGCGCTGGACAGCATTGAAGAAAACCAATCTTTTAAGCCTGTGTTGTAGTAATCTCTGGCCACAGCTGTTGTCATAGTAATATATACATAGAAAGGTAGAAAAGTGAAAATTAAATACATGGAGAAATACTCAGACCAGCATAATATATAACAATCAAATAGCTCCCTACCAGAACATTGCAATCTCAGTTCATTTTTGTGAGGTGCCTTTGAGGTCAGAGTAGGAGTGTTCCACTTTGCCCTCAAAATTCTCTGTCAAATTGATTCTGGAGCTTGGCAAATGTGAATGTCGTGTCTATTTCATTTTGGAGAGAGTCTGGGATTCTAGTTCATTAAAACAAGCAGAAAGGAAAGGGAAGTCAGTCAAACAGCTATGGTCACGGCATATCTGTTTATTGCAGCTGAGGCTAATTCCAGAACTGCTGCCAGGAAATTTAATTTTAAATGAAATTCTGACAGGCAGGTAATTCCTCTAAAGCTTTCATTGTTAACCAAGTATGCCTGCATCAACCTAGTTGCCGGGAGCCTTTAGGTCCAGAGTCTCTTTGGAGTATATTCAAATCCCTCCATGGCCCCGTTTATTACATTAAAAGTGCTATATAAATATAAGTTGCTGTTAGTGTTGTTATTACCATATGGTTAGTTACAAATATTGAGAAGGAACGAGACAGAAATAGAGGGAGAAAGGGAGAAAATGATAGCATAGAACAGGGAAACTAAGAACCAGAGAGACAGAGAAAGAAATAGGAAATGAGAGACAAAGGAATGAACATTGAGACAATTCCAGCGCTCTCCTGACTGGTCTCCCACATCCTACCTTCCATAAACTTGAGGTCACCTAAAACCCCGCTGCCTGTGTCTTGCACCAAGTCCCATTCACCTATCACCCTATGTTTTCTGACTTACATTGGTTCCTGGTCAAACAGCATTTTAAAATTCTCATCCTTGTTTTCAAGTCCCTCCATGGCCTCACCTTGGCATACCTCTGTAATCTTCTCCAACCCCACCACCTCTGAGGTATCTTCATTTCTCTAATTCTGGCCTCTTGTGCAATTTTAATTGCTCCACCATCGGTAGCCTTGCTTTTGGTTGCCTACGTCCTAAGCTCTGGAATTCCACCCCCCCACCCCCCCACTACCCCCCTACACATCTCTGTTTCTCTACCTCACTTTCCTCCTTTAAGACACTTCTTAAAACCTACCTGTTTGACCAAGTCATTTGTCATCCAACCTAATCGGCTGAATTTTACAAAGGAAATTGTGATCCTAACTTCGGGGTAAAAAGTGGGCCACAAGCCCCGCAATTGTCAGCAGTGGGACCTTCTCAGCAATTTCATCACAGGCAGCCCCCTAATTGGATTGTCTGTGGGCCTGCTGTCCAATTAAGTGTGGCAGGCAGTCTCCTGATGCTGCCAGCTTAATCAGAGCCACAGCAGTACTACTGGAGAGGAATGTAAGAAACAGCAGCTAGGTGCCAAATATCAGAAGGGAAACCGGCTCCAAGGAAATCTTTGAGGCCATACGGCTGTCTTTCCTTCCTTGACCTCCCCTTTATTCCACTAAATCCTATCCACCCCCAGGCTTCTACCAGGAGGCTGGCTCTATTTAGCGGAAAGCCTCCCTACATGGTGGGGTGTCACCCCATCATCGACAAAATGCCAAATGCATCATATAATGGCCCCTAATTGAGCCTTTAATTGTGACAATTGCTTGCCCACCTCTTTTGCATGGGCAGTCTGTGCTTCTGGTCCCACCATTGACATTGAATCCTTGATCACTAACTTAGCTGGACTAATAGATCTGGGTTGCACGCTTGTTTCTGGATGACCAAGTTGGTACAATAGACAGAGTAGACCAGTATACAGGTCTTATGTAGAACACATTATATTTATTTACAAAGGAACTCAGCAACTATACTTGTACACTTACAGCTAAAACCCCGTCTCTACATTGCAGACTCTTACTCTAGACTACTCACTACTGACTACAGATTACAGGTTACTAAGGTAGCCCGTGCTAATCGGCCATTGGATAATAAGATCATGTGATCTTCTATCGTAACATTCTTCTTAAAGGCATATTACACATCAGATCACCATAGTTGGTCAATTTTCCCGTCAGCTTGAGCATGTTGGGGAGCCAATCTGACATGGCTTGCCACGATTTTACAGGTATCCACGCCTTCTCTCCCACCCCCCAGGTGCTGGCAAAATCCTGGCCTATATCTCCTTATTTGGCTCAGAGTCGTATTTTATTTTTTGATGCTCTTCTGAAGTGCCTTGGGATGTTTTATTATGGTAAAGGTGCTATATAAATACGGTGTTGTCATTT
Organism: Carcharodon carcharias; assembly: GCF_017639515.1. Classification (NCBI taxonomy): domain Eukaryota; kingdom Metazoa; phylum Chordata; class Chondrichthyes; order Lamniformes; family Lamnidae; genus Carcharodon; species Carcharodon carcharias. The sequence goes on from NC_054475.1 coordinate 129,137,859, forward strand.
TAAAAACAGATTAATCCATTTATTTTAAATTGGTTAACACCTCTATCAATCTAGTTTGAATAGGAATGTCACGCTCATGTGATTATGTTCATTTACTAAATCAACATCCCATTCCTAGGCAATATTTTATTTTTTGATTGAAAATAGTCAATCAGGTTTTTGTTTGTTGAAATTTTAAATGCATTTGGATCCAAACAAACATTTTCCAGCAGCAGTGACATCCCATCAACAAAACATGGAGTCAATTTGCCCAGGAGTGTATTTTGCTGTCACATGGACAGTATAAACTCCTTGAACTATTAACAGTCTGAGTCTGTTATCCATAAAGGAAATGGCTGGGAAAGGCATTGTGATATTCTTGAACAATGGGATCTCTACACAGCGCTGGGGAAGCACTGTAAACCCTCAATAGGTAGAGTATGAACAATGAGCCAACACACTTGCCAGACAACAGTTTCTGATAATGACTGTAAATTTACAGTGACTGAGCAGGAAATGTGTGTCCCAAGTAACAGCAATGTTCCATTGTGCTCTCTGGGCACCTAATCCACTCCATATTTTAATTTATCTTCTGCCCAGGCTTATGGCTCCCTCAGGTCCAAAATCTAGATGTGATGCACACTGTTGTGTTGTAACTCTAAACAAAGAGAAGCTTCATACCACTTTTGATTTAACACAACTTCTTCCCCAAAAGCTCAGCTCTAAATTCTTGTTCAGTTTGAAGGTTGAAGGCTATGTTCAGAGGCACAAGGAACAGTGACTTGAATGACAGAGAGAAACTTGCAACAATCCCAATCTGAACTCTGATGTCTCTTGGAAGTTGAGTGGCAGTAAGGTTGGAAAGGAAGCTAGGAAAAGCTATTACTGAGCTTGTTTTATTTTTATTGAGCATCAATTGTGGATTAATACTGGTCTGTCCAAGGAGTGCCCGGAATCTAGGATGACAGACCTTTTACAGTATGCATGTGGGGGACTAGCACTAGGTTAAGATCATAAAGATCAAGCAAGAGGTCACTCAACTCAATTAGCCCTTGCTTATTACTTGAGTCCATTTACAGGATCCTTTCAGGTTACTTACATCGCTCTCTTGCCTTTATGCACATTTACCGCTTATCTCCAGAAAAAACAAGGATCTATTCACTTTCTTTTTGAATTTTTTAATGAAGACTGCACTCACTGTACTGGTTTTTGGGTTGTACCAAACAAGCTTGCACTTTCTCTACTGAGTTGATAGTCTGCACCAACTGAGACGGCATTTACTGTGCAACTCTGCTTTTCAATACTTTAAATCATACCTCTCAGAGATGTAAGCCATGTTTCATGTCCAAAAGTGATGAGCATACTGATTTCTGCCTTCCTCCTGATACCAGCAAATGGTTCAGGCAAAACCATGTAAAATCAAAATAGATTTTTTTATCTCAGATTTTAATATTTCTGATAAAATAATTAAATAAAGTTTACATATTCATTTAAGTGATTGGCTGCTTTAGTGGCTAGCAGAAAGGATAAAACATGAAGTTTGAAATATTCCTAATGCCCAATATTAATTTCTGTAGGAGTTTTGCCATTGTAACCTTATCAGAAGGTTTTCTGCAGGAAACTCCAGAAAAAAATGGCATAAATGGCCATTTACATGGTTTCTTCAAAGTTTCTGTTGCTCTTGTCCTGAAGTTACAGTAAAAGATCAAGGAACACTGGAGAATTTGTATGGCCCCATGTATACCATTAGGAGGGCACAGGATTAGTTCTTGTCTTGGCAGAGATTGGGTAAGAGTTAATGTGCGGATGATCAATGTGATCTCCTGAACTGGTTTCAATCATTTGAGTAGGGCTGGAGAGATTGTTTTATTCCCCAATTGGTCCTGTGATCTTTTGTCTCTTTTTTTGCCTCTCCCAGGAAATTATATGGCTACAAAGGTTGGTTAGGAAATGCTGAGTCATGACATTGTAGATTTCATGGGCTGGGTTTTCCTGTCCTTATGTGGGCCTTTTGTCAGGTGACACTTGAAAATGGCTGGTAGGACCTGAATCATGGATTCCTGCCCCCATTTCCAGCACCAGCAATTTTCATCAACGTAGGCAAAAGGATGCATAGGGAACCCGTGTGCTGCTTTCTCGGCATTGCCAACCATTGCAGAAAATGGATATTTCCAAACTTGCACATTTTTAATAGAGGTGGGCAGGTTTTGGTAGATGGCGTAAGTCACTCCAGCATAGGGGTGACATGAAACATGGTTGAACCATGACTTGGAGGTGGGAACTATGTAGAAGGTCAGTACAGGAGGTGTTTTCTAATTCACATGTCATTATGAAAAGCTGCAGCATAATTTATATCTGTTCTTACTACAGTAAGTGAGAGTGGTGCTTTGATTTGATAATATGGTTGCTATTTTTGTTACTTCTGACAACCGGCAAGCTATCAAGGGAAAGCACAGCACAGTGAAAGTAGAAAAGTCTTCAGATACATTAGGGTAGATTATCTTCTAGCTAAAGTGCTATTCTGAATTGTACACTTTTGGATGCCTGAAATCCAGGTCTGATTGTCTTAAATAGCTCCAGTGCTTTCATTTTTTTTCTTGAAGTTCAGCTCAGCCATTTGTTTGGCTATTTCAAAGTGTTCACACGTGGCTGCACTTCTGACTGTTTTCAAAGATGGTAATAGGTTACGTTCAGGAAGGTTTGTTTACACAGTTGCTCAGTGGAATATCATTATGAATGCTTGGTTACCTTTCAAACCAATAACAGATTCTACTCAGCAGGAGTTGTTTAGACAGCTGTCCAAGGAATGTGAGCTTGTTTATTTTGACAGATTTATGAGCTTTTGAAGAGGGTAATGTTTTTCTAAGTAGCTGTTCATGTAATATTTGTTTATTTTGACAGGTTTACAAAGACTTCCAAATGATATAGTAGGACTTGTGAGCTTTGTTATAGTGGATATTCTGTGAGTGGGTCAGGTGGTTGAGGGGATATGGGGAGTTAAGGGAGTATGGGAGAAATTGGGTATTGAAGATGTGAGAGGGAATGGGAGGGTGTGGGGGTTGGGGATTGTGTTTGCATAAGGGCAGTATGAGGAGGAATGGGGGCTGAAGAGGGTATGGGGTGAGGTGTGTTAGGGGAGGATTAGGGGGTGAAAGGATAGTGGGAGGTTGGGGATGCCACTTAGGGGGTCCTCACACTGATCTCTAGAACTGGGCCAATGTTTCTGCTAATGGAGGCATGCCTTTTAAATTGGTCGCTTGGGCATTGGCCTGTCTCTATCTCCACAGGCAGCAGGCTTGACTCCTGTCTGCGTCCAATTCTGCTGGATATAAAACCCTGCTGGCCAGCACCCCCAGGTAAGAGGCAGGATTGCAAAGTCAGGAAATTTCCTATTTCCTGGTTCCCACCTCAAGCACAAAAGTCTGGTCCCATGAGTACGCCTAATATTGGATGGATCAGTTGTCTGTTTCTGCCCGCCATCTTTGATTGCTCTTAAAATTGATCTCTTGGGGATTGAAAAGCATGCTTAAGCTTCTTTCTAAAACATTGCAGCTCGACAACTGTTTTCATTAACAAACTGAACCACATATAAACTGAAACATGAATTTATTGTTTGGGTTAACATAGCTAAGTCTAACAATTATTCAATCTGGTTCATGGTAAATTGTTTTATCAACAAGTACATAAGTAGTCCATTATACTCTCCTGGCATCATGGAAGACATAAATTATATACTAGTAGATTAACTTTATATAGGCTAAATTGCTGTTCTGAATTATTAACAAATAAAGTACATAGAAACAAAAATATAGATTAGATGTTATGCCAGCAACCACAACTAACATTTATATAAAAATAGAAAATCTGGGAATATTCAGCAAGCCATGTCAACCTGAAAAGTTGTGCTGAGTTTTCCTGGGTGGGTCTTGATCCTAATATCAAGATGGATTCTGGGTAGGAACCCAGGATTGGCTGTGGTGGGTGATGAATGGGATCTTCCCGGAAGCAGTGAATTAAAAAGAGACCTCTGAGAATGCTATCCAATTAGAGAGAGCGGGCAGGTTTCTGCGCCAGGGAGTCCAATCTGCATGGCTCTTGGGGAGGGCTAGTGGCTGCCTTCACAGTGTGGCTCATGTTTGGATGTCAGCAGGGTGGGCAGCGGCATCATGGGAGCACCTTCAGTGCAAGGGAAGCGGCTGCCATTGAGGCAGGGCAAACATTAGTGGAGGTATCAGTCTCCATAAAATGGCTGTAAGGACATGCCTGCTGCTCAGGGATAGATCCCCTTTTGTGAATTACTGCAAGGAAATAAATTTAAACCTCCAAAAAATTTACAACTTGTACATCTTGCTGCGAAGCCACCTCTGATCCATTTTTGGGCTCCTGACAGAGTCGGGAGCCCAAGCACCATCATGAACATTTCCTGCAGCTGGGGAAATTGAAGGTAAGTGGCTCATTACCATCCTTAACTGGATTCCCTCCACTGCCGGGTGTGTTGCCATCAAACCTATTCTTCCGACTCCAGGAAAAGTGCTCAGATGTGGCAATGTGCAGGGAGCCAACCTGAAGTGCAACTTTCCAAATTTCCTTGTGCCTCCGGCTCCAAAGCCACCTCCATGGGCCTGGGAAAATTGAGCCTATTTACTCAACTCCTCTCCCTGCAGTTGCTGTCTGATCTGCTGCATATTTCCAGCATTTTTTTTTTCAGATTTTCAGCACCCACTGTATTGGCATTTATATACTGCTTTTAACATTGTAAAACAGTGCCAAGATATGTTATAAGAGCGTAATCAGCCATATTTATACACCGGTCAATGAAGAAGATTTTAGGAGGGTGATTAACTCTTTTGAGTACAAACCCATTTCCATCTGTTTCAGATGAAGTTACATTGTTTCATAGTTTGCCATTGTGAGATTTGAACTCTTGATCTTGGGGTTACAAACCCAGTACCATAACCACTTGGCTATTTAGGCCAAGCCTGGAGGGTGATTAACAATGCCCCAAACAAACAAACATTCAAACAAGGAGCTGAAGTAGATCATTAGGCCCCTCGAGCCTTTCTGCCATTTAATAAGATCATGGCTGATCTATAGTAGCCTGAAATCTGCATCCCACCTACAGTCGATAACCAATCACTCCCTTGCTTACCAAGAATCTATCCACCTCTGCCTTAAAAATATTCAAAGATTCTGCTTCCACCGCCTTTTCAGGAAGAGAGTTCCAAAGGCTCATGGCCCTCTGAGTGAAAACATCTTGCCTCATCTCTGTTTCAAATGGGGGACCCACTATTTTGTCCACAAGGGGAAACATTCTCTCCACATCCACCCTGTCAAGATCTTACGGGTAGAATTTTCAGTTTGACATTAAGAGGGGGGAGGTGGGCAGGCCCTGTGTAAAATGATGTGCAGTGACATCAGGCGAGTATCTTGACGTCACCGCGCGCCATCGCGATATTTCGCTGGGTGGGTGCGTGATGAAGTTCGACGCGCACCCACCATTATTTAACGGAACAGTTAAGGCCCTTTAGTCTTCAATCGACGTGTGATCTTCATGTCAGCGCATAGGCGCAACGGGCAGGCGGGTAAGAGACTTTTCTATGAACCTCATCCATGGGTGGAATAAGAGGGCTCAGTGAGATTATCAATCTGTTTTGTAGAGTACTTATTTGAGAAAGTATTTTAAACTTGCCTGTGTGATCTGCTGTAGTTCAGAACGCATTCCAGCAGCTTTTTGTGTACTTTAGCCTTCAGGTCAGCACTCTGCAGTCAGTAATCTTTTTCAGGCCTGTAGCTTTCAGGAAGCATCCCCTTAGCCTGAGTATGGCATCTGACATGTCCACTGGAGGCAGCTCCTCTGAGAAGGAAGAGAGAGATAGAATAAGGAGGATGCCAAGAGTGCACATTCAGCCTCCAGGGGAGCCACCTTTGGGAGGACAGGCGCAGGCACAAGGGGCACAGGGCCAAGAGATTGTCCAAGGCGAAAGGGGCCACAGAAGATGCCACTATCCTGCTGCCAGGGTATACAGGCAGCGAAGCAGTTACCTCAACATGTCTGAGCTGCAGTGCCAAAGGAGGCTTCAGCTGTCAAGGGTGACAGTGAATTATATCTGTCAGATGATTGGCCCTGAGATCTCCCCTAACTGTGTAGGCGGACACCCCATGCCAGTGGCTCTGAAGGTTACAGCTGCCCTTAACTTCTATGCCTCTGGCTCCTTCCCGGACTCAGTGGGTGAGCTTTGCGGTGTCTCCCAATCAGCTGTCCACACTTGTGTCAAGCAGGTTACAGACGCTCTGTTCATTCGGGCATTGACCTTCATCCACTTCCACTGCGACCAGGCAAGTCAGGCACAGTGATCCAGAAGCTTCACGGCCATTGCTGGCTTCCCCCATGTCCAGGGTGCAATAGGCTGCAGACATGTGGCCATCAAGGTGCCAGCAGGTGAGCCCGGTGCCTTCATCAACAGGAATGGCTTCCACTCCAGGAACGTGCAGATAGTGTGTGATCACAGGATGATTCTACAAGTCTGTGCTTGGTACACAGGCAGCTCCCACAACGCCTACATCCACAGACACTCCCAGCTGCCAGGGCTCATCAGTGCTCCAGCCCAACTTGACGGATGGCTGCTGAGTGAGAAGGGCTATCCCCTCAGAAGGCTCATGATGCCTCTCTGCCATCAAAGATCAGAAGCTGAGCAGCAGTACAATAGGAGCCATGCCTCCACAAGAGAGCCATCGGTCTTCTCAAGATGCACTTCCGATGGCTGGACCGCTCAGGAGGTGCACTCCAGTACCCCTACAGTTCGTGACTCATTGATAGTGGTTGGATGCTGCACTCCCCACGATCTTGCGCTGGAAAGGGGGGAATGCAGTGGATGATGAAGACGTCGAGGCAGTGAATGCAGCTGCACACGATGAGCCCAGCACTAATTCTGAGGATGCGCGCGCACAGGAATATGCTGAGGGGGTAGACGCTGACCTGGGACTACACCAAGGAGGCAGGGGACCTGGGAGGCTTTAATCCAACTAACATTCAGCTCGCACAACACAAATGGATCAGCAGGACCAGCTTTGCCTGGTGCATCCATACTCGACACCTGAGTGCAAAATCTGTCAGGTCATCAGCAGGAACTAAGGACCTTGTACACAAATTTGAAAGTCCAAACAAACCTCATGACAGTTTTCTTAAACAATATACATGCAGAACAAACGAGCCACCTTCAGCCATGGTCACACACCTAAATTTTAATTTTCAAATCAGAAGTTCTCCCAATTACTAAACAATACTGTAATCAAGCAAAAAGAAATCCTAAGGACCTAATCTCGGGCCAACACAAAAGCACCAGTGAGAAATCCGTGGTGTGCCTGATGTGCCTTACGTTTCCATTTCCGGGTGCTATGTCTTGGTGCCGTCCCATCGTTTAGAGGGGCATCTGAGACAGCCTGCTGGCTCTGCTGTCCTTTTGGCCTTGACGACCTTGGCAATTGTCCTCTGGCACGTGAAGCCTGTGCTGGGCCCCTCTGGGAGGGACATGCCAGTTCCACAGTTGACATCTCCCTAGTCATCGTTGGCTCACCAGATGATACGGTCACTGGGAGAGGGGCTGAGGAGCTGATACCCTCATCTGGGAGCCGTGAAGGAGCCCGAAGAGATGACAGGCAGCTGTTGCACCGATCTGAAGTCACCTCGGACCTCTCTGCTCACTGCAGATGGATGGGCAACGAGCTGAGAAGCTTGATGCCCACACCATCGCCCACAATGGCAGTGAGCAGCTGAGCTCATTGCCGATGTGAGGGCTTGCTGGTTTGAGCACATCCCCAGGAAGCCCTGGCATGTCTCCTGGAGGAGGTTCTCCCCGAGAGTTGCCGCTGCCTCCGTGAAGGATGCATGGCACTCGGACATGTGGCTCATAACTTCGGCAAGCATCCACGTAGACTCCTCTATCATGGACACCAAGCCAAGCATAGCCTCATGTATCACACCCAGATGCTCCCACACACCCAGACGCATTTCCTGCAGCTGCTGCGTTCCTGAAGACTCCAGAGGCACATCATCCACACACCAACTGAGCATGTACCTGGTCCCCTGCAGTCCTCCGACTGCTGGCGTCATTGGCACTCTCTGTCTCTGCCAGCTCCTCCAGCGATTGTGAAATGCCCTCTCCACTGTGGCCCAGGACACTAGCCAATGTTGCAATGCCCACCAAGGTGCTAGTATCAGTGGGGGTGCCTGCCTCGCAGAAATGGTGCGATGCTGGTGAGAATTGAGGGCCCTCAGGTGTGAGAGGGGGCATCTGCTGCTCCTCCCGCCAGCTGTGCTCTGATGATGCTGAAAGGAACAACGAGGACAGTGGATCAGCTAGTGTGCACACACTGACAAACTTGATCCCTGTCCCCTGGCTCCTTATGTGCTCAACCATCCAGAAACAATTGACATGAACATTGGTGGGGTGGTAGATAGTGGGGAGGATAGCCTTACATTACAGGAGGATATAGATGGGCTGGTCAGATGGGCTGATGCATGCCAAATGGAATTTAATGTGGCCAAGTGTGAGGTGATGCACTTGGACAGGACAAATAAGGCAGGGGAATACATGATGAATGGTAGGACCCTGGGAAGTGACGAGGATCAGAGGGACCTTGGTATGCATGTCGACTAATCCCTTAAGGTAGTGGGACAGGTACTTAAGGTGTTTAAGAAGGCATATGGCACAGTTGCCTTTATTAGCCGAGGCATAGAATGTGGAAGCAGGGAGGTAACGTTCGAACTGTAGAAAATGCTGCTTAGGTCACAGCTACAGTACTGCGTGCAGTTCTGAACTGTGCATTATTTGAGGGACGTGGAGAGAGTGGAGAGGATGTTTACCAGGATGTTGCCTGGGCTGGAGAGTTTCAGTTATGAGGAGAGATAGCATAGACTGGAGTTATTTCCCATGGAGCAGAGGAGATTGAGGGGGGAACATGATTGAGATTTATAAACTTATGAGGGGCATAGATAGGGTAGACAGAAGGGAACTTTTCCCCTTGGCGCAGGGATCAATAACCAGGGGGCATAGATTTAAAGTAAGGGGTAGGAGGTTTACAGAGGATGTGATGAGCAACTTTTGCACACACAGGATGGTAGGAATCTGGAACACACTGCCTGAAAGGGTGGTAGATGCAAAAACCCTCATAACATGTAATAAGTGTTTGGATGTGCACTTGCGATGCCATGGCATACAAGGCTATGGGCCTGGTGCTGGAAAATGAGGTTAGAATTGAATTAGACCCACGCATCCTTGATGGGCTGAAGGGCCTTTTCTGCTCTGCACACCTCTGACTCTATCACTCTATGACCGAGCAATGTTGCAACAATAACTAATTTAACAGGCATCAGTGCAATGGATGTTGGAAGGACATTGCAGATCTCACTGTTGGCCTCAAATACCTGGCCATGCCACCCCAGCCTCACTGACACCAGCTGACCTGGGTGCATGCCGCTTCTCCAGCTCAAGGGCCTCCTGCTTGAATCTGCTTAACATGAGGAAGTGTGCCTGGCCATCTCCAGTCCTCACATGCTCCAAGGCATTATGAGCATTCTTCTCCTGAGAAAGAGAGAACACCATTCATTTTGGCAAATTGCACATGGACTCTACACATGCACGCCACACCCCAACCACAGTGGGCTGTATCAGGCCTCCAGTGCTTCCTCTCCCCATTACTGCTGATCAGTCACACAAAGATTGTACGCCTGCTTCCCACCGACCGCCCCCCACACCCCACCACCCACCCCCCCCCCCCCAACCCCCACCACCACCACCACCCCACACCCCCCCGCCCCCCACGCCCCCTTGGACACATGCTGCGTACATCATTCTTTAGGGACCACGCGGTATTTGCTCCCATAGCAAGGATGCGCAACTAAGTGCAGCATAGAGAGCAGCAGATGCTTCTTTGCCACAATACCTTGAGGCTCCCCTTCCACCATTTCATCATCCTGAATAGGACATGTGTTTGAGTTTTGAGTATGCGCCTAGCTGCATCTCCTGCAGGTTGCCCCCAGACTAGTCAAGTGCAACTAAGAGCAACACATGATGTGGGGGAGAATTCATCTCCTCATGAACCACTCAGGCTGACCTAAGCATGGGCACTATCTGATTGCCCACCCAGCGAAGGAAAAATGCCCAACATGTTTCAATTCAGTCACAACAGTAAGATTTGTGGGGGTGGGGGGGGTGCTACAAAAGGCTGCCAGGTCTTCTTTTGAACAGATTGCCTGGTCACCATTGGACCCGGTAGTCTGTGCACGTCCACCGCTGCCTGCTCACTTCCGCTATCCATGGGAGTTGGCAAATACACTGGGTGGGCCTTAATTGGCCCGCCCAGGTAAAATGATGGCACAGACTCAATCACCAGCAGTGATCAGGTCCACGCCTGCACCTGCACCCACACCCGCCCCCCCGTCCTCCGCAATGGAAAATTCTGTCCTTTATGTTTCAATCAAGTGGCCTCTTATTCTTCTAAACTCCAGTGGATACAAGCCTAGTCTGTCCAACCTTTCCTCATAAGACAGCCCACCAATTCTAGGTATCAGTCTGGTAAACCTTCCCTGAATTGCTTCCAATGCATTCACCTCCTTCCTTAAGTAAGGTGACCAATACTGTACACCATGCCCCGAATGTGGTCTCACTAATATCCTGTACAACTGAAGCATAACCTCCCTACTTTTGTATTGAATTCCCCTCACAGTAAATGATAACAAGCTATTAGCTTTCCTAATTACTTGCTGTACCTGCATACTAGCCTTTTGTGATTCATGCTCTAGGACACCCAGATCTCTCTGCACCTCAGAACTCTGCAATCTCTCACCATCTATATAATATACTTCTCTTTTATTCTTCCTGCCAAAATGGACAATTTCACATTTTTCCCACATTATACTCTACTTGCCAGATCTTTGCCCACTCACTTAACCTATCTATACCTTTTTGTAGCTTCCTTATGTCCTCTTCAGAACTTACTTTTCTACCTATCTTTGTGTCATCAGCATATTTGGTAACTATCCCTTCAATCCATTCATCCAAGTCATTTCAATAAATTGTAAACAATTGGATGTCCCAGCACTAATCCCTATGGCATACCACTCGTTACATCTTGCCAACCTGAAAAAGACCAACTTATGCCTACCCTCTGCTTCCTGTTAGCCAGCCAATCTTCTACCCACGCCAATATGTTAACCCCTATACTATGAGCTTTTATTTTCCGCAATAACCTTTGATGTGACACTTTCTCAAATGCCTTCTGGAAATCTAAGTATAGTACATCCACCAGTTCCCCTTTATCCACAGCACATTACTTCCTCAAAGAGCTCCAATAAGTTGGTTAAACATGATTCCCCTCTCACAAAACCTTGCTGACTGCCTGGTGACCTTGAGCTTATCCACGTGCCCTGCTATAACTTATTTAATAATAGCTTCTAACACTTTCCCAATGACAGATGTTAAGCTAACTGGCCTGTAGTTTCCCACCTTTTTCCCCTCTCTTTTTGAATAATGGAGTTATATTTGCTACCTTCAAATCTAATGGGACCTTCCCCGAACCTAGGGAGCTTTGGGAAATTAAAAATCAATGTATCAACTATTTCACAGGACACTTCTTTTAAGGCCCTAGGATGAAGTCCATCAGGACACAAGCTCTTATCAGCCTGCAGCTCCAACAATTTACTCAGTACCACTTCTTTGGTGACTGTAATTTTCCTGATTCCCTTCCCCACTTCCATTGTATTTTCTATAGTGAAAACTGATGCAAAATACAGTTCAATTCATCTGCCATCTCCTTGTTTTCCATTATCAATTCTCCAGACTTACTTTTGATAGGAACAACGCTCACTTTGTTAACTCTTTTCTTTTTTAAATATTGACAAAAACTCTTGCTATCTGTTTTAATATTTCTGGCCAGCTTTCTCTTATAATCTAAGTTTCGCCCTCCTTATTAGTCTTTTAGTCATTCTTTGCTGTTCCTTATATTTTGTCCAATTTTCTGACCTGCCACCTGTCTTTGCACAATTATATGCTTTTTCTTTAAGTTTGATAGTTAACCATGGATGGTGTGTCCCTTGGACTTGTTCTTACTCATTGAAATGTATCTATTCTGTGCATTCTGAAATATCCCCTTAAAAATTAGAAAATTAGCCACTGCAACTCCATTGACGTATCCATTAACCTAATTTGCTAATTCAATTTAGCTAGATCAGCTTTCATTTTTTAACATGTTTTTCTTCATTTATAGGATGTGGGTTTCGTTGGCTGTGCCAGAAGTTATTGCCCATCCCTAATTGTCCTTGAGAAGGTGGTGGTGAGCTGCCTTCTTGAACTGCTGCAGCCCTTGTGGTGTAGGTACTCCCACAGTGCTGTTAGGGAGGGAATTCCAGGATTTTGACTCATCAACAGTGAAGGAGTAGTGATATATTTCCAACTTAGGATGGTGTGTGACTTGTAGAGGCACTTTCAGGTGGTGATGTTCCCATGCACCTTTTGCCCTTGTCCTTCTTGATGGTAGTGGTCATGGGTTTGGAAGGAGCTGTCTAAGGAGCCTTGGTGAATTCCTGTAGTGCATCTTGTAGATGGTACAAACTGCTGCTACTGTGCGACAGTAGTGGAGGGATTGAATGTTTGTGGATGTGGTGCCGATCAAGCGGGCCTGGACGGTGTCAAGCTTCTTGAGTGTTGTGGGAGCTACCTTCATCCAGACAAGTGGGGAGTATTCCATCACACTCCTGACTTGTACCTTGTAGGTGGTAGACAGGCTTTGGGGAATCAGGAGGTGAGTTACTCATCGCAGGATCCCTTGTCTCTGACCTGTTCTTGTAGCCCTCATAATTGACCTTATTTAAATTTAAAAACTTAGTCCCAGACCCACTCCTCTTTCCCTCAAACTGAGTGTAAAATTCAATCATATTATGGTCGCTACTACCTAGGGGCACCTTTGCTATGAGATCATTAATTACTCCCATCTCATTGCACAATATCAGGTCTGGTGTGGCCTGTTCTCTGATTGGCTCCAGAACATGCTGTTCTAAGAAGTTACCCCAGAAATATTCAATGTACTCCTCAGATAGGCTACCGTTGCCCATCTGACTTTTTCGCTCTATCTGTAAATTAAAATCTTCCACGATTATTGCTGTGCCTTTCTAACAAGCTCCAATTATTTTCTCCTTTATGCTCAACCCTAGCATGTGGTTACTGTTAGGGGGCTGTACACAACTCCCACAAGTGACTTCTTGCCTTGTTCCCTCTACGTTGCACTGAAGGCTGCAACCCAGAAATTCCAGCACAGTTCGAGCAAAGGTCAGCTCTTTTACATTACCACATGTGCATGATTGCATAAATTAATTTAAAGGGCCTGTGCAATTTAATGGCTGCATACAACAAAAAATAATGTTAGAATGTTGATAATTAAAAATCTTGGCCAGGGAAGTTTCACTTACGTTTTAAGCTGGGTTTTAAATGAGAAGAGAATGTCTTGTGGTGCAGTGGTAGCATCCTTACCTCTGAACCAGAAGCTCTAGGTTTGAGTCCCACTCCAGAGCTTGATGGCCATAGAAGATGCATTTATATTTTGGCCAAACAGGTTGATTATCAACCTGTAAATCCTTCCAATATGTTTATGACAGGTGGTAAGAGAGGGAGAATCTCCAGGGCAGCCAGAATCGTGTGGTAGCTGCTGTGCAACAGCCTCCCCACGTTAAAAGGTATCATGCACAGGTCTTTTGCCAGAGGATTTATTCTCTGGTAAGCAACCTCCTCGTTTCAAGGACCATGAGAGAAAGGTGGAGAGGTTTATGGAGGTAATTCCAGTGCTTAGAGCCCAGAAGGCTGACAGTGGGATGAAAGGAGTAGGGATGGATAAGAGGCTAGAATTTGAGGAATTAAACGTTCTTGTAAGGGGAAGGATGTTAAAGAGATAGAGAGGTGTGAGGCCACGGTAGCATTAAGAATGAGGATCAGAATTTTAAATTTGAGGTGCCATTGGATCAGGAGCCATAAGCAATTAGTCAGGGAACACAGGGTGAGTGAGGTTTGGTACAAGCTAAGATCAGGGCAGATGAGTTGAAGTTTATGGAGGATAGAAGTTGGAAGGCTGGGTGAGAGCATATTGGAATAGTTGGGTATAAGGGTAACAAAAGAGTTCCAGCACCAGCTGGGCCTGGGTGGGGGAAGGCGGAAATGAGTGCGACAGTAGACAGTCAATGTGATGGAGAGGATATGAGGTTGCAAACTTCACTCAGGAGCAAATGGGATGGCATGTCTGATTCTGTTTGGCGGGGGTGGTGGATAGAATTGAAAATAAGGAAACAGAGTTTGTGGCTGGGGCTGAAAACAGTGGCTCTGTCCTCCTAATGTTTAACTAGAGGAAATCACAGTTCATCCAGGATGGATGTTTGACAAGCAGGCAAACAACATATAAAAGCAACATATAAAAGCGGACATCAGAAATCTGAAAAAAAAATCAGAAAATGCTGCACCAGCTCAGCAGGCCTGACAGCAGCTGTGGAAAGAGAAACAGAACTCCTCTACTTTGGGGAGACCAAACGCAGACTGGGTGAGAACTTTGTGGAACACCTTCGCTCAGTCCATAATAATGACCCAGACCTTCCTGTTGTTTGCCATTTCAACACACCATCCTGCTGTCATGCCCACATGTCCATCTTGGCCTGCTGCAGTGTCCCAGTGAAGCCCAATGTAAATTGGAGGAACAGCACCTCATCTTCCGATTAGGCACCTTACAGCATCGAGTTCAATGACTTTAGACCATGAACTCTCTCCTCCATCTTTACCCTTTTTTAATCCAATTAGATTTTATTTTTACTTATTTATTCATTTTTTAAAAATTATTTGTTTTCTCCTTTCCCCAACCACCCTACCCCGCAACCCTGCACACCCAACACTCCCATCTGTCACTTGTTTTTATGGTTTTCTTTCACACAGTGCTGACCCTTGTTCTATTATTAACACATTCTACTATCTTATCTTAATGCCACTATCAGCGCCTTCTTTAGTCTTTAACACTTCCATCAACACTCCCTTTGTCCTGTATCCAGGACATCTTTGTCAAATCTCTCTACAGCTTCCACCTATCCCTGACCTTCTATTTTGTTCCACCTCCTCTTAAACAATATAAAGCCCATCAAATTTCTACTTCTCTTTAGCTCTGAAGAACAGTCATACAGACTCAAAATGTTCACTCTGCTTCTCTCTCCAAAGATGCTGCCAGACCTGCTGAGCCTTTCCAGCATTTTCTGTTTTTATTTTAGGCCAACAACAGAGATATGATGATGAGGTAGAACTGAATGGCAACTGCATGTGAAACCTGATACCACATCTTCAGATGTTGCCACCGAGAAGCAGCATGTACAAAAGTTATAGGAAAGGGCCAAGGATAATACACCTGGGGGACTCCAGAGGTAACAGTGCAGGGCAGGAAGAGAAGACATTTCATGAGGTATTCTCGCTATGAATGGATAGGTAAGGATGGAACCAAATGAGGACAGACCATGCAGTTGGACAATAGAGGAGAGGCATTGGAGGAGAATGGCAAAGACTGGAGTGAGGTGCTGAAAGATGAGGAGAGATAATGCACCATGGTTATAGTTATAAATGATGTCCTATTAAATTTTTTGGGAAGAATGCTGTGATGTGAAAATTTGAGAGAAAGGGGTACAGTGCTTGAAGGAAAGGGAACTGTTCGCAATCACATGGGGTTAAGGAAGGGAAATTGATCAGTCAGCAGCTCAGTGGGAAGAAGCTAAAACAGAACGAGGAGTCAATTAGTGTCAATGCTGAGGAAGGAAACACCAGGTACAAACTGCAATAAAATTTTTTAAACAACTCATACTTTCACCAAGCTCCTCAGGGAACTCTTAGAAAGATTCAAGTACTGGCGATTCCTTAAGCTTGTATTTACAAAGCCCAATACATTTCATCCAGTATAGCAATATGATGAGTCGATGAACAGAAAACATAGGCGATTGCTGAGTTTTAAGAAAGTTCTTCCTTCGAAGTTCAAGGAAATTCCTTGAAGGTGATATCACCCTTCAAGCTGATTGGTTCCTGCCCTGTGCCAATGACACCAACTCTAAACCACAATTTATGATGCATACTCTTAGCAATAATGAAAGCAAAGGATCCTATCTCATAATTAATTCACACTCACTAATGCTAACATTATTCATACTCCAGTTGTAAACAACGTTTTCACCTGAGAAGCTAATCACACATTTCAAATTGTGAGAAGAAAGAACAAAACCAGATGCACCGAACTTTGAAAACCTCTTAGACATGCGATACTTTTATCACTCTCATACTGGTGGCTGCCCTGACTGCAGAGATGACACTACAGCTGCAAAAGTACCTCAGGTCCATCAAAAGAGGAGCTTTCAATGGAAACATTCAATGCATTATAAATATATAAACACATCAGCTTAGAAATGATTGTTGGTGATATTAGTATTTAAAGGTTAATGTCTTTATTTGACATTCCTCTGCTGCTATTTTTACAGAGCAATTAATTTATTTACTTTAAAGAGCGTAATGCCGTCCTTCAGATTGAGCCGTTAAATGCTCATCCATTAATATCACAATATGGCATCTTGCTTCTGGAGCTGAAAGCAACCTCATTTTTTGTTCAATTTGGGCTGAATGGCCAGTGAAGCAGTTCTATGGACCACAAGGAAGCATTTAAAATAAGCAATTTATTGAAAGTGGTTGTGAGGATTGTGCAATGATGTTTTTTACTGTTGTTTTCCCTTTCATACCTCTGATCCCATTACTACAAAGGATGAAAATAAGTCTTTGGAAAGGTCTTGGCACTTCTGATTCTGGCATTGAATCAAGCTTGGCATTTCTGACTGTGAGAATCTTCTGGTTTAATATCAATTTTATGCATATGTAGAATAGCAGAAATTTTGTTGCCATGGTAGCAGCCTGGAGCATCGGCAATGTGAAGCAGCGATGCCTCTTGAATACCCCTCCCTACCTCTGTTCAGGCTCCTCATTAACCTTCAGTAGCTAAGTCTACCCCCTCCCCCTCTGTGACACTCCAACAGTAGATATTCTAAAAGAGTATTTACTTTTTTTGATAGTGCAGCCATTGTGAAATTGATGATGTGCAAAACATCGATCTTTTCTCCTCTTGTAAACGTTGACTGAAAATTGTAAGGCGCAGCTGCTACCAGGATCAGCTGAGGCAGGCAGAAGTTTCTGAGCCTGAAGAGCCTCAAGAGTTTCAATAGAAATTTTTGCAGCTGAGCAATAATTTTTGCAGTGCCTTTTTTGCAGTCCTTCCTATGCAGATCTGGTCTTGGTTTTCACTTCTTCTGACAGGGTCAGATCACCAACACGTGTTTGCTTCTTCACAATATTCCACTCCCTATCCATATTCAGGATTTCTCAGGAGTAGATATGGCATTTCCCATAGGCATCCCATTGCATGCCAGTATTATGGAGAATGAAGAGCAGCTAGTTGGAACAAATGGGATTCAAACAGCATATAAAAAGAGGCAACCCTCTGGATATTTATACCCCCTTCCCCCCTCTCCCACTTAGCAGTACTGGTTCTCTAAGGACCTTACGGAAGAGATGTGAATAAGAAAAGTTTGCTGTGCCTAACAGAAAATAGGGCAGCTCTATTATCTATTGACGAGGACCTGGAACCATAATCAAATGCACCCACTGCTTACACTGCAGATATAAGAGTGTACTGCACCCAGCTTTTATTGCATTGATTCATTTCAGGAAGCCTTGGGTGATATCTGTAATATATTAATCATCACAGTATAGGAATACAATGGTTAGGTGGCTGACATACTTTACAGGAGTGCTGGGGTATTCATCACCTGTGCTGCACAGCAGTGAGATAGGATCATCCGTTTTGAGAGATTTCTGGCTTTCCCAAGGTTCAAAATGCAATTGATCCTACATGTTAATACAAGATATAGTGGAAATTGGCATGATCCATTCAACTTTTGAAATTCAGCTCTGCCTGACCTCTTCAAGGGAGAAAATCATATTAGTGAGGGCTTGTAGAATGCAAAGCCTGCCACATGCTCCCATGGATACTGACTCCTCTAGGACTGGCCACATAATCATAAATCATAAGAACATAAAGAATGAACTTTCCTTTATATGGTGTTTTTCATAATCTCAGGACATCCCAAAGTGATTTATAGCTAATTCATTACTCTTAAATGTAATCACTGTAGTAATGTTGGAAATAGGACAGCCAATTGGCAAACAACAAGGTTTCACAATCAACAATTTTTGATTATTCATTATTGGGATGTAAGCATCCCTGGCTAGGTCAGCATTTATTACCTATCCTTAATTGTCCTTGTTTGTAATGTGGTAATGGCCAGATTTTCTGTGTTTTACTGATGTTGATCGAAGGACAAATATTGGCAAAGACACTTGCCCTTCTTTGAATACCTCGACAAGACTGAACATTGAGGAAAATTGGAGTCGTAAAAGTGCACTTTTGCTGCCTGGATAGGTGGGAGGAACTCTGCAGATCATAGGGTAGAATCTAATACATATGAAATAGGCACACAATGGAGTGGTCCATGCCTAATCTGTGTGTGGTAAAATCACCACGGAGTTCGTTAGATTCCTTTCTAGGCATCCCATGCAGCTGCTTAAAGTAGACATTTGGTGCTTTGAATATATTAATTGGGACCCAATATCTGTCATAGAAACCTTCTGGACAATTTGGTTACAATGAATGGAGTAGGTGCAGGGCCTGAACTGCTCAGAATTCTTCAGCAGCCCCTGCAACCACCAATAAAGTGCAAGCTTAAAAACAAATTAAGCAAAACTTTCTGTAGTACTAGGAGTGTTGCTTTATCTCAAGTCATCACAATTTCTCCACTTACTTGCTTCAACCTCCCTCCCAGATTGTACCTTTAGGCTGCTGCTCACAAGGCTCAATATTCTGCATGTTCAATGCGTGAGTCGCGATTTTAATGCTGGGCAGGAAGCCGAGCATGGGAGCAAAACCCCCATGAAGAGTTCCATTTTAATGCCTGGGACTCAGTTACACAAAGGGATGCTGATTCTCCTTGATCCCGAAGCTGGTGGGAATAATCTCACCAGGCGATCTCAGCAGGAGCTGAAACTCTTCATGGACAGTAAGAGGTGTAGGGATGTGTGGGGTGTGATTGAAGTCTCTATTAAGAACCAAAAGGAAATGCTTCCTGGCAAGCTTTGGTTTGGAAGTGGAGGAGGCCTGTGACAAGAGTGGCCTAAGGAATCCTAATGAGATTATTTGAAGAACTGTTGCTCCTCCTGACCCACAAAGGAAATATAAAAAGTGAAACAAAATTTACTTAGCCGCCTCCTCTGACCAGGATGAATTGCAGCCAACTTTCACTGGCAGGTTCAAGGCTGGCTTGCAGTTAAAATGGCATGTATGTCCTGATGCCTTCAGCAGGGTGTAACTTGTCATTCAAATCAGGCCCTTGCTTCTTTTGAAGTAAGCAGCCTTTCTGTGCTTGAATACAGGCAAATTAAGATTGGGAAAGGGACAAGAATACATCAGCAATCCCACCCCAATCACCTGCACTGTTCCTACTGGGCAGGGGCTTTAAAGTGATGTCCTTTAAAGTTAAACTGCATTTTCAGCTTCCCGTTTTTAAACTTGAGATTTTGACGTCTTGTTTTTCATTCAATGACTATGTTAAACAGATTAATGTTTTTCTTGATTATGACCTTTTAGATTGCCCTGAACCTTCTTCTCTGCATTGTAAATCCTCCCAGCCTCTCATCATAACTCTGGAACCTAATCCCAACTATCAATTTAGTTGCCTTTTGCTGCACTCTCTCCAATGCCTAAATGACTTTCCCATGTACAGTGACCAGAATTGCACACAGTACTCCAGGTGGAACTGAACCATTTCTCCATACAGACTCGGAGTTGCTTCCTGAGATTTATGCTCTATTGAGCTGACAATTGAGGGGAACAACCAGCTGGAGACAATCATCACAAAGGCATCTGAGGCAAGATTGCCAGCATTAACAGAAGACACTGAAAATGCTGAGAGTTGGAGGAAAGAGTAAAGGGCAGTTGTTTTGAAAGAACCTTTACTGACTCAGGTGTCTCTCTAGGTGGTGCTATAGGTCTGTTTTCCTCTTCATGCTTACTCTTCTGTCCTCTAGCCCTATAAATTGTACTTTTTCTTGCCATCCCTTTAAACATTCTATGATGAGGTGTAAAAGTGAAGATCTCTCCATTTACATTGTAAGCTTTTAACTGTTCCCTGCTAAGCCTGTTGCCAACATCCCTTGAGTATGGCAACCAAGAATACTCAAAAGCAGCATTGTATTTCCCTGACTGAAACCAGTCGTTCACATTAATGAAATGCAGGCTGAGACAAGCACAAATATTTCAGGCACTCCATTAATGTCCATGAGAGCGTCAATCTCCTCTCCAAGAGTCACTCAATTCAAAGCCCTGTAACAGCCGTATCCTCGTATTTGTGCATTTATTCAGCATTGGTCCAAAACATGTTAAAAAAAGGCCTCATATTTTAAAATTCCCGATAGGCCTACTTAGAAATACAGAAAACATTCCACCCTTCGTGAAAAAGGAAATGTGTTAAGTACTGTTCTGCAATCCTGCCAAATGGTGTAATGACAGGTCAAGAAAAGATAAAATGACTTGCAATTTGAATTCTTTAACAGTTGATTACCTGACCTATGGGATTTTGTCCTACCAGCCATTCTTCATTCACTCATTCTAAACAGTGACAGCAGGTTCAGTCAACTTGATCATAGGGGGCATCACAGTCAAGGCTGATCCTTGATCCTATCCTTCTCCAAAGGGCGCACATCCCCTTTCTATTGGAGTTGCTGGATAATAATCAGCAGCTTGAATTTTTCTGCTTCATAGTCAAGGGTTCAGAGGCCAACTGTAGTGCCTCACTACAACCCCAACTGAGAAGAACTAACTCAACACACTATCAGTAATTAAACTTCTCACCCTACTGGCCTGTATGGCTCCATAATGTACCAAACAGTGCACTTCCCCATTTTGGCTGGGCTGGGGTTAGTGTGGAGGTGACGTCGGGTCGGAGGTTGGGGTGGGGTGGGGGAGGTGCATGGAGGGGGAGGGGGTGGTGTGTGGGAGCTGTTGTGATCTTGTTAAAGTACGTGCTGTGTTTTGTCTAGTGTTACAACTGATAAATAGAATGAGAGATTCAGTTTTCAGGTGAGTCAAAGGAGGAAATTGATCTGAGCTTGGTTTACTCAACACGAATAAAAAGCATTGATCTATCTACTAACTTCAATGAACTCTCTTCGTTCCCTGGATATTGCATGAATTTGTCTGGATATCTGGGCAACTGAAAAGACCTCTCTGGGGCATAGGGAGCTCGGCCTCACCAATGAGATAGTCTGAAACACAGAAGTTAACAATGTCCAGAGTGAAACGGGATAAAGATATCCCAAAAGACTAATGATGGCTTTTTGTCTGCTTCATTTATAAAATTTCCTGCACCATGGGGAAAGCTGAAAAAATTGGGAGGAAAAGAACTAACAAGATAAAGTAAAGTTATAAATTATATTTCACCATTTTGAATGTTGTAGAATGCTGGGTGCCAGTTGAGCCGGTCAAGTGCAGGCAGGCTCACTCCCAGCTGCATAGAATTCAGTCCTATGTCCCTGTGTGGTGATGCTTAACTGAGACCAGAGAGGAAGGAAGATTTTCACTAACCCCCCAAAAGCAGGGGTGGGATTTGTGATGTGCTATTAGCCTACTGCTTCAGATGCAGAGAGCAAGCAAATGTTTGTATGCTGCCTGACAATTTAAATAATTGTACTAAGCGCAGTGCTGAATGACTGCATGCCTGAAGAGGAGGAAAATCTTGAGACACGAGCATGAATTCAAACTGCAGAGCTCTACCTAAAGCCAGCCCGCACCACTTAAAGGTGAGGTGCAGTTTGACTGGAGCAGGTGCCATCCTAAAAGTGATTTTGACACGTAAAAGACACAGAAGGGCATAACACGACAGAGAGCATGCTCCAAGATTTTCTGATGCTGCAGGAGTGATCTTGATGGAGAAGGTGCAGAGGAGTTGTCACCTATCCACAGAAGGCCAGATAGCCCTGGAGGTCAATGCCAGCCATCCAGCCCTGATGTTCTGTGTGCAGTCAAGGTCAATGAATGCATCTTAAAATGTTATATCCTATCAACTTTACCATTAACTTCACATACTGCTCAATTCACTGCACCCCCATCACTTATCTATCAACAATCTCTGTCAATCACAACTCAACCTAACATTCATAACTTCACCTCACCCTCCACACTTAACACTGCTATAAGCCTTACACTCATGAAGTGTTTTGTCACTCTTAACAATTAAGAATATACACACAGATACACACAGCAATTTTCTTCTGAACCCCAACTTCCTGTGTAAAAAGCAGAAGGTTCTTTTATTCCTTATTCTACACCAGAGGGCAAAACATCCAGGACTTAGCACACCTTACTAGCAGTTTTTTATGTAACACTTCTTTTTAACTAAAATGTCCTTTTACAAAAAATCATAAACGTTAAGCGCAAACATCACAACTCATATCTCACAAGTTACACATGCTGTCAGCTATTCATCCATGCCAGCTACATTGCTGAAACTCATTGCCCACCATCACTGACACACTTCCCTCTCTCTTGCAGGATAAGGTGACACAGAGGCAGCAGCACCTAACCATCAGGGAACAGGCATGGCTGCATTTCCTCACCAGACTGGAGTGGATGGGTGCTTGTCATCAGTGGAGCGGCCATGACTGAGGCCATGTCCAGTTACAGGGCTGAAACCATGAAGATGATGGTATGCTCATGCCTAATCCTCCTTCTCACATCCCTCTTTCCCCTCATCATAAAATATCTTATTTACAAGCAGCAACTGGTGCAAGCATGCATCTCTCGCTTTACCCCTGCCCACTCTGAACAACATTACCCTTGTGGCTTATTCTTTTCATCTGCCCAATCTCTGCAAGTCAGGCAGTGGTGGAAGAGAAAGTTGGAAGAGCAGCAAGTCGGTGATGAAGAAGAAATACCATCACTCACTCTCACATTCACAGCCATCAGCTCAGAAACCTTTAAATTTAAAGCATACCTTTGCAGCAGGACCTGAACATGGTGAGACACAGGGCATGTGTCCTAAGGGGACAAGGATAGCACACAGATGCCAGGTTGCCGGAAGGCAAGGTTACATGTGAGTTTTGCTACAGAAGGCTCAGATGAGCACTTCAGTGGGACAGCAGATGGAAGAAGACTGCAATGAAATACTTGATGCACTGGCCTGCAGTCAATATCAAGGATCATAGAGGAGTCCAGCACGAACCTAGGAATTTGTGCAAAGCATGGAGACCATCGTCTCCAGTGTGGAAGCGATAGCCATTAGCAAACTTGTGAATCCATCTATGATACAGCATCTGATGGCTATGTCTCAGCTTCCATTGGAACACAAGCAGAAGTCACCATTTGTCTGAATGCTGCCACACAATGACAGACTGCTGTTATACAATCTCAGCTTGCTTCCACGCTCAGTATGCTACCATTATTGTTTTGGATGCCAATGTTCAAAGGGAATTGCAGGAATGCATAGCAGTCCAGCAGCACTTTGCTAGGATTGCTGAATCAACACCCCAATGCAGTGGTAGTGACTCACTGAAGCATGAGCCCATTGTCCTCTCTCAGGATGACAGCATTCGTTTTCCCTTCACAGCCATTGCACCTGTGCATTCGCTGTTCCCTGTCAGCCAGGTGGTGCAGACTGCTGCCATTCATGCCGGTGCAGTCCAAAGTAGGGCCTTCTCATCCCAGAACTGCTCGAGGTTGCCTAGCAAGCTCTGCATTCTGAAATTTCTCCCACTGATAGACAGCAATCTTTTCACCAGTCACTCTGTAGCCACTGAGGTAGTACTAAGTAGTGCAAAAGAACAGACAGAGCCAAATGGAAGACAAACACTAAAGGAATTCAGAAGGGCAATTAGTTGACTTCTGCATACAATGTGAAATGATTTAATTTTAAAAATTTGGCTTAGAATTTTGTCTTTTGATGTCTTTTATTAATACATTGTGGCCTAGCTAACATTGTGATGGTCATTGTGACAGAGGCAAGGTGAGATATTGGACTGTTGGAGAATGGGGAATTGGGGTTGTGTTTACTGATAAAACCATAAGACCATAAGACATAGGAGCAGAAGTAGGCCATTCAGCCCCTCAAGTCTGCTCCACCATTCAATGAGATCACGGCTGATCTGATAATTTTCAACTCCACTTTCCTGCCTTTTCCACTGAACCCCTGATTTCCTTACTGATTAAAAATCTGTCTATCTCAGCCTTGAATATACTGAATGACCCAGCCTCTATAGCTCTCTCAGGTAAACAATTCCACAGATTGACTAACTTCTGAGAGAAGAAATTCCTCCTCATCTCTGTTTTAAATGGGTGCCCCCTTACTCTGAGATTATGTTCTCTGGTCCTAGACTCTCCCACAGGGGGGAAAAACCTCTCAGCATCTACCCTGTCAAGACCCCTAAGAATCTTCTATGGTTCAATAAGTTTGCCTCACATTCTTCTAAACTCCAATGAGTACAGGCCCAACCTACTCAACCTCTCCTCATAAGAAAATCCTTCCAGCCCTGGGATCAACCTAGTGAACCTTCGCTGGACTGCCTCCAGCCAGAATATATTTCCTTAGATAAGGGGACGAAAACTGTTCACAGTATTCTATGTGTGGTCTAACTAGTGCCTTATGTAGTTTTAGCAAAACTTCCCTATTTTTATGCTCCATTCCCTTTGAAATAAAAACCAACATTCCATTTGCCTTCCCTATTACCTGCTGAACTTGTATGCTAGCTTTTTGGGATTCATGCACGAAGACTCCCAAATCCCTCTGTGCCACAGCTTTCTTCAGCATTTCTCCATTTAAATAATATTCAGCTTCGCTATTCTTCCTGCCAAAGTGCATAACCTCACACTTTCTCACATTATATTACATCTGCCACATTTTTGCCCACTCACTTAACCTAACTATAATCCCTCTGTAGACTCTTTGTGTCATCCTCACCACTTGCCTTCCCACCTATTTTTGTGTCATCTGCAAACTTGGCGATAGTACATTCACTTCCCGCATCTAAGACATTAACATATATTGTAAATAATTGTGGCCCCAGCAAGATCCCTGTGGCACTCCACTAGTTACAGCTTGCCATCCTGAAAATGGCCCCATATATCAACTCTCTGTCGTCTATTAGTTAGCCAATCCTCTATCCATGCTAATATAATACCCCCAACACCATGGGTTCTTATCTTATTAAGTAGCCTTATGTGCGGTACCTTATTGAACGCCTTTTGGAAGTTCAAATATATTACATCTACTGGCTCCCCTTTATCTATCCTGCCTGTTACCTCCTCAAAGAATTCTAATAAATTTGACAAGCACGATTTCCCCTTCATGAAGCCATGCTGACTCTGTTTGATTAGATTATGTATTTCTAAATGCTCTGCTATTATCCCTTTATAATAGACTCCAACATTTTCCCAATGGCAGATGTTAAGCTAACTGGCCTATAGTACCTGTTTTTTTTCCCCTCCCTTTTTGAATAAAGGTGTTATATTGGCAGTTTTCCAATCCTGTTGGGCTTTTCCAGAATCTAAGGATTCTTGGAAGATTACTATGTGCATCCACTATCTCCGCAGCTATTTCCTCTAATATCCGAGGATGCAATCCATCAGGTCCAGGTGACTTATTGGTCTTTCACCCTATTAGTTTTCCTAGTACTTTTCTCCAGTGATAGTTATTGTATTTATTTCCTTCCCCCCATTTGCCCGGTGATTATTTAGTATTTTTGGAATGCTATTAGTGTCTTATACCGTGAAGATTGATGCAAAGTATTTATTCAGTTCCACTGCCATTTCCTGGTTCCCCATTATTATTTCCCTAGCCTCATTCTCTAAGGTGCCTATATTGACTTTGGCCTCTATCTTCCTTTTTATATATTTAAAGACGTTCTTACTGTCCGTTTTTACATTACTGGTATTGCAGTTGTATGAGTCGATCATGTACAGCCCGACCAAAAATTGACTGTGTCAGTCGCCTCTTCTCAAAGACCTGCTCAATACGCTGTGTATGATTGCACACCATTTGGATGTTAAGGAGAAGAAATCTTTTCAGTTGTGGAATATTTCAGGATTCACATACAGCACCTGCAAAACAATATGCGTGCAGAGAATGTCACCCTGCACCATGAAGGAACCTGCAAACCTCACAAAGCTTACCAGCTCGCTTTGCCTGCTTCTCTTTGACAAGAATGAATAGTATGTGTTCAGGTCTTTTGGAATGCAAAGCCCTTATGCAACAGCAGGTGACAAATGAGCAGAAGTTGCTCAAACTGCCTGCAGCAGCCTGGAAGATGTCAGATGCTTTAAAGCTCATCACCATGTTCCTTGCTGTAACTCAGTTAGGAGAACAGCTGCCTGAACATTGGGTGGATATGGCCTCTGGCTGAGAGCTTGTGTCCTCCTCCCACTTCAAGCAACTTGCTCTGCTCTGTGTGACTCTGTTCACTCTACAAATTAGGCTGTATTCCAAGAAGAATGCCTACTAGTATGCTCAGGTCTGAGAGAAACTGGTTTGTGTAGAAACCTTGAAGCCAGCAAAAAATCCTTCAGCACCTGCCACACCATTCCCTGTTGATTTCAAAAACATTAAACAACTCTGTAAACTGCAAAATCACATCAAGAGCCAACAGCAATTAATTGACAGCTATCCACTATCTTGAAAGTAGTTAATAGCAGGTTGGAGGTGGGCACGGGGGCAGGGGGTTCTTCTTGAGTGCCAGCCATAGCACAGTTGGTAGTATGCTCAGTTCTGAATCACAAGGTACTGGGTTCAAGTCCCACTGGGTTCAAGTCCAGGGCTTAAACACAAAAATCAAGGCTGACACTTCAATACTAAGGGAGCATTGCACTGTTGAAGGTGCCATCTTTTGGATGAGATATTAAACTAATGCCCCATTTGTTTGCTTAGGAGTACGTAAAAGATCCCATGAAGAAGAGCAGTGTCCTGGCCAATCTTTATCCTCAATCAACATCACAGTGAAAGATTACCTGGTCATTATCACATTGCTGTTTGTTGGATTTTGCTGAGTACAAATTTGCTGCCACATTACAACAGGTGCTGTGCTTCAAAATGTATTTCATTGGATTAAAACACTTTTAGACATCTAGCAATTGTGAAAACCACCATATAAATGCAAGAGTTTCTTTTTTCTTGCTATTGAACACATGTTTAGTTGTGTTTGTTAAAGAGACAGTGCTAGCTGGAGCATTGAGCTCCAAGATGGCAGCGCTGGGATCAAATGCTTGTTGACATCACAATCTGCCTATTCTGTTCCCTGCCTTCAATAAAATGGTGTCCCTTATGACTAGCACCAGAGTATGCGTTCACAACAAGCAGCATTTTGGAGCTAACCCAGCAGCTCTCACGCCGAAAAACAGAAGCTATGGAGTCGATATTCATGATCTGTAACCCCCTCACATACATCTCCTGGGGTTGAGACAAATGGAGACCAGAGAGAAAAGGTGGTCTGCTGGCAGGATTCCCATCATCAAGAGGGGCCTTGCCTGTGCAGAAGGAGGGAACCCTACTGGTGTTGCAGCAGAGACATTACTATAGCATCAAAAGAGCAGGGAGCATTACAGAGCTGCAAGATGTCGGAATCAAAGTTCCACTGAAAGAGTCAACATTCGACTCACGTTCTAGTCTTCAAGAAGTATGAGGAGGGCATTACAAAGCCCTTTGTCATACAACTTTGGGAGAATCACTAACATGAGTGAAAAGAACAAAATTCTTTGAGGATCGGCGCTCATTAGCCCCAGGGTGAGGAAGGAAAGAGCAGCAGTGGTTTAGGTAGGGATGGGAGAGGGAAATACCTGTCAGGGCAGTGAGATGCAGGGTTTTTCATCACCCTTTTTCCTGCTGTTTCTGCTACAGTCCCACCCAAAATAGAGTAGAACCATGGGCAAACTGATGAGATCCTGAATGATTTCTGGAAACAGATAGTGTCAACATCAATTGCTAAAGGTATTAGGCTAGGTTAATAAGTTAAAGGATGAATATATAGAAGACAATGAGGAAAACACAAACAAATACTATGTATAAATAAGCTAAAAAGAAGCAGGTGAGCTTAATCTCCATTGAAAAATAAAGAAGTTCTTCCCAGGCATCAGGTGGTTAAAAATCTGATTCAAATTTGGCGAGCAGACAAAGAAAACCTGAAAGCAAGCAGCCGTCTAGCCTGGTTAAAGCTTTACTGTGGATGATTCCCAGCCAGAAAGAAAGAGAAAGAGAGCCTAATTACACATCCACTTCTGCAGCCGGCTGCTTATAGTATTAGATATAACTTTGAATAAATTGAGACAGTAACATTGGGCATCAAACCAAGATGTGACAATCTCAGTAAATAAATATAACTTTCTGTTTTAGTAACCCAATCAGGGCCCTTAAAGGATGCCAAATGATTGGGCAAAATGATGGAGTCGTCGTCTAAATTTAGATGTGAGGTAGCGTAAAGGGTCTAACTTTGATTTAAGAATGGGGGTGGGATTCAAACATTGCTGGTTTCTGAAGCTAATTGCATTAAGAAACATGTGCTGCAGGAAGGTCTCTCCTTGCTGTACACAGAAAGAAAGGATAGAAGTTCCATATTAAATCTATTTTTGGAACTAGTTCATGTTTAAATCAATTTCACAAGCAAATTGGTACTATAGGTCTATATGCGCAACTTAAAGGAAGAGATTCCAGAACAGCTTAATTAATAGGATAACAGGACCAAGAATCTTTCTAAGAGCAAATTGCTTCGACCTGTTTCTCTATTCAGCCTGTAGAATCACATGAATGGTGACATCGTCATTGCATCGGCTGCATTTGCTTTTAAAAATAATTGCTTTTTAGATATAGAATTGAATAAATGGAAAGCACATTGAAAATATTTGCACTATACCTGATATACATCCAGCTATTGCATTAACTTAAGTCTCAATGCCTTGTGCATTTAGGAGTTTTATCATGATTTCTAGACGGCACTTTTCTTGACTGTTCCAAGATTATTCTAGTCAAAAGCACCCATTCCATCTTTAGAGTAGCTTCCTGGCTTAAAGTCTGTGTCCTTTTATCAGTGTAGTGGTTAAATTAGAATTATTTTTGTTCATGGGGGTTCATAGTTGCAGACCTAATCATCCAGCTCTACAGTGCAATGGAGCTGGAATGCACTGCAACAACGCATCCTCAGCCAATCTATTAACAGAACCCATACAAGAAGTCAGGGTGTGGAGGAGGGGAAGCATGCCTCTCTCTTGCACAGTTTCAGATCCAAATGAAGAACTGTCGCTGTTTATATATTTAAGTCCTACAGCAATGGTTAGATTGCAAATAAAAATTGATTCTTAGGTCATAATTTCCATAAATTACAAATATAAACGCAGTACTATTTGTAATTCCCTATTTGAGAGCCTATTTAATTATGCATTTCACAAACATTCTAAACACAACCAGTAGACATTAATTTTTAAATTGAGAAACAAGTGAAGAGCTAACGTACATCTACAGAATTGAAAAGAAAAGCGAATTCAAGACAAGTTCAAGGTTTGACAATGTTGTGATTGGGGTTTTAAAGCATCATGGATAGCAGCAGGAAAGAAACGCTGACTGGTAAAAATCTATATGAAGGGTTAGGAAACTAAGAGATTATGAGCAGAAGGGAAGTTAAGGTAAGTTCCAGAGAATCGCTATATACATGAGCAGATGGGAATAGGAAACAGTAGAAAACGATTTGGCATCTTTAACAGGATAATTGAACATCTGGTGGGGTTTAGTAGCATCTATGAGAAGTGACATTGGCATTACCCCAAGAGTTGCAAGAAGATCCAGACATGGCAACAATTCTCTCGATTTTGCTCAGTTGGTAGCACTCTTACCGGCCAGGCGGTTGTGGGTTCTATCACCATTCCAAGATGAGTATGTTAACAATGCTAACAGTTAAATATGGCACTGGAGGGTTGAGGGTGATGCATTGTCAGAATTTCAATTCTTTAGATGCCTGTTCTGGTGGATATTAAAGCTCCCATGGTACAATTTTTTAAAAAAAGCTTCTATCATTTCCTAGCTCGCTATTCTTTTTTAACCAACACCATCAACCGCTAGCCATTCATCTCATTGGAGTCAGTGGGGTTGAGCTCTGTAAAATGCCTGCCATGTTTGACTACAGTGTACTTCAAAGTAGTACTTTGTACTTTTTTGTACTAGCACTTTATACTTCGTACTTCACACTTCCTTACATGCAAAGTTCTTTGAGATATTTCTGAAATAAGTGATATATGCTGGGAAATGCCAGTTCTTTCCAGCACAGAATGAATTTATAGAAAAGGGTACGGATAATAAAGGACACAATTTTCAAACACTTTTTCTTTTGCTGGGTGAGTTGTGCTGCTTTTCTGCTTCTGTGCTATTTTGAAATGAATATTTTGGTGCATTTTGTGTTTGCAATTTGTGCAGAAACCTTGAAGCCAGAAAAAAATCTTTCAGCACCTGCCACCCCACTCCCTGTAGACTTCAAAACTTTAAACAACTCTGAAAACAGCAAAACACATCCACACACAAGTGCATCACAAACCAGCAGTGGAAGACTCATTGCCTTCAAAGTGCCAAAATGCTGCTGGCATTGCTTCAAGTTGATGCGGATTGACTGTGGGCGGCAGAACTGTGCCAATGTTGAATGTTAACATAAGCCTCGGCTGTAGAAAAGTGCACAATTGCAGGAGGAGAAGAGGGATATAACTACATACCCAGGACATGTAAGCTCATCAACACCATATGTGCGCTCTTTTCCTACAAGCTGCAGTATCTGGGTCACAGTGCAAAATGAACACGTCCACTAGCTCTCCTTCAAAGACTGCAAATCATCAGAAGCCCTACACAAAGTCTTAATGTATTGGATAGCATTATGCCTTTTATCAACTAGTTATTGAAAACTGCATTTAAAACACCCACATAATCCTCCCAGAAAATGTTTGATACAGAAGAACATGAAGTCTGGTTTCGGTTTATTTTGACATCATACCTACTGAGTTTTTAAGTGTTGGGTGAATTTGTGTCATATTTCTTCCTCGTGACAACCCCTTCTTTGAGCTAGCTGCCCAGTGAGGATGACAGAGTGAGTGATGTGTGAATGTTTTGTTTGACCTAAGCCTCAGAACTGTAGAGCTGCTCTTTTCCCAATCTGTTCCCAATTAACTTAGTTTAAGTCCAATGTAATGTGTCATGTCCAAATCTACATTTCTACCTTGGGCCTCCAGTGCAGGTTATGAATCGGCTTTGGGTGGGGGTGGGGGGGGGGAGCATGATATTTGCTGACAAGTTTTCAATGTTAAGTATTGGTCTGGATTTTAACTGTCAGTGGGTTTCCAGGGGGTAGCCATGTTGGCATGTTAGCTTCTTGCTCACTCATGGCAGGATGAGATGTGGTTAATTTTAACAGCAGGCCTTACTTAATCTCAACAACTGACTTCTGACTTATTTTGAGTTTAAGTCATTGGACTTGAACAAAAACTGCATGTCCTGGAGGCCACTGGTCAACAACAGGTCAATGACATGATTGTCTGTGGTTGCCTTACAGGGGATCTGTGATTGGGAGATTATGGAAGCCTTAACTTTCCTGGGGGACTCAGAGCAGCAGATAACATTAAAATAACCTGAATAAAATGCTATAACAGTGACCTAGCTTGCCTAAATAATGCAACTCTAGATAATCTAGATTAACCATTTGTCTTGCTGAAGGAACTTCACTGTTTAATTTACATTTTTCATCATTCTCCTGAACATTCTAATCATGCTGTGGTTTGAATTCTTGAATGCTCTTAGGTATCTTGCTCAAGTTGTGTTTTTCTCCAAGTATGAGCCCAGTGAGTGATTATCAGTAGGCTGTTTGACTGTGGAGACACCATGAACAGTTTTGATCCTGTCCTCATTTATGCTCTTTGCAGCAATGTTCACCTTGTCTTATTTATTTTTGCATCTCCTATTGTTATCAATGAACACACCATAAACAAAGTGTTGAATTTGGGCATTTTTTATTTATTCATTTGATGTGACCAGCATGACCAACCATCCCTTAATTTACAGGATCGTCCCATATCTGAGTCCACTATTCTGTGTCACAGAATCACACAGTGCAGAAGAAGCCCTTCGGCCCATCAAGTCTGTACCGATACGTGAGAAACACTTGACCCACCTACCTAATCCCATTTACAAGCACTTGGCCCATAGCCTTGAATGTTATGACATGCCAAGTGCTCATCCAGATACTTTTTAAAGGATGGCAGGCAATCCGCCTCTACCACCCTCCCAGGCAGCGCATTCCAGACCTTCCCCACCCTCTGGGGAAAAAAGTTTTTCCTCACATTCCCTCTAAACCTCCTGCCCCTCACCTTGAACTTATGTCACCTCGTATCCAAGGCTGCATGCTGCTGAGACGCTGTTTGTTCCATAATTTGGATCTTTAAATTTTGTAGATATGCAGTACCTGATCTTCCCCTGTTTGTGCCTTCTCGAAGCTCTCCCCCTGCTCTCACAGCTCTGGCAGCAACCACCACCCCCCCTCCCCCGGAATCCCCCTTGGCATGCTATTCCTTCATTGTCTTCATGAGAGTTGGTCACCCTGATTGTCTCTGGCAAGGCCAATATTTATTGCTCATCTTTAAGATGGTGGTAGTAAGTCATCTTCTTGAACTACTGCAGTTCATGTGGTGTTAGGGAGGGAGTTCCAGGTGAGGGGGATTTGCAGGTGGTGATATTCCTCTGCATCTGCTATCATTGTTCTTCTAGGTGGTAGAGGCCATGGGTTGGAAGGTGTCGTTCAAGGAGCCTTGGCAAGTTGCTGCAGTGCATTTTGTAGACGGTGCACACTGCTGGCACCGTGCACTGGTGGTGGACAGAGGGAGAGTTTAATTTGGTGAATGAGGTGCCAATCAAGTGGGCTGCTCTTTTCCTGGATGGTGTTGAGTGTTGTTGGTGCTGCACTCATCCAGACGTGTGGAGCATATGTCACTTATAACTTGGTGGGCAAGTTTTGGGGAGTTACTCATTGCAGAATTCCCAGCCCCTGAGCTGATCTTTTACGATTGTGTATTACATCAGGCAGGAATTTTTAAAATGAACTATATAGACCATTTAACTAAAGAATTACTGAATATCCTTAATTAGAAGTATATGCAGGCATGTGATATCCAGCTGATGAGAGGTGGAGTTCAAATAGGCTCAAGAGTAATATAGGCGCAATATGAACTATCTGAGATCTTTTGGTCTGAAGTGGACATGGCAGCTTTGGTATTATTTGTATTATGAGGTGTCAGCTTGATTCACATTCCTGAGTCAGAAGCATGTGGCTTCAAGCTCCAATCCAGGATTTGAGATAATAATCTAGTTGAAACTTTCAGTGCAATATTGTGGGTGTGGTGCATTTTTGGAGGTGTCGCCATTTGTATAAGATATTAGTTAGACTGAATATTGTCTTCTTGTTCAGGTGGATGCCAAGAATCCCATGGGAGTTTTCCAGATGTTCTTGCCAACTTCATTTTTTTTATTCATTCATGGGATGTGGGCGACACTGGCTAGGCCAGCATTTATTGCCCATCTCTATTTGCTCCTGAGAAGGTGGTGGTGAGCTGCATTCTTGAACTGCTGCAGTCCATGTGGTGTAGGTAGGGAGGGTGTTCCAGGATTTTGACCCAGCGGCAATGAAGGAACAGCAATATATTTCCAAGTCAGGGAGATGAGTGATTTGGAGGGGAACGTCCTGGTGGTGCTGTTCTCATGTACTGCCCTTGTCCTTCTAGACGATAGTGGTCGTGGGTTTGGAAAGTGTGTCTAAGGAGCCTTGATGAGTTCCTGCAGTGCAATTTGCAGATACACTACTATACCGGAGGTCGGTGGTGGAGGGAGTGAATGTTTGTGGATGGGGTGTTAATCAAGAGGACTGCTTTGTCCTGGATTGCGTCAAGCTTCTTGAGTGTTGTGGGAGTTGCACTCACCCAGGCAAGTGGAGAGTATTCTATCACACTCCTGATTTGTGCCTCGTAGATGGTGACAGGCTTTGGGGAATTGGGAGGTGAGTTACTCGGCGCAGGATTCCTAGCCGCTGACCTGCTTCTGTAGTCATAGTATTTATATGGCTAGTCCAGTTCAGTTTCTGGTAAAGGGCAACCCTCAAGATTTTGATAGTGGGGGATTCAGCAATGGTAATGCTATTGAATGTTAAGGGGCGATGGTTAGATTCTTTCCTGTTGGTGATGGTCACTGCCTGGCACTTGTTTGTTGCAAATGTTACTTAGCACTTGTCAGCCCAAGTCTGGATGTTGTCCAGGTCTAGCTGCATTTGGACATGGACTGCTTTATTTTCTGAGGAGTCACGAATGGTGCTGAACATTGTGCAATCATAAGTGAACATCCCCACTTCTGGCCTTATGATGGAAGGATGGTCATTGATGATGACCCTCAGATAATCCTTCATCTTCAGATATTCAGATAACAGAGGCAAAGATTCTAGAATCATTCAAGGTTATTGGGCATCATGAAGGAAATCAACCCCATCTGAAGCCCACATTGCCTTGTGGAAAGACAGGCTCGCCAGTTTCAAACAACCCCTAGCGATGGAAATTCTATCGGATGAAAGCCTTCCCCCAGGAGCTAATTGCAACTGGTCAACCTGTAAGTGCCTTAACAGACTTAGGACTGGTGTAGGTCGTTCAAAGGTGTCACTGAGCAAATGGGGATATACAACCAGCCCGACAACTTGTGAATGTGGAACTGAGCCACAGACTATGCAACATCTCCTGCAATGCCTATCGCTAGAGGAACCCTGCACTGTTGCAGATCTTGCCGAATTCAACAAGGTGCAAAAATGTGTCCAGTTCTGGCTGGGCCATGTATAGACTGTCCGTGGACACGATAAGAAGAAGAAGAAGAAGAAGAAGAATGAAGGAGGGAATTGCAGGTTTTGATGAAAGCATGTGTTTGGTTGGCCAAATGGCCTTCTGCATTGGCACAGTCTTTGTTATCAGAGTGGAACTACATGGCATCAAAGTTAGTGCTGCTATCACTGTTGTTATGGAAGTCCCAAAGTGAAATATTTGTGGAGTGCCCAGAACTCTTCTAGCTAATTCTGGCTTGGCCTGCTCTATACCCCCTGACTTACAGAGTGCCAGGGCTAGGGCCGGGTGTGCTATGGAGGTGGACACTAAACTGTGTCATTTCCTGCAACCTAACCTGCAGATTCACAGCAGGGTGAGCATGGCACTCCCAGTGGTTGTCAAGGTCACCGTTACCCTAAATTTCTACACCAGTGGATCCTTGCAGGCAGGAGCAGGTGATATCCACAACATCTCACTTGCCATTTATTGCTGCATCAGAGGTGACATACACCATGTACAGGAGGAGAGTTTTCTCACTGACAGAGAGAAGCAGGAGGATGGAGCACACAGATTTCCCAGGTTCATGGAATTCTATTTGAGAGTGCATGTGTTCTCTGGGCCACACATGTTATCTGGGAGATGTTCTGTAACTCTAAGGGTTACAACTCTATCAGCACCCAGTTTGTGTGCGACCATGACTGGAGGTCTCCTCGGTCAATCCTTGCTACCTTAACAGCAGCCATAAAGCCTTAATCCTGCAACAGTCAACCATACATACCATACTTTTCCTACCACTGAGAGCCAGTGGCTGGTTATTGGGCAACAAAGGATGCCCATTTTACACCTTTATAATAATTCCCTCTGCCACCCAACCACATGACAACAGTGGGCCTATAATGAGAGCCATGTAGCAACAAAGAACATCTGGGAATAAACAGTTGGCTTACTGAAGTAACACTTCCACTGTCTGGACCACTGAGGAGAGGACACCGTTCAGTACTCAACAAAGCCTGTGTCCAAGTTTGTGGTGGTCTTCTATTTCACAGAATCAGAATCACAGAATCACAGTGCAGAAGAGGCCTTTCAGCCCATCGAGTCTGCACCGACGTGTGAGAAACACTCCAAGGCTTTTCTGTCATGAGGGTATAGCTGTTGCCCCAGTTACTTGGAGGCCACCTCAGGAGGAAGAGGAGGAGGAAGATGAGGTGGGAAGATGAAGAGGATTAGGAGGAAGAGGAAGAAGAAGGGTAGGTAAGAAGACAGGAGACATCTGTGTTCCTTTTACTCCAGATGGGCTATCCATGAGCAGATACTGAGGTATTGGTTCCCCTGAGATGCCAACCCAACATCACATTTGCTGTAAAATTCTCGACATTTCATTACATCTGTTACATACCATCATTGTTCCCTTGATCACAGGCAAAGTTGACATAGGCCAGAATTTTAAGTTCGGGGGTCTGGCGTGCGCTCAACCCCATGAAAAATATCGTCAAATGATGTGCTCTGTGCTTCTTGATGTCATCGTGCATGTGCTCAATTTCATGGTCGGTAGGCATGTGCATAAATCGAATCCATGCCTGCTGGTATTTAAAGGGCCAATTAAGGCCACTATCAAGCCAATTGACAGTGATTTTATGCTGCCTGTGCAAGTTTTAACTCATCACACGGGCAAAACAGGAGGGCAGAATTCATGTTTTTATCAATTCATCAACCACAGGTGGGATAAAAGGTCCCCGGAGCAGCAGCACTTTCTCTGTTATCACCAGTTTTTTGCTGTGTGAGTGCAGAGTTGTCCCAGAGTTTATTTGCAT
Source organism: Carcharodon carcharias (assembly GCF_017639515.1). Taxonomy (NCBI): domain Eukaryota; kingdom Metazoa; phylum Chordata; class Chondrichthyes; order Lamniformes; family Lamnidae; genus Carcharodon; species Carcharodon carcharias. Next base: position 129,174,653 of record NC_054475.1, read on the forward strand.
CTTGTTTGATTATCAAGACTGCCTTTCAGCATCTCAGGTCCTCATCTTCCCCGGAAGGTTCCTCTAAGTGTTGCAGCATAGTGCTACCTCATTTTCAAGGCACTGGTCCTCTGCATCCCATCTAATGGGGATAGTGTATTCCGCTGGTAGAACCTCCTCTGAAGAGGAAGGGAGGGAAAGGGGGAAGAGGAGGCCAGGTGGGCAGGGTCCCAGGGTCAGACCTTTAAGTGGAGAGGCAAGGGCTCAGTTGATGCAGGGCTAGCAGGGAGGCCAAGGCGAGAGTAAGCCGGGAGCTTTTGTCAACAGAAAGGTGTTCCACTCAATGAATGTTCAGATCATCTGGGACCACAGGACACAGATTCACCAAGTTTGTGTTGTTACTCTGGTAGCTCACATGACGCTTACATCTTGAGGCACTCACAGGTACCAAGGTTGTTCATGGCTCCTGTACAAGTGGATGGATGGCTCCTGGGTGACAAGGCCTATCCCTTGAAGTAGTGAATGATGACCCCACTTTGTCACCCAAGAACTGAGGCCAAGGAGAGATACAATAGGAGTCATGCCTCCACAAGGCGGTGGTGGAGAGGACCCTCAGGCTGCCGCTGATGTGCTTCAGATGCTTGGACCAGTCAGGGGGAGCAGTGCACTACCCCCCAGAGCATGTCTCCCTCATAGTCATCGCTGCTGCTCCCTGCACAACCTGGCTCTGTGAAGGGGGCGCCCACTGGAGGCTGAGGAAAGCGAGGCAGTTCCAAAGGCCAGGAAGGATGACTCAAGTGATGGCTTAGAGGACCACCCTGGGGAGGGACAGGGTGAGGATCTCGAGGCAGAGGGTAGGAACCTTCACGGAGGCAGAGACACCAGGGATGCTTTGATCCAGCAAACTAACAGCCAGGCACCCAAGGCATCGATGCCTCGTCAAGCTAATGACACTGTCTCATTTGCTGCAGTGAATAAATGAGAACCTAACCCAGTACATCAGCACCACAAAGTGCCATACATTTACAAGCCGGAGCTGCATTTTGTACCTATTTAAACTATCCAGCCAACTCAGCCCATTTAAGTCAAATAAATGTTTAGGTTACTTAACAAGAATATACAAAGAACAATCAAAGTGTCCATCTCTAATACAAATGTCAAAATAATTATTGCAAATAATGTCACCCATGACATAATTTTGTTGTGATCAAAGTGCCTTCAACTTTTATCTGAGGGTGCTGTGTCTTGGTGCCCCACCCTCCTCACTAACAGTGTCATTGGAGACAGCTTTCTGCTGACACTCGTCCTGGTGGCCCTGATGAATTTGGCAGTCGTCCTCTGGCCGCTGGGGCCTGAGTAGCTTCTGCCTGGGAGGGTGTGTCCAGCCCCATGGCTGGGGACTCCTCAGTCATCACGGCATCATCAAATGCAGGTGCCACTGGCAGAGGGGACAAAGAGCTGTGCCCTCAACCGGAGCGCCCTGAGAGGAGCCCATAGAGAAGACACAGAGCTCACCTGCCAGCACGAGGCGTGTTTGCGCCTCCCCGCTTACCATTGATGGATGGGCGCCCAACAGAGAGACTAGGTGTCTCATCCATCTCTCACACTGGCAGTGACCACCTGAGATTATTGCCTGTGTGTGGGCTTACAGGTCTGAGTGCAATCCCAGGCACCCCTGAGCCTGCTTCCAGTGCTGCCTCTCCATGAGAGTTGCCACTCTCTCAATGGAGGAGGCTGTGCACTCAGTGTTAAGGGTCAACACAGAACACATGCTCCACATGGACTCCTCCATGATGGAGACCCATAGAATGCAAACCCTCATGGATCTCTGCCAGATCTCCCCGCGTATCCTGCTGGACATCCAGTATCTGCCGCCTGATGCATGACTCCGAGGCTCGTCATCTGCCTTGGATGCAGCATGGTCCTGGTATCCAGCTCCCACTGTCAGCTTGCTGGGACCTCTCTGCCGCTGCCAGCCCCTCGTGCAAATGTGATGCGCCCTCACCACTGTACATTATCCGTGGAGCTAAAAAACTAATGCCTACCGACTTGTGAGTATCTGAGCTGGCACCTGGTTCAGAGAGATGGTATGACGCTGGTGCAGGTGTGATGTCTTCCTTGGGGTTCAAACGGGGGCCCTCAGGGTCACTGTCAGCTCCAGAGGATGGCTTATTTATGGGAGGAAGGCAAAAGATCAGTACATTCAATTATCAAAGTCACTATGCATGCTCGGCGGGCTGAGGAGATGGTAGTGACCTGCTGCATGGTTTCATCTGCATTGGAGCTTCAAGGGACTCTGTGGCTATGACAGTTCCATTTCTGATAAGACGAGCTGGTTATGTTCCCAGTACCCACCACACATGGCCCTGTCACCTGCACTCTTACCTTCATCCGAGACCCCGCCTCACAGTGACCGGAGGAGCGAGCTGGCCGGTGGCATTCCAGCTCCAGTGCATCGCTTTTTTGCTTCGTGAGGCTGCACAGATTTGGCGCTCCTCCACCCATTCTGTGGTGCTCTGCAGCATCATGACTGCTCTTCTCCTGACAGGGATAAATAGAAAGCCTCATTATTGCTCTGTCTCCCTGAAGGTCCTTCCCTGTGTCACTATGGCACATCTCACCCTGCAATGCACTGAGGTTGGTCGTGCTGACATCCCAGCCTTGACAGGACAGGCTTCAGTGTCAGCTGGCATACACACAGGTGCGATGCACCACTTGATGCCCACTGACCTGGGCGGCGACCTCTGACCAAGTCTTCTTGGTCAGGTGGGGCAGCCTTCTCTTGCCATCCCTGGGCATTAAGATATGCCGCCTGACGCTGACCTCCTCGACCAGCACTTCCAGGCACTTATCTGAGAAATGGGGTGGGGTGCAGAGCATCCACCCGACTTGCCCTCCCACCTTCCATGACCACCAGGTGCTGAGGCCATGACTACACATCAAGGTACTTCTTAGATAGCTTCCAAACAGCTCCCTCAGCCTCCCCCACAACGCTTGGCAGCCTTCAGGGAGGTCCCTCTTCCATTTTTGTACACCCCGCCATGTCCCCATTGGACCTGGTGCCTGATGTGTTCCCACCCCCGTGCACAGAAAAACCAACCGGCAGTAACATTTCACACCGGCCACCCAGAGTAATGTCACATTCACAGCCCAATCTGGGCAGGGAGTGGGATTTACATCCGCTTCCGGCCGCACCAATTTCAGGCACACCCCAAGGGTAAAATTCAGACCATAGCTTCCACCCCTGGCAAACAACCCATCAGTCATTTGTGAGCTGCTGATTTGTAGATCCTAGTATATCTGTGGCGGAGTACTGGAAGGACCTGGAGGCTAAAAGGTTGAGGGCAAAGATGACATTGACGGCCACTAGTAGCCAATCTAGCAGGCAGCAGGCCTTCTATGGGCAGGGTTCAGATGTCTGACATCAATTTGCAGTGAGTGCATGGGCCTCCTGTAAGACTGATGTTCAGGCATATCAAGGAAACTCAATCTCTGCCTGTGTCACAGGTGGTGTCTGCTGTCCTCTTTGCTGCCCCTGTCTCTGTGGCTCCTTCTCTGCTGCTGTTCTCTCCGTTCCTCCTCTCCGCTGCTCCTTTCTCTGCTGTTCAGTTGCAGATCTCTCAAGAGCAGAGTGCTGCTGCTGATGCTGGTTTGAAGTCATTTGAAGTCTAATCTAAGCTAACCAAAGCGTCACCCATCCTGCTGTGATTCAGAAAACCTCCAAAGTGCAGAGAGTTAACTCTCATCCAAACTACTATGAACAATCCTTTCCCATGAACACGTAAGAAAGCAGCTGTGACCACTGAATATTTATTGCCATATTTCCATGAGTTTGATTCAGCTCTTCGATTATCACAATATAGTTACCTTACTTTCACTGACGAGTTTCAGGAAGCCCAGGAAACACTTGAATGCAGCATTAAATTTAAAAGTGAGCTGAAATATCACTCTAATTGAGTGATTAGCATATTTTAATAGGCAACCCATCTCCCTGAAGGAGGTTTCATGCAAACAGGCTATGGTGCTTGAGCTAAAAGTGGAAGTCAGCAGGTTGGAGCCTGATTCCTGATGTTCTCGTATATTTGTTGGTTTTAACCCCTCCAGGTTAAAATTGCTCCTTTTACCTCAGTTTTAACTGAAGAGACGAACAATAGTAAAGGTCATGATGGATACTACAGCAGAGTAGGTAGTCAAATATATTTGGAAGGGAATAGTAGAGATATTAGTATCCATATCTAAAAAATTCAAAAGACAGAGCAAATATAATTCCAATCTCCTAAATAGACCATTTAGTTTAACAGCATAGATAAAAAAGTACCACAATCTCTGCCGAAAGGTCATATTTTTGAAAAATCTTGGAGGCTCTTTCTAGTAATGTTATGTTATCTTGTGAAACACAAACCTTTTCAACCAATTCCACCACCTACTGCAGCCAGAATGCACCCCAGAACCCTCCTCTAACCCCCACTCCGCTTTAAGTGGTGCTAAACTTTTGTTACAGGCAGGAATTTGTGTGGTCCCTTCCAGTCCATAAATAGGATGTTTGTTTGTAAGGTGTGTCTATTTCCCTTCTCTCAGAGTGATTTTTCTTAAGTTAAAACAAATTCCAGCAGCAGGCCTTTTGGTGATTATTTTTATAGAAAGTTATTTATTAGCACACACTCGCCTCAGAAGTTTGAACGCAATGGCTTGGATCTTCATCCTTCAGGCGGATAGGGGGACTCAAGAGAATTCCGTGGGACTTTCATTGCTGGAGGGTGGGTGAGGGCTAGAGTCAGGCCAGCTTTAGCCCGACCATTAGCGGGATGCAAAGCGGGACTGGTGTTCTGCCATGGTGGACACCATCAGATGATCCTGCTTTGCTTTAACACTGGCCGGAAACCGATTTTTGGCCTTTTTGCCATAATTCTGCCGCACCTCACTCCCCCAACCCTCCATCTGCCATGATGCCTGACGCCAAAGGGACTAGAAAGTTCCGACAAGGGTCTTTTAGAGAAAAGGATTCTCATGAAGCTGTGAAGTCTCTTGTAGATGGATAGCCAAGAAATTGGTCCTCAAGTGGACTTATAGAATAAGTACAGTATTTGTGCTATATTAGACGACTTTCAGCTATGATGGTTCAGCTGTTTGAGATGTTTTCTGGTACTTCAGACGTTTTTCACACATAGATTTGTTTTGTTGAGGTTGCATTGAACTGCAGCCCCTGACAATTAGTTTTTGTCACATGACTGCAGGGGTCCAGACCGCCATGCTACAATAGCAGTTGATAATGGTCATGTGAACATACAAATTAGGAGCAGAAATAGGCCATTCGGCCCTTCGTTCCTGCTCCACCATTCAATAAGATCAAGGCTGATCTCATTGTGGCCCCACCCAACTCCACATTCCCTACCCCCAGTAATCTTTAACACCCTTGTTAGTAAAGAATCTACCTACCTTTCTAGCAGCACACATTCACTCGTATCTCGCTCCCAACTTGAGCTCAAATGGTCTCCTTTGTTCCAAGTGGCACTCTGAGGCCATCAGTCTAGAGATCTCATATTCCCCAAATGCTGGCACATCCTTACACAATGAGATGTTTAAACTTCACAGGTCACTGCAAAGTGCCCTTATTCAGATCCATGTTTAACTAAATATTGGTCAGAGAATCGAATACTGTCCACAGTTTAAATTTCCATAGTCACATGTTAAATTACAGTCACCTTAACTGAGTTTGTGGGCATTTTCACAAAATATGATCTTACAGTCCATAATGTCCAATATTTTCATGCTCGTATTGAGCATGACATGCTCATGATTTCCCATCCCCTTTTGAGGCATGTGACCATTCAGCAGCAGATTTGTGCTGGCTGCATACAGCAATCATTTAAATAAGGTTTTCATGCTGCCTGCATCAGAAGCAAAGGGTACAAGTTAACTGCATATTGTGTTCCCTACAACCATTTCCTGGCCTTATAGAATTTCATTTCATGACGAAAGGGCCATGGTTAGTGCATACTTGGAACATTGTGAACTGTTCTGGTCTCCGTACTGCAAAAATTATATAGAAACACTTCTGAAAGTACAGAATAAATTTATAAGGCTGTTTCAAGAATTGAGAAGATGCAACTTGCAGGAAGGGTTGAGTAAACTGGGACTAAAACAAAAATTTGCTGGAAAATCTCAGCAGGTCTGACAGCATCTGTGGAGAGGAAGACAGAGTTAATGTTTCGAGTCCATATGACTCTTCATCAGAACTAAAGAGAAATAGAAATGTGGTGAAATATAAGCTGTTTAAGGGGGTGGGACAGGTGGAGCTGGATAGAGGGCCAGTGATAGGTGGAGGCAAAGAAGAGATTGCGAAAGATGTCATAAACAAAAGACGGTGGTGATATTAGCTAAAGGATGTGCTAATGGTGACATTATGCTGTCAGACCTGCTGAGTTTTTCCAGTAATTTTTGTTTTTGTTTCAGATTTCCAGCATCCGCAGTATTTTGCTTTTATCTTTGAGTAAACTGGAGCTTTTTTCAGTGGAAAAGAGTAAACTAAGAGGACACCTGTTAAAGGTCATTAAGTTACTTCAGTTGTGGAAAAACTGCATCCATTTATGGGTGAGTCCAGACAATGGGACATAAATATATGATCGTCACTAAGAGACCAAACCAATAACTTCAGAGAAATTTCTTTCAACAGAGACTGGAACTTACTGCCAGATGTAATGGCTGAAGAAGATAAGATTAGCATTATTAAGAGGTGACTTTACGCATCCATCAGTGAGAAAAGATTAGAGCGATATGAGGACAGCAGTGGGAGAGGTTCACATGGAGTATAAATCCTGCACAGACCATTTGGACTGAATGGCCTGCTTCTGTGGATTTGTAATTCAACACAAATAACTTCCCATTAATTCTTATAGAATGAGTTTTCTAATTAATCTCAGATTGTGAAACATCACCTGGAAAGATGGTTTAAAAATCGAACCTCACTTGTACTGTACATTCATGAATAATTGTAATGCTTGAAGATTTTTAAAGTATCATTGGGCCCATGAATACAACAATTTTCCAGAAGGTTCTTTTCAGCTGCTGTCTGTGATCCAGGCATAAATGTTCTTTTCAAGCTCAATGTCCATCGATCATGATTAAAGTGGATGTAGAGTAACTGATAGCTTAACAGGGACTGCAAGTCGAGAGGGATCTGGTGAAACACCAAAGTGACCAAAAATTGTACAGATCCTGAAACTCATCTGGAGCCAGAGATTGTGTTACAGCCTTGTGTTGCTCTCCTTGGTAACTGCTGTTTTATATCATACAGTCACCTTCAATATAGCACAGTCTTATGCAGCCAGACATTTACTGGTTCCTAGTCGTTTGGTGACTTTGCACCAAAGAAAACAATTCAGCAGCTGAGGTCCAGTAGCCTAATAGTAGAATATTATGACTGAAAGTTTATAATAAGGTGAGATGTGTAACAAAGAGTGTCAGAAATGAGACTCATATGACCTGGATTGTATCGCATGTAGAATGCTATAATGAAGCTTTATAATGAGGATACCATGTGTATAGAATGTTTTAATAGAGTCCTGTAACCTAGCTGGGATGCAATAGAGAGCATTTTAACTGAACTTTTTGCAATGAAGATGAACCTCATACAAATGTTAGAACTCAGAGCTTTATAAGATCATAAGAACTAGGAGCAGGAGTGGGCCATTTGATCTATCGAGTCTGCTCTGCCATTCAGTAAGTTCATCAGTGATCAGATTGTGGCCTTAGCTCCACTTTCCTGTCTATCCCTCTTCCCTTATCTCCCTAGTTGGTCAAAAATCTGTCTAACTCAGCCTTGAATATATTTAATTATCCAGCCTCCACTGTGCTCTGTGGAAGAGGATTCCAAGACTAAGAACCCTCTGAGAGAATAAATTCCTTCTCATCCCCATCTTATTTGGGAGACACCTTATTTTTAAACAGTGCCCCTAGTTCTAGATTCCCCTATGAGAGGAAACATCTTCCCAACATCTACTCTGTCAAACTCCCTAAGAATCTTAATGTTCCAATAAGATCACCTCTCATTCTTCTGAACTGCAATGTGTATGGGCCCAGTCTGCTCAAACTTTCCTCATAAGACAACCCCTTTATCCCAGGAATCAGCTTAATTACCATTCTCTGATGTGTTTCCAATGCAAGTATATCCCTCCTCAAGTAAGGAGGCCAAAACTGTATACAGTAATCTAGGTGTGGTCTCACCAATGCCCTGTATTCCATACCTTTATACTCCATCCCCCTTGTAATGAATGCCAACATTCCATTTACCTTTTTAATTGCTTACATACAAACTTACAAGTTAGGGGCAGGTGTAAGCCATCCAGCTCTTTGAATCTGCTCTGCCATTCGATAAAATCATGGTTGACCTTACATAGGTCCACTCAGCACACACAGAATTCAGGCAAGCTTACCAACTGCTTTTTTAAAATTCATTCAAGGGATCTGGGCATTGCTGGCATGGGCAGAATTTATTACCCATCCCTAGCTGCCCTTGAGAAAGTGGTGGTGAACTGCCTTTTTGAACCGCTGTAGTCCATGTGGTGTAGGTACACCCACAGTGCTGTTAGGAAGGGAGTTCCAGGATTTTGACCCAGCGACAGTGATGGAACGGCAATATGTTTCCATGTTAGAGTGGTGAGTGACTTGGAAGGGAACTGCCAGGTGTGTGGTGCGAATGTTACTTGCCACTTGTCAGCCCAAGCCTGGATATTGTCCAGGTCTTGCTGCATTTGGACGTGGACTGCTTCAGTATCTGAGAAGTCGTGAATGGTGCTGAAAATTGTGCAATCATCAGCGAACATCCCCACTTCTGACCTTATGATGGATGAAGGTCATTGATGAAGCAGTTGAAGATGGTTGGGCCTAGGACACTACTCTGAGGAACTCCTGCAGTGATGTCCTGGAGCTGAGATGACTGACTTCCAACAACCTTTTTCCTTTGTGCTCGGTGTGACTCCAACCAGCGGAGATTTTTCCCTCAGATTCCCATTGACTCCAGTTTTGCTAGGGCTCCTTGATGCCGCACTCGGTCAAATGCTGCCTTGAAGTCAAGGGCAGTCACTCTCACCTCAGCTCAGGAGTTCAGCTCTTTTGTCCATGTTTGAACTAAGGCTGTAATGAGGTCAGGAGCTGAGTGGCCCTGTCGGAACCCAAACTGGGCATCAGTGAGCAGGTTATTGCTAAATAAATGCTGCTAGATAGCACTGTTGAGGCCCCCTTCCAATAATTTACTGATGATCGAGATTGATGGGGCAGTAATTGGCTAGGTTGGGTTTGTTCTGCTTTTTTGTGTACAGGAGATACCTGGGCAAGTTTCCACATAACCTGGTAGGTGCCAGTGTTGTAGCTGTACTGGAACAGTTTGGCTAGCGGCGCAGCAAGTTCTGGCGCACAAGTCTTTAGTACTATTGTCGGAATATTGTCAGGGTCCATAGCCTATGTGCCTTCAGCCGTTTCTTGATATCATGTGGGGTGAATCGAATTGGCTGAAGACTGGCATCTGTGATGCTGGGGGACCTCTGGAGGAGGCTGAGATGGATCATCAACTCTGCACTTCTAGCTGAAGATTGTTGCGAATGCTTCAGCCTTTTTTTTTGCACTGCTGTGCTGGGCTCCTCCAACATTGAGGATGAGGATATTTGTGGAGTCTCCTCCTCCAGTGAGTTGTTTAGTTGTCCACCACCATTCACAATTGGATGTGGCAGGACCGGAGAGCTTAGATTTGACCCGTTGGTTATGGGATTGCTCAGCTCTATCTATCACTTGCTGCTTATGCTGTTTGGCACACAAGTAGTCCTGTTTTATAGCTTCACCAGATTGACACCTTATTATTAGGTACACCTGGTGCTACTCCTGGCATGCCGTCCTGCACACTTCATTGATCCCCTGGCTTAACGGTAATGGTAGACTGGGGAATATGCCAGGCCATGAGATTACAGATTGCGGTTGAGTACAATTATGCTGCTAATGATGGCCCACAGCACCTCATGGATGCCCAGTCTTGAGTTGCTAGATCTGTTCAAAATCTCTCCCATTTAGCATGGTGATAGTGCCACACAACACGATGGAGCGTTTCCTCAATGTGAAGGCAGGACTTCATCTCCACAATGACTCTGCAGTGGTAATTCCTATCGATACTGTCATGGGTAGGAGTGACCACCGCACAGTCATTGTGGAGAAGTCCCACTGATTATGAGAATATCATCAGTGTGGCTGGTTTCCACGTGGACGTCTGAGACTTCTGGAACAAAAACGTGGAGGCTTCAAAAGGGATCAGCAAGAAGCTCCACTACATCTGATGTGTGCTATTTATTATCAAAGAATTAACTAATTAATACCTAAATTCTCAGGACCACAGATGGAAAAACTATGCTGCACAGGAAGTTGGGACACTCCAGATGAAGGCATGGTCATGAGTGATTATCAGTCATCAGACAATGCTGCTGTGGAACCTTTCACTGTGCACACAAATGTGACCTGACTCACAAGCTCACATCCATCACTGAGAGTGACAGATCATTGTATTCTAAAGAATGATCTCATGCTATGTTGACAAGGTCTGAGCACTCATCATGCATGAGGGATTGCCTCTGGAGAGATCCCGAAGAGAGAACAAGTGAGTGCTGATTGTTCTCCTTGAGGCACCTAGCAACATTCCAGGCATACTGTCACAAGTGCACTGAGGTTGGCAGTGCTGTTCCTGCCTCTTGAAGGCTGCCATAGGCAATGAAGTGTTGGTGAGATGCTTGAAGAGACTGTATCATGTCCACTCTGTTTGCAGTGTACACTGGTGGAGTTATGGGCCCATAACAGAGCGGCCATGTGTTCCAGAGGCTGCATAACATTCCAAGGATAAGGCCATGAAAGTACCTAGTCGTTCTGAGATTGAGATGCTGAGGATATCAATGAAGGTGTTACTGTCGACACAGCATGGAGGGCACAGGTGAAATCGGCTCGTATGAGCTAGCTATTATCATTGTCCTGGAACTTTGACACTATAAGCATCTCATGGGCACATCTGCCATGTCTGGCCTGTGCAGGGGCCTAGTCCTCTGGAGCCCCAGCTTCATTGAGATCAGCCCTATCAACATCCTCATCATCGGAGGAGACATGCATCTCCTCCATCTCACCATCTGGCAAGTCATCGCCGCTTTGTGGCACCAGGTTGTGTAGAGCACAGCAAACAACGATGACGTGCGAGACTCTCTGGGGATGGTACTGGAGAGCACCGCCTGACTGGTCCAGATATCTAAAATGCATCTTCAATGTGGCAATGGTCTGCTCAATCAAGGAGCATGTTGCAGAATGAGCCGCATTGTAACTCTCTGAAGCACTCTGTGGCCACTGCACAGGCGCCATTGGCCACGTCTTTTGCGGATAGCCTTTATCACTGATGAGTCAACCCTCGATGTACTGGAGGCCCTCGAAGATCTGTGGCACCTGCAAATGACTCAAGATGTAAGAGCCGTGTGAGCTCCCAGGGTATCTCGTACGCACCCATACAATCTGCTTTTGGTGGTTACAGATCAGCTGCACATTGAGAGAGTGGAAGCCTTTCTATCGATGAATCATTGCTGCCAGAGAGCTCTTAAAGCCATATGTGCAGTCGATGGCACTCTGCACCTGTTCCCAGCTGAAGATCACTGCAAATCCTATTGCTCTGGCAGCCTGGCTGCCTTCATCCAGGGGGAACTGGATGTAATTGTGAGCTTTGCTAAATAGGGTGTTGGTAACCTCTCGGAGGCATTTATGAGCGGAGGATTGTGATATTTCACAGAGGTTCCCAGTGGAGCCCTGGAACAAGCCACTCACAAAAAAGTTGTGCGGCAGTCACATTTAAAGCCACTGACAATGTATGGCCTCCCAGTCCCAGCAGAGTCAGCAACCCCCCTAGAATTCGGTAGATGTGATTCACCAGAAGCCTTGACAAGTGAAGGCGTCTATGGCACGGTATGAGGGACATCTTCAGCAAACCCTTGGTCGTGCCAAATGCCTCCATGGAATGGATCTGTCAGCCTCAGCATCTGGGTCTTCATGGGATATCGCTGGCTCATGTTTCTTATGGTGAGGCTCTTCCCTTTGCCCTGCCTGATGGCGATGGGCCTTTCTCCCCCTCAGTTGCCTCAGTGCCAGGAAAAGGCAATGTTGCCTGCTGCATTCATTCTCCACTCCTGCTTGCCTCTGCAGAAACATTGAACAGATACATGATTGAACATAATCCTGCAATGAACACATCCATTCACAAACTATGGAGTCACTGTTAAGCCCTTGGATAGCCCTCATTCCAGGTATTCCATCCCCAGATCCCGTCCCGTGCAACTGTAGCACAATCTTGAGCATCAATGGAAGCGCCTGCCCCTCGCCTCCACCCCACTCCTCACCCCCCTGCAAAGGCCCTAGACATGATAGTGCTTTCAGAAAGGGGTCTGGATCTGGGTGAGTGCAGCCAGGCACTAGTGGTCTCAGTCAGGGCTCTGTCAGACTCCTTTGGATTTGACCAAAGTCTAACCTTGCACTAATGTAATGACTGTAATTGAAGAGGTGTGTGAAGTCTGGATTTGTCAGCTCTGAGGTGTTGGAGGTCCTTGGAGCATTAGTCATATGCATTTTGGCTGATGTCTCTTTACATCTGGATCCTTCTGAGGGTTGCACGTTCCTATGAGAAGATCAAATGGTCATTGGAACACAGTCTAAATCTGGCCCTAGGGTGGAATGGAGTCTCGCTAGAATACACACTATGAGTTAAAGTGCCCAAATCCTTCAATTGGCTTTTGAGTCTTCCTAAAATATCACAAATGTACAGCAACCTCCATTTGGCAGAGTGCAAATTAGTAGGATGTCCCTTCACTCAGCTCAAAAGAGCAGTATTTGACTCTTCTCATAAGCCCTTAGACCCCTCTCTGGTGATCCTTTTCATAGCTTGTTTTTGTACTGCATCAATGGATCGGCTTGCAATCTGGTGTTGCTCAGGATTTACTATGAGACCAGCTTCCAACTGCTGCCTGTCAACACTGAAGTTCCTCCCATCATGCTGGAAGAGCAAAATGTTCAGGATTCCCTCCCTCTGATCACTCTCCTTCTTCCTGCTCTAATCCTGGATCCCATTGTGATTTGTATTGATATCCCTGTCCTCCCCCCAAACCATTTTCTGTTGATGTCACAATGCCCCATGTCAACCTGACCCCTCTGCACCTTGGGGCCCTATACATAGTGACATACTAAGATCAACTCCACCATAAGACCATCCAGTGCCCCCCACTGTATTACCTGTTTCCCATCTGCAGGCTGCAGGTGCCTCCTCTGACTGTAACTGTGCCATCTGCCATCACAGCACCAATCCAACAACCCCCAGGACTGGTGTATATGAGGGACTCACCACGCCTTGAACACCACTGTACTGGGCCCAGGAAAGGCTTGCCAAGCACAGCCCTCTAAATTGGTCCTCAATTACCCATGTCAGTCTATGCTTTCTGGCCCTGACTAACATTCCCCTCAACAACTCCAGTCATATGTCTCTGTACACCTTTCCTCCCCACCAGTCATGTGTCTCTGTGCACCCTTTCCCTCCCCAGTCATGTATGTTTGTCCACCCTTCCCCCCCAACAAGGTCCAGTCAACCTCCCCACCATCCCCCCACGCCAGTCAAGCCTTTATCTTCTAGCCCATTCCCTTGGCTCTATCTTGTCTCATCCCTCTCCTCCAGTCAAGCCTGTGCCTTCCAGCCCCTTCCCTTGCCTCTGTCTTGCCTCACCGACCCTCCCCCGATCAAGCCTTTGCCTTCCAGCAGCACCCACCACTCCTCGCAACTTTCCTTCCTGCTGGTCTTGCCTGAGCATCCTTGGCATGAAGTTGGAATAGTGGTGAGCGCTGAATGCATGAACCCCAAGCTCACAAGTGAAGTGCAGTTTGCCAGATGCACATCACTTATATTTATGATTCACTTGTTTGTTTTGCCACTTGATTTGGAAGGGATGGATTATGTGATTCTGGCGAGCTGGGTTTTCAATGAGTATTCATGATATTCAAATGCATGTAAATGCATTTGTTGACATGGCGTGGCAGGTGACCTGACCAACCATGAAAGTAGGGAGCAGAAAATTTAAGCGAATTTTTACTCTGGCGGGAAGCTGACTTTTGGTTGCATTCCAAATTTTCCTGTTCCGCCCATCATGATACCCGCTGCTGGTGGGACCAGGAAATTCCAAATTCCACTCTATATCCCTTTACAGACTCTTTGTTGCATCCTCACAACTTGCGTTCCTACCTACCTTGTAACATCAGTAAATTTAGTTATAATACAGAGTGTTCCTTCATCCAAGTCATTAATATAGCACTGCACCAGTTCCAGTTTGTAATCTGAAAATGACCCATTTACCCAGACTCTCTGCTTCCTGTTAGTTAGTCAATCCTTTATCTATGCTGATGTATCATCCTAACACCATGAGCTCTATCTTGTGCAATAACCTTTTACGTGGCACTTTACGCCTTTTGGAAATCCAAATAAACTACATCTACTAGTTCCCCTTTATCTACCCTGCTTGTTACACCCTTAAAGAACTCTAATAAATTTGTGAAACACAATTTCCCTTTCACAAGATCATGCTGAATTGTATTCTGATCTTCTAAATGTCCTGCTACTACCTCCTCAATAATGGATTCAAGCATTTTTCCCAATGAGAGATTTAAGACCAACTTTCTGCATTCTGACTCCCTCCTTACTTCAGTATGGTGTTACATTTGTAGTTATCCAATTCAAGGAACCTTTCCAGAATCTAGGGAATTTTTGAAGATTACAACCAGTGCATCCACTCTCTCTGTAGCCTCATCCTTTTAGACCCTAGGATGTGGGCTATTAGGTTCAGGGGACTTGTCAGCCAAAGGTTTTCCTAGTATGTTTTCTCTAGTGAAGTAATAGTTCACTAGTAGCACTGGTAGTAATAGCTCTCAAGCCTCGCAATGAAAACATGGTGTACACATACCTGTACTGGCCAACTTCAACTCAGAGTGGATATTGAGGCTGGGGAGGCAGACTGGGTATGGGTGGCAAGCTTCCATGACAGTGTCACTTGTGACAGGGCCAATTTAAATGTTTGGCTTCATTAACAATTTTGTATTCATTCCGGGGTTGTAGGTGTCATTGTCATGCCAGCATTGCTCATTCCTAAGTGTCCTTGAGAAGGTGGTGGTGAACCACCATCTTGAACTGTTGCAATCCATGTGCTGTAGGTACACCCACAGTGCTGTTAGGAAGGAGGTTCCATTGACAGTGAAGGAATGGTGATATGATTCCAAGTCAGGATGGTGTATGACTTGGAGGGGAACTTGCAGCTGACGGTTTTCCCGTGGATCTCCTGTCCTTTTCCTTCTAGGTACAGGTTGCAAGGTTGAAAGGTGCTGTTTGAATGAGGAGGGGAACTTCAAGGTGGTGGTGTTCCCATGTATTGGTTGCCTTGTCCTTCTAGATGGTAGCGGGTCATGGGTTTAAAAGGTGCTGTCTGAGGAGCCTTTGTGAATTCCTGAAGTACTTCCTTGAAGATGGCACATATTGCTGCCATGGTGCATTGGTAGTGGAGGGAGTGAATGTTTGTGGACGGGGTGCTAATCAAGTGGGCTGCTTTGTCCTCAAATGTGTCAAGCTTCTTGAGTGTTGTAGGAGCTGCACTCATGCAGGCAAGTGGAGAGTATTCTACCTCTTGATCTGCGCCTTGCAGATGGTGGACAGGTTTTAGGGAGTGAGGGTTTGAGTTACTCGCCGCAGTATTCCTAGTACCTGATCAGCTCTTGTAGCCACAGTATTTATATGGCTAATCCAGTTCAGTTTCTGGTCAATGGAAACCTCAGGATGTTGATAGTGGGGGATTCAGTAATGCTAATGTCATTGAATGTCAAGGGGATGAAGGTTAGATTCTCTCAGAGATGGTCATTGCCTGGCACTTGTGTGGCGCGAATGTTATCTGCCACTTGTCAGCCCAAGCCTGGATATTGTCCAGGTCTTGCTGCATTTGGACATAGGTTGCTTCAGTATCTGAGGAGTCATGAATGGTGCTGAACATTGTGCAATCATCAGCAAACATTCCCACTTCTGACCTTGTGATGAAAGGAAGATAATTGATGAAGCAGCTGAAGATGGTTGGGCCTAGGACACTACCCTGAGGAACTCCTGCAGTGATGTCCTGGAACTGAGATGATTGACCTCCAACAACAACAACCATCTTCCTTTGTGCTAGGAATGACTGGAACCAGTGGAGAGTTTTGCCCTGATTCCCATTGACTCCAGTTTTGCGAGGGCTCCTTGATGCCACATTGGTCAAATGCAGCCTTGATGTCAAGGGCAGTCACTCTCACTTCACCTTAGAAGTTCAGCTCTTTTGCCCATGTTTGAAACAAAGCTGTAATGAGGTCAGGAGCTGAGTATCCCTGACAGAACCAAAACTAAACATCAGTGAGCTAAGCAAGTGCCGTTTGATAGCACTATTGATGACACCTTCCATCGCTTTACTGATGATCGAGAGTAGACTGAAGGGTCTGTAATTGGCTGGGTTGGATTTGTCCTGCCTTTTGTGCACAGGACATACCTGGGAATTTTTTGCATAGCTGGGTAGGTGCCAGTGTTATAGCTGTACTGGGACAGTTTGGCTGGGGACATGGCAAGCGCTGGAGCACAAGTCTTCAGTACTATTGCCGGAATGTTGTCAGGACCCATATCCTTTGCAGTATCCAGTGCTTTCAGCTGTTTTTTGATATCACATGGAGTGAATCGAAGTGGCTGAAAAGCAACATCTGTAATGTTGGGGACCTCCGGAAGAGGCCGAGGTGGATCATCCACTCGACACCTCTGGCTGAAGATTGTTGCAAATGCTTCAGCCTTATCTTTTGTACTGATATCCTGGGCTCACCCAACATTGAAGATGGGGATATTTGTTGAGCCTTCTCCTCCAGTGAGTTGTTTAATTGTCCACCACTATTCACAAGTGGATGTGGCAGGACTGCAGAGCTTAGATCTGATCCGTTGTTTGTGAAACCATTTAGCTCTGTCCATCACTTACTGCTTATGCTGTTTGATACACAAGCAGCCCTGTGTTGTAGTTTCACCAGGGTGACACCTCACTTTTCGGTATGCCTGGTGCTGCTCCTGGCATGCCTTTGTGCACTCTTCATTGAACCAGGGTTGGTCCTGTGGATTGGTGGTAATGGTAGATTTAGAGATATGCCGGGCCATGAGGTTACAGATTGTGGTTGAGTACAATTCTGCTGCTGCTGATGGCCCACCGCGCTTCATGGTTTCCCAGTTTTGAGTTGCTAGATTTGTTCAAAATCTATCCTATTTAACATGGTAGTGGTACCACACAACATGATGGAGGGTATCCTCAATGTGAAAGCAGGACTTTGTCCCCACAAGGACTGTGTGGTGGTCACTCCTACCAGACAGATGCATCTGTGGCAGGCAGGTTGGTGAGGATGAGATCAAGTATGTTTTTCCCTCATGTTGGTCTCCTCACAATGTACCTTAGACCCAGTCTAGCAGCTATGTCTTTTAGGACTCGGCTGGCTCGGTCAGTAGTGGTGCTACCGAGCCACTCTTGGTGATGGACGTTGAAGACCCCTACCCAGAGTACATTCTGTGCTCTTGCCACCCTCAGAGCTTCTTCCAAGTGGTGTTTGGCATGGAGGGGCACTGATTCATCAGCTGAGGGAGGGCGGTACGTGGTAATCAACAGGTTTCAATGCCCATGTTTGATCTGATGCAATGAGACTTCATGGGGTCCGGAGCTGATGTTAAGGACTCCCAGAGCAACCCCCTCCCGATTGTATACCACTGTGCTGCTACCTCTGCTGGGTCTGTCCTGCCGGTAGGATGGTGGTGTATAGGACATTGTCTGTAAGTATGTTTCCGTGACTACGACCAAGTC
Source organism: Carcharodon carcharias (assembly GCF_017639515.1). Classification (NCBI taxonomy): domain Eukaryota; kingdom Metazoa; phylum Chordata; class Chondrichthyes; order Lamniformes; family Lamnidae; genus Carcharodon; species Carcharodon carcharias. Next base: position 129,192,562 of record NC_054475.1, read on the forward strand.
AGGCTGTTGCTTGACTAGACTGTGAGACAGCTCTCCCAATTTTGGGACTAGGCCCCTGATGCTTGTAAGGGGGACTTTGCAGGGCCAGCAGGGCTGAGTTTCCTGTTATCATTTCCAGTACCTAGGTTGATGCCGGGTGGCCCGTACAATTCTATTCCTTTTTTTAGACTTTTCAGCAAATTGATACAACAGAGTGGCTTGCTAGGCCATTTCACAGGGCTGTTAAGAATCAACCACATTGCTGAGGGTCTGGAGTCACATGTAGGCCATACCAGGTAAGGACAGCATATTTTCTTCCCTAAGGGACATTAGTGAACCAGATGGATTTTCATCATTAGACTTTTAATTCCAGGTTTTTATTGAATTCAAATTTCACCATCTGCTGTGGATTTGAACTCCAGTCCCCAGAGCATTACCCTGGATCTCTGGATTATTAGTCCAGCGACAATACCACTACACCACAAACTTCCCACTGCCTCCACACCAGAGGGCTGGAAGCTGCAGCGGGAATTCCGTAGGATTTATTGGAGTACATAAGGGCAATTCAGAAAAAGGAACCCCAACTGAAAATACAACAGATCAAGTGGTAGCGTTAACTACATCTGTGAAACCGAGCGTGAGCATTGCTTCGAGTTCAGGAGAGGTGAATGAGATATATGAGAGTTATAAGAATTTTTGTCGAGAGGGAAAATGGCCCCTTATCACTCAAATGAGACAGCTAAACCTATCGTTATATTAAGAAATACAGGAGCCACTCCACCACTTTTGCTGGGGAAAGGGATAACTTTTTCCCCAGAAAGCATATTAAAAGCCAAAGTTTTAATAAATGATATTGGCAGGGAGTATATACCCATATCTCTGCACCGGGTGCATCTGGGGCGAAATCGTTTTAGATTTGCACTAAGTGCGGCAGCGAGCAGTGATGACTGCAATGGCGGCTTTTCACGTTGCATCATCCCAAGTCCGCCGCATTAATTATGCAGTGCCCAGAAATGTGCTGTTTCCTTGGCGGCGAGCTCTCATTCGCTCACCATACCATCACCTTGCTGCTTCAGCATGTCAGGTGCCATATTTAAAGTCCAGCTGCGCACGCACATTTCAGTACTTCCGGCCCAGGCTACTGCAGGGAAGATGTCCACGAAAGGCAAAAAGACTGCAGCCCCCAGATTTAATAACGCAAACACTTTTTGGACACTATGGAGGCCTGCCTCAATGTCCTCTACCCCCGCTCAGGCCTCAGAATGGGCAGCGGCATGACCAGCTAGGTTTGGGAGGTAGTGGCAACAGTGGTCAGCACCAACGCCCTTAAAAGAGGACAGCCACCCAGTGCCACATGAAGATGAATGATCTCCTCCTTTCTGCCAGGGTAAGTTACTCCTCTCATCACTTTCAGTTCACACACTCACAAACCCATCACACATCCACAGGGCCCTTACTCACTGCCAGTTCAAGGGACATCAACATTCACTTTCTCAAACACACCTTTATTGTCCTCATCCTGCCCATGGGACCATTCACCACCCACACATGCCGGGTATACTTATCAACTGGCCTGTCAGACATCCTGCTTACACATTCTCCATCTCTATTCATGCAGAACAAGCTGGCACACAACAAAAGGGAGAGGTCACAGACTGGTGGAGGAATACCTGAAATCAAGGTCCTCACGGAGTTTAAAAGCAGAGCCATCCAGCTGGCCGGTGAGGTTGGCGGTGCTCTACCAAGTGAGGATCCAGCAGTGCAACATCCATCAGATAACCATGCTGTGAGTGATGTGTCCTCTTTCACAGGCCACTGCCATGCAGTAATTACCTTACTTTGCTTCCGCAGGCACATCTGGGAAACAGCCAACGGAGTCCATGATCCAGGGTCTCCAGTCAAACCTTGAAGAAACCACTGAAGAAAAACCTGAAGGCACCTTCCTTGAAGCCTCGTCACAGCGCTCAGCCACACCTTTCACTAGCGCAGACACACACCTCGGTGAGACTTAGATTTAGAGCAGCCTTGGAATCACAATCCGGTGAGCCCATCGCACTGTCTGATCCACAGCAGGCGGCAGCAGGGACTTCCCTGGTGTCCAGCACTCGGAGGACTGCTGGAGGCCAGAAATTTGCTGAGTCTGAGTCACATGATGAGCCTCTGGAATCTGTCATGTCACAGTTGCTGGAGCTGCAAAGGAAAGTTCAGTAACATTAGGAAGTGATGTCCGCTGCACTCCTCAGATTGCAAGGCAAGATGGAGGAGTCCATCCTCCTTCAGGATGAAATGATAGCGCCGCCATGCCAACACACCGAGGTCAACACTGGCAGAATGGCGGCCGCCATGGAGACCTTGGTCCAAGACTTCGCCCGGCACTGCTGCATGGGCTCAACTCCATTGCTAATGACATAGTTTGCCTCCAAAAACGTGTACGTGAGTGGGGTGTGGGGCAGCTTGATCTCACTCCAGCTACCCCTTCTCTTCAAGGAGTCTGGCAGGGGCCCTTGGGTACCCATATGGAGGGGGATCAGCAGGTGTAACCCTGGCTTCATCAATCCAGGTGACCCCAGGAGTGTCCGGTCCATCCGAATCCCTTCTCCCTGTGACCTCAGCAGCTCCAGCTCCACAATTGAGAAGGGTGCCACTGCCACACAGCAGGACCCTGAAAGCAGGCCGAGGCCCTCCAGGTCTCAGCCCTCCAGAGGACCCTCACCAATGTCACAGACACGGCATAGCAGTCAGCAGGCTGCCTCCACCTCTGCTATTGAAATCTGGGGAGCACCAAGACGTAGTGGCAGGGTTAGGAAAATTAAGATGTCGTAGCACAGCCTGGGCATGTATGTTAATCACTTGTACATAACATTCACTATTGTCAATGAACTCCCAAGAATGTCTCCCTGCCTATGGCTCCTTGTTCTGTTGCGCAGTGGTCATGTCACTCAGATGTGAAACCTTTCTGCACAGGATAAAGGCAGGTGTCTCAGTCCAGGGCCTCTTCCCTGTGCTCTGTGCAGTCTCCAGACCAAAGTGATGGTCCAGAGCATCATGTCAGTGCAGTCAATGGCACCCTGCACCTGTGGGAAACCTGAAATCTGGACAAATCTAGTTGCTCTTGCATTCTGGCTGACCTGGTCCCACAAAGTTGTGTGCCCTTGCGAAGGTGGCATCCATGACCTCATGGATGCATTTGAGAGTGGAGGCTTGTGATATCCCACAGAGGGCAACAGTGAAGCTCTGAAAGGAGCCACTGGCGTAGAAATTGAGCACTGCGGTCACTTTCACAGCCACTGGCAGTGGATGGCCTCCATTCCCCGTGATGCCAAATCCTGCAGTAATTGGTGACCGACCAGTTCCCCATAAATGCGCAGTCTTTGGCTACATTGGTTTTTAGTTGTCTGAAGGAATGAAAGGCAGCATCCACATATCCTGGGTCTAGCTAGGTGCCAACTAGCGATGATTCGCTGTTGCTCTTTGGTGGCATGTGTGGGAGCCCCAGCCACCCTTTCTTCCAGAGGGTACTGCTCCTCCCTCTGCGCAGCCAGGCACCTCCATCACTCTCTTATTTGTTGTCTTCTCTCTCTGTAAGCCACGAGGCATGCAACTAGTTCAAAAGGCTCCAGGATCCTGATGTACTCCTCCTGTTGGATGAAAGATGGGAGACTAAGAAGCTGACTTGGTTAAGTTTGCAGGCCCCTTAATGCATCCCAGGGAGTGCTGGCCACCACTTGGATGGCCAGAGATTAGTGGGTTGCATGGCTGCCCGAAACCCCATCCACCTCCGCCCCACCCCACCCGACTGATTGGTGGCAGCTTTGCCCATTGGACTGCATGCTGTGCTCTCAGCTCAGGCGCAGGCATTCTCCTAACCCGTGCTGCAAGGCAGTGCTGTTAGCTTGAACCATGGGGAGACTGGTCTAAACCAGGATGATGACATTGCAAGGGGCTGTGAGTGCCTCCAGCAGTGACTGCTTCACAGCCAGCTTTAGTAAGGAGATTGTATAATGTGCCCCAACAGCAACTGTTCTGCAGTTCACTAAAATGCTCATTACTTTGCAGTCTGTGCCCGGGGGGTGAAACGCTCTGGAGCATTAGATGGCATTTTGCCTCTGCATTGCTTGGGTGGGCAGAGAAGCTAGAGGCCTGACCTCAATAATATCAATGTGACCGAACCTGAACTGTCTTAGCTGCAGAGGAATGGTCACTTCATTCAAGATTTCCCTAATGCATGGCCATTTCACCCACCCCCCCTACTCCACACCTGCTTGTGCGCTACCTTCAACTGCAGGGCAGCCCTTGTCCCCCCCAACTTCCCCCACGTGCCTCAACCTTGAAGTCCAGCAGGCGACCCGAGCAAATGGTCCACAATGTTACTGTGTACTCACCTCCAAGTTCCCATCAAAGTGCAGCCCGCCAAGCTCACACCTTCCACATGCCATTGTGAATCACATAGGCATTCAATCACACTGATGTGGGCGGATGATCCAGCAGGGTGGGGCGAGGTGGGGGGAACGATTCCTGTGGGCTGGCCTTATAATGATATGCTGATGTATTACAATGAGGTTCCCGATGTCCAATGGCAGGAAACGTGGTCTGCCATCGGCAGGTGGAATGGACAATGGCAAACTAGTTTTGCGATGTCGTGAAACCGATTTTTGGTCTTCTCACTATATTGTCCACACACGACGCTGAACATGCCTGACACCAGCAGGCACGGAAAATCCCAGCCTTGGAAAATGACCTAATGCCTGGGGCAGTGACGGTAGACTTTGTTCAGAAGTTACTCATGGATGGAGTTGACTTACTCCTGGGAAATTATTTAGCCGGACCGAAGGTGGTAGCTTCTTCCATAATTATAGAAAGCCCAAGTGAGGTTAAAGAGATGGAGCAATTACAGGAAAAGGTTCCAGGAGTTTTTCCTTTGTGTGTGATGACTCCAGCAATGGCTAAGCAAAGCCCATCAATGGAGGTCAAAGTGATACCACAGGCAGATATTTGACTAGCTGAAACTTTTTTTAAAGAATTAGGTAATCGGAAAACGATGTTTAATATATTTTCTCTAAACAAGCCAATCCAGAGTTAAATAAGAATTGCCTTCATAGCCAGAGGATTTGAGTACAGGAACAGGGATGTCTTGCTGCAATTGTACAGGGCCTTGGTGAGACCATACCTGGAATATTGTGTGCAGTTTTGATCTTCTTATCTGAGGAAGGATGTACTTGCTATAGAGGGAGTGCAGCGAAGGTTTACCTGACTGATTCCTGGGATGGTGGGACTGACATATGAGGAGAGATTGAGTTGATTAGGATTATATTCGCTGGAGTGCAGAAGAATGAGAGGGGATCTCATAGAAACTGACAAAATTCTAACAGAACTAGACAGCGTAGATGCAGGAAGGATGTTCCCGATGGTGGGGGAGTCCAGAACCAGGGGTCACAGACTGAGGATATGGGGTAGACCATTTAGGACTGAGATGAGGAGAAATTTCTTCACCCAGAGAGTGGTGAGCCTGTGTAATTCGTTGCCACAGAAAGTAGTTGAGACCAAAACACTGTATGCTTTATGAAGGAGTTAGATAAAGCTCTTGGAGCAAAAGGGATCAAAGGGTATGAGGAGAAAGCAGGAGCCGGCTATTGAGTTGGATGATCAGCCATGATCATAATGAATGGCGGAGCAGGCTCGAAGGGCTGAATGGCCTACTCCTGCTCCTAGTTTCTATGTTTCTATGTTTCTAAGATAGCGCAATCAGCCCAAACTGAAGCTGAAGCTGAGGAAGTTCCAAAAGGTTATTATATTACAAATGGGATACTAATAGGGAAATGGAGACCTCCTCACAGACCTACAGATGAAGAGTGGACAGCTGTTCATTAGGTAGTGGTACCACTCAAATATTGTATAGAGATATTATGGATGGCACATGAAATTCCTATGGCAGGAGATACAGGGATGTGGAAAACTCAAGCATGAATTAACTAACAGTTTTACTGGCCAAGTTTTTATAAGGACATGGTGCAGTCTTGTAAAATGTGCTATACGTGCCTGATAGTGGGAAAAACACAACCACAATCTAACTGGCACCTTTAATTCCCATACCAGTTTTTGAGGGAGGGTGTTCATAGAAAGTGTGGGACCATTACCAAAAACGAAAGTGGGACACCAGTATATCCTTACCATTATGGATATGACAACTCAATTTCAAGAAGCCATCCTTTTAAGCACAATTACAGCTAAAGTAATGTTAGAGAAGTTAACCTTTTTTTTTACTCAACATGGATATTCAGTGGAGTTCCAGTTGGACCAAGGTTCCCATTTTATGTCTAAAACTTTCTAAGGCATATTAAGTAGTTTGGGTATAAAACAGTTAAAATCCACCGCATATCATCCACAGACACAGGGAGCTTAGGATGGGTACCATCAAACTCTCAAGACAATGATCAGAAAAAATTGTCATGAATATCCCCATTATTGGAACAATGGAATGGAGTCTCTTTACTGAATGAATCTACCGGTTTTAATCCTTTTGAATTAATTTATGGTCCTCTGAAGTTAATCAAAGGCAAGTTTTTAGGAGAGAAGGACAAACCCTCCATGTTAGATGTCTGTGTTCCAGAAACAGCAGATGGGAGTCTGCAAAGTGGCTCAAGAAGATCTTAAAGTTTCTCAAACAAAGATAAAGGAATGGAAAGATAAGCAAGCTGTGACCTGAACATTACAACCAGGGGCTGAAGTGTTAGTATTATTGCCATTACACAGGGAACCTCTGAAAGTATGGTTCAGTGGTCCATACAAGGTAATTAAGAGGGCTGCAAAGTCAATTATTTGATAGACACCCCAGATCACAGGAAAATATTTGGCAGGGTCATATCAGTCTGTTAAAACAATACTATTGTAGGTAGGAGTATTAGAAGGTGTAGGAATGTCAGGTTGTAAACACAGTGGAGGATGGAAGAGACAGTGAGAGTAAGGCAGAAGGAGATTTAGACAGTTCACAAATTGAACTTCCTACTATTCGGCTGGCTAACACTGAAATATTAGGACTGTTAAACTCATATTTTCATACTTAGAGGCAGGACAATGAGAAGATCTAGTAGGTTACTTATAGAATTTAAAGTGATCTGTAGGGATAAACCAGGGTGAACAACTCTAGCCATGTATGATGTGGATGTAGGGAATCGTCTCCTATAGAACAACATCTTTATCATTTAAGTCTAGAGAAAGGAGCTCAAGTGAAAGCAGAAATTCAATGCCAGAAAATCACCTAATTGAACCTAGTCAAAGCAGTTGGAGTTCTCCAATCGTGTTAGTGCCTAAACCTAACAAGTCAACCAGATTCTGCATAGATTATAGGAAGGTTAATACAATAACAAAACAAACTCCTATCCAATCCCTCGTTTAGAAGGTTGTATTGACAGGTCAGCAGTGCCATGTTCTTACGAAGATAGATTTATCGAAAGGATGCAGTACCTTTGACATTGGAAGCAAAGGAGATATCAGTTTTGTCACACTGAATGGGCTATACCAATTGTGAGTGATGCCATTTGGGCTGAAAAATGCTCCAGTCACTTTCCAAAGACTAACGAATCAAGTTGTAACTAGTGTTCCTAACTACGTAGTTTACTTGGATGATGTGCTTATTTACAGAAACACTTGGAAAGAACATTTAGAACAATTGAAAGCCCTATTTAAATAATTAAAGTTAGCAGATCTATTAATAAACCATGCCAAGAGTGAGTTCACGAAAGAACAAGTAACTTTTCTACGGCATATCATTGGTCAGGGACAAATGTGGCCAAGAACAGCGAAAGTACATGTTTTGATGGAATTTCTTGTTCCTAAAACTGAACGGGAAAGGATGATATTTTAGGTATGTGCAGCTTCTATCATAGGTTTGTGCCAAACTTCAGCGTAATAGCTGCTCCATTGAAGGATTTATTGCAAAAGGAGGCAAAGGTCCTATGATTAAGAGAGTACAAGGCAGCTTTGACAGGCTGAAGGCAATCCTAACTAATGTACCTGTATTGGCCACAACCAATTTCACTAAACCCTTCAAGGTGACAATCAATGCTAGTAACTTGGGGCTGGATGCATTTTTACTGCAGCAAGATGAATCGGGCATAGACAAGCCAGTGGGGTATTTTTCTAAAAATAAAATCAAATCAGCATCAAAAGAGATACTCAATGGTAGAAAGGGAAACCCTAGGATTGTTACTGGCTCTTAAAATAAATAAAATAAAGCAATTAAAATAAATACCTAAAACATATAGCTGTGTAATTAAGTAACCTATAACTTTTAGTTGCAGGTGGTACTAGCTTTTAATAAGCACACTAAATTGTAGTATATGTAGGAATTATTCTAAGTTAATTAAGAAAGTAATTAAATTAAATTTAAAAAGTAACATAAAAGCAATGGCAGGACATGTATTATATTGCTGCTGTGGAATGTGGGTCCCGCTGGATGCCAAAGCAATCCAAGGCAAATACATCTGCAGAAAATGTATGCAACTCGAGGAATTCTGATTCAGGATTATTGATCTGGAAGCTGAACTGCAGGCACTGTACAACATAAAGGAGGGAAAGAAATACCTGGACACGAGAATACAAGAGTAGAGTACAAGAGCAGGAGGGAGGCTATGATGAACTTATATAAGACACTGGTTAGACCTCAGCTGGAGTATTGTGTACAGTTTTGGCGCCACAATATAGGAAGGATTTGAATACATGGGAGACAGTGCAGAAGAGGTTTACGAGAATGGTTCCATGGATGAGAAACTTCAATTATGAGAGAAGATTGGAGTTGGGACTGTTTTCCTTGGCTAGGAGAAGGCTAAGAGGAGACTTGATAGAAGTTTTCAAAACCATGCGGGGTCTGGCTAGAGTGGATAGCGAGAAACTGTTCCTGTTCGTTAATGGATAAAGAATCAGAGGGCATAGTTTTAATGTTTTGCAAAAGAAGCAAATGCGAGGTGAGAAAAAATGTGTTCACACAGCGAGTAGTTTGGGTTTGGAATGCACTGCCTGGGAGTGTGAAGGAGTCAGGTTTAACTGAGGCATTCAAGAGGGCATTGGATAATTATTTAAATAGAAACAATGTGCAGGGTTACCCAGAAAAGGCAGGAGATTGGCACCAAGTTAAAATGCTCAGAGAGCCGGTGCAGACACAATGGGCCAAAAGGCCTCCTTCTACACCGTAACAATTCTGTGATTCTGTGACTTTATTCCAGAAGATGGTCACACATCTTAGCATAGCGTCATCTGGTTTGGACAATGCTGAGGGAGAGGAGAATGCAACCATGACTGAGGCAGGCAAAGGAACAGAGCAGACAGTTGTGAATGAGCTTCAGACTTTGCAATTGGCCAACAGGTACAAGGTGCTTGCTACCTGTGTGGACAAAAGTGAGGTCTGCAGGGTGGGTGAGCAGACTGGCCATGGCACCGTGGTATAGGAAGCCATTCAAGCAGGGAGAGCAAAAAGGAGTATGATGGTAGATGGGGACAATATAGCGAGAAGGATTGACACAGTTCTCTGCAGCAAAGAGTGAGAGACTAGCGATAGGCTGTGTTGCCTGCCTGATGCCCGGATTCAGGACTTTTGCTCAGGGCTGGAGGGGAACTTATATTGGGAAGGGGAGGATCCAGCTGTCATGGTCCATGTAGGTACCAACAACATAGGCAGGACAAGGAAAGAGGTTCTGCATAGTCAGTATGAGGAGCTGGGCACCAGATTAAGAAGCAGATGCTCAAAGGTAATAATCTCTGGATTATTACTTGCACCACTTGCAAATTGGTATAGGGCAAATAAGATTAGGGAAATGAATGTGCGGCTCAAAGGCTGGTGTGAGAGAAGTGGGTTCCAGTTTGTGGGGCACTAACACTAGTACTAGGGAAAGTGAGGGCTGTACTGTTGGGATGGTCTACACCTGAACTGTGCAGGGACCAGTGTTTTAGTGAGCTACATAAAAAGACAAGTAGAGAAGGCTTTAAAGTAAGCAAGGCTGGTGAGGGATCAAGCTTGGCTAGATGTAAGAAATCAAGGTGTAGAGTCAAAGCAGTAGAGAAAAATAGTAATATGGAAAATGAGGGTCAGAGAATGGCAGGAAGAGACAGAGAGCAAAAAAAACCTAAGAATACAATTACAGTCAGGACTAGATGTTACAAAGATAACAAAAAGACAAAACTAAAGACTCTGTATCTGAATCCACATAGCATTCATAACAAAGTGAATGAATTAAAGTACATAAATATGATCTGATAGCTATTACAGAGATGTGGCTGCAGGATGACAAGGATTGGGTCCTTAATATTGAAGGGTATCTGACATTCAAGACGAATAGGAAGCTACGTAAAGGTGGTGGGGTAACACAATTAGTAAAGGATGGCATTGGTGCAATAATTAGAGATGACCTTGGTTCAGGAGTTCAAGACATAGATTCGGTTTGGGTAGAGATGACAGGAAGAAGTAAGGGGAAGAAGTCATCTGTAGCAGTGGTCTACACGCACCCTAACAGTAACCACAAAGTATACAAGAAGAAATATCGGGTGCTTGTGATAAAGGAATGGCAATAATCATGGGTGATTTTAATCTACATATAAACTGAAAAAATTGGATTGGCAGTAATAGCCCGGATGAGGAGTTCATAGAACGCTTTCGAGATAGAAGGGAGACATGAACTTGGTGAAACTACGATCACTAGAGAAATGATACTGAGCAAACAATGGTGTTGTGGGCTAACAAGTCTTAGGGTACTGGTGCACTTCATCCTAGAGCCTTAAAAGAGTTGGCTAATGAGGTAGCAGATGTGTTAGTGTTAATTTTCCAAAATTCACTAGATTCTGGAAAGGTTCCATCGGGCTGGAAAATATAACCCCTACCTATTCAAGAAGGGAGGGAGACAGAAAACAGGAAACAATAGGCTAGTTAGCTTGACATCTGTCACGGGGAATTGATCATTAAAGAGGTTATGTCTGGGCACTTGGGAAAATGAAAGGGGTAATCAGGAAGCATCAGCATGGTTTTGTGAAAGGGAAATCATGTTTAACCAATTCATTGGAATTCTTTGAAGGAGTAACATGCGCTGTGATAAAAGGAAGCCTGTACACATACCGTACTTAGATTTCTAGAAGGCACTTGATGAGGTGCCACATCAAAGGTTACTGTGGAAAATAGAAGTTCATGGTGTAAGGGCTAACATATTAGCTTGGACAGAAGATTGGTTGGCTGGAAGAAAACAGAGAGTGTGCATAAATGGGTCTTTTTCTGATTGGCAGAATGTGACGAGTGAAGTCCCACAAGGGTCTATGCTGGGGCCTCAACTTTTTGCAACTTATGTCAATGACTTAGATGAGAGGAGTGAAGGCATGGAAACTAAATTTGCAGATGACACAAAGATAGGTAGGAAAGTAGGCTGTGAAGAGGACATAAGGAGATTGCAGACAGATATAGATAGGGTGAGTGGGTGGGCAAAAATCTGGCAAATGGAGTATAATGTGGGAAAATGTGAAGCTGTTCACTTTGGTAGGAAATATACTTGTAACGACCCGCCCCAAGATGAGGTTCCCCAAAGTTGTTGATCCAGGCGAGACCCCTTAAATTGTCACCATCTGGCGGGGACACCCCCAAATTGTTATGGCCCAGGTGAGAAGGGATGAACGGACTCCCAGTCTTTCTTCAGCACCCTTTCCCCCCCTTCAGTTGGTCGCAACAAGATTTAATCTAAAAAGGAATCTTTTTCCCAGACCCAGTCGTTCTGGTTTTGAAGGAACCAACTTGATCAGACTTTCTTGAGTTTAAGAGTAAGTTTATTAACCACTAAAGGCAAGAAAGGATAAAACACTTGCATATACAGTCATGCACATTAAAAGTAAGAATTTAGCTTGAAGTAAGTGAATAAATATATATATATCCTAGACTTGAGGGGAGTAACTGATTGAGGTACCAGTAGAGTTGACTCCAGAAGACGAATAGTTGGGTTTCGAGGTTCCAGTGGAGCTGACTCCAGTAGACGAATAGTCAGTTTCAAGGTTCCAGTAGAGTTGACTTCGGCAGATGAATATTCAGTTTTGAGGTTCCAATAGTTTTGAATTTGGTAAAGAATAGTCAGTCTCGAGGTTCCAGCAGTGTTGAATTTGGTGGCGGGGGAGACAGATCAGGATACCTGCAAAATGGAGATTTTCAGAGGTACTGTGTGTGGCTGTTACTTCTGAGTCAAACTTCCAGCACTTGTTGTCTCTCAGAGCACCCATGAACAGACGGACACCAGGGCAGATTTTCAGCTCACTTTTAACCCCTTCTTTGGGCAAAATTTTCTGTTTGCCGGTTGGGTGGGCCCGACCGACTCAGCGGCAGGCAGGCAGCCAATTGTCACTGGAGAAACAGGCCATGCAGCCATTTTCCGTGGGTGGGCCAATTAAGGCCCACCCAGTGGGTAAGTGACACCCATGGAGAACGGAAAAATACTCGCAGGGGCGGGCAGCCTCAGACTGCCAGCTCCAATGGGGAACAGCAGCCTGTATAAAGAGTGGCCAGGCAGCCTGCTTGAGGCAGTGCACCATGGCCACTCATAGAGAAGGACATGCTGGATTGAGGGCAAAGAAGGAGGAGGAGGAGGGGGGCAGGCTGCAAGAGAGGCCAGCGGGGGGGCCACTGTGTCCCCTGATTTTCTGATGCATGCCTTGCTGTCCTCCTGCAAGAGGTGGACATCCGTCGGCACCTGCTGTATCCAGAGGATGGGAGGAGAAGGGCCCCCCATGTCACCAGCCAGGCATAGGAGGAGGTGGGTGATGCTGTAGCGCCCATGATGTTGTGCGGTGCACTGGCACACAGTGCAGGAAAAGATTCAATGATTTGCTGCGTTCTGGAAGAGTCAGTACCATGTCTATCTTGGCCATTTCACCCAGAAGGCAGCCTTAGCCTTTGAGCCCCCCCACCATGTCTTGCTGTTGTTGCTGCATAGGGCATCTGTTGCATGCTGGGTGGGAAAATGGGTACTGACCATGCTTACATCAGCCTTAGTTGTTGAGGAGAAGAACGGTTCTCCCCACAGCATATGTTGGTCTTTGTGGCATTTGAATAGTCTGGGGGCAACCAGCAGAGGAGGCCGCACGACACATACTCAGAACTCCAACACATGTCATATTGATGGTAATGAGATGGTGGAAGGGGAGCCTCAAGGTGTTTTGGCCAAGTGCCATCTGCTGGCATCGGCGCCGGACCTAGTTGCGCCTCCTTGCCAAGACCCATAAGACCATAAGACCCGTGAGCTATTCAAAGTGATGGACGCCGAATGTGTCCAAAGTGGCCTTTGGGGGAGGTGGTTGGGATCAGTTGTACTATCTTCTGGAAACTGATCACCAGTAGTGTGGACTGGAGCCGCTGGAGGCCTCAGATGGGCCACTGTGGTTGGGGTGCAGTGTGCGCGTGCAGAGTGCATGAGCAACCTGCCCCAGTAAATCCTCTTCTCTGTTTTGCAGGCAAAAAGTCACCAGTATGCCCGGGAGCGCCAGAGGACTGGAGCTGGGTGCCCCCTCCTCCACTGCCTCACACCCTTTGAAGAGCAGGCCATGGAGCTAGGCAGGAGTCAGGAAGCCAGGGCGGCCGGGATCGGTGAGGCAGGGGTCCAGCGGCCATGCATTTGAGGTCCACAGACCCATCCACTCTATCTGCCCACCATCCAAACCACTGATGGTTGCTGCAATCGTTAATGCTGAAACACTGCTCATTCACAGACTGAGACATTCTGATGTGTGGGTCATACAGAAGGGACCCTCGTCCCCTTGAGGAATCGCATCTCCACCACCTTCCAAAATCACCTTATCCCATTTGTGACCACTATCACCATGGTCTAACATGCCATTGGATCGCTGCTGCACAGCCAAAGACTTATTTCATCTGAGGGGTTTGGGTCCTCCAGCACTCTTTCAGCCAGCGTACCCCACATTACTCTGTCCACAAGGTCCTCAGCACCTCAGCTGTGAACCTCATGGCGCTCAACCATGTTACTCATCCCTGTGCCAAGGGGAAATGTTGCCTTCTACCCACCTGGTCTATGCCCCTCCTTACGGAATGAAGGCCAATAATGTGACCTCTCGATCTCCTGTGATCGACATCAAATGTCACAACCGTTTGCGATGTTTCCTCAGTCCCGCAACTATCCAGGCCACAATGCATCCAGGTCAGGTACCTCTGCACTCTCCCCACTCCTATGGTTCATGACATGCCATGTGGCATTCCTGAGGCTATCTGACCAGCCTGTCTGTACGTGCGTTTAATGGTTGGGTCTCATCTTGACTCTATTCCACCTCACCAATGTCCTTCTCCATAGGGTACTGAAGGGCGAGTGACTTATGGGGCTGGGGGGGGAAAGGGATGAAAGGTTGAACTGAATGTACGCTAACTGATGCACTGTCCTTGTTAATTTCAGCATCACCACCACAGAGACCCGCACCTCGACCCCGCGGTGCCCCCTCCACACCCGAGGGCCAACAAGTGGAACTTGCGGCACATCATTTTAGCCAGCCAGGCACCAGCACAGACACACACACCTGGGTGGGGACTTTGCCATCGGCTCGTGTCCCGGGTCACAGTGGAGAGGACATATCATAATCGCTGGAGGAGAAGGTAGGGACAGAGAGTGCCAATGGTGCCAGCAGCCGGAGGGCTGCAGGGGACGAGGCACATGCTGAGTCAGGCACTGATGATGTGCCTCTGGAGTTGTCCCCAATGCAGCAACTGCAGGACAGGTGGCAGGAAGGGCATTTGCATCTGGCAGGGTTGCATGAGGGAATGGTTCAGTTGCTCTCTGCAACGGAGGAATCCAGGCAGAGTGAACGTGAAGGTTTGGCCTCAGGGCAGAGCTTCAGGCTTCCTCCAATGAGAGATTGGCAACTCTCATAGAGAGGGGCTTCAATCGAATGGAACATTTTATAATTGGGATATGCTCTGACCTGCAATCCTCACAGCCATACTGGCCACGGGTGGTCATTTCCAATGTGGGAGATGTTGTGGACACCAACCATCGGCACTCAGTGCCCATGCATCTGCGGTGAGCAGGGAGGTCCAATGTGACCTCACGTCGGTGCAGCAGCTGCCTGTCGTCACTGCAAGCTCCTCTCAGGGTGCTCCGGATGAGGACAGCAGCTCCTGCGCTCCTCTGCCAGTCAACATTTCTTCTGTTGAGGCTGCGACAACTGTGGAGGTGCCAGTTCTGGAACTGGCCACTTCTTCCCAGGCGGGGCCATCACAGGCTCTACGGGCCAGAGGACGCCCTCCAAGGTCATCGAGCCCAATAGGACAGCGGAGTCAGCAGGCTGTCTCTCAAGCCACTCCGAGCGATGTGGCGGCACCTAGATTTGGCACCCGAAAATGTAAGCATAAGGCACCTTAGGCACTCCACGGGTATGTCACTGGTGATTTTGTATTGGCCTTAGAATAGGCACCCATATTTTTCTTATTGCAAAAGTGCCGTGTGCTTTGCTTTTGGACACAATTAAGTCCACCTTTGTGACCATGGTTGAGGGTCTTTTGTTTGTGGTGCATTTTTCTTTTTCACATATTTATCATGAGTCTTTGAATGGACATTGATGTTTCTGTACTAAGCCCTTATTTGCAGCTGAACAGGTGGAAGATGTGGTACCTAAGTGACACCTGTGAAAGTGCCAGGCAATGCTGCTCCTGCTGATCCATGTGTGTGGAGCGAGCTGAAGGTTCTTTGGATTAAATTGTCATGGGTGTCCCTGCCTCTTTGGTGTAAATGCGAGTCATCGTTGTGACCCTCATCATCGCCCTGTGATTCCTCATCCTCTGAGCCATGCTGGATTCATCATGTGCAGCCTCATCCAGGGCATCAAGGTCTTCATCGTCAGCTGCATCCCTCCTTTCCAGCGCAAGATTGCGCAGGGCACAGCAGACTACCACTATCATGGAGACGCGATCTGGTGAATACTGATGTGTGCCTACTGAGCGGTCCAGGCAATGGAAGGGCATCTTGGGAAGACCGATGGCTGTCTTCACTATAGCCCTTGTGGTGCCCTGGCTCCCATTGTACCGATGCTCAGCTTCTGTTCTTGGATGGCGTAGTGGCGTCATGAGCCACCCTCAGAGAGGATAGCCCCTGTCACCCAGCAGCCAACCATCCAGCCGAGCCGGAGCACTGAAGAGCCCTGGCACCTGCGAGTGTCTGAGAATGTAGGCATCATGGGAGCTGCCTGGGTATCTTGCACAGACTTGTAAAATCAGCATCCTGTGATCACTCACTATCTGCACGTTCATGGGGTGGAAGTCCTTCCTGTTAATGAAGGCACCGGGCTCACCTGCTGGTGCCTTGATGGCCACAGGTGTACAGTCTATAGCACCCTGGACGTGGGAGAAGCCAGCAATGGCTGCGAAGCCTCTGGCTCACTGTGTCTGACTTGCCTGGTCACAGCAGAAGTGGATGAAGTTGGATACCCGTCTGAACAGAGCGTCAGTAACCTGCTTCACACAAATGTGGACAGCTGATTGGGAGACACTGCAAAGATCACTCACCGAGCCCTGGAAGGAGCCAGCGCCATAGAAGTGGAGGGTAACTGTGAGCTTCAGAGCTGCTGGCATGGGATGTTCACCCACACAGTTAGGAGAGATCTCAGGGCTAATCATCTGACAGATATAGTCGACTGTCTCCCTTGAGAGTCGGAGCTTCCTTTGGCACTGCACCTCAGTCATATTGAGGTAGCTGCTTCGCCACCTTTATACCCTGGCAGCAGGATAGCGGCATCTTCTGCGGCCCCTTGCACCTTGAATAACCTCTTGGCCCCCTGGTCCAAGTGTCTGTGCCTGGCCTCCCAAAGGTGGCTCCCCAGGAGGCTGATTGTCCTGTCCTGGCCTCATCCTTATTCTATCCCTCCCTTCCTTCTCAGAGGAGCTGCCTCCAGTGGAGAGGTCAGAACCTATACCCCCAGGCTAATTGGAGGCCTCCGGAAAGCTGCAGGCCCAAGAAAGATTACTATCAGCAGACTGGTTTCAAAGTACACAAGAAGCTCTTGGAAATTGATGTGAACTGCTAACAATCACACAGGCAACTTTTAAACACTTTCATCAAT
Source organism: Carcharodon carcharias (assembly GCF_017639515.1). Classification (NCBI taxonomy): domain Eukaryota; kingdom Metazoa; phylum Chordata; class Chondrichthyes; order Lamniformes; family Lamnidae; genus Carcharodon; species Carcharodon carcharias. The sequence goes on from NC_054475.1 coordinate 129,209,611, forward strand.
TATAACTTAATGTAAAACATGAACAACTCTTCTGAGTCCACACATCCCGACATTGCATGAGTTTTCTTAAAAGATTTCCTACCCACCTGTCCGTTGGGGCCATGCGTCGAACTGAAGTTCACACAGGCCCCTCAAAATCCAGGACAATTGGCAAGTTAAGGACCTTAACGAGGCCTTCAATTAATGGAGGGCAAACGCCCCATTGCTGAGTGCGCCCGCTGACCGAAATATTGCGACGCCACTTGCTAACGTCAGCGCGCAACATTTTAAGAGCTGACGTGCGAACTCCGCCACCCGCACATCAGCCGGAAAATTCTGGCCTTTGTATATTCCAAGTGGGAAGCAAATTCACTTATCTCTCTGGGCATTGCTCACAGATTTCTTGATGAGATGATGCTCATCTCCCTTTTTGTCCCATTGTCTCTACTCGAGGGGGCAATTAGTTTCTAAATGGCTTTTAGAGGTATCTTTTTCTAGCAACAGGGTGGGGGTTCCATTATCTCTTTGAGAGTCAGGCTGCAGCATTCCAGCCAGTGGCTTTGTGCATTTTAAAAACTCAGGTTTTATTTTTTAAAGTCCAATAGTTTGGGAGGCAATTTGGTGTTTTTCCTTCATTATCCTGACAGTATAAAAAAGTGGAGTCCCACTTAAACGGAGAATTCGTAGGTGCAGAGAGACCTAGATGTTCTAGTGTATGAGTCGCAAAATATTAGTATGCAGGTGCAGCAAATAATTAAGATGGTTAATCAAATGCTATCCTTTGTTATGAGAAGAATTGAACATAAAAGTAAGGATGTGAAGCTTCAGTTATGTAGGGCATTCGTGAGACCACATTTTGAATATTGTGTGCAGTTTTGGTCTCCTTTTTTAAGGAAGGATGTAAATGCTTTGAAGGCAGTTCAGAGGAGGTTTACTAGATTGATACCTGGAATGAGTGGGTTGTCTTATGAGGTAAGTTTGAACAGACTGGGCTTGTTTCCGCTGGAGTTTAGAAGAGTGAGGGGTGACTTGATTGATGTATATAAGATCCTGAACAGTCTTGATAAGGTGGACATGGAAAGGATATTTCCTCTTATGAGTGAGTCCAGAACAAGGGAGCACTTTTTTAAAAATTAGGCATCACACTTTTAGGACAGAGATGAGGAGGTTTCTTTCTCTCCCAGTGGGTTGTGTGATTTTGGAACTCTCTGCCTCAGAAGGCAGTGGAGGCGGGGTTACTGAATATTTTTAAAGCAGAGGTAGATGAATGCTCGTTAGATCAGGGAGCCAAAGGTTATCAGTGGTAGATGGGAATGTGGAATTTGAAACACAAACAGTGCAGCCATGATCATATTGAATAGCAGAGCAGGCTTGAGCAGCTGAATGGGCTACTTCTCCTATTTTGTATATTCGTATGTTCAGAAATCACATGACATCAGTTAAATGACCAGCATGACAATTGTGGAGGAGAGCTATTTGTCTATTTGAAGTGCAATCACTTTAATTGATGGGGAAAAAAACTGTTTTAAAGGCAAAGGCCTGGTGATTTACTGGAAATTACCTGACAGAGGAGCCATATTTTTTGAATTTGTTGTTTTGAATTCAGTTGTGAATGAACTGAGAAGGGGAAAAGTTGCCCAGTTTGTGCTCTCCTTGCCATGCTTGAAATCCAATGTGGCTATCAGTATCTAGCTAGGAATCCTCATCTCAAGGGAACTTGTCTGTATTTGGAAACTCAAGAGGCTGAGATGAAAAGGATTGATCCGGCCCTACTCTTCTCCAGGTTGAAGCTCCGTTGGTGTGACCCCCAGAAATTTACTGGGATAGCAGCCTGTCCTCACACAAGGGAGTGCCAGATCGACAGTGTCAAAAGCCTGCGAACTTCATCCTTTTTATAAAGTTTTTTTCTTCAACCGCCCATCTCTGCAGAGACCCTATTTGTTTGTCTTTACTTGTCTGTGTGTGTGTATTTGCGAGGGAATTTTAAAAGGGACAGATAGTTACACTTCCAGATTACAAGTTGTGTGTTCGTGCAACTTGTTTTAAAAAGTAAGTTCCATTTTATAATAAATCAATAATTTTGAGTTTATTGAAAGAAGCCTGGTTAAAGTTCCGTTTATTCCAGGTCTAACAGTAGTGAAGGTAAATAGTTGGCCATTTTGGTAAGTGAATTAAACATTTACACTAATGGTATGACCTGTGGTGCAGTAGGGCTAGGGAAACTACGCACTCTTCCCATCCCAGTCGTAACACTATAGCTCTGCACATGCTTCCTTTTCAGGTAATAATCCAATTCCCCACTGAAATCCTTGATTGAATCTCACTCCATCACATTCTCTGGCTGTGCATTCCAGATCCTAAACACATGCTGTGTGAAAAAGTTTTCCCCCATGTAACACCCAAACATCACAATTACTACGTCACTAATTCCACACATTAATATCATTCTCTTCTCAGATCCGAGTACTAGAGCAACCACCAAATAGAAACTTTATGAAGGAGTCATCATTATCATCGCTCTCACACAGGCAGAGCAGGAAGCACCAGAGATTATTTGTCCATGCAGAGTTATGAGCATCGGACCAAGTAAAGCTGGTACCTAAGCAGCATGTGTGAATATTATTTTATTTCTTCATTCAATTCAACACAGATGCAATAAGTGGAGTAACTTCAACCTGTATTCTCTAGATTCCTAATCATGTGAGGCCGAATTTGTAGTAATATGCCTTTAAGGGATATCAGCATGACATCACTAGAAGGGAAATGTGTCATGTGATCCAGTCTTAGTTTCATTTTTTTTTAGCAGAGCACACACACACACACACCTCCGATGCTTTCAAGCTTTATACCTACATCTAACTATTATTATCTGCCTAGTCTTAATAAATGAAACCACAATGTGTTTACCCACTCCCTTATGAGTGATTGGTGCCTTGTATCTTGTACAGCAAATAAGCCCGAGATATTATATCATTATAATAACATGACATTTTTAGTCATAGATTCATAACAGCACAGAAGGAGATCATTCAGCCCATCAAGTATATGCTGGTTTGCTGTAGAATCAATCCAGTCAGTTCCATTATCCCACTCTAACATCATGGCCCTATAAGTTATTGAACTCAATTGCCCATCCATGTTACTTTTGAAATCACTGATCTTCTCCATTTCCACCACCCTCAGAGGCAGAGAGTTCCAGGCATGACCGCTCACTGTGTAAAATGTTTCACCCTCCCATCACCCTGCATCTCTTGCTCCCTTCTCAATATCCATTAGTGCTATTCTCTTTTGACTTAATAGTCTTCAGATTCAGGAAATTCTATGAGAATCCTTCCTCATTTCAAATTCTGCACACTTGCTTCCGACAACCTTGTAATTCTGCTTGTTCCTTGCTGCTTCTCCCTCTCAATGTGTGCCAGCACACGCCCCAAATAGCTGGACTCCCTTTTCAGGAGCCACTCATTAATTATCATCTACTCTTTTTGCAGGATGAAACATTACAGAATAATTGTGAGGGGCAATGCTGAGGGACGACCAGCTAACCTTACAGTCTGAATGAGGTGGAGCAGCAAGCCATGGAAATTTGTGATCCTACCCATCAGGTATTTTCAGGCTGGGGCTTCACTAAACAAGATCTCTGAAAATTACTTGTACCCTTTCATTAAGTACTGGAAAGTACACCTTCAGCTTGCTTGTCTCCTTCAAAGCTGCATTGCCATCGAGGTCTACAGCACAGAAAAAGGCCCTTTGGCCCATCAAGTCTGTGCCAGTCAAACAAGTACCTAACTATTCTAATAAAAACAAAAAAACTGCGGATGCTGGAAATCCAAAACAAAAACAGAATTACCTGGAAAAACTCAGCAGGTCTGGCAGCATTGGTGGAGAAGAAAAGAGTTGACGTTTCGAGTCCTCATGACCCTTCGACAGAACTTGAGTTCGAGTCCAAGAAAGAGTTGAAATATAAGCTGGTTTAAGGTGTGTGTGTGGGGGGCGGAGAGATAGAGAGAGAGAGAGGTGGAGGGGGGGGTGTGGTTGTAGGGACAAACAAGCAGTGATAGAAGCAGATCATCAAAAGATGTCAACGACAATAGTACAATAGAACACATAGGTGTTAAAGTTAAAGTTGGTGATATTATCTAAACGAATGTGCTAATTAAGAATGGATGGTAGGGCACTCAAGGTATAGCTCTAGTGGGGGTTTTTTTTTATAATGGAAATAGGTGGGAAAAGAAAAATCTTTATAATTTATTGGAAAAAAAAGGAAGGGGAAAACAGAAAGGGGGTGGGAATGGGGGAGGGAGCTCACGACCTAAAGTTGTTGAATTCAATATTCAGTCCGGAAGACTGTAAAGTGCCTAGTCGGAAGATGAGCTGTTGTTCCTCCAGTTTGCGTTGGGCTTCACTGGAACAATGCAGCAAGCCAAGGACAGACATGTGGGCAAGAGAGCAGGGTGGAGTGTTAAAATGGCAAGCGACAGGGAGGTTTGGGTCATTCTTGCGGACAGACCGCAGGTGTTCTGCAAAGCAGTCGCCCAGTTTACGTTTGGTCTCTCCAATGTAGAGGAGACCATTATTCCTCTACATTGGAGAGACCAAACGTAAACTGGGCGACCGCTTTGCAGAACACCTGCGGTCTGTCCGCAAGAATGACCCAAACCTCCCTGTCGCTTGCCATTTTAACACTCCACCCTGCTCTCTTGCCCACATGTCTGTCCTTGGCTTGCTGCATTGTTCCAGTGAAGCCCAACGCAAACTGGAGGAACAACAGCTCATCTTCCGACTAGGCACTTTACAGCCTTCCGGACTGAATATTGAATTCAACAACTTTAGGTCGTGAGCTCCCTCCCCCATTCCCACCCCCTTTCTGTTTCCCCCTTCCTTTTTTTTCCAATAAATTATAAAGATTTTTCTTTTCCCACCTATTTCCATTATATAAAAAAAAACCCCACTAGAGCTATACCTTGAGTGCCCTACCATCCATTCTTAATTAGCACATTCGTTTAGATAATATCACCAACTTTAACTTTGACACCTATGTGTTCTATTGTACTATTGTCGTTGACATCTTTTGATGATCTGCTTCTATCACTGCTTGTTTGTCCCTACAACCACACACCCCCCCCGCCACCTCTCTCTCTCTCTCTATCTCTCCGCCCCCCACACACACACCTTAAACCAGCTTATATTTCAACTCTTTCTTGGACTCGAACTCAAGTTCTGTCGAAGGGTCATGAGGACTCGAAACGTCAACTCTTTTCTTCTCCGCCGATGCTGCCAGACCTGCTGAGTTTTTCCAGGTAATTCTGTTCCTAACTATTCTAATCCCATTTTCCAGCACTAGGCCCATAGCCTTGTATGCCATGACATCGCAAGTGCACATCCAAATACTTCTTAAATATTATGAGGGTTTCTACCTCTACCACGCTTTCAGGCAGTGGGTTCCAGATTCCCACTACCCTCTGGGTGAAAAAATTCTACCCCACATCCCCTCTAAACCTTCTGTCCCTTACCTTAAATCTATGCCCCCTGGTTATTGATCCCTCCACCAAGGGGAAAAGTTCTTTCCTGTCTACCCTATCTATGCCCCTCATAATCTTATACATCTCAATCATGTCCCCCCTCAATCTCCTCTGCTCCAGGGAAAATAACCCCAGTTTATCCAATCTCTCCTCATAACTAAAACTCTGCAGCCGAGGTAGCATCCTCGTAAACCTCCTCTGCATTCTCTCTAGTGCAATGACATCCTTCCGATAATGCGGATTCCAGAACTGCATTAAACGGGACGCGGTGATGTCAGGAGTTCCACCTGACATCACTGCGTGTCATTTTACGAGTTGGCGAGCGGGGTCTGCCCCCTGCTCACCGACAGGAAAATCTTACCCTTAATGTACTTGTAAAGTAACTTTTGATTTTCCTTTATTTTACCTGCCAATGTTTTTTTCTTGCCCCTTTTTTGCTCTCCTAATTTCCTTTTAAGTTCTCCCCTACTCATTCTATACTCCTCTAGGGCTTCCGCTGTTTTGAACCCTCTGTATCTGTCATAAGCCTCCCTTTTTCTCTTTGTCCAGTCCTGTATGTCCCTCAACACCCAGGGTTCCCTGGATTTGTTGTTCCCACCCTTTGTCTTTACTGGAATATGTTGGCCCGGTACCCTCCCTATTTCCTTCTTGAATGAGTCCCACTGCTCTGACGCAGATTTACCTAAAAGTAGTTGCTCTCAGTCCAATCTGGCCAAATCATACCTGATTAAAATCGGCCTTCCCCCAATTTAGAACTCTGATTTCTGGTCCATCCTTGTCCTTTTCCATAACAACCTTGAATCTAACGGAGTTATGATTGCTATCTGCAAAATGCTCCCCCATTGATACCTCTACCACTTGCAGGTCATCATTCCCTAAAATTAAGTGCAGGACTTTTCTCTGATAGGACCTTCTACATACTGGCTTAAAAAACCCTTCCGAATGCATTTTAAGAATTCTGCTCCCTCTAAGCCTATCATACCATGACTAACCCAGTTAATGTTGGGGAAGTTGAAATCCTCCAATATTACTTCCCTATTTTTTGTGGTGCATGTTTATGCAAGTTTGCAGCCTCTAAGGCTTCTTCTTTTTCAAGATCCTTCACATCAGACACAGTTCCTTAAAGAAAACGCTCAGAGTAAGAGGAGAAATCCATGCGTCCCATCACTCCCAAATTCCAACCGAGAGGTTGACACACTGCTGGATGCACCTAGCAATAGACGCACAGGCAGGCAGAGGTGGAACATACAAACCAGGAGACAGCCCACTGGAGAGCGAAATGCTTTCCCAACTCTGCTGCACTCAGAGCAGACATGATGGGCTTGACTTTGAGCCCTTGCTGGGACCAGGATTGGAGACAGGAAGGTGCTACAAATAGCGTCATCAACTTGTCGGCCAATTCCTCAGCTCCATCCAGCCTTCAGGCCATTTTTGCAGAGGTGGGTAGCGGTGTGGCAGGGCTACCCACCCACATGGTGTGTATCCAATCCAACTTGCTAATGGTCACTTAAGGCCAATTTTAGGAAACTGATTGGGATTTCCTTGTTGGCCTCCAGTTTCCCGCAGGTGGCAGGGGCTAGTTTAGGTACCTGTCGGACTGGGGAAACAGCACCCCAGGCCAGCATAGAGGTCCTCCCTGCCTGCCTGGGTGCTGCACCGACCACGGCCACCCAAGGGCTTCCCCATCCCATGTGGTGGCCTGACTATAACACCCATTCTTTAATTTAAATTTTAAGAAGTTGGAGTGTGGGTGCCCTCATTTTGAAGTGCTCCCTGCCTAATTTACTTTCCATTGCAGGCTGTGGCTGCTTTCAAGCAGGAAGGCCACCAATTGACTGCCCTGGGGAAAATTACAATGAGTGACTGTTTTCCACATGGTCTTGGCTTCTGAGCCTCATTTCAGCCTGATGGCAGGTTTCAGAAGCACACAGGGAAAATTCTGCCCGAGGTCCTGAAAGAGCCAACTAAGAAAACTGCTTGTCTCTCACAAGTCCTCTCCAGAATGTTCACCACCATGGCTGAAAATGTGGAGGAATCTGCTTCCGATCTGTAAGGTGTTATTGGACATGGCATCAGCCCTCTACTATCTTTCTTGGTAAAGTGTGGGTATTTCTGGTGATGCTGCAACTGACCCTCACAAGAGACCACATTCACATGTTTTGCAGTTTTGGCAGAAGATCAATTCAAACACAGGGCTTAAACCTGTGTTCTGTCTTGAACGGAGTGGTGGAGCAAGTGAATAGGGATTTTAAGATGTCACTCATCTCCTGCAGTCTGCCATCCCTCAATTCAGTTCATTCGATGTGGTGAATCCAAACCCCATGGGAGTCCCTCAGGTTGACAGCATATTTTCTCCCTTGCCACTTCCTCAATCAAATTGACAGGTTGGGTTAAATTCAGGGCCTTTATTAGTTTGCCTGACAATCATTATTGCTTCTTCTTTGTGCATTATTGCTCCTCATCTCTCTATTCATATGTGTTGGTCTGTCTCTGCTCCTCCTTTGCTCTCTTTCTTACTTACCCACTTTCAATTTCTTTATCATTCTCATTCACTCGGTCTATATATGCATGGTCAAGAAGTTTGCAGATGATACAAAAATTTGCACTGTTGTTGATCGTAAGGAAAGAGGCTGCAGACTGCAGGGCTGGTCATGAGGGCAGAAAAATTGCAAGTTTACCAATTGTTATGATCCATGCAGTTGGTAAAGCGGAGTTACTTAAAAATCCCAGAGGGAAGATTTAAACAACTGTCATAATCAATAATTTTAAGTGTTGTGTTTGAGATGCGACTCTAAACTCAGGAATCAGACCACTATTTCTTGAGGCTTTACATTAACTAATTGAAACATTTTATTAATTTACACAGGTTAAAATATATACGCACGGCTACATATCACTACTATCATAACTCATAACAAATTCCCAAACTAATTTCTATTATGGCAACAACAACCCATAGACTTAACCATTTTCACCTTACGAATTCAAAATGAGGTTCTTTCCACTGTGGAGCCAGTTGGAGCAGTTGGAGGCTTACAGCTGTCTTTTGAACTTACATTGTCCAGAGAGTTCTGAGTTAATGAATTTGGGCAGGGCAAACAAGACAAGGGAATACATAATGAATGGTAGGACACTGAGAAGTTTAAAGGAACAAAGGGACCTTGGAGTGCCTGTCCACAGATCACTGAAAGTAGCAGGACAGGAAGCTAAGGTGATTAAGAAACCATTCAGGATACTTCATTAGCTAATGTATAAAGTATAACAGCAGGGAGATTTTCCTAGAACTGTTTAAAATACTAATCAGGTCACAGTTGAAGTATTGTGTATACTTCTGATTGCCACATTAAAGGAAGGTTGTGATCACACTAGAAAGGATATGAAGGAAATTTATGAAGATGTTGCCAGAACTAGAGAATTTTAGCAATGAGGAAATATTGAATAGGTTGGAACTGTTTTCTTTGGAACAGAGGAGGCTGAGGAGAGATTTGCTTAAAGTGTATAAAATTATGAAGGGCCAGGTTAGAATAGATAGAAACAATCTAATTTTGTTACCTAGATAGATTGGAGAAATTGTGACTGTTTTCTTTGGAGAAATAGAGGTTGAGAGGAGATTTGACAGAGCTATACAAAATTATGAGGGGTCTGGAAAGGGTAGGAAGGATTCGTGGAAGAATTGAGAACAAGAGGATGCAGGTTTAAGGCAATTGGCAAAAGAAGCAATGAAAACATGAGAAACTTTCTCACCCAGCGAGTAGTTAAGATCTGGAATGCACTGCCTGAGTGTGTGGTGGAGGCATGTTCAATCAAGGCATTCAAGAGGTAATTGGATTACTATCTGAAAAGGAAGAATGTGCAGGTTACGGGGAGAAGGCAGGGAAGTGGCACGAGGCCAATTGCTGATTTGGAAAGCTGCAGCAGATATGATGGGCTGAATGGCCTCCTTCTGTGACTTAAATTTCTGAAGTTTTATGAATTGATGGCCTGAATCTTTCCCTTGTCGGACGCATGTGATCAGTGGGCCCTGGAATGGTCGGGAAACAATCCCCCGGCTGTCTTAGGCCCACGACCGCAATTTAATGCTGGCTGGCCAATTACGGCCCGGCAACATGAAATGCATCTTCCCAATGGTTGGGAAGGGCTGCGTGGAAACCTGGCAGGTGGTTTAAAAGTGGCAGAGGCAGTTCCCTGAAGGCTGCCAGGGGAGAATCTGTCTACGGTCTGGAGACTGGAGAAACAGCCTCACCAGCAGCTGGAGATGTCGGGAGGGAGGACAGGTCGGGTGGGCACTTGTCTCCCCATTTCTCAGGCGAGTGCCTCATGGAGAAGGTGGGACTCAGGCAGGACACCCTCGTTCCCAGGGATTGCAGGAGGAGGCCACTGCATCAAAAAAGCTCGGGAGGCGGTGGCAGCCGAGATCAGCAGCCTCGATGTCGTGAGGTGCACATGGGTGCAGTGCTGCAAAAGGCTCAATGACCTGCTGCGCTCGAAAGGGTGAGTACCATGTTGGCATAGATCAGTTTGGAGAAGAGTTAAGGGCTGGCCGCACCCCTCCCGTGGAGCTGAGAGGTGTTAGAGTCCGAATGCCAACTGTTAGTGACGCTGGAGCTGGCCAAGGGGGTGAAACATGGCTGCTTGGACTGAGTGCCCAGCGGCTCGAGTGTGTCCTGTAAGGTGTTCTTCAGGTGGGGTTGGCCAGGCTGCAATGGCGCTAGGTAGAGAATGGACTAATTAATGCTCCTCTGTCTTTTAGAAGAAGAGGAGCCATAACAACATAGGGAGGTCACAGACAGGCGGAGGCCCCCCAGACCCCTTAAGCATGACAAGGTTTCAAATGGATGCTTTCGAGATGGAGAGTTGCGGCCCACTTTAGTCAGCCGGTTGTGGAGAGGCGGGGTCTCTGACGAAGGTAAGAGTGCAGTGAGGTGAGAGTGTCGGATTGTGCAAACATTCTTGTGTAGTCTCATCACTGATCGGAGCTACAAAACTGGAGTCCCCATTGGTCACTGAAAGATGATGGCACCATGATGCCGATCTCCATGGTCTCACCAGGGTGCCCGGCATGCACAGTGACAGTGTGATGATTTTAACTAATGACACCTCATTGTTCTCAATTAGATTCACCAGCATGCACTCATATGCAGCACCCCAAAGAGCCACCCCTAATGCCAGAGGACCACTGGGCTTCACTTGCACCTGCGTCATACCCGCTCCCTGAACCAGGCACCAGCACAGATACCAGCACCTTGGTGAGCGTTAGATTGTCGGCTAGAATATCAGTGCACAGTGGTAAGGTTTTGAGGGCACTTCACACTCACTTGAGGAGCAGGCGGAGGCAGAGAGTGCCCAGCGCGTCGGCAGTTGGAGGACTGCTGGGGACCAGAATGATGCTCAGTCGAAACAGATGATGAGCCTCTGGAGTCGTCCATTAGGCAGCAGATTCTGGGTGTCCAGCAGCATGTGTGGGAGGATCTGGCGGAGATCCATGAGGGTATGCATGTCATGGTCTCTGTTGTGGAGCAGTCCATGTGGAGCATGAGCACTGCATTGACCCTCATCATCAAGAGCACTGCTTCCACCATTGAGAGTGGTGACTCTCACGGAGAGGCAACTCCAGGGACAGAATCAGGGGTTCCTGGGGTTGCATTCAGACCTGCAAGTCCTTGCACAGGCACTCATGTAGTCAGTGTCCATATATAAGATGGTTGAGGCACCCAATGTCCCAGCTGGGTGCACATCCATAAATGGCAAGCAGGGAGGGCCAGAGTGACCTCACGTTGACGCACAAGCTGCCTGTTATCTCTGCAGGCTCCTCTCAGGGCACTCTGGTTGATGGCAGCAGCTCCTTCACCCCTCTGCCAGTGACCATGGCATGTGATGAGGCTGCAATGACCGGGGAGATGCCAGTTGTGGTACTGGCCGCTCCTTTCCAGATGGGGCTAGCACAGGCTCCACTGGCCAGAGGACGACCGTCAAGGTCATCAAGTCCAACAGGACAGCAGAGTGAGCAGGCTGCCTCAAATGCCGCTGTCAGGAAGGTAGTGGTTGGGGGGGTTGGGGGTGATGGGCACCAAGACACAATGCTCATTAATGTAAGTTTAAGGCACCATAAGCACAAAAGGGGCTGTTCATGCGTGATCTTCTGTTCTCCCATGTTTTGTTTATATGTTTACTGGTGTGGGCATTAACACTAGATATGGTAATGTTCATTTGTTGTGAGTGTCCAAATTATATAAATTTTGCTTTTATCTTAATGGCCTGAGTATGCTTCAGCATTTTTTTGGTGCTGGATACACCAGTATCGAATGCTGGACATGAGTGGCTCTAAACTTTATTGCACAAGCACTGAATGGACTTTGAGTTCAAATGAAAGAGTCATTTCAGACATCTGGGATGGAGTTGGCAGCCCTGGCATGAGGTGGAAACAGATCTTTGGCAGCCTGGGTGAAGAAGCTTTGGATCAAGGCGTCCCTGGTCCCCCTGCCCCTTTGGAGGTTACAGAGGTCTACCTCCATACACTCAGCATTCTCCTCATCGTGCTCCTCTTCTGACTCACTACTGGATTCAACCTCTGCGCACTGTGGAGCTTTGTCAAGGTCCTCTTCCCCCAGTGGGTCCCCCCTTGCCAGTGCCAGATTGTGGAGAGCACAGCATGCAACCACTATCAGTAACACTCGCTCTGGGAGGTATTGTAGTGCTCCCCCTGAATGGTCCAGGCATCGGAAGCGCAGCTTCAGAAGACCTGTGCTCCTCTCTATCACTGCCCTTGTGGTGGCATGACTCCTATTATAACACTGCTCTGCCTCTGTTCTTGGGGGTGGCGGAGAGGCATCATGAAACATCCTTTCAACGGATAGCCCTTGTCACCCAGCAACCATCCATTCAGTCTGGCTGGAGTACTGAATAACCTCAGCACCTGGGAGGGTCTCAGGATATAAGCGTCATGGGAGCTGCCAGGGTACCTTGCACAGACTTGCAGAAACTGCGTCTTATGGTCACAAACTATCTGGGCATTCATCGAGTGGAATCCTATCCTGTTGACAAAGGCTGACCTGCTGGCACCTTGATGGCCACATGTGTGCAGTCGATTGTACCCTGGATGCAGGGAATGCAGAAATCGCTGCAAACCCTCTGGCTCACTCTGCCTGGCTGGCTTTGTCCATTTGGAAATGAATAAATGTCATTACCTGCCTGAACAGAGCTTCTGTCACCAGCTTCACACAATTGTGGACAGCTGATTGGCAGACTCCACACAGATCCCCCACTGAGCCCTGGAAAGAACCGGAGGCAAAGAAGTTGAGAGCCACTGTGACTTTCAGAGCCACTGTGACTTTCAGAGCCACTGGCATCAGCTGTCCACCCGCACAGTCGGAGCTGATCTCAGGCCAATCATTTGGCAAATGGAGGTCATTGTCTCCCTGGAGAGGTAAAGCCTCCTGCAGCATTGCACCTCGGACATAGTTAGGTAGCTACATTGCTGCCTGTAAACCCTGGCAGCAGGATAGTGGCATCTTCTGCGGCCCCTTCCGCCTCGGACTACCTGCTGGCCCTGCACCCCTTGTGCTTGCGCCTCTCCTCCCACAAGTCACTTCTCTGGAATCTGCATTGGGACATCTGGCCTCCTCTCCCTTCTGCCTGTCTCTTCCTCCTCAGAGGAGAGGAGATACCACCAATGGAGAGCACAATCCCCATTACCAGGGTTACAGAAGGCTGTCTGATTCCTGAAAGGGTCCACATGCTAAAAATTCTCTGGGGGCCTTGGAGACACCAATTAGTTCTGAAATAAAGCCTGGAAATGCTAAGAATGAAGCCCCGAACAAAGATGAAGCTGCCAAGTACCAATAAGTCACCAACAACAAAGTATGTACCAAATTCCCCACGAATGACACTGACAATGTCACTGACCCCTTTTATCAGAGATGACACTGGCAAGCTCAAATAAGGAGCCAGCAGCAAACTATCTCCAAAACTCCTCACTACTCACAATGGCAATGCAGCTGACCATTTTTATCCTGCCCTTGGGTGAGGTTTTGCAAAAAGTGGGCTGCCCATCTTCCTGTTCCTCCCCGGGCGATGAGCGCAAAATCACACAAGCAACGTAAAATCATGAACAATTGCCTTTTTAATGACCTTTTGTGTCATTTTAATTGATGGAGGGCTCCAAAACCTGTGTACACCTGCCGACCTGAAGATTACTCACGTGCGGGACGATGTCTGGACGCTCGCCTGACATCATCCCATGCGATTTTATGCCCCGTCGGGTCAGGTTTTGTTTTTCTTGAACTTCTTCTCTGTCAATCTCTCTTTGTGTATATGCATGGCCTCCTTTTTCTCTCAAACTTTGACCTGTGGACCAGCCTACTTTTCTCTATCCATGTCCATTTAGATCTCTCCTTGGGCCTATATTTCTATGTCTCTATATTTCTCTGTCTCTATATGTGTCTCCAACCCTGTCCCTAGGGCTGTATGTCTCCCTTTGTCTTTCGCTTTCTATCTGTCTCATTCCAAATCCATGTTAAGTTTAGCTTATTACAAAGTACAATGTGAATACTGAGTCAGTTCCTCCGGGATCTCACAAGATAGTCACACTGGTACAAAATGGAATCAATCATCCCTTTTCACCTTAAAGTACAGGAATGACTGACACGGTTTTGCAGGTTGAAGTTGCAAATGTCCTGCAATCAGATTATTGAGCTGGACATAGCAGAAGAGGCCACTGTTTGGGGTGTACATTTCAACTTTTATCACCCAACACTTAAAAGCATGTGGCAGGCTTTCTGTCTCTACTTGTATGTTACCTATATTCTCAATAGAATTAAACATTGCTGCATTAGCCCTTGAACGAAACTCCAGGGATCAGAGTCACATGCACAAAAGGGGTTGGGGGTAGATATTTTTGATGAAACGAAAAACAGATGGAGGAAATAAATGTATCAGATTTGATATTTAAAACAAATAAAAAATTAGCAGTGATGCTCTGTTTTTAATAATTATTTCCTTAACCTGCCGAAGACTACAACTAACATGATTATATTTAAATATTTTAGAAAAATCTTTTGAAAACTTATTTCATTGGAGAGTCCAGTATGCCATGCACTATTGCTGAACATTATTTATTATGACTTGTGAAATGTTTACATGATATAGGTTTTGCAGATGGAGTTTCGCTGTCATCACTCCTTTTCGAGAAGGAACTTATGGAGAACTGGTTGATGCAATCGGTTAGATACTGCCTTTTCACCTCTGTTTAAATCAGTGGTTTAGATACTGTCTTTTCACTTCTAGGACGAAGGTTTAAATCAGTGGTTTAGATACTGGCTTTTCACCTCTAGGACCAGGGTTTAAATCAGTGGTTTAGATATTGTCTTTTCACCCCGAGGACCAGGGTATAAATCAGTGATGTAGATATTGCCTTTTTACCTCTAGGACCAGGGTTTAATTCCGTGGTGTAGATACTGCCTTTTCACCTCTACTGCCAAGGTTTAAATCAGTGGGGTAGATACTGCCTTTTCACCCTAAGGACCAGGGTTTAAATCAGTGGTGTAGATACTGCCTTTTCACCTCTACTGCCAAGGTTTAAATCAGCGTGGTAGATACTGCCTTTTCACCCCGAGGACCAGGGTTTAATTCAGTGGTTTAGATACTGCCTTTTCACCTCTACGGCCAAAGTTTAAATCAGTGGGGTAGATACTGCCTTTTCACCCCGAGGTCCAGGGTTTAAATCAATGGTTTAGATACTGCCTTTTCACCCCGAAGACCAGGGTTTAAATCAGTGGTGTAAATACTGCCTTTTCACCTCTAGGACCAGGGTTTAATTCAATGGTTTAGGGACTGCCTTTTCACCCCGAGGACCAGGGTTTAAATCAGAGATGTAGATATTGCCTTTTCACCCCGAGGACCAGGGTTTAAATCAGTGGTGTAGATACTGCCTTTTCACCTCTAGGACCAGGGTTTAAATCAGTGGTGTAGATACTGCCTTTTCACCCCGAGGACCAGGGTTTAAATCAGAGGTGTAGATACTGCCTTTTCACCTCTAGGACCAGGGTTTAAATCAGTGTGCTTTAGATACTGCCTTTTCACCTCTAGGACCAGGGTTAAAATCAGTGGTGTAGATACTGCCTTTTCACCCCGAAGACCAGGGTTTAAATCAGTGGTGTAAATACTGCCTTTTCACCTCTAGGACCAGGGTTTAATTCAATGGTTTAGGGACTGCCTTTTCACCCCGAGGACCAGGGTTTAAATCAGAGATGTAGATATTGCCTTTTCACCCCGAGGACCAGGGTTTAAATCAGTGGTGTAGATACTGCCTTTTCACCCCTAGGACCAGGGTTTAAATCAGTGGTGTAGATACTGCCTTTTCACCTCTAGGACCAGGGTTTAAATCAGTGGTGTAGATACTGCCTTTTCACCCCGAGGACCAGGGTTTAAATCAGAGGTGTAGATACTGCCTTTTCACCTCTAGGACCAGGGTTTAAATCAGTGTGCTTTAGATACTGCCTTTTCACCTCTAGGACCAGGGTTAAAATCAGTGGTGTAGATACTGCCTTTTCACCCCGAAGACCAGGGTTTAAATCAGTGGTGTAAATACTGCCTTTTCACCTCTAGGACCAGGGTTTAATTCAATGGTTTAGGGACTGCCTTTTCACCCCGAGGACCAGGGTTTAAATCAGAGATGTAGATATTGCCTTTTCACCCCGAGGACCAGGGTTTAAATCAGTGGTGTAGATACTGCCTTTTCACCTCTAGGACCAGGGTTTAAATCAGTGGTGTAGATACTGCCTTTTCACCCCGAGGACCAGGGTTTAAATCAGAGGTGTAGATACTGCCTTTTCACCTCTAGGACCAGGGTTTAAATCAGTGTGCTTTAGATACTGCCTTTTCACCTCTAGGACCAGGGTTTAAATCAGTGTGCTTTAGATACTGCCTTTTCACCTCTAGGACCAGGGTTTAATTCAGTGGTGTAGATACTGCCTTTTCACCCCGAGGACCAGGGTTTAAATCCGTGGGGTAGATACTGCCTTTTCACCCCGAGGAGCAGGGTTTAAATCAGAGGTGTAGATACTGCCTTTTCTCCTCTGGGACCAGGGTTCAAATCAGTGGTGTAGATACTGCCTTTTCTCCTCTAGGACCAGGGTTTAAATCAGTGGTGTAGATACTGCCTTTTCAACCCGAGGACCAGGGTTTAAATCAGTGGTGTGGATACTGCCTTTTCACCCAGAGGAGCAGGGTTTAAATCAGAGGTGTAGATACTGCCTTTTCTCCTCTAGGACCAGGGTTTAAATCAGTGGTGTAGATACTGCCTTTTCACCCCGAGAACCAGGGTGTAAATCAGTGGTGTTGATACTGCCTTTTCACCTTTAGGACCAGGTTTTAAATCAGTGCTTTAGATACTGCCTTTTCACCCCGAGGACCAGGGTTTAAATCAGTGGTGTAGATACTGCCTTTTCACCCTGAGGACCAGGGTTTAAATCAGTGGGGTAGATACTGCCTTTTCACCCCAAGGACCAGGGTTTAAATCAGTGCTTTAGATACTGCCTTTTTACCCCGAGGAGCAGGGTTTAAATCAGAGGTGTAGATACTGCCTTTTCTCCTCTAGGACCAGGGTTTAAATCAGTGGTGTGGATACTGCCTTTTCACCCCGAGGACCAGGGTTTAAATCAGTGGTGTAGATACTGCCTTTTCACCCCGAGGACCAGGGTTTAAATCAGTGCTTTAGATACTGCCTTTTTACCCCGAGGAGCAGGGTTTAAATCAGAGGTGTAGATACTGCCTTTTCTCCTCTTGGACCAGGGTTTAAATCAGTGGTGTGGATACTGCCTTTTCACCCCGAGGACCAGGGTTTAAATCAGTGGTGTAGATACTGCCTTTTCACCCCGAGGACCAGGGTTTAAATCAGTGTGGTAGATACTGCCTTCTCACCCCGAGGACCAGGTTTTAAATCGATGGTTTAGATACTGCCTTTTCACCTCTAGGACCAAGGTTTAAATCAGTGGTTTAGGTACTGCCTTTTCACCTCTAGGACCAGGGTTTAAATCAATGGTTTAGATACTGCCTTTTCACCCTTGGACCAGGGTTTAAATCAATGGTTTAGATACTGCCCTTTCACCTCTATGGCCAGCGTTTAAATCGATGGTTTAGATACTGCCTTTTCACCTCTAGGACGAGGGTTTAATTCAGTGGTTTAGATACTGCCTTTTCACCTCTACGGCCAAAGTTTAAATCAGTGGGGTAGATACTGCCTTTTCACCCCGAGGACCAGGGTTTAAATCAATGGTTTAGATACTGACTTTTCACCTCTAGGACCAGGGTTTAAATCAGTGGTTTAGATACTGCCTTTTCACCTCTGGGACCAGGGTTTAAATCAGTGGTTTAGATACTGCCTTTTCACCCCGAGGACCAGGGTTTTAATCATACACATGACCATTGTTTAGCCTGCACTTGGCTCACTTCTGACCTTGCTCAAGCTGGCCAAATTTAATATTCAATAAGATCCGCATACAGATTTCGAGCCATCTGTGAGAGTCGGGAAATAATGCACAACTCCAGTGCTTAAAAAGCTATAGCTATTATTTCAAGGAACTAGGTGACCAGTGAGCTAGCACATGACCTCAAGGTTCTATTTGCAGGTCTGACAGCACATGCGGAGAGGAATACAGTTAACATTTCAAGTCCGAATGAGTCTTCAGCAGAACTAAGGAAGAACAGAAAGGTGAAATATAAGCTGGTATTTCATCTCTTTTCTATTTTTCCTTAGTTCTAATGAAGAGTCATTTGGACTCAAAATGTTAACTGTATTCCTCTCCGCAGATGCTGTCAGACCTGCTGAGTTTTTCCAGGTTGTTTTGTTTTTGTTCTAGATTTCCAGCATCTGCAGTATTTTGCTTTTATCTATCTCCAGGTGTCACATTCAAAGTGTAAAAATGGAAAGATTCCCTGTTGGTTCTCCAGGGTACACTTCTCAAAGGAGAAATATGGATTTAGCTCAGGACTTGGATGGCTAAGGAATTAGTGCTGTGTCTAATGCTCAAAGGACAAGGGAGCAGAAAAAGTACGTTTAACAGTTTGAGGACATTTTTCAAGGTAAAGCTGGCTTGTCTTTCCCTTTATTAGAAAGATGGGTAAAGTATGTACATCACAAAATGTTCTCACAGCCTGTTTTATCATGATTGTTATTTCCTGCTAACTCCTTCAAGAATTATTACAATTCTTGGCAAGTTTCCCATTGATGTCCATACTGCAACAAAACACACTTAAAACTGGAACTAATGTTGCAATTGTATTTGGAAAAGTGAGTCCACAAGACCTACTATAAAATTGCACACAATGATGCAAGTTCATTTATTCACACACAAGTTGGTATAACAGGGTGGATACTCAGGTCTCATTCTTTATGCTTTTCAGACTTCCAACACCTCAAAACTACTTTGGACAACTGGACAAATACCTTTTAAAATGGGTAAAGCTATGTCGGCCTGTGACCCTCGAGCAAAAAGAGCTATCTGGCAGTAACGCAAAAACTGGCACGTTGTTATCTCTGAAGCAACACTAACCACCCCTGCCCCATGGGCTGCAGAGGTCAAATTCAAAGAGAACTACACAAAGGCCACCTTCATTTCATAACCAAAGCTGGCCAACTGGAGTCTACTCATCTGCTAGGACAAAGGGCCCTGCAAACTTCCATTCAATTCTTAATGGTTGGGACATTTAACCATCTCGGGAACCCAGATGAGGAAATACATATCCCTTGTCAAAGGAAATGTGGAGAGTTGGGAGTCATGTGATGTGAATCTCTAGCTGGTAGAACCAGTTATATTCCTTACTGCACTGCAAACTCAGCCTGCCACTTTATCATCTAACTAGCAGCATCACAGAAAAGAGACAGTCCACAGATTGAATACCTGGCCTCATCTACACTGTTTTGGCTGGAACTTCTGTACCCTTAGCTACAAGACTGATTCATCTCAGTGTGCCTATGTCATCGTGTAAAGCCAACGCCAGCAGAAAAGTGAATTATTCAGCATTGATTTTCAACCCAACAGTCTTCGTGAAGGAATACCTCATTGGACTCTGATTCTGGACTCTGCATCCATGTGAAACAATATTTCTTTTCTCTGTGGTCTTTGAACTGTAAATCTTTCTTTTCTCTATCATTCTTTTACTGTATGAGTGCAAAGGAGGCAACATTGCCAACCTCTTCCCATGTTTGAGCATGTGCAAATAAAATAACCCTTTGAGTTCATCCTATCTTGAGTTTTTTTGTGGGGTTATTAATAGAAAATTAGATCGCACCACAGTGAGGGGTTGGGAAATATGCTACCACTTATAAAGGGGGAAGCAAATCAAAAACACCCTTCTCTTTATGGACGGGTGGTGGCAGGAAAAATTAGTGCAGTTTAAATTATGTACTAACATACAAACAAGGAGCAGGAGTAGGTCATTCAGCCCCTCAAGCCTGCTCCACCATTTAATAAGATCAGTGCTGATCTGATAGTAACCTGAAATCTGCATCCCACCTACCCCCAGATAACCTATCACCCCCTTGCTTACAAATAATCTATTCCCTCTATCTTAAAATTATTCAAAGATTCTGCTTCCACCACCTTTTCAGGAAGAGAGTTCCAAAGACTCATGACCCTCTGAGTGAGAAAAAAAATTGCCTCATGTCTGTTTTAAATGGGCAACCCCTTAATTTTAAACAGTGACCACTAGTTCTAGATTCTCCCACAAGAGGAAACATCCTCTCCACATCCACCCTGTCAAGACCCCTCAAGATCTTATATGTTTCAACCAAGTCACACCTTACTCTTCTAAACTCCAGAGGATACAAGCCTGGTCTGTCCAACCTTTCCTCATAAGATAACCCATCCATTCCAGGTATTAGTCTGGTAAACCTTCTCTGAGCTGCTTCCAATGCATTTACATCCTTTCTTAAATAAGGTGACCAATACTGTACACAGTACTCCAAACATGGTCTCACTCATGCCCTGTACAACTGAAGCATATCCTCTCTACTTTTGCATTCAATTCCCCTTGCAATTAATGATAACATTATTTTAGCTATCCTAATTATTTGCTGTACCTGCATACTTGCCTTTTGTAATTCATTAACCCGCCTTCTTTCCATAACAATGTATATGTATACAATGTGCCATAATTGCTCAGGTTAATCTGGCTGGACTAAAGATTTTTATGTATGTTCCTTTCCCCCTACCTTGAACTTGCTGGGCTCCCTTTCCCATTCTTAGTTCATGCTGGGATTCTTTCCCCCCTTTCCTCCATCTCTGCTAACACTCTCCTTCATTTTCCTCTCATCACTTCTCCCAACTCTCACCTGATTCTGTTGCTGTTGTTCCTGGAGAATGGAATACTGCTCATGCTGTTAGTGGGAATTCCTTATTTTCCAAAACTGCAATTGCCACCCACTGTAATTGCCATTCTTTGTGAATCTGGATAGTGAGTGTTGGCAGGATGTTTCACCGTGTGAGCCTGCAGTTAAGCTCGATTTTATCGTCACCCAAGACCCATGCATGCTTGCTATCTCTAAAGGAGAGTTAACACAATACAGACCAAAAGATGAATCTGAACCTTTTGGGTCTGTGTAGGTCAATATTAAATGCACTTCCGTCCCATTGGAAGAGGCTCTCTAATTTTTCATTTGTATCTTCATTCTTTAAGTGAAGAAGTATTTAATTACAATGTAAGCTCACACTGGAGTCAGGCACTGAGAGAAACATAAGGTTATAATAACAGCGCTTACAATGATGAGATTTGTCTATAATTGCAAGGAACACACACACACACACAGACACACACCTATTCCTAAGTGGAGCAGTCTACTTTGCTATGTGCAGAGGAGGGATTAGACTCTCATCACCCCTTGATTGATTAAAATGTGGAGACAATTCCAAGGGAAAAATAATCATGCTGGGTGGTAAACTGACAAAACTGTTTCCAAAAAAATTTAATGAGATGCAATATTTTAAAATTGTTAGGTTCTGCTCCTTGCAAATCCAATTGTTCAGGAAACAAATAAAAGAAATTTCCTGCATGGCACTACTCTGCAGACAAGTACAGTAATCTGGGAGGAGATTTCTGACTTGTTGTTTGGTTTTGTTGCTTGTCTTGGCCTAGTCTCCTGTCGTGTTGCTTTGGCCTGGCATAGGAGCTACCCTTGTTGGCCTAATGTAGGAGTTACCTTTGTTGCCTTGACCTGCCTTTATTGTCCTAATCTGCTACCTTTGGCAGCCATTCCTAAATTGCTACTTTTGTTGGCCTGGCTTACTGATTCCTTTGTTACTGTGGTGTGGCTTAATTCAACTGTTTCTGCATGTCTGTCTTGCAGTCTCTTTTTTGAGTAGTATGACTTTATCTCCTGTTTTTGTTGATCAGGCATGGCAGGTTTGCAGTCTTTCATGACCTGACTGCCTTGCTATTGTTGGTTTGGCCTGGCCTGGCACAATTGGTTTATGGCTTGCTGTTTTGCTTGACCTAGCCTGGCTTGGATTGATCTTAATATTGGCAGGGTCTGACCTGTTGTCTTGATTGGCCTTGTCTGGGCTGACATGCTGTCAATTTTTAATAGACGTACTACTTACTTTGTGTAAAGCTCAATCTCAACATCTTTGGCTTTGGTGAAATAAACAGTGAAAAATGATACAGTATAATTATTATTAATAACCATGAGGGGCTGTCTGCAAATGACTTCACGTAGTGGGTGGGTGGGGGGTGGGGGGGGGGCGGGGGGGGCGGCGGTGTGGGTGGGGTGTGGGTGGGGTGGGGTGGTGGTTGTTAAAAAAGAGCAAGTAAGCACAGTGAACATGAACGTGTCAGGATAGGGACAAACATGCTCATTGTTTCTTGTTATCTGCACTTGTTTTTGTAGTTGATATCCCTGTCTCTTGCAGCCTCAATCTCAGACTCTGATTTTTCTGACATGGAAAATCATGCATAACACACATCTAAATCTCTAACGTCTGCTACCAGTGGGCAATCGTCGTCACTTGAATTGCAAAGTCACAAAATGACCCCTTCGGTGCCCTGATTCATTTTTCACTCTTTGCTTCTTTTTCTGTCACACAATTTTTTTTAACACCTCATGCAAAATGGATTTTTCCTCAATTTGTGTTTTGAAACACAGGCTGAAGGAACACAGTTCAAATTTATCACAAACCAAATTCTTCAAGCGAGTATTATAAAAGAGAGGAAATAATCAGACTGTAATGAAGTAATTATAAAAATCGTGGCATTGCTCTGATAATTTCCCACAATGAGCTGCTTCATTAGTCTCCAGTGTCTGCTGCCATTTAGCATGAAGCAGTGGGGGAGCTGATTAATACACCAGGAAATCTCTACCCTGAAACGTAGCATTTGATGGAAGAAAAGAACCTTATTTTTATAAATAGAATACTGACATTTCAAATAATCATATCAGTTACATACAAGAGCAAAAAGAAAGTTATTGTTCATCAAAATGAGTTTCCCTGAAGCATGATCAGAACCTATTTAAATATCCACTTTTGTACCTTGAGAAAATTTCATTAATTCCTGTATTAATCTCATAAATTTTAAGAAGATCATAATTTCCATGTTATTGTGTTTAGACTAGAATCAAGTGTTGGGACTATACTCATTGCTGAATTATTGAGGCCTACTTTAGGGGATCTGGGGGAAAGATGAGACAGACTCCCTACAGTTGTATCATCAGAAAGATCACTGCTTGTCCTAGGGGCAAAGGTTTCTACTGCATCAACTGTGCTGTTTGCTCTTCCACCGGAAACCTAACAACATAAGAAATAGGAGCCACTCAGGAGACCATTCAACTCTTCCAGCCTGCTCCACCATTCAATGAGATCATGGCTGATCCTCCATTTCAACACCATTTTCCTGCACTATCCCTCTATCCCTTAATGTTTTTAACATGTAAACATCTATCAGCCTCAATCTTGAACATACTCAAAGACTGAGCCTCCACAGCCTTTGGGGCAGAGAACTCCAAAGGTTCACCACCCTCTAAGTGAAGAAATTCCTCCTATCTCAGTCCTAAATGGGCTAAATGCCCCGATTCTTGACCCCACAGTCAGGGGGAACAGCCTTGCTGCATCTACCCTGATGAGCCCTGTAAGAATTTTGCATGTTTAAATGATATCACCTCTCATTCATCTAAATTCCAGAAAATAAAGTCCCAGTCGATTTAATCTTTCCTCAAAGAACAATCCCTCCATTCCAGGAATTAGTTTGGTGAACCTTTGTTGCACTCCCTCTATGGCAAGTATATCATTCCTTCGGTAATGTTCGATTGGGTGAGGAGGGACGAACTAGCCCCTCTTTTTCAGCCACCTTAATTGGTCACAACATAGGTTTTTAACATTTTTTTTGCCCTTGGATGCTTTTTCCAATCTAAATGTATTTATTTTTTAATAAGGGGCCAATCAAACCAGGTTTTCTTAAGTCAAAGAAAAAGCAGGTTTACTAGGTACTAAAGCTGAGAAAAAAATAATAAATGATGCAGAGAGACACACACACACATATCAGAAGTAAGAAAAATTCACACCTAGCACAAAGGAAGACGGCTGCAGTTGTTGGAGGTCAGTCATCTCAGCTCCAGTACATCACTGCTGGAGTTCCTTAGGGTAGTGTCCTCGGCCCAACCATCTTCAGCTGCTTCAATGACTTTCCTTCCATAATAAGGTCATAAGTGGGAATCTTTGCTGATTGCACAATGTTCAGCACCACTCGCAACTCCTCAGATACTGAAGCAGTCAATGTCCGAGTCCAGCAAGAACTGGACAATATCCAGGCTTGGGCTGACAAGTGGCAAGTAACATTTGTGCCACACAAGTGTCAGGTAATGACCATCTCTAACAAGAGAGAATCTAACCATCGCCCCTTGACGTTTAATGGCATTACCGGCACTGAATCCCCCACTATCAACATCCTGGACTAGACTAGCCATATAAATAAAGTGGTCAGAGGCCAGGAATCCTGTGATGAGTAACTCACCTTCTGACTCCCCAAAATCTGTCCAACATCTACAAGGCACAAGCCAGGGGTGTGATGGAATACAAAACTGCGGATGCTGGAAATCCAAAACAAAAGCAAAAATACATGGAAAAACTCAGCAGGTCTGGCAGCATCTGCGGAGAGGAACACAGTTAATGTTTCGATTCTGAATGACCCTTCAACAGAACTAAGTAAAAATAGAAGAGAGGTGAAATATAAGCTGGTTTGGGGGGGTGCGGGGGGGGGGTCGGGGGGACAAGTAGAGCTGGATAGAGAGCCAGTGATAGGTGGAGATAACCAAAAGATGTCACAGACAAAAGGACAAAGGGGTGTTGAAGGTGGTGATATTATCTAAGGAATGTGCTAATTAAGGGTAGAAAGCAGGACAGCAAGGTACAGATAGCCCTAGTGGGGGTGAGATGGGGTGAAGGAATCGAAAAAGGCTAAAAGGTAGGGATAAAACAATGGATAGAAATACATTTAAAAATAATGGAAATAGATGGGAAAAGAAAAATCTATATAAATTATTGGTGAAAAAAAGGGGAAGATCGGAAATGGGGTGGGGGTGGAGGAGAGAGTTCATGATCTAAAATTGTTGAACTCGATATTCAGTCCGGAAGGCTGTAAAGTGCCTAGTCGGAAGACAAGGTGCTTTTCCTCTAGATTGTGTTGAGCTTCACTGGAACAATGCAGTAGGCCAAGGACGGACATGTGGGCATGAGAGCAGGGTGGAGTGTTGAAATGGCAAGTGACAGGGAGGTCTGGGTAATGCTTGCGGACAGACCGAAGGTGTTCTGCAAAGCAGTCACCCAAGTCTGCATTTGGTCTCTCCAATGTAGAGGAAACTGCATTGGGAGCAACGAATGCAGTAGACTAAATTGAGGGAAGTGCAAGTGAAATGCTGCTACACTTGAAAGAAGTGTTTGGGAACTTAGACAGTGAGGAGAGGGGAAGTAAAGGGGCAGGTGTTGCACCTTCTGCGGTTGCATGGGAAGGTGCCGTGGGAGGGGGTTGTGGTGTAGGGAGTGATGGAGGAGTGGACCAGGGTGTCCCGGAGGGAACGATCCCTGCGGAATGCCGCCGGGAGGATGAAGGGAAGATGTGTTTAGTGGTGGCATCTTGCTGGAGTTGGCAGAAATGGTGGAGGATGGTCCTTTGAATGTGGAGGCTGGTGGGGTGATAAGTGAGGACAAGGGGGACCCTGTCATGTTTACAGCTCCTCACACACCGTTTCCTGTAAGGACTCCATCCCACTCTCTCAGTTCCTTCGCCTCCGTCGCATCTGTTCTGATGATGCCACTTTCAAAAACAGTTCCTCTGACATGTCTTCCTTCTTCCTTAACCGAGGTTTTCCTCTCTCTCCTCCGTCCCCACCCACTTTCCGATCCCCCCCTTTTTTCCCCCAATAATTTATATAGATATTTCTTTTCCCACCTATTTCCATTATTTTTAAATGTATTTCCATCCATTGTTCTATCTCTACTTTTTAGCCTTTTTCGATTCCTTCACCCCATCTCACCCCCACTAGAGCTATCTGTACCTTGCTTGTCCTGCTTTCTACCCTTAATTAGCACATTCCTTAGATAATATCACCACCTTCAACATCTCTTTGTCCTTTTGTCTGTGACATCTTTTGGTTATCTCCACCTATCACTGGCCCTCTATCCAGCTCTTCTTGTCCCCACCCCACCCCCCTAAAAAAAGCTTATATTTCACCTCTCTTCTATTTTTACTTAGTTCTGTTGAAGGGTCATTCGGACTCAAAACGTTAACTGTGTTCCTCTCCGCAGATGCTGCCAGACATTGAGTTTTTCCAAGTATTTTTGTTTTTGTTGTGTGATGGAATACTCCCCGCTTGACCGGATGAGAGCAGCTCCCACAACACTCAAGAAGCTTGACACCGTCCAGGACAAAGCAGCTCACTTGATTGGCACCACATCTACAAACATTCACCACTGATGCACAGTGGCCGCTGTGTGTACCATGTACAAGATGCATTGCAGGAATTCAGAAGGTCTCCTTTGGCCGAACTTTCCAAACCCATGACCACTACCAACTAGAAGGACAAGGGCAGCAGATAGGTGGCAATACCATGTAGAAGTTCCCCTACAAGTCACTCACCATCCTGTTTTGGGAATATATTTCTGTTCTGTCATTGTCGCCGTGTCAAAATCCTGGAACTTCCTTCCTAACAGCACTGTTGGGGTACCTACACCACATGGACTGCAGCAGTTCAAGAAGGCAGCTCACCACCACCTTCTAAAGGATAGCTAGAGATGGGCAATAAATACTGGTCCAGCCAGCAATGTCCACATCCTGTGAATGAAGAGAAAAACGTTAGGCCTGAATTGTTCCGTTGGTGGGGCTTGCTTCCGCACATCTGAAGAGTCCCCATTGACTCCGAGTGTTCCGCAGCTATTTCATGCCCAAATGAGTGTTAATTTGCTGCAGGCGGGCCTTGCACCCCTTACTCAGGAGGAAGTCCTACCTTAGACAGCTGCTAGCCAATTTGATTGGCTGGCAGTTCTCCAGTCTCCCAGCAACAAGAGCTACAGTGGACTGAAGAGGAAGTACACCAACTTGCCTGAGCCTAACTCCAGGAACTGGAGAGCAAGGTAAGTTTAAGGGGTCCCAGAATGGGGAGGGCTAGGAAGATCTGAGGGGCGCAAGGGGTGCAATTGGAGTGTTGGCGGAGGGGCGGGATTTCCAGTGACCTTAAGGGGTTGGCACCCAAAGTCAGGAAGTGACTTCTGATAGCAGCATATCCAAATCATTGATATAGATTGTGAATAGCTGGGGCCCAAGCACTGATCCTTATGGTACCTAGACAAGGCCTGCCAGCCTGAAAATTACCCATTTACTCCTACTGTCTGTTTTCTGTCCGTTGACCAGTTCTCAACCCATGCCAGTATATTCCCCACAATCCCATGTGTTCTAAGTATGCTTACTAACCTCTTGCTTAGGACCTCATAAAAAGCTTTGTGAATATCTAAATATACCATACCCTCCTTATCTATTCTGCTAGATACATCCTCAAAAAACTCCAACAGGTTGGCTAAACATGATTTCCCTTTCATAAATTCATGTTGACTCTGCCCAATCCTACCACTATTTTCAATGTTATCACATCCTTTATTATAGAATCTAGCATTTCCCGATGACTGATGTTAGGCTAGCAGATCTATAGTTCCCCGCTTTCTCTCTCCCTCTTTTCTTAAATAGTGGGGTTACGTTTGCCATCTCCCAATCTGTGGGAACCATTCCAGAGTCTGTGGAATTTTGAAAGATGATCACCAATGCATCTACTGTCTCCACCGTCACCTCTTTCAACGCTCTGGGATGGAGATCATCAGGTCCAAGGGATTTATTTGCTTTGAGCCCCACCAATTTTTCTAGTACTATACTTTTACTAATATTAATATCTTGTAGTTCCTCATTTATACTAGTCCCCTGAATCTCCATTATTTCTGAAAGGTTTTTAATATTTTCTTCCGTGAAAACAGATATGAAGTATTTGTTTAGTTTCTCTGCCATTCCCTTATTCCCCACTATAAACTCTCCTGACATGGTTTGTAATGGACCCACATTTATTTTTGCTAATTTTTTTCCTTTTTACACAACCAAAGATGCTTTTACAGTCCATTTTTATGTTTATCACTAGTTTACTCTCATTTTCTATTTTCAATTTCTAAGGGCAGAATCGTCCCAGATTTGTACAAAGTGTGGTAGCAGGCAAGAAAAAGGACATTTTACCCGTCGGCCACAATGGCTGGTTTTTGCGCCATATCCTCACATTCCTGGCATTTCTCACCTCATTACTAATGTATTCCTGGGAAACATGCCAGATCGCTGGTGGGCCGGCATCTGATTCGCCCATCCTGCCGTCACCTCAGGCCTCCAGTAATCCAAGGCACCATATTTAAAGGGTGCTCCTGCACAGAGCTAGAACTATCCAAGAGATTGGAAGCTGTTACAAAGCTATGTCTGCCAAAGGGAGGAAACATGCTTCCTCAAAATTTAGCGATGCCTCCTGCCTCCCAAGTACTGCACATAGTGGAAACCCACTGTGAAGTTCCCTACAATGCTCTTGGTGAAGACCATCATGCATGGTCACCAATCCAGCATGGGAGGTGGTGGCAGCAGTGGTCAGCACCAATGCCTTTTAACAGAGGACAGCCATCCAGTGCCAAAAGAGGATGAATGACCCCCTTTGTTCCGCCAGAGTAAGTCACTCTTCTCATCACTCTCAACTCACACACTAACAAGCCTATCACACATCCACAGGGGCGTCACACACTGCCAGTTCAAGGGACATCATCATTCACTCTCTTACACACACCTTCATCTGCCCTGTAGATCATGTCCTCATTCTGCCCATGGCACCACTCACCATCCACACTTACCAGGCATCCTTATCATCTGGCCTGGCAGGTGCCCTGCTTACATTCTCTCTATCTGTATTCATACAGGACAAGGTGGCACAAAAAAAGGGAGGTTTTGCAGACTAGTGGAGGAATGGCTGAAATCAAGGTCAAGACTTTGAAAATAGAGTCATCCAGCTGGCCGGCAACAATCTGAACCATGAGTTCAGCAATGCTCAACCAAGTGAGGATCCAACAGTGCAACATCAATCAGACAATCATGCTGTGAGTGGTTTCCACTGTTCCACAGTCCCTTGCCATGCACTAACTATCTCTCCTTGCTTTCATAGGCACATCCGGGAAGCAGCTGAGAGGTCCATGAGCTAGTTCCTTGACTCAAGCCGCAAAGACACCTTGGAAGAAGAATTGAAGACCCATCACAGCCTGCACCCATACCCCCCAACCAGCCCAGAGACACAAACCTCAGTGTGGCTTAGTTCTAGAGTAGCCTCAGGGTTACAATCTGGTGAGCATATCATACTGTCTGATTCACAGCAGGCGTCTGCAGGGACTTCCCAGGTTTCTATCACTCGGAGGACTGCTGGAGGCCAGAAACCTGCTGAGTCCGAGTCAGATGAGGAACCTCTCGACTCAGTCATGCCTCGGTTGCTGGAACTGCAAAGGCAAGCTTAGGAACATCAGGAAGGGATGCTCGCTGCACTCCTCAAGTTGCAAGGCATGATGGAAAAGTCCGTCCGCCTTCAATCCGAGGTTACAGCACCGGCATGTCAATGCACCGAGGTCAACACTGGTAGATGGCGGCTGCCATGGAGACATTGGTGCAGGCTGCGTCTCCATGATATGACTCTAATCACAGAGCACAAGCGAGCTGCCCTCAGCCAGACAGGAGTCAGACATTCACAGAGGCAATGTGAAGATTTATGGAGTATCCTCACTGCATGTCATCATCATCCTCCTGGAATCGAGCGACTAGTAGGGCTTCCATTGAATCTCCATGACTTGAGCCTGAGCGCTGAGGGTTTGTGCACTGCCCTTAAATGCACAGGAGTAAAACGTCCACAGGTGCAAGGCAAGGATGTCAGGACTGTCCTCACTGCATCTTGTCATCATCCTCCATGAATCATATGGCAATGAGGGCCTCCTGGCCTGTGTGATGGCCTCATCACTGGATCCTCACCTTCAAGGGCCTCATTTGCCTTCCTCATCATAATCATCCCCTTCAGTATCCTCCACATTGGAGGATATATGCAGCTCCTCCTCAGCCGTCACCTCTCCCTCATTGCAGCGACGGGTGTGGAGTGTGCAGCAAGCGATGATGATGCGTGACACCCTCTGGGGACTGTATTGCAGTTCTCCACCAGCGCTTTCCAGACACCAGAACTTCATTTTCAAGTTGCCTATCATTTGCTCCACCATCTTCCGGGTCACGGCATGAACCTTGCTATACAGTTGCTCTGCTGCAGTCTGAAGCCGCCGCATGGGCATCATCAGCCACATCCCCTGTGGGTAGCCCTTGTCCCCGAGTAGTCAACCCTGCAGCCTCTCTAGAGCCTGGAAGACGTCAGCGATCTGAGACCTGCAAAGGATGTAGGAGTCTTGGATGCACCCTGGGAATCGTGCACTGACCTGCAGGATGCGTTTGTAGTGGTCACAGACCAGATGAACATTCAGTGAGTGGAAGCCCTTGTGGTGTTCATAGTTGAGCCACACTGGAGCCCTTTCCCCAGCTCCGCACTGAAAGCCAGCTGGGAAAAAGCGACTTGCCTGTGCCCCTGGCAAATGCGTGGCACCTCTTCCTTGATGTCCTATGGGCGATGCTCACAAATGCTGTGCAAGTTTGTTTGCACTTACCTCTGAGTTCCCCTCAAGTTCAGGTCACCAGGTGCACACCGTTTAAAGGCAGTCGTGAAGTGAGCCATTCTGAAGTCATGCTGACGTGGTTGGTAAATTTGGCATGGGGGGCATGATTCTGGTGTGAAGTGCTTATAATCAGAAGCAAATGTATTAAAATGATGTTTGCGATGTGCAGCAGCATGAAAAGTGACCCACTACTGACGAGTGGAGTGGACAATCGCAAAATGTTTTCACGATGGCATAAGAACGATTTTTGGCCTTCTCACCACATTTTTCCCCACTGCCTGCCATCACGCCCATGCCAACAAGGATGGAAAATTCTTGGTCTCCTTTGCAGAATTCTAAAATGCTCCCAACCCTTAGACTTATCTTTTTTTGGCAACTTTATACACCTCTTCCTTTGGTCTAATATAATCCTCAATTTCTTTCATTAGTCATGATTGGAACACTTTCCTTATTGGGTTTTTGTGTATTAAAGGGATATATTTTTGTTGTAAACTATGCATTAGTTCTTTAAATGTTACCTATTGCATGTCTACCATCACACTTTTTCATGTATTTTCCCAATCCACCATACCCAATTTGCCTCTCAGATATTCATAGTTTCCTTTTTTTTTAGATTTGAGACCCTAGTTTCTGATTGAACTACATCACTTTCAAACTTGATATAAAATTCCATCATATTATGGTCACTCTTTCCTAAAGGCTTCTTTACAAAATCTTGAATTTCAAATCTATGAGCAGAATGCTTTTTTTAAGAATATTAGCAATAGAAAACTGACATTAGGCTAGCAAGTTCTCTCTGTGGTAGATTTTACTGCTATCCATTTTCTCAACATATCACTCAATCACTTTGCCTCTTGAGGACCAGTGTCAGCTCCCAACTCCTAAATTTGCAGAAAATATCCATCAGATATTGGTGCTGAGTATTGGTTCAATTTTAGCATTCTCACATCTGAGTGGCATCAAGGACCTCTCGTAAAATTGAAGTCAATGGGATTCGTAGAATTCAAGGAATCACAGGATCGCAGAATTGTTATAAAAACATACAAATACATGAATTAGGAGCAGGACCAGGCCATTTGGCCCTTCAATCCTGCTCTGTCATTCAATAAGACCATGGCAGACCTGACTGTGGCCTCTAATCCACTTTCCTTCCTAACCCTATACAGTTGTCAATCAAGAATCTATCTAACTCAACCTTGAAAATGTCCAATGACCCTCCCTCCATTGCTGTCTGAGGAAGAGAGTTCCACAGATCATGAACCTCTGGCTTACAGCATAGAAGGAGGCAATTTGGCCCAACGTCTGCACCAGCCCTGTGAATGAGCAATGCACCTTGTGTCACTGTCCCACTTTCTCCCCATAACCTGCATATTCTTCCTTTTTAGATAATAATCTAATTCTCTCTTGAATGCTTCAATTGACTCTGCCTCCACCACACTTTCAGGTAGCACATTCCAGATCTTAATCTGAGTGATAAAGCTTCTCCTCATGTCTCCATTGCTTCTTTTCCCAATTACCTTAAATCTGTGCCCTCTCATTCTTGAGGGGAATTCAGGTGGAAAACTCTCCTCTGCCTGGAACTATACCTAGCACAAAGGAAGACAGAGGCCAATCATCTCAGCCCCAGGGCAACGCAGGCACTGTCCTATGCCCAAACATCTTCAGCTGCTTCATCAAAGACCTTCTCTCCATCATAAAGCCAGAAGTGAGGATGTTCGCTGTGTTGCACTGTGTTCAGTTCCATTTGCAACTCCTCAGGTAATAAAGCAATCTGTATCTGCATGCAGCAAGATTGGGACCACATTCCAGTTTGTGTTGATAAGCGGCAAGTAACACTTGTGTCACACAAGTGCCAGACAATAATCATCTCAACAAGAGGGCATCTAACCTTCTCCTGATATTCAACAGCACTACATTGCTAAATCTCCCAGCATCATTATCTAAAGGATCCCCATCGATCGGAAACTTAATTGGACCAGCCATATAAATAGTGTGGCAACAAGAGCAGGTCAGAGGCTGGGAGTTTTGCAGCAAGTGACTCCCCAAATCTTTTTCACTATCTACAAGGCAAAAGCCAGAGTGTGCTACAATTGTCCCACTTACCTGGATGAGTTCAGCTCTAATGATATTCAGGAAACTTGGCACCATATGATACAAAGCAAACTGTTTGTTTGGCACTACCATAAACTCCCTCCAACACTGGCACGCTCTCACTGCATTTTGTACCATGTGCATGGTACATTGCAGCAACTCACCATGGCTCCTTTGGCAGTCTCTTTCAAACTTGTAACCTCTATCATCTGGAAGAACTAGGGCAGCAAGCACATCGGAACACCAGCACCTGCAAGTTTCCCCTTTAAGTCACCCACCATCCTGATTTGGAAATATATTGCTGTCCCTTCATTGTCACTGGGTTAAATTCTGGAACTCATTATCTAAGAGCACTGTGGGTGCAACACATCACATGGACTGCTGCAGCTCAAAAAGGCAGCTCACCAGTTCCTTCTCAAGGGCAATTAGGAATGGGCAATGAATGCTGCCTCTGCTAGTGAGGTTCAAGTCCTATGCACAAATGAAAATGTTCAGTTCAGGCTGCACCACCTTGACTTAGCAGGAAGCAGTCTGTGTAGGCTGGTTGACAACAACAAGTGCACTGGCAAAGTGGCCATGGTGGGAGGACAAGTGCTGTCCTCCTGAGAGTGGACAGTAGGTTCATACTGCTTGGAGCCTGGCAGTGCCTTGGTAATCCAATGATCTGCTGGACTACTGTGAAACCAAGCTAAGCTCTTTGTGCATGGGTAATCTCAGCATGATGGCAGAAATCTGACCCTGCATGACAACAAGCAGAGATCTCATGTCCTCAGTTTGAGCTCCTACTGCAGCACTCAGACATGATACTTCTGTCTGTGTTATAATGGAAGCTGAGACAACAGTCATCTGGCATTGCATCAAGGTTGGGTCTGTAGGTGTTTTATCCATGGAGGTGGCCACCACTTACACACTGGGAAGTGTGAAGTCCACCTGCACACTAAGACCTGTGCCAGACTCCTCTAAGCTCCTTGATAGCGACATTAGGCTTTCTGGCAGGCCTGTCAACCCCTTTCTGTACACCTCTCTACCAAAGTCCTCATCTAAGTCCACTGGAGCAGAACTCTTGTGCTACTTCATTCTCTAGGAAGCTGGCACCTATGCTATCATTTCCCTCTTTCCTCACTGCAAGCCATTTGTGCCCTGTGTCTCTCCACGTGCAAATCACATCTTTAAGCTACATTCTAGAGTATGTGCAGTGTCAATATCTGACATAGTTGCTTTCAGTGTGAGATCAACTGATCATGCTTCTTCTTCATTGTTCCTCTTACCCTTCATGATCTTGCACCAGTGCAAAACCAGTTGACAATTCTTAGGTATGTGAAAGGATAAAGGGTAAGGTTCAGGTGATGGAAGTGGGAAAAAGCAGAGGGTGCACACTCACACCATCTTCAGTTTGTAAGTCAGCATGATTGGAAAGTGAAATATGAGAAAGTGGATTAGGCTGGAACATAGTGTTATCCTCTATGGCAGGGATGGGGGATCCTTTTTCTTATCAAGGGCCACTCACACAGAAAAAATCAGTTGCAGGCTATACATACATAAAAACAACTTAATTTATTCTTAGAGAGAATACAGAAATGTTCAACTCATCCACTGCTTAATTACGATGGCTGACAAGAACGAAGAAACAGTGAAAATTGGGAAATAAGAATACTGGTCCAAACTGGTCTCGTATACCTTAAAATGGAACACCAGTAAAAACTGGGAAATAAGAGTACTGGCCTGAACTGTGTTTCCTTCTGGGTGAATTTGCTTTTCATTAATGAGCCTTTTATGTCTGCTGGCATTGATTATGTTGCTCCCCACAACTGACTTTTCTCTCTCCCTCTCCTTTCCTTCTCTGTCTGTCTGTCTGTCTCTTTTTTATTTCCCACTCTTACTGTCTCTCTTACCTTCCCACTCTGTCTGTCTGTCTCTCTTTTCCTTTCCCATTCTGTCTTATCTATGTATCTCTCTCTCTCTCTCTCTCCTTTCCCATTCTGTCTTGTCTATGTCTCTCTCTCTCCTTTCCCATTCTGTCTTATCTATGTCTCTCGCTCTCTCTCCTTTCCCATTCTGTCTCTCTGTCTCCCTCTCCAATTCCCACTGTCTGTCTGTCTCCTTTTCCACTCTGTCTTGTCTATAACTCTCTCATCTTTCCCACTCTTTCTGTCTGTCTCTGTCCAATTCCCACCCTGTCTCTCTCTCTCTCTCTCTCTCCCCATCTCCTTTCCCACTCTGTCTCACCCCCAATCCAGCCCAGGCCAGTGACTCAACAATACAAGTTTCTAGCCAACTCCCAGTCCAAAGCTGCACCTGGACCTGGAGCTTGGGCCGCTTCTTCAGTCTTCAGGGGCTGAGCCCCTGCCCTGGGACACCAATGGAGCTGGGGTGGGGTGGGGGGGGGTGGGGGGGGAGCCGTGAGCCAGCAATGGAGCCAGGTGTCCTATTCCCTTTCTCCCCCACCCCGGGTTACTCATACTTCACCACCCAATTGGCAGCCGGCAGCTTCCTATCCCTGCCCTGCGCTCTTGCTCTCTCCCCTCAGCTTGGGCATCAGGACATGGTGGTGTTTTGCCCAGAGTGCAGCAGGTGGGGGGAGGAGGCAGGGCTGCATTTTAAAATCTCACTGCGGGCCGATCTGGTCCCCGAGCCACGGATTCCTTCCCCCGCTCTATGATTTCAGCTCTGCCACTGGTCATAACCTCAGCTGTGGCCATTCCAATGATAGCCATCTATGGGTGTAATAGAATTCAGCTGTGCCTGGCTCCCCTACTGGTTAGGTGCTGCTGCCTCTCATTATGAGTCACTTTATCCGATAAGAGAGAGGGAACCATGCCACTTAGTGTGGTGCAATGCATTTTTGTGATGTTCCTGTCATAGTGGAATGGCTGGCAATGTGTGCAAGCAGTGAGGTGTGAGTTTAATCTTGCAGCCATGCTATGTGTCTGTGAAATAGATGAGGATATGAATATAAGATATAAGTCATGATTGCTAGATTGTTGGTAGGTGAGTCAATGGGGTGGTGATGAAGTGTGAGGCTAATGGTTCATTTGCAAGGATGTGGGATTTCAAGGTGCACTCAGTGACCCTGAATCTCATGTGAGTCATGTGTACATTGAACTTTTTGAGGCACAGCAATCAGGTCCTTAGAGTTAGACTGCTGCCATTGACCACTACAACTTCCTGCTCCCAGCACTCAAAGTCAGAACAGAGCTTCTGATGGAGGCAACCCCTCCCACCCCGCTTCCTGCCCGGGCTTCCCACACACCAGATAAATCCTCCTGCCACCTTAAAATTGAGGCTGGGTAGGAAACAGCTCTTAAGTGGCCAATTGTGCCTCAATGGGGCACAGTTGGGCCCATCCAAGGCCTTACCTACCCCAGCATAAAATCGCTGCAAGATCGGGGCAGGTGGGAACCTGGAGGAACCCCGTTCCTTCAATTTCATGCTCCACCCCCACCTAAAAACCTACCAGCAGGGGAGCGTGAAATTCAGGTCATGAACTGTACAGTATGAAACCAACAGTGAATAATTCCCTTTTACTTGGTTCGTATTGTACATGGATAATAGCTGGCCCTGAGATACAAACAAGCTGTATAGTATCAAATGGGTGAAAAAAAGCTAAGTGCAATCATTTAGGAAAGTGAGATTGAACTGAAAAATGAATTGATTCTATTGCCTTCTTCCTGGGCAAGTTGTTAATATACATTGATTGTGTGGATGGTCCTAATGATCAGGTGCTGAACCCTTTTCAAAAAAATGAACTGCTAAGGACAGTAAGTGAATTAATTAGACAGCTTTCAATGAGAAACTTATGTCGCTCCTGTAAGAATTTCAGTTGAAATCAGCGCACAACAGCATTGTCACATTTTCCTTTTTAAATGCAATTCGATTTTTGACTACTACAAGCTACTCCAGGCACAAGAGATGTTTAACGTGTAATGTTACTGTTGATTAGAGTGAGAGTTATTTTGGTGCTGCTTCTGTTGATGCAGAACAGAGCAGTCTGCAAATAAGAAAAATAGAGGAAATCATTCTGGAATGTCACAGAAAGCCTGGTCCATGCTTCCCACCCGCGACTGTTAAGACCTCTGGTCTCTGTGAGCTTTGAACAAGCTTCATTACAAGCCCAGACTAAGTCTGATTAGGAGACTCACTTTGTGTTCAATGAGGAACCTGTTTTATCAAAGTAATGTTTTTTTTTTGTGGTGAATGACACTGTGTGTTCCCCCTCCGTTTCCTCTCCCTCTTCTGATCCTTGTGGGAGCACAGTTTTTCAGACGCCAGAAGTCTCCGGTACTGCACCCAAGTGGCTGTCCTTCAAGTATGAGTCTAGACACTTGGGGTCAGGTCAGGCTGGACCTAGTTGCTGTACTCTGGGCCAGGTTGGACCATGTTGTTTTACTCCGGTCTGTGCAGGGAGCTGGCTGCTACAATTGTGGTACAAGTCGGCAGGGATCTGACTGTTGCTCCTGGGGTAGGGCAGGGCAGGATTTGAAATGGGCTTGGAGATACAGTACTCAGGATAGATGACAATGGGAGGGAGTGAATGGTGTAGGACTTTATACACGGGGTGAGCAATCGTGTGAATGGAGTAGAGACCAGGCAAAGCTGGTAAAATGCCTGAGGAAGAGGGCTAATTGATGGGGGAGGAGGATGGAATTGGGAACTTTAACAAACTGAAAATAATTTCTAACAATGTGATTGCTCTATGATGACATTTGGTTAGCATGGATCAACCTAATCTCATAACTATCACACAATATTACAGACACAAAAATTTCGATGATATTGATAAAGACGGGTCAAACTGCTCAAACAGTCGGCTGCTGCATTCGGAGTAAGTACAGTGTTAACGGGACAGTGTAGAGGGAACTTTATTCAGCATCTTACTCATGCTATCCCTGACCTCAGAGTACTTGATGCTGACACAGGATGGAAAAGTTCCCCAGCATTGACACCACTCAATTCACTGAGTATAATGTAAAATGGAGAAAGCAAATTGGATAAAGCATTTTCAAGGTATTCTGCGGTAGGTTTGCTTATTTTTAAGTTTTACGTTACAAGTTATATGCAATGCAAATAAGAGGAGATACTGTCTCTCAAAAAGGAGAACTATTGAGAGGTCAGTAAAGTTAAGTAGTTTTTCAGTGACTAGCTTCCTTTCCCCAGAATTCCCTCCATTAAACATTCTTGGTTTGTTGATCCTGCGGATATAAAGAAACTTGGGGAAAAAGATTGTTGACTTTGGTGCAAAGCTGCAGCCTGAAGTGCTGGAGCTTGTCAGCCAAGACAAATAAATAAATCATATTTTAAACCAATTTACCCAAGGAAATGTTCACACGAAATGTGGACAGAAAAGATATTTTTTTTTAAATCTCACTGATTCCTGTGACCCTGGATCAGCCTGTTAGTTCCATCTTGTATATAATTGTTTCATATGGTGCTTTGTGTGTGTGTATTTATTTCATCTACGGTTGGCAACACGCCAAAGTGAGCCTCAAGACAGCATGCCTGTCGACTCACATTGCGGACAGTCCATTTATTGAGTAGACTGTCTGAAAATTTCCAACATATAAGACAGCTAAAGATTGCTTTTAAAAGAGAAATCTGGTCATAAGGCTTTCATTGAATTTTCATCAGCAGCAACCATGACCTCCCACCCTGTCTGTACTATATCCGAACCTTTCTCCAGTTATGGGCATGGCATAAGATAGTCCTTTACTCAGGGTCTTCAGACACACAGAGTGAGTCCAATGAACTCTGTTGGTGGCAGATTGCAAAATGTGGCACCCATATGCTAGAAAGTTGCATTTTGAAATGGACAATGTTTGGACTCAGATATGGACTGAGTACAAGTCTGGGTGAACCTCATTTCACTGGAATGTTTATGATTATCAGGCTCCAGAGCTGAATTTTATAACTTAAGGCAAGACTTTGCCTACGGGATGCTCTTTGCTCAGATGAAATAGATGCAAGACAGTTCATGGGGCTGATCTGCTTTGGACTAACTATTGAAACAAGATTGCTCGGGGTATGAAATTTGATGCCAGCAGTGGTGGGTAAAGTGAGTGATAGCTGTTGTAAGATGTTGTGTGTAGTTTGGTAGGTCTCATGAAGAGGTTCTGAGTTTTGTATAGTTTAACGGTAAGCGTTTATTAACTGCTTGTAACTATATACATATCTATAGTATAACGTCGAAGTTAGGAGCTGTCTTCATTCTTGTATCTACGCACATCTCGGTCCAGTACAAGACTGCCCTCTAGAATCACGGAATCACAGAATTTTTACAATGCAGAAGGAGGCCATTCAGCCCATCATGTCTGCACTGGCTTGCTGAAAGATCATTCTACTTAATCCCACTCCCCTGCCTTATCCCTGTAACCTGCACATTCTTCATTTTCAGATAGCAATTCAATTCCCTTTTGAATACCATGATCGAACCTGCCTCTATCATCCTTTCAGGAAGTTCATTCCAGATTCTTTCATGATAATACATGATAATGGTTGTAGATTCCAGTATTAGATACTATACGGTACTCTGTACTATGGACTGGGTCACTTGACCTGGGGGTTGAAGTTCAGAAAGCACATGTTGGAGCCTATCTTGATAGTGTTCAGACACTGCAAATATGTGTTCATGTTAGGAAAACGTGATATCAGTAAAGTTAGCTCAGCTACAATAACGATGGCCTGTGTGCATCATTAAAAAAAGAAACAAGAATCAAAACATGGGGTTAGAAGTAAACTAAACACAATAATGGTGGTTCTGAAACCACCGACAGAGCTCAGTTTGGAGGACAATCTTGCCAAAACCTGGAGGAGGTTCGGCAGTGATTCGAGCTGTACCTCACAGCAACGGGCAAAAGGATCCTCAGGAACAGTCTTCCATCTTTCTCACGTAGCAGGGGAAGAAGGCCTAGAACAGATACATGTTTGAAAGTGATGAGAAATGGAATGACTTGAAAAATTTGATGCCTGCTGAAGGCCTAAGAAAAACATCACGTATGAATGATATCGATTTTTTACATGCACACAAGGTAGTGGCAACTATAGTCAGTTCGTAACTGAGCTGAGAAAACCATCAAAATCATGAGAATTTGGAGAGCTTGAAGAATCACACATTTAAATGCAGCTGATGCAGAACAGAGCATTTATGACATAGTTGTCCGGCCTACAGAAAGCAGTGTAAGAACTGTGGTAAACTAAATCACTTTGCTAAGATGTGTAAATCGATAAAAGCGCACATGATTGCAGGTGATGACACAGACACTGAAACTGAACTTTTCGTTCGTTCAGTAACAACAAATTCCGAAGAAGATGAATGAAAGGTTGATTTAAAAATTGTCAACATGATGATGAATTTCAAGCTTGATACAGTTGCACAAGCAAATGTCATTCCCATAAACCCGTATCGTAAGATAAACAAAGGAAAACAGCTAACTAAAACAAAAGTGAAGCTGTCTACTTATACAGGTGAAAAAATGTTGTAAAAGGCAAGTGCACACTTAAAGTGAACTATAAAAGACTGTCTTCCATTCATAGTGGTGAAAACTGATGCAAAACCTATTTTTGGAATCAAAGCTTGTGAAAGCCTGAAGATAATCAAGAGAATTATAACTTTCACCACATTCTGAGTGAGTGTAAAGATGGGTTCCAGGGGATTGCCTGCCTAAAAGGAGAATATACCATCAGGATTGATGAAACTGTGACACCCAAAGTACACCCACCCAATAAAATACCAGTAATGCTGAAATGTTGACTGAAAGCAGAGTTGAACCAAATGGAGAAAATTCACATCATCAAGAAAATTGAAGAACTGAAAAAGTGGGTGAATCCAATTGTAATTTTATTAAAATCAGATGGGAATCTGCGAGTCTGTCTGGATCCCAGAGACTTGAACCAGGCAGTAAAAAGAGAGCATTACCAGCTGCCCACAGTAGAAGAGATCATGTGTAAGCTAGCTGATGCTAAATACTATTCAGTCTTGGATGCGAGTTCAGGTTTCTGGCAGGCCCAGCTGGATGAACACAGCTCCTATTTCTGTACCTTCATATGGGTGACATAGGTTTTTATGCTGATGTTTTGGTATTAATTTAGCTCTGGGGGTGATCCACAGAATAGTGAAGCAGCTGTTTGCAGCGTTAGAGGGCATGGAAACCTATATCAATGATGTGCTGGCCTGGGGAGCCTGACAAGAAGTACATGACTACAGACTGAGGCAGAGTTAGAGAAAGAAACCTCAAGCTGAAGAAGGAAAAGAGCAAAGCAAAATACTGTGGTTATTGGAAATCTGAAATATAAACAGAAAAGGCTGGAAAAACTCAGCAGGTCTAGCAGCATCTGTGGAGAGAGAAACAGAGTTAACGAGTCGAGTCTGTATGACCTTCTTCAGAGCTAAAGAGAAGTAGGAATGCGATGAAATTTATACTGTTTAAGGGGGGCAGAGCAGGTGAAGCTGGATAGAAGGCCAGCAATAGGTGGGGGCTAAGGATAGATTAACAAAGATGTCATGGACAAAAATACAAAGGGAGCGTTAATGGTAGTGGTAAAGGCTAAAGGAGGTGTTGATAGTGGCATGAAGATGAGAAAGCAAAAATGTGTTAATAGCAGAACAAGGGTAAGCACTCTGTGAAAGAACAACATTGAACATGTAACAGATGGCCCTTTTGGGGGTGGGATGGGG
The DNA here is from genome assembly GCF_017639515.1 of Carcharodon carcharias. Taxonomy (NCBI): domain Eukaryota; kingdom Metazoa; phylum Chordata; class Chondrichthyes; order Lamniformes; family Lamnidae; genus Carcharodon; species Carcharodon carcharias. The sequence continues at coordinate 129,251,106 of NC_054475.1, forward strand.
GAGGAGGCAGTGGTTGGGGAAAAAGGATGGAAAAAGAGATAAAAAAGGGAATAAAAAGGGGATAAAACAACAAATGAATGAATGCATTAAAATGAAAATAAGTGGATACAAGTAAAAATAAATTTTCAAATAAATTTTAAAATAAAGAGATGAAAAAGGGGTGAAGATAGAGGAGAGAGTTCATGGTCTGAAGTTGTTGAACTCAAGGTTAAGTCTGGAAGGCTGTAAAATGCCTAATCGGAAGACGGGGCGCTGTTCTTCCAGTTTGCATTGGGCTTCAGTGGAATATTGCAGCAGGCCAAGGACGGACATGTGGGCACGAGAGCAGGATGGTATGTTGATATGGCAAGTGACAGGAAGGTCTGGGTCATGCTTGCTGACAGACCGAAGGTGTTCCTCTAAGCAGTCACCTAGTGTGTGTTTGGTCTCCCCAATGTGGAGGAGACCTCATTGGGGAGCAGCGAATGCAGTAGAATGTCTAACAGTGGCATATGCTTCAAAGGCAATGACTGAAACACAGCATTGGTATACCCAAATAGGAAAACAAATGCTATCAATTGTGTTTGGCCCAGAACGCTTCAACCCGTTTGCCAATGGCAAAGACATGGAGGTAGAGTCTGATCATAAGGTTTTGGAAGCTATATTTAAAAAGCCCCTGAACTGTGCACCCCCAAGAATCCAAAGATTACTAATACTTCTGCAGAAATACCAGGTCAGAGTTAAATACAAACCGGGCAAGGAAGTGTACATTACAGACACTCTGTCATACCTACCCATCACGGAGGAAGAGGGTAAAGAAATGGAAGCACAGGTTCATATGCCAACAAAGAACTTACCTGTGGCTGTAACCTGTTAGGAAATAGAGATAAAAACAAAAATCTGTGGATGCTGGAAATCCAAAACAAGAACAGAATTACCTGGAAAAACTCAGCAGGTCTGGCAGCATCGGTGGAGAAGAAAAGAGTTGACGTTTCGAGTCTTCATAACCCTTCAACAGAACTGAGTGAATCTAAGGAGAGGGGTGAAATATAAGCTGGTTTAAAGTGGGGGCGGGGGGAGGTTGGGTGGGGGGAGTGAAGTGGGGGGGTGTGGTTGTAGGGACAAGCAAGCAGTGATAGGAGCAGATAATCAAAAGATGTCACAGACAAAAGAACACAGAGGCGTTGAAGGTGGTGATATTATCTAAACGAATGTGCTAATTAAGAATGGATGGTAGGGCACTCAAGGTACAGCTCTAGTGGGGGTAGGGTGGAAAGGCTAGCAGGGCATAAAAGATCTAAAAATAATGGAAATAGGTGGGAAAAGAAAAATCTATATAAATTATTGGAAAAAACAAAAGGAAAGAGGAAGAAACATTCTTGCGGACAGACCCAAACCTCCCTGTCGCTTGCCATTTTAACACTCCACCCTGCTCTCTTGCCCATATGTCTGTCCTTGGCTTGCTGCATTGTTCTAATGAAGCCCAATGCAAACTGGAAGAACAGCACCTTATCTTCCAACTAGGCACTTTACAGCCTTCCGGACTGAATATTGAATTCAACAACTTTAGATAATGAACTCCCTCTTCCATCCCCACCCCCTTTCTGTTTCTTCCCTTTTCCTTTTGTTTTTTCCAATAATTTATATAGATTTTTCTTTTCCCACCTATTTCCATTATTTTTAAATCTTTTATGCCCTGCTAGCCTTTCCACCCCACCCCCACTAGAGCTGTACCTTGAGTGCCCTACCATCCATTCTTAATTAGCACATTCATTTAGATAATATCACCACCTTCAACGCCTTTGTGTTCTTTTGTCTGTGACATCTTTTGATTATCTGCTCCTATCACTGCTTGCTTGTCCCTACAACCACACCATCGCACTCCCCCCACGTTAAACCAGCTTATATTTCACCCCTCTCCTTAGATTCACTCAGTTCTGTTGAAGGGTCATGAGGACTCGAAACGTCAATTCTTTTCTGCTCTGCCGATGCTGCCAGACCTGCTGAGTTTTCCCAGGAAATAGAGATAGTTCAAGTAATTTATATTGGTATTTGTAGGTGGTAGGAATGGGTTTTAGCTTTTAAGTTTAAGTTTGGTTTGTATTTCTGTGCCTGTGTGTTAAGAAAAGTCAATGGAGTTTTAGTTTCACTTTAAAAGGGTGCTTGCATTTCTAATGAGATTTTGTACGACTTCTGCAGCTAAGTTAAACAAACAGGGCTAGAAGAATTGAACTTTTGCCTAGCAACAGGGAGCCAGAGAGGCAGGTGCCTCCCACAGACACACACACAGAAGAAAAACAACAGTTTTTGATTTGGAAAATGCGGGGTTCAGTTGTTTCTTTGTAAGTTGCTGCCTGGAGAGACTGGAGTAAAGGGGACAGATAGCCAATCCCAAGCTAAGGAAAACCCCAAAATTCCAAGACAGCTTAAGAGGGGAAAGTACAAAGAAGACCTTCTCATCAAAGGAAGGACAGGAACCTAGAAAAGGTCCTGTCAAGTGACGTTAAGATTGAAGGGCAGAAGGAAAGGCTCCAAGCTTCAGATTTAAAGAGACAAAAGTGGCAGAAAGCAGATTTATAGTGAGAACAGTTTACAAGAGGCAAGAAAGTCCAAAAAGACAGCTGAAAGTCTGTAACTCTTTGCAATGGGCATGTGAAACAGTGGATTACTGTTGACAGCTGAGTTGATGAAAGAGAAAGTGCGTGGAAGAAAGCTTGAATGCATGTAGTGACCTAGTGAAGAGGAACATCGGAAGGAGAGTTTGAAACCCTGAAGTTGAACCCTTGCGGAAGGCATCTGTGAGAAAACGTCACTTTGGGAGAAGATTCCAAGGCAAGGTCTTGGAGAATAGAGATTGGAATTCCTCGTGTGTAAGACGGAGTGCAGTGAGACCAGTTGGCTCACATTGTGACAAATGTTTGGGGGGAGTTGAGGAGAGCTCCATAGTATCTGGTTGAGATGGCATATGTCACTTTGCTTCAGAATGTGGTGATTCTGACCACAGGTTGCTATAGGTTTACATGGACTGTGTAGTTACTGTGAACAGGAGGATATAAGATAGCTTTTGTAACTTGTGCTATCCTTACAAATCTCCATATATCTGTAAAAGTATAGTTGTGGGTGAAGGAGTATTGTAATATAATTCATTTTTTCTTGATTAATAATTTTTTTTTTTGTTAAAAGCTCATCAGCTGACTTTGCTGACACTGTTCAGTCACCTCTCTCTACGTATCTAAACAAACAAATAAAAGTTAGGATCTATCAAGCTGGGTTCCATCCTGGGATCAGACTTTCCCAGTGGCAGTCTCAGCTGGAGATTGTAATAAACCAAACTGAAAGAGATTAGGGAAGTGACCAAGAACAATGCCCTGAGAAAACAGCAGCAGATTGTGCAAACTGGTTGGCCCACACATTAGAGTGGAGCCCCTTCTGCTGTACTGGAACTTTCATTAGGAATTTGATGTAGCAGAAGGAATACTTTTCAAGGGAAAAAAGATCATAATTCCTGCAACACTCAGGAAAGAAATGCTGCAGCGCATACATGAAAGTCACCTCACCATAGAAACAAGCAGGAGAAGAGCTTGAGATGTAATGTATTGGCCTGGAATGGGAGCACAAATCGGGGAAATGGTGAATGCGTGTGCAGTGTGCCAAAAAGTCATAACAAAAAGACCCACTTCAACCACTCAGTGTTCCAGAGAGGCGTGGAGTGAACTTGCTCACATTTGACAACCTTGAGTACCTACCAGCAATAAATTATTACTCAAACGTCTGTGCTGCTGAGAAATGATAGGAAGAGCATCACTGTAATAAATCATTTAAAATCAATTTTTGCTCACCACAGCATACCTGAAGTGATCATCTCAGATAATGGTCCACAATTCTCAGGCACTGAGTTTCGCAAATTTGCACAGGACTGGGGTTTTGCCACACCACATCAAGTCCCAAATATCCACAATCCAATGGAATGGTGGAACGTACCATCCAGAGCTTAACACACCTGTTGAAGAAGGCAAAGGGTTATGGAAGAGGCCCCTACCTGGCTCCGTTCTAGCACAGCTCCTAATGGGGAGAAGACTAAGAACTAAACTTCCAACTGAGCCCCAACTATTATTTCCACAGCCAGTAGCTACAGCATTCAGGACCTGCTCAAACTGAGATAGCAGATGCAGAAACAGTATTTTGATTGAGGCGCCTCACTTCTGCCTGATTTGAACATGGGAGAGACATTGAAGATTCAGCATGAAGGAATCCTGCTGTTGTGACAGGAATGACAGGAGAACCAAGGTCTTACACAGTGCAGACTCCAAACAGACAACAGTACAGGAGAAACCAGAAGGTCTTATGGAAAACAAATGAAATGCAACCCTGCTCTGAACCAGGAAATGTAGCTGAAGATCAAAAAACCAGGGTGCAGCAGTGAATCAACAGATAACCAGGCACAGCCTGAGATTCCTGAAAACTATCCAAGGGGGGATAGAGACACATAGCTGGAGAAGGCCTCTTATCCTTCAAAATCACCTCTTGTCACCATTCAGAACATCCAGTGGATAAAGTGTGAAAAAAGCACAGAGATGAGTAAAAGACAAAATGGACTGATCAAAACAGAATGAGAAAGAATAGATAAGATACTTTGTGTAATTGAGCTGTATAAAAGTTTTTTTTTAAGAAAGGAAATGTCATGATAATAGCTAAGTGTGGTTGTGGACTCCAGTATTACATACTATATAGTACTCTGTACTGTATACAGGGTCATCTGACCTGGGGGGGGTTGAAGGTCAGGTAGTACATGTTGGAGTCTGTCTTGATTGAGTTTAGACATTGCAGATATGTATTCATGTTAGGAAAATGTGTTATCAATAAAATTAGCTCAGCTACAATGTTGACGGCCTGTGTGCATCATTAAAATAACAACAATCAAGACAGACTCCAACCATCCTCTGGGTAAAAATTTTTTCCCTCACATCACTTCTACTCCTTTTGCCCATTATTTTGAACCTGTGCCCTTTGGTTCTTGATGTATTCTTGAGTGGGAATAGTGTCTCACTATTTACCCTGTCCATACCCCTCAGGACCTTGAATACCTCTAACAAGCCTCCTCTCAGCCTTCTTTTCTCCAAGGAAAACATACCCAACTTCTCCAAACTATCCTCATAGTTACAGTTGTTTATCCTTGGAATCATTCTTGCCAATCACCACTGTACTCTCTCTAATGCCTTCACATCCTTCCTCAAACATGGTGCCTAGAACTGGGCGCAATACTCCAAATGAAGCCTAACTAGTGTCTTATACAAAGTTAACATGGCCTCTTACTTCTTGTATTCAATGCCCTTGTTAATAAAGCCTAAGATACCATATTCTTTATTAACTGCTCTCTCAAAATGCCCTGCCACCTTCAATGACTTATGTGCATGTACACCAAGTTCCCTCTGTTTTTGCACCGACTTTAGAGTTTCTCCCTTTACTTTATACTGTCCGTCCACATTCTTCCTGCCAAAATTAATCACCTCACACTTCTCTGCATTGAATTTTATTAGCCATATGTCTGCCCAATCCACCAATATGTCTATGTCCTTTTGAAGTTCAAGACTACCCTCATCAGAGTTGACAACGCTTCCAATCTTCGTATCATCCACAAATTTTGAAATCATGCCCTGCATACCTCAATCTAGGTCATTAAGATATATCAAGAAGATCAAGGGTCCAAATACTGACCCTTGGGGAACTCCACTACAAACCTTCCTCCAATCTGAAAAACAACCATTTATCACTACTCTGTTTCCTGTCACTCAGCCGATTTCTTATCCAAGTGCCTACTTTCCCTCTTATTCCATGAGCTAGAGTTTTGCTCACAAGTCTGTTATGTGGCACTGTATCAAATGCCTTTTGAAAATCAATATATACACCATGTCAACAGCATTGCCCTTATCAACATTCTCTGTTACCACCTCAAAAGACTCCAGCAAGTTGGTTAAGCATGGTTTTCCCTTAATGAATCCATGCTGGCTTCTTTAATTATCCTGCGCCTGTACTAAGTGATTATTGATTTTGTCCCGAACCATAGTTTCCAGAAGTTTCCCTACCGCTGAAGTCAAACTGATTGGTCTGTAGTTGCCGGCGTTATCCTTGTAACCCTTTTTTGAACAAGGGTGTAACATTTGCAATTCTCCAGTCCTCCGGCACCTCCCCTGTGTCTAAGGGAGACTGGGAGATTATCACCAGTACCTCTGAAATTTCCACTCTCACCCAGTATCCATTCCGTCCTGATACCTTATCAATTTTAAATAAAGTTAGCCTTTCTAATACCTCCTCCTCTTCAATTGTAAATTCCTCAAGCATACCAGTTGGCTCCTTTCTCACCTCAGCTGGGGTAGCATCCTCTTCCTTTGTAAAGACAGATGCAAAATATTTGTTTAATACCTTTGCTACTTCTCCTGCCTCCACATGCAAGTGTCTTCTTTTATTCCTAATTGGTCCTGCTCTTTCCTTTATCACCCTTTTATTATTTACATGCTTATAGAATTCCTTGGGATTCCTTTTTATGTTAGCAGTTCGACTATTTTCATGCTCACTCCTTGCTTTTCTGATTAGATTTTTCACTTCCCCTCTGGTCCTTCTACATTCAGCCTGATTATCCATTGTATTTTCTACCTAACGCCTGTCAAATGCATACTTCTTCCTTTTCATCTTCACCTCTATTTCTCTCGTCATCCAGGGTGTTCTAGATTTATTTGTCCTACCTTTCCCCTTCAAGGGAATATACCTTGACGTTGCTTGCAATGCTATCTCTTTGAAGGTAGCCCATTGTTCAGCCACTGTCTTTTCTGCCAACATTTGATTCCAACTCACTCTACTCAGATGCATTCTCATTCCATTGAATCTGGCTTTCCCCCAATTAATTATCCCTGCTCTGGATTGTTCCTTGCCCTTCTCCGTGCCCAACCTAAACTTTATGATGCAATGTTGTCCATCTGTTATTTGATCTATTTGGGCCAACTCATTCCCCAGAACCGGTTCGAACAGTACCTGCCCTCTCATTAGACCAAAAACATATTGCTGCAGAAAATTATCTTGAACACATTACAGGAACTCTCGCCCTTCATGCACTATTCCTATCCCAGTCAATATTTAGATCATCAAAGTCTCCCAGTATAATTGTTCTATAATTCTTGCACCACTCTTTAATTTATTTGCAAATGTGTTTCTCTACATCCCTTCCACTATTTGGTGGTCTATACACTGATCAATGTTATTGTACCTTTTTTATTCCTTGCCTCTAGTCAGAGATATTCTGTTCTGGAACACTGTCTCTCTCCAATGCTGTAACACAATCCTTAATCAATAATGCCACTCCCACCATCCTTTTTCTTCCTTTCCTGTCTCTCCTAAATACCTTGTACCCAGGAATATTTAATGCCCAGTCCTACCCTTCTTTGAGCCAGGTCTCTGTTATAGCAATAATATCATATTTGTCAACCTGTGCCTGTAGTTTACCAATCTTATTAACCACACTTCATGCATTTACATACATGCACATTAATACTGATTTAGACTTTTAAATTTTCCCCTTGCTCTGACCCCATTTAGATGTAGCATCTACAGCACACCATCTTCAGCTGCTTCATCAGTGACTTTCCTTCCATCATAAAGTCAAAAGTCGGGATGTTTGCTGCTGATTGTACGACGTTCAGTACTATTTGCAACTCCACGGATACTGAAGCAGTCCATGTCCAAATGCAGCAAGACCTGGACAATATCCAGACTTGGGCTGACAAATAGTAAATAACATTTGCACCACACAAGTGTTAGGCAATGACCATCTTCAACAAGAGAGAATCCAAACATCGCCCCTTGATGTTCAATGGCATCACCATCACTGAATCTCCCACCATCAACATCCTGGGGGTTACCAATGACCAGAAACTGAACTGGACTAGCCATATAAATACTGTGGCTACAAGAGCAGGTCTGAGGCTAGGAATTGTGTGACAAGTAACTCACTTCCTGACTCCCCAAAACCTGTCCACCATCTAAAAGGCACAATTCAGGAGTGTGATGGAATATTCCCCACATCGCTCAAGAAGCTTGACACAGTCCAGGACAAAGCAGCCCCTTTGATTGGCACCACATCCACAAACATTCACTCCTTCACCACCAATGTACAAGAGCAGCAGTGTGTACCATTCACAAGATGCACTGCAGTAATTCACCAAGCTTCCTTTGACAGCGCCTTCCAAACCCATGACCACTAACATCTAGAAGGACAAGGGCAGCAGATAAATGGGAACACCACCACTTGGAAGTTCTCCTCCAAGTCACTCACCATCCTGACTTGGAAATGTATCGCTGTTCCTTTGCTGTCACTCTGGAACTCTTTGGGTGTACCTACACCATATGGACCGCAGCATTTCAAGAAGGTACCTTACCACCACCTTCTCAAGGGCAACTAGGGATGAGCAATAAATGCCGGCCCAGCCAGCGAAGCCCACATCCCATGAATGAATTTTTAAAAATGAATTAACATAGCCTACTCTGATTGGATCAAACTCTCCAAGTATTCCATTAACCTTGATACTACTCTCTGATATATCCTCCTTATCAGTTAATACTTCTCTGATTCCCACGGCCAGTTTTGCTCCACTTATCTTTGAATTTCCCCTCAGGTTCCCACCCCCTTGCCAATCTGATTTAAACTCTCCCCAACAGCACTCGCAAACCTCTACATGATAACATTAGTCCCAGTCCTGTTAAGGTGTAACCTATCCTTTTTGTATAGATCCTACCTGCCCCAGAACCAGTCCAAATGCTTCAGAAATCTAAAGCCCTCCCTCTTCCTCCATTCCTCCAGCCACATATTGAACTGCTCAATCCTCCTGTTTTTATGCTCACTAGCATGTGGCACTGGGAATTATCCTGAGATTACTGCTCTTGAGGTCCTGCTTTTCAATTTCCTTCCTAATTCCCTAAAATCTGCTTTTCCGGTCATGTGTTCATTTACATCACGGTAGGGTGGTCTGTATGCAGTGCCACATTAACCCTTTCTATTCCAGACCCTTATACTACAATAGCAAATTTGCAGCCAATCTTAAATCCCTTTCGATTTTATTTACCGTTGATTCTGCTTGCCTTTTGCCAGGATGTGCCCCAGTTGAGGCTGCTCATTATCGTTTGGACTCTGCTCCTCATACAATACTGCTGATGTTTCCATGGAGTTCAAGTCTGACGTTTTCATACACGGAACATTCTGTCTAGCAGGTAACCAACAAGCAATAAGAAAGGAACTAAAGCATACACAGCAGTCACTCACACACCGTGCTTTTCATCTTACCATTTTATAAACAAACATGCAAGGAAAGGTTAAAGTATGCTGCTACAGATGGCAGAGTCAGCTTAATTGATTAAGAACTGATATTAGCTTTGTGCACACCCCATGTAACAGGGGAGTACTGTGCAGGGGGATTGGAAACTGCAGGTGCAGGTGTTTAAAGGCTCACTGAAGATTGCAGCCGGGGAAGGATGGGGGATTGGGAATCGGTGGGGAACCTGAAATTATGTAGCAGTCATTTTGTAGTTTAAAACAGGCCATCAAGTTGAATTCCAGGCAAGAGGTACTCAGAGCATGAGGCAGCAGAAGACAAGAATTTAACATTTTTTTACCCCACGAGTTGTTGTGATCTGGAAGCCAATTCCTGACAGGATAATTGGAATAATACTTGAAGGGGGGAAAATTTAGATGGTTATGGGGTAAGAGCACGGGAGTGGGATTAATTAGGTAGCTCTTCCAAAGAGCCAGTACAGGCATGATGAGCCAAATGGCATCTTTTTGTGTTACATTTATAATAAAGCTGCTCAGTTTTTGTCTGTCCAGACTATTTTGATTGGTCAGTTTAGGGGGAGCATCTGTTAATGGGTTTATTTGGTGGTCAGTACATACAAAATTCTTGGTATTATAAGAGTAATATATGATGCTTAATGAGCCTGCAGAGATGTATGAAACAGGAACTTTACTGGAATACAACTTACAGCTCTGGCTTACATTTTCCACGAGGCTGTACGATAGATCAAATCATGTGATGTTGCATTACTTCCTGTGATGATGTATGCATTATATTTTTCACATATTAAACTATTAGAATTAACCCTATAACAACCCAATGTATGATATAACGCATTACATCACATCTTCCCCAAAGCCTCTGATTCCCTTTTCTGTATCATGAAGATCAAACAAATCATGTCTTGAAACTCTGGTGTGTTGCAATTTTCAATCTTGATTCCTTCTCTCAGGACCTCTTCTTTCCTCTATTCTTATTATACAGACAACTGTCGGGGTGATTTCATAAGTCTACTGGAAGAATAGTTCATTTTCCACTTTGGGAAGGGATCGGGGCTTTGAGTCCTATGGGTGATCTCTTAGACTCTGCTGGGCAGGAGGGGACTTGGTAGATTAATCAGGTTCAGCAGTCAGTTTGTTATCCGAATTGGTGAATGAGTGCAGCATCTTTGTCCAGTTAGATTGGGTAGATGACTGCTTCCACGCGGCTGGCAGCTGTTTCTGTGTGGCACATCAGCTCTAGCTCACTATTCCATGCTCTGTTTGGATGAGGTAGGATCGTGGATGTGGTGTCTGTTCAGTTACTTGTCCATAGTGACTTGGTCTCCAATCCAACCTGACTCTCCTGGTTGGTGGTTTGGCAGGTTGCCTGTGACGTTTGTCATAGTTGAACATCTGACTGGAATGACATTTGTCCTCTTTCTTTCTCACTTTGTCCAAGTCATCAACTGCACTTGTGGCATAAGTGTGAATGTGAGTGTAGAGAATTGAGTTCTCAGTCTTCTTCTCCTGAGGAATTCACATGGCGCTGAACTAATTTGGAGGGTTGAATGGTAGCTCAGAGGTGCAAGTTGGATGTCATCATTCTTCTTCAGCAATGGTTTCACTATATATATTCCTCTTTCAGCTTCACTGTTGGTTTGAGGGTATCTTTGTGATCTGGTAGTTTGGACAAACTCATACGATGCCCTGAATTCTTCAAAGTACTCATTGGCAAACTGCAGTCCATTATCTGAGGCTACAAGATCTGGGATTCTATGTGTTGCAAACACCTCCTTCAGTGATGTAGTTACTGCTTCAGGTAACCCTGGGTTGCTTGACTTCTAAACCTGCCTTTGCCAGTAGTCCTGCAAATTTTTCTCGTCAGGTACTTTTCTAATCCCTTTTGAAAGCCATGATTGAATCTGCCTCCACTACACTTTCAGGCAGCGTATCCAGGTCCTATCACATGTTGTGTAAAAAGCTTTCCTTGTGTCGCCATTGCTTCTTTTGAAAAATCGCCTTAATTCAGTGTTCTCTGGTTATAGACTATCTGCCAAGGGAATAGTTTCTCTTTATCTATTCTATTTCGACCCTCTTTAATACCTCTATCAAATTTTCTCTCAACCTTCTCATCTCTGAGGAGAACAACCCAGCTTCTCCAATCTATGCATGTACCTGAAACCCTTCATCACTGAACTATTCTTAAAAACCTTTTCTCCAACTTCTCTAAAGTCTTCAGATATTTCTTAAAGTCCAGTCTCCAGGAGTGGACCAGCTGAGGGTGAATAAGCATTTTATAAATGTTAAGAAGATGGATGTTATTTTTTAAAATTGTATGTACGTATGTGTGTGTATGTCCATGAATAATTAAACTGCTAGGGCGGCTTGGGGGCGGGGGGGGGGGGGGGGTGGGGGCAGGGCTGGTGGGGTGAGGGGTAGGGGGAGGGTAGGTTAGTAAAGACAGCTTGTCTGTGGGAACTGAGGAATGAAAGGTAAAGGTGCTAGATGCATGCACTTCTAACAAGAGTCTTTGATGAAGTTAGATTTCAAGTAAACAAAGAGATAAAAACAAAAAAACTGCGGATGCTGGAAATCCAAAACAAACACAGAATTACCTGGAAAAACTCAGCAGGTCTGGCAGCATCGGCGGAGAAGAAAAGAGTTGACGTTTCGAGTCCTCATGACCCTTCGACAGAACTTGAGTTCAAGTCCAAGAAAGAGTTGAAATATAAGCTGGTTTAAGGTGTGTGTGTGGGGGGCGCAGAGAGAGAGAGAGAGAGAAGTGGAGTGGGGGTGTGGTTGTAGGGACAAACAAGCAGTGATAGAAGCAGATCATCAAAAGATGTCACCAACAATAGAACAAAAGAACACATAGGTGTTAAAGTTGGTGATATTATCTAAACGAATGTGCTAATTAAGAATGGATGGTAGGGCACTCAAGGTATAGCTCTAGTGGGGGTGGGGAGAGCATAAAAGATTTAAAAATATTTAAAAATAATGGAAATAGGTGGGAAAAGAAAAATCTATATAATTTATTGGATAAAAAAAGGAAGGGGGAAACAGGAAGGGCTTGGGGATGGGGGAGGGAGCTCAAGACCTAAAGTTGTTGAATTCAATATTCAGTCTGGAAGGCTGTAAAGTGCCTAGTCGGAAGATGAGGTGTTGTTCCTCCAGTTTGCGTTGGGCTTCACTGGAACAATGCAGCAAGCCAAGGACAGACATGTGGGCAAGAGAGCAGGGTGGAGTGTTAAAATGGCAAGCGACAGGGAGGTTTGGGTCATTCTTGCGGACAGACCGCAGGTGTTCTGCAAAGCGGTCGTCCAGTTTACGTTTGGTCTCTCCAATGTAGAGGAGACCACATTAGGAGCAATGAATGCAGTAGACTAAGTTGAGGGAAATGCAAGTGAAATGCTGCTTCACTTGAAGGGAGTGTTTGGGCCATTGGACGGTGAGGAGAGAGGAAGTGAAGGGGCAGGTGTTGCATCTTTTGCGTGGGCATGGGGTGGTGCCATAGGAGGGGGTTGAGGGGTAGGGGGTGATGGAGGAGTGGACCAGGGTGTCCCGGGGGGAGCAATCCCTATGGAATGCCGATAGAGGGGGTGAAGGGAAGATGTGTTTGGTGGTGGCATCATGCTGGAGTTGGCGGAAATGGCGGAGGATGATCCTTTGAATGCGGAGGCTGGTGGGGTGATAAGTGAGGACAAGGGGGACCCTATCATGTTTCTTGGAGGGAGGAGAAGGCGTGAGGGCGGATGCGCGGGAGGTGGGCCGGACACGGTTGAGGGCCCTGTCAACGACCGTGGGTGGAAAATCTCGGTTAAGGAAGAAGGAGGACATGTCAGAGGAACTGTTTTTGAAGGTAGCATCATCGGAACAGATGCGACGGAGGCGAAGGAACTGAGAGAATGGGATGGAGTCCTTACAGGAAGTGGGGTGTGAGGAGTTGTAGTCAAGGTAGCTGTGGGAGTCGGTGGGTTTGTAATGGATATTGGTGGACAGTCTATCACCAGAGATTGAGACAGAGAGGTCAAGGAAGGGAAGGGAAGTGTCAGAGATGGACCATGTGAAAATGATGGAGGGGTGGAGATTGGAAGCAAAATTAATAAATTTTACCAATCCCCCACCAGGATGGTCTGAGGGCCCTTAGCTTCTTCCTTGAACAGAGGCCCGAACAATCCCCATCCACCACTACTCTCCTCCGTCTGGCTGAACTTGTTCTCACACTGAACAATTTCTCCTTCAACTCCTCTCACTTCCTCCAAATAAAAGGTGTGGCTATGGGTACCCGAATGGGCCCCAGTTATGCCTGTCTCTTCATGGGGTATGTGGAACATTCCTTATTCCAGTCCTACTCTGGCACCCTTCCACAACTCTTTCTCCGGTATATCAATGATTACTTTGGTGCCGCTTCATGCTCTCGTCGGGACTTGGAAAAATTTATTAATTTTGCTTCCAATCTCCACCCCTCCATCATTTTCACATGGTCCATCTCTGACACTTCCCTTCCCTTCCTTGACCTCTCTGTCTCAATCTCTGGTGATAGACTGTCCACCAATATCCATTACAAACCCACCGACTCCCACAGCTACCTTGACTACAACTCCTCACACCCCACTTCCTGTAAGGACTCCATCCCATTCTCTCAGTTCCTTCGCCTCCGTCGCATCTGTTCCGATGATGCTACATTCAAAAACAGTTCTTCTGACATGTCCTCCTTCTTCCTTAACCGAGGTTTTCCACCCACGGTCGTTGACAGTGCCCTCAACCGTGTCCGGCCCAACTCCCGCGTATCCGCCCTCATGCCTTCTCCTCCCTCCCAGAAACATGATAGGGTCCCCCTTGTCCTCACTTATCACCCCACCAGCCTCCGCATTCAAAGGATCATCCTCCGCCATTTCCGCCAACTCCAGCATGATGCCACCACCAAACACATCTTCCCTTCACCCCCCCCTATCGGCATTCCATAGGGATTGCTCCCTCCGGGACACCCTGGTCCACTCCTCCATCCCCCCCTACTCCTCAACCCCCTCCTATGGCACCACCCCATGCCCACACAAAAGATGCAACACCTGCCCCTTCACTTCCTCTCGCCTCACCGTCCAAGGGCCCAAACACTCCTTTCAAGTGAAGCAGCATTTCACTTGCATTTCCCTCAACTTAGTCTACTGCATTCGTTGCTCCCAATGTGGTCTCCTCTACATTGGAGAGACCAAACGTAAACTGGGCGACCGCTTTGCAGAACACCTGCGGTCTGTCCGCAAGAATGACCCAAACCTCCCTGTCGCTTGCCATTTTAACACTCCACCCTGCTCTCTTGCCCACATGTCTGTCCTTGGCTTGCTGCATTGTTCCAGTGAAGCCCAACGCAAACTGGAGGAACAACACCTCATCTTCCGACTAGGCAATTTACAGCCTTCCAGACTGAATATTGAATTCAACAACTTTAGGTCTTGAGCTCCCTCCCCTATCCCCAAGCCCTTTCTGTTTCCCCCTTCCTTTTTTTTTCCAATAAATTATATAGATTTTTCTTTTCCCACCTATTTCCATTATTTTTAAATATTTTTAAATCTTTTATGCTCTCCCCACCCCCACTAGAGCTATACCTTAAGTGCCCTACCATCCATTCTTAATTAGCACATTCGTTTAGATAATATCACCAACTTTAACACCTATGTGTTCTTTTGTTCTATTGTTGGTGACATCTTTTGATGATCTGCTTCTATCACTGCTTGTTTGTCCCTACAACCACACCACCCCCCTCCACTTCTCTCTCTCTCTATCTCCGCACCCCCCCCCCCCCCACACACCTTAAACCTGCTTATATTTCAACTCTTTCTTGGACTCGAACTCAAGTTCTGTCGAAGGGTCATGAGGACTCGAAACGTCAACTCTTTTCTTCTCCGCCGATGCTGCCAGACCTGCTGAGTTTTTCCAGGTAATTCTGTTTTTGTTTCAAGTAAACAAGTCGGGTTTGAAATTTGCATTATAAGTTAAGTAGGAACTTGACTTCTCAGATGTTAAATTTCAAAGGGGAGTTTAGAAGCGACAACTTACAAAGGCTTTATACGTAAACTAGGGAAAGTCTAGGTCATCAAGAGATATCAAGAAAAGCAATGGGCCTAGTATCAAGCCCAGGGGAACCGCACTGTTCATCTCCATCCAGTCTGAAAAACAACCGTTCACCAGCAATCTCTATTTTCTATCACTTAGTTAACTTCATCACCATGGTGCTGTTGTCCCTTTCATTCGTGGCCTTCAACTTTGCCAGCAAACCTATTATGTGACAATTAAAACGCCTTTTGGAATTCCGCATACACAACATCAAACACAGAAACCTCATCAACCTTCTCTTTATTTAATCAAAAAATTCAATCAAATTAGTTAAACACAATTCGCATTTAAAAGTTCTGTGTTGGCTTTCCTTGATTAGTCTACACTTGCCCAAGTGACTATTAATTTTGTCCTGGGTTATCATTTCTAAAAGCTTTCCCACCACAGAGATTAAACTGACTGGCCTTGCTGCTACTGTCCTTTTATTCCATGGGCTTCAACTTTGTTGGTACGCAAATTATGTGGCACTTTATCAAATGCCTTTTGGAATTCCATATATGCCACCTTAATCACCTTACCCTCAATTATCCTCTCTGTTACCTTATAAAAGTTATTTGAAGGGGTAGGAGAAGGAGCTATGTCAGTGGTATAAAAGATAGAGTGTTAAACAGATGAAAACACTTGATGGGTAAGTGCCCATATCCCTTGTGGCTATTACTGAGGAGCCCCCTCAGTGATGGTTCAGCTAGATGTTCTATCTGTACAGCTTCCAAAGCAACATGGGCCACCTCCCAGGCCTTATTAGATGATAATGTTTTTCAGGGCTTAGCAAGCTACAATATGTGGGATAATCAGGAACATATTCCTGATTCATTAAGGTGTGTTGTGGTACATTCACTTAGCCTCCTTGCCGAGGGAATCCGAAGCAAAAGCAAAGGAGTATAAGGTTTTTGTTTTGTTCTTTCATGCAATGTGGGGATCGCCAACATTTGTTGCCTATTCCTAACTGCCCTTTGGAAGGCGATGGTGAGCCTTCTTCTTGAACCGCAGTAGACTACATGGTGTAGGTACACGCACAGCACTATAAGGGAGGGAAGTTCAGGATTTTGACCCAGCAACAGTGAAGGAATGGTGATATATTTCTAAGTCAGGATGGTGCGTGGCTTGGGAGGGGAACTTGTAGATTGTGATGTTCCCATGCGTCTCCTGCCCTTGTCCTTCTAGGTGGTGCACACTGCAGATGTGCTGTGCTTTGGCAGAGGGGGCGAATGTTTAAGATTTTGGACATAGTGCAGATCACGTGAACTGCTTTGCCCTGGATGGTGTTGAGCTCACCCTTCATCTCTCAGACATTTGTCTTCCAATAGAGCTAAAACTATAAGATTCTCTTGTCAGCTGCTTTCCAAACAAAGTCTGTACTGTATAGATTTAGAAATTGGATATAGGATTATCATAAATAGAAGATATTTACAGGTTTGTGACACTATATGCTTCAAGGCTCACCCTTGAGATTTAGAACAAAACGGGCAAGGCCAAGTCCTTGAACCTTGTCAACTATTTCAGTACCAATCGTTCACTACCTCTCCTAGTTCTCTCTAAATCATTGTAAACAGCCTTATTTTGTTAGCACAACATACAAAAGTGTTAGCAATAATGAGTCAGACAGATTTTTATTGATTAAAGGTTATGGGAGATAGGCAAAAAATGGAGTTAAGGCCACAATCAGATCAGCCATGATCATATTGAATGGCAGAGCAGGCTTGATGGACTGAATGGCTTACACCTGCCTATGTCTTATGCTCTTATAAATCCCAGATATGAGACAACACCCCTATGTTCTGGATATTTCCCAACTTGTGCCAGGCATTTTCACATTAGATTGCTAGAGTCTTTTCCTGCCAGCCCTTTAGCAGTGATCTGTTAAATGCTTTGTGACTGTATTATTGTTCACCAATGAAAATTATGCATGCAACTTCTGAGAAAAAATGTTGCAAAAAGAGATAACTTTCATATGTTTTACAAAGTACCTCCATGAGGATACAGCAGACAAACATTTACAATGGGTCCATGCTATGTATGAAGGAAAACTATGCACTCCCTATACTTAGCTTGACATCTTTCCATTCCTGTCAGAAACAGTGCAGTTGGATGACTTCATCTCTCAGTCACCTACCTTCATCAATGCAACTTGTACCTAATGTTTTACAAGTGGTTGCTCTTTGGCACCAAACAGGTTATCTTCCTTTTTTTGTGGCAATAGTTCCAATAGTTCATGTCTATGAGAGGTGGTCTTTAGAGCTATATGATGCTGCAGCATTCTCGCTCCTTCCAACTTCTAAAAGAACAGTTATAGGCAACTTCCATTAAGATTGAGAAGCAACCTTTAAGAGAAGCTGATTTGCCCAGTTTGGTAACTGGTAGCCAACCAACTTTCAGTCTAGAGCCCCTGTGTACATTTTCCATGTACAGGGAGTCTATTCAAATGAAGGGGAGTGAGTTATCACACAAATTTCAGACCCTGACATTTACTGACAGTACATTGCACCTACAGACCAGGCTAGATTTCCTCTTTGACAAAATACATTGTGTTGCATCCTAACTTGCACCAAGTCCCTTTCATCCATGTGCTCATTGACCTATATTGGTTCCCAGTTAAGCAATCCCACATTTTTAAAATTCTCATCTTGTTTTCAGATTCCCCATGGCCCCTTCCTATCTCTGTTATCTTCCAGCCTCACAGCCCTTCAAAATATCTGCCGTCTTCCAATTCTGGCCTCTTGAACATCTGCAATTCTAATCGCTTCTACGTTTAGGAATTCCTTTCCTAAACTTCTCTGCTTCTTGACCTCTCCTCCTTAAAACCTACATCTTTGACCAAGTATTTTTTCATCTGACCTAATATTCTCTTATGTGGCTCAGTGACAAATTATGTTTGATCATGCTCCTGCGAAGTACCTTAGGGCATTTTATTACATTAATTATGATAAATGCAAGTTGTTGTTGTTGGAGTGGGACTTTTACCACCCAATGTTAGAGCAGTGCTGACCTTGGTCATGTTTCTGGGTTCTGCCTAATTAGCATATGCTGCATAAGATCTGGTTTGTGTCAACACCTCTGATTTGGAGCTTGCCCATTTGGAGTGGAGAATGACATGCTGCTGTAGGGTTCAAATGCCTGAAGCGGTGGAAGGGTTAATGAAAGCTCCACAATAGCCAAAAGCCCCATTTTACCTGGCCACAATGGCAGTCAGTTAAATGGATTAAAGGGACAGTCTTGTTTGGGCTTTTAGTCTTTTGCTGTCCTGAACATCTATTGCCTCGATTTTCCACTGTTGGTTGGCTGATAAATGTAAGGCAGTCAGGCAAGTGAGTTTTGCCCACCCAATTTTCCAACATCCCTTTTAGTCAGGGCCAGAAGCAATTACGTGGGCATATTTGTTGTTATTTCTCATCATATCCTTCATATGGCTTTCTCCAGAAATGTATCAAATAATTTATTGCTCCCATCTGTAACATCTGCTTTGGAAAACTTTTGTTAGTATTTTATTGTACAATTCTATTACACTTTGGATGAAAAGCTCTTACTGTTAGCCGACTCATCTTTAACTTTTGAATTAAAATCACCTGAGCCTAGGGCAACACTGAAATTCATATAAGAAATTGCTGCATTTTATCAGAAACAGAAAGCCAATCAGAAAATATACGATAGAATATGGGAGAAAGAAAAAGAAAGCACGAGAATTTTGAGATTAATATCCCATTAACAACTGTAGTGATTATATAGCTGGGATATCAGGAGTTATGTGGAACAGAACATGCTGCATAGAGTTCAGTGAGGGACCCTGCTTGAAACGCAAACCTGTCTTGACTCTTTATGGAGATTCCACAACACAAAATTGGACCTTCAGTTCAGCTAGTTATTCTGACGTTTATACTCCACACAAGCCTCCTCCTATTCTAAGTACTTTTTCCACCTATCCATCATAAACCTCTATTCTTTTCTCTAGTATCTTCTATTTCAATTTCAGGTAATCATAATTTATTTTCCTCAGGTCAGACTTCTGGCTCCTTGGGGGACATGACAGGTATCACCAATGCAACAAGCTTCATTGCATGGGAAGCAATGTGAGAGTTGGGTTAATGAAGAATGTCAGTTTCAAGCAGACAGAACTATTGTATTTCTGTACTGTTTAGCAGAATGAGTTCATTGTTTCCAGACTTTCCTTGATGGCTTTTCATCCCTGTGAGTATAAAGAAAAATTCTAATCATAGTCTGGGAATGTTACAACACTTAATATTAATTAATGTCCATGTTGTAAGTGTGTGGAATTTAAATCTGCCTATGTCACACAGGTATTGCCTCCAAGTTTGTGATGCAGAGGGTGCACTCCGCCATAGGTCCTGCCCACTTCTAACCACTCTCTCACTGCCTCGTGCCAACTTCAGGAGTACCACTTTGGCCCTGTCCCTTCCTTTGAAAAGGATATTGATGCTTTAGAATGAGTTCAAAGAATGGTGACTTGTGATTCCAGGCCCTGAAGGACAAAGCATAAAGGTATTTTGTTGCAGCAATTAAATTATAATGATTAAACAATGAAAAGTATGAATAATCAAGCTATTTAACTTGAGCAATGAAAACAGATTAGAATCTTTCACAAGCTTTAAGCAGGAAGTGATAGAAGTGGCCAGACCTGGGAAGTAATTGTGTTTGCAACCAGGGAGTATGATTGGAGCACTGAACTGGTATGTGTTGGATGAATGGAACAAAATTGGATGTATGTAGAGGTCCATAAATATCAGAGGGATGATTTTATTTTCTCTCTAACCTGAGCACAAGCCTAATGTAATTTGAAACTGACCGTAAATTTGTGGGTCAAAGTTATTACCCTCGACTCAATCATTCCCCAATGCAAGTCTGGCTTTTGGCAGTTGCCTGTGCCTAAAAGCATGTGAGGAAATTACATAGAATTCTTAAAATGTACAGCATAGTAACAAACGATTCAGCCCAACTGGCCTGTGCCATATATATTCTCGTTGTGAGACTCCACTCATGCCTCTTGCTTGAAATCTTTCAGCATAACCTTCACAACCATTCATATTTAGAAAATAAAAGCTTTTTTCTCATAGGATAGGGATGTGTGGAACATACAGGGAATTTGTTTTGCAGTCAATTAGCATATTTAACAGAGAATTAGGTCAATATCAATTGAGGAGAGGAGCTGAAGAATTAAAAGAAAGTTAACAAAACTGTCTGATTTCTTTTCAGCAAATATTGAAAAGGAGCTAAAGGCCGTTCTTAGCACCTGGTGAGAATCATGTAGCTGGGGAGCAAGGTGGTTGCGGGCCCTGGAGCTTTTAACTCATCCACATTGGCCCCATCAATCTCTCTCCGAAACCCACCAGGAAATGCCAGCTGCCTAGTGGGTGGGAGTGGGATTTCAGACAACAGGAGTCTGTCCACAGGGAACTGAAGGAAAGGGCCCTGTATCCCACAGTGTGGGGAAGGAGGTGGGTGGTGGTGTGGCAGGTTGGGTCAGGAGGGTCTCATGATTGGAGGATGGGACGGGAAGCAGGGGAGGCCCAAGTTTTCCTTGTGGTGATCGAAGATACATTCTTGCTGCTCCTATCCCACAAAGAAACAAAAGCATTAATTAAAAATAATTTATCATTCTGGGCCTCTTCTGGTTCCAAACCATGACAGCACCCCGATCCAGGGCTGGGGTTAAAATTGCCGAAGGGCAATGCAAATGATATCATTTGAGCTTGAGCTGCATGCCCAAGGACTCAGCTGTCTTCCTCCTGGTGTCCTGCTCATCTGCTGAAAAAGGTCAGTCAAAATTACAACCCACTGGCAAGTGTGTAAGTCACTGTGGCTGTAGTAACTGCCCACCCTTCTAATTTGTACCAGGTGCTAGAGAGTGGAACACATACAGAAAGATATGTAAGGACACAGAGATAATTAGAAAGTGGGAAGCAAAGTGAATTAGAAAGCAGGGTACAGAAAAAATTAGAGAGAAGGAATTGAAGAGAAGGGCATGGGAAGAATTAGAAGTGGGATAAAAGCAATGACATAGTTACAGGAAGGGAGACCTTTTTTGTGACGCACAGGACATCATTTAATTCACTTGGTTTTTTGAAAACTACCTGACCAATAACAAATGTTCCCCATACAGCTGGAAACTGTTTTTAAGACAAACCCCTGTTGGAGCATTTTTTTTCTTTATTATCTCTCAAACAGAAGTTCCCATCATAGTAATTTAGCCCTATCCATGGAGATCACAGGAGAAATGAAAAAATGTGTTTGACCCACGTTTCATTTATGTATTTAACCAAAAGAAAGGGAAAAGAGAGTGTTTGATCTGATCCCTTGACAAGCAGCACATTGACATGACTGATGAGCTGAAGGCTGAAGTGTGGAAGAGAAAAGAGTATCAGATCCTATTTGACACAACTTTCTGTGGTACAGCTTCAAAACAATGCAGATTTTTACCCTGGTTATTCAATGTGTGCCTCAAAGTTCTGCCATTTCCCAAACCAACACCCTCCCCAGCTCCCAAAATAACAGGCAGACGCATTTACTTCCAACAATTCTCCCTTTTATTTTTATTTCTCCCTCCTCTTCTGAATTGTTGACTCCTTGTTGGGATATTATTCAACAGGCTCAATTCACCCACTATTACCTCATCCCAGTGACCATTTATCATGCAGGAACTCGACAGTGACTGCATGCAAGCTATTTGATCATGATCTTCTCCTCAAACGAACAACCTCCCCTTCTAACAAGGGTCCTGGATAGGAAGAACCTGTGGGGGCTCTTATTTGATTTTACTTGCAGTAGACCCTACTGAATCCCTAAAGTAATCCCTAGGAAGAAGAAGCATACTAAAGGGACGACAAGGCAACCATGGCTGACAAGGGAAGTCAGAGACAGCATAAAAGCTAAAGAGAAAGCATACAATGCGGCAAAGAGCAATGGGAAACCAGGGGATTGGGAAGCCTACAAAGACCAGCAGAGGACAACTAAAAAAGAAATAAGGAGGGAGAAGATTAAATATGAGGGTAAACTAGCCAGTAATATAAAAGAAGATTGCAAGAGAATTTTTAGATTTATAAAGGGTAAGAGAGAGGCAAAAGTGGACATTGGGCCGCTGGAAAATGACGCTGGAGAAGTAGTAATGGGGAACAAAGAAATGGCGGAGGAACTGAATAGGTATTTTGCATCAGTCTTCACAGTGGAAAACACGAGTGACATCCCCAAAGTTCAAGAGAGTCGGGGGGCAGAGGTGAGTATGGTGGCCATTAACAAGGAGGAGGTGCTAGGAAAATTGAAATGTCTGAAGGTGGATAAATCTGGACCAGATGGATTACAACCCAGTGTTCTGAAGGAGATAGCTGAAGAGATAGTGGAGGCATTAGTGGTGATCTTTCAGGAATCACTCGAATCAGGGAGGGTCCCAGAGGACTGGAAAATC
Organism: Carcharodon carcharias; assembly: GCF_017639515.1. NCBI lineage: Eukaryota > Metazoa > Chordata > Chondrichthyes > Lamniformes > Lamnidae > Carcharodon > Carcharodon carcharias. Next base: position 129,273,923 of record NC_054475.1, read on the forward strand.
GCTAATGTAACCCCCCTGTTTAAGAAGGGAGTGAGGCAAAAGTCGGGAAATTGCAGGCCGATTAGCCTGATCTCGGTCGTTGGTAAGATTTTAGAGTCCATTATTAAGGATGAGATTTCAGAATACTTGGAAGTGCATGGTAAAATTGGGCAAAGTCAGCATGGTTTCATCAAGAGGAGTTCATGCCTGACAAATCTGTTAGAATTTTTTGAGGAGGTAATGAGTAGGTTAGATAAAGGAGAGCCAATGGATGTTATCTGCTTGGACTTCCAGAAGGCCTTTGACAAGGTGCCGCACAGGAGGCTGCTCAGTAAGATAAGAGCCCATGGTGTTAGAGGCAAGGTACTAGCATGGATAGAAGATTGGCTGTCTGCCAGGAGGCAGAGAGTGGGGATAAGGAGGTCCTTCTCAGGATGATGGTCGGTGACTAGTGGAGTTCCGCAGGGGTCAGTGTTGGGACCACAACTTTTCACTTTATGCATTAATGATCTAGATGAAGGAACTGAGGGCAGATGATACAAAGATAGGTGGAGGGACAGGTTGTATTGAGGAGATGGGGAGGCTGCAGAAGGATTTGGACAGGTTTGGAGAATGGGCAAAGAAGTGGCAGATGGAATACAACATGGGGAAGTGTGAGGTCATGCACTTTGGTAGGAAGAATAGAGGCATAGACTATTTTCTAAATGGGGAGAGAATTCAGAAATCTGGAGTGCAAAGGGACTTGAGAGTCCTAGTCCAGGATTCTTATAAGGTTAACTTGCAGTTTGAGTCAGTAGTTAGGAAGGCAAATGCAATGTTGGCATTTATTTTGAGAGGACTAGAATATAAAAGCAGGGATGTGCTGCTGAGGGTTTATAAGGCTCTGGTCAGACCACATTTAGAATATTGTGAGCAATTTTGGGCCCCGTATCTCAGGAAGGATGTGCTGGCCCTGGAGAGGGTCCAGAGGATGTTCATGAGAATGATCCCAGGAATGAAAGGCTTAACATATGAGAAACGTTTGACAACTCTGAGTCTATACTCGATGGAGTTTAGAAGGATGAGGGGGGATCTGATTGAAACTCACAGTATACTGAAAGGCCTGGATAGAGTGGACATGGGGAAGATGTTTTCATTAGTAGGAGAGACTAGGACCCGAGGACACAGCCTCAGAGTAAAGGGAAGATCTTTTAGAACAGAGATGAGGAGAAACTTCTTCAGCCAGAGAGTGGTGAATCTATGGAATTCATTGCCAGAGAAGGCAGTGGAGGCCAGGTCATTGAATGTATTTAAGACCAAGATAGATAGGTTCTTGATTGGTAAGGGGATCAAAGGTTATGGGGAGAAGGCAGGAGAATGGGGTTGAGAATCTTATCAGCCATGATCAAACGGCGGAGCAGAGTCGATGGGCCGAATGGCCTAATTTCTGCTCCTATGTTGTATGGTCTTATGGTCTAGACCAGGTGCACTGCCTGAGCCCAATTGTACCAACCCCGTAGGTGAGATCAAGTAACGTAGTGCCGACCAGGAGAAACTGGGATGTTCCTGCTCAGTATCATGCAATGGGGCGATTTTGACAGATTTCGACTGATTGCCCATTCAGTGGAGAAACACAATCCACTGGTGATTTGGAGGCACTGTATTCATTTTAATGTGGCTTGGTGTCCTGATAGAACTAGCCAGATTGAAGTCTCAACATAGTGCTGTCACTGTCATGTTGGCCTATAGAAATTGACACATTTCAAAGTAATTGGTAGGATGTCTTTGTCTTGTTTTAAAAGAGGTGATAAGGTGTTATAAGCTATTTATAATTTAGTAATTTCTTTATGCTAATTTATTTTTGAATTATCCAGTGATATGAATGAAGCAAATTAATTGCACTAATGTGCGAAGATAGTCCTCAAGAACATTCAAATGATCAGATTACACACATTAAGTGACTTGGAATTAAGTGTAGACTGCAAATGTAAGTGTGCTCTTTCTTATGAGAATCATGCAGTTTCACCACTATTCAGAGGTTAAAAAGATTTAATTGGTGGAATGGAAAATTATGACACTCACACAGATAAAATCAATTCATCAAAATGTAAGTTATAAACTCCCTAAAAAAAGGGCTTGCGAACCCATGGCTTTTTTTCACATCAGTTTGAATCCTGCTGACCCTTTAGGAATGGTTTCAAATCTGGCTGTATGAAACTTTTTAACGTAACAATGCAATGTTACATTAAAATGTCACATTTACATAAATTCTGCCTGACTAAGGCACACAGTCATAACTCAGGCAGCAATATAGGCAGAGGAAGGGAAATACGTAGCACTAATCTTCAGAAAGGGTGCTTGAAATCACATAAAAATCTTTAACACTTGTCAACCATTTGCTGATCCCCATCACTCACTGCACATGACAGAAATAATAATATTGTGGAGAAGAAAATGTCAGTCAAAAAAGCAGCTTTTGAAAGGGCACCAAATATTAATGATCTTGATTCTGGGTGTCTCTGGGTTTGCTGATTGAAATGAAACTAGTGTGAGCAACCTCTCCTTCATCGTTACCACTGCAGCTTTGTGGCATAAAGAGAGCCCTGTGACAGGAGGGAACCCTCAGCCCCTTCCCAAGGTGGAGGGCTAGGGAATCTGAGGCAAACTTTAAGACACTTGCGTATTTAACTAGGCATGGAAAACATGCATTTAAACAGAGAGCTGCGAGGTCTGTGCATCAGTTTCCCCTCTTTACTGTTCCTGTTGTTATGCTTAATCATGCCCAACAGATTTGCAGGTAAATAGAAATTTTACGACAACTTGTAGGAGCCATGAAGATGTGTGTCTCTGAAAACATTGACAGCAAGATTCGGCTCTGTAGCATTGGTGCTTTGGGCACTATGGAAGCTGGTTGGAGTGTAAAATGGCAGGATGGACTGCTCTTAACCAATTCTGGCATTGCACATGCCAGTCACCATGTTATCTGGGGTGATGATGTGGACATTACATGTGCGCTTCGGAAGTATGCCAATTGGATAGATTGTGACATTAGCCGGTGTCTGGTTCTGATATTTTTTTAATATATTTTTTTCTTTTCCCACCTATTTCTATTATTATTTTAAAAATTTATTTCCATCCATTGTTTTATCGCCACCTTTTAGCCCATTTCGATCCCTTCCCCCCAACCCCAACGCCACTAAGGCCATCTGTCACCTGCTCATCCTGCTTTCTACCCTTAATGTCACCATTAGCACATTCTTTAGCTAATATCACCACCATCAAACACCTTTGTCCTTTTTTTTATGACATCTTTGGTAATCTCTCCTTTGCCTCCACCAATCACTGGCCCTCTATTCAGCTACACCTGTCCCACCCTCTTAAACAGCTTATATTTCATCACTTTTTATTCTTCTTTAGTTCTGATGAAGAGTCATACAGACTCGAAACATTAACTCTGTCTTCCTCTCCACAGATGCTGTCAGACCTGCTGAGTTTTTCCAGCAATTTTTGTTTTTGTTTCTGATGTAATGCCTGCCCTGCCATTTTGCACCTTGTCATTCCTATTAACGTTCTCTTTTAAACACACACAGCTGAATGAGGGGTCCCTTCACTACCAGTGCTATTGAAAGGCATTAGCATCCAATTGCAAGTTAGTTTCTTCTGACTATCTACTTGCTGTTGCAGAGTTAGTGGAAGTACTGGGCTGTTGAAGGAGTTGTGAAAAGTTGGACATGCAGTGAAAAATAGCTTTTAATTAATTGATTTATGGTCCTAATAGGCATCTTAATTGATGGCAGGCACGTTGCCAATTCTCATGCGCACCCGCCAACCAAAATATCACGCAAGTGCACAATGACGTCGGGATGCTCGCCTGACATCATTGCCGGCTATTTTACGCCCGATCAGGCCAAGCGCGCATCCACCCATTGGACATAAAGTTCTGCCCCAGATGACCTATGCCCCTCCACTTTCTCACCTTACCATTCTTCCATTACCTCAACAGGGAATAACATTCAAACTTGGAAATGAAGGTTATCAGTATAACTTGTCCAAGCTGGTCCTGTATACTGTAAAATGGAACCCCAGTATTAATGGTGCCAGCATTGATTTTTACTGGGTTTTGAAAATTTTGAAATGTTATTTTCTACTGGGACAGAGCACTATAGCCTCCTTTTGGCCACAAGCCTGAAATAAGATAGATGAATCATTCCATAATTACTTTATCCAACAACACATCCATTTTTCAATACAATATTCAACTAATCAACTTCTGCATTCCCTTCGTACCTGTCCTGCAGGTGCCTTCAGTGCTGCTGTGCAGTTCTACCCCTGTGGTTGCAGTATTGTTGGTAAAAGATTGCTTTCAGTGGGGAAGAGTTCAGATGGCCAAGATCACCTCAAGTAGCTCTGGACACAGATTGTCCAGCTTTAGACTCCATCGCCTTGTCAAGGATGGCAGCAGTCTGGGCTGACAGGTAACAGTAAGGGCAATGGAAGAATGACAGTGGTGGGAGGATGAATGTTGTTATCCTGAAAGAGGACAGCAGTTTTCTGCTCCAATGAGCCACTGTCACTCTCCCAGTGCGGAGTTTCAGCAATCCCAATAATCTGTTGGAACACGGATTGCTGTACTGCTGTGAGATGCTACAAAATCCTTTGAGCACTGGTGTCCACAGCCATGAAGTCTGAGCCTGCATGGCACCAAGCATGGATCTCATGATATCTGTCTTAGCTTCCACTGCAGCACAGAGTTGTTGGGTGGACTCTGCCTAAGCTGCAATGGAAACTGCAGACAATTGGCCACACACTGCATCATGGTTGGGTCTGCAAGCATTCTCATGGAGCTGGCCTCCACTTCCATACCAGAAAGAATGGCCTCCAAGCTGTGGCCAAAGCCCTGTGTTGAGTTGGAGTTGGACTCTTTCATGTTCCTTGACAGTGACAGCTGGTTGCCAAGTATTTCAGAGTGCATGCCCATCAGCCATTTTCTGTCCTGATCTCAGTACTCTGGAGAAGAACACACCTGCTCTCTGGTGAGCTGGCACACATGCTATCCTTTCCCCCAGCCTAGCAACAAACCACTCATGCCCGGCGACCCACCATGTGCCGATTCCAGCTCTATACTATCCTCAGTATGCAGAGTGCCAGTGTTAGATTGCATGATAGTGTTTCTTCCTCAGCGGTCTGCTTCCTCTCTAATCTTCAGCCTCAGGCAGCTCTGGCCGTCAGATCACATTCATGAGTTTATGAAAGAATAAATTCACATGGGGAGGTTTGGGTTGAGCAAAGGGTGGGTGAGGTGAATGCAAGTGGTGCATGGCTACATTAGCTGCAGCTTTTACATCATAAAAAATTATGGGAAGATAGTGAAGTAAGATTCAAGAATGTGCATAACGGAGGAACATACTGTCATCCTCAATGGTTTCAACAATGCTGCTAGCCACAGCCGCAGCGATGAATTCTCCCAATTGTTCCCAACTGGTGTCCTCCATGAGGGGTCAGTACATATAGCCATGCCAGTTTGCTGCATTCTATTGCCCTGTAAAGTGCAGAGTCACCTTAACCTGCAAAAGGGAGGGATGTGTGTCAGTGAGTGTGGTGTAATGTGTTTGTGTCATGTGCCCACCATAGTTGAATAGCTGGCAGTACTTGCAAGCTGTGAGATGTGAATGTATAGATTCCAGCAGTGTTAAGTCTGTGAGGGTGAGGTGAAGCATTAGAATGTGAGGTTTGAGTTTGGGATTGATATTGCTGGTAGGTGAGTGAAGATGGTATGGTCAATGCAGCAGTGTGTGAGGCTAGTATTGCATTTGGTAGGATTTGGTAAGTAAAGATGCATTGACTGACCTTGACTACTTCTGTAAGACCATTAAACTTCTTACGGCACTGTATCCATGTCCTGTGTGTCAGACAGTTGACATTGGCCGCAATCTCCACCTGCTCTCAGTGCCTTCTGAGCACTTGCCTAGAGGACCTCCTGGCCCTCTGAGGGAAAAGAACCTCTTTCCTCCAGTCCACCTCTTGTATCAGTGTGGCATCTGAAACACGGGTGGGGGGCATGCTCGCTTGCCTGTTATTGTGTTTTATCCCTTGGAGATATGCAGGTGTGATACACCTGCTTTTATGGGCCAAATATTATGGGGAGGTGGATGGCATGCCCTCAGCCCCCCAACCCCCAGAAGCAAAGTTGGCATGGGGCCAACCTGCAGCCATAATGCACCAGGGACAGAGTCAGACTTCCGCCCCTCACTGGGGAGGAAGCCCCACCGTTGGGAGCTGCCAGTCAATCTGATTGGCCAATCCATTAGGCCCAGCAGCACCAACAGTGCAATAGTGGACACTGCCAGGACCACAATGAGGAAGCAGAAGAAGGCCCAATGGGTCCCTGGAAAGATAAGTCCAGGGCCCTGGGCAGAGAGGGTTTGGGCAACTTAGGGAGGAGTGTAGGGCTTTGGAGGTTAGAGATGGGTTTAAGGCAGCAGGCAAGTAGGAAGAAAGTGGGGGGGGTTCTATCTTAAGGGGGCACCCCCGATCCGCAAAGGGTAACCCCTGAAAGTACAACTTCCTCAATTTATTCCCTCCCTTGGAAGAATATTTTTTTTAAAATTGGGCAACCCACTCCCGCCTGACTGCCCACACCATCATTTATGGCATGGGCAGTGTATTATCGGGGTCAATTGGCTTGATAATAAAGCTAATTGACTTTTGCTTATCTATGTATATATGGCGGTCAGGCTGCCAATTTTGGCATCTTCCCAACCCCCATCTGCCCAACTCCTGTGGGAGATTGGTGGAATGCTCCCGGAAACAGTACTTTCCAGATTTGCATTGTAAAAGCTGAAATCTCAACCTGTACAGGAGAAATGTTGCCACGGGGTAAGGTTAAGGACTTCCTATGCAGAAATCCATGTTTACCTGGCTCAGTTAGGCCCTCTTCTGTAGGAGGCTGAAGTGGATCTGGCTGAGCTTGAAGGGGTGGGGGCCTGGGCTACCCATCCCAATAATGAGTAGAGGAGTAAATACCAGATTTTCAATTGTGGTGGAGTGGGTGGGAGCTTTTTGCAATCTTTCAAGCTTGTAGTTATTTTGGCAATGATGTGATTGATCAACATAGAGTGGGTCTTTGAACATGGGCCTACTCCTCTGTATGACTTAGCACCACATGAAGCCGTACCCTTACCAACTGAGCCACGAGGGCAGCTGTGTCTTAAAACTCAGCAGTTTCATCTTTAGTTTGCTTTATTTTCCTCGTCTGAAATGTTGCCCTCTTCTTGCAAAGAGACTGACCTTGTGTTTATTTGAACCAAATTCCACCAGTCCAAGTGGCCATCCTTCATATGTAAACAAGTATTGGTACACTATTTCACTACAAGAGGCATCACAGCTGAATTGGATGTCTTCACACATTTGTGATTTCTACTCAGTCACTGGATAGTGGTGAAGTAGCAGAAACAGTACTTGATTTTTCCTCTATCTGAGATAGCTAACCTGAGCCAGAGTGGCAACTGATGCATTACTACTGACATCAGTGTTCCTGGACTAGGGAGGAGGGAAGAAACACAAGTAACCCCATTGCCATTAATGAATGGTGCATTTGCATCACAAATCCTGACTAGTCATTGAGTAATGAAACTATTTAATATAGAAAGTATCACAATTTTTCCAGTGAAGAGTCTACAATTGGAGATTTAGATATAAGTTTAAATGTAAGAAAATTAGGACAGAGGGCAAGGGAGAAGTTTGCATACTGAGGGCTGTGAGGATGCAGAATGAACTATATAATTTAGTGATCGAAACAGAGACCACATCAAGGTTTAAGCATAGGTTAGATAGGTACATAAAGGAATGGGGGAATAAATGGATATGGGAATAGGATTAGCTACATAAGATTAGGATCATGGTTTATGAAAAAGATAATCACCAATGTGAACTTATTGAACCCAAAGGCCAGTTTTCATGTTGAAATTTCTATGTAATTGTATGTAACAAAGTCTGACCCTGTCCTCACCTAACAGACACACACATGCACCCACACATTCAAGCAAGGATCCCTTTCTAGTGCAGCGGTGCAGAGGCAAATTATAGCATCATGACTGCAGCGTTGTCGGAATCTAGCTAACTTAACATGGTTCTGAAATTAACCTTGCACTTTCCTGGTCCCTGTATCACTCAGAACCACACAACAAGCTATTCCAATGTAAACCAAGCCATAGAGAGCCCTTCCCAGTAATACTTCCTATGTTACTTTTCCTAAATAATTTCCCTTCTTGCTTTTAACATTCAAACTGTTTTTGTGCAGTAAGAATTAAGGTTTGAGGTAAATCCAAAGTCAATCGCCAAACAAAACTCACGCCTTTGTTCAGATTCCTTAACTTTCTTTCTACTTTGCATTTGTAAATCTACATTAATTATTTATTAGGAACATTTATATAAGTGACAATAAAACAAACTGAGTGGTGCCACTGACCCATAAGAATGGTGCACATGACGACTAATTATTGACCGCTGAGGCTTCAGCAGAAAGAGGTTGATAAATGCAACTTACTATTCATTTAGTTCCATGACAAAAATCCTTTAACAAAGAATCTACACCTGTTGTGAAAAAATAAATATTTGCCTCTATTATGTCTAATTTCTAACAGAAGTTTTAACAGAAAGGTTACCATAGTTTCAGTGTCTTAAGGGGAAACTACACTCTTCAGAGGACTGGCAGGGAGAATGTAATGGTTTTTCCTTTACAGCTTTGTCCCTTTCCTTCCTGAAGGCACTGGCTGATGCTCAAGTACATAATGTAGCCCTCAGCTACCTTAACCAAGTGACTATTCTTCATTCATAATCTTAAATTGTGAGTGTTATCAAGCTATTCGATCTTGGATGCTTGGCATCTCAGCTTGCTCTTGTCCTCATCTTACATACACATGCATTTTCCAGAAAGATCATCAGAAATAATTTACACTCACCTAGTGATATAGTGAAAGCATTGTGTGACATTTCCCAAAGTGTGTAGCAGGAATGCAGAGAATTAGGCTGAAAGAAATGGAGAGAATTTGTACTAGATTAGATAAGATTTTCAGATGCTTTTAAAAGTGGGGAGAAAAATACCAATGCACTGTGATTTGAGAAGTGAATGCCAGCCTGCAGTGCATGTGCCTGAAGGCACTGCCATCTATAGGGATACAGGAAAGCAGGAATGAGAGAGCCGAAGATATGAGCAAGGACATAGGCTTGTAGGAGGTTGCAGAGGTAAGGTGGGGTAAACTTGTGCATGTTTTATAAACAAAAATGTTGATTTTGAAATTAATGAATTGGGGGCAGGGGGATCTAGTGAAACAGTTGCGGAAACTCAGGTGATGATGGAGAGGAGAACATAAGTCACAATCACTGTATGTCATAGAATCATGGAAATCATAGAAACCTACAGGACAAAAGGATGTCTGTGCTGGCTCTTTGAAAGTTCTCCACTCAGCTTTTGTGTCAGCCCATGATGACAATAGGCTTCTCTGCAATGAGAATTTGTGAATGGGCAGTGGGAGGGGTGAGTTGCTAGACAATAATCAGTAAATGGAAACTTGGATGATTTTTTTTCCTCCAATTGTGGCAGCCCCATTGCTTCACTGGCTTTAACCAGCTATCTTAGCCCAGGCTGGGGATAACTTAGCTTTTATGTCATATTTTAGGGGTGTGGAATTCATCAAAGATCCTGATTTGAAAGCTGATAAATATCATGTTTATATTATTGGTCAAGGAGATACATTCATCAAACGTTGAATAAACATTGCATTGAAATTTTTTTGTGTACAGGTGTATGTGTTTCCACTTCGTATTATTTTCTATATAATTTAAAATCAATGAATCTTTTAACACTAGAGTTTTGGCCCATAAGCCTTTTTATTCTGGAGGGTTAAGTACAAAAGTTATCTGTTGTAGGTTGCTATGGTTGCTGCTTTCACTTGATGAAGTTGAATATGAGGAAATGTGGCTTTTTCAGATGGTATTGATTTATGGAAAACTTTCCCACTAGCTCATGTGAGTAGGATCAATTCTATATCGTTCATCTGTGAGCTAACTACTACTTGTTGCATGGAGGATCAAGCTTACTGTGTGTAATAGTGAATAATCTAATTGATGTAAACGTTGGGCTAACCAAAGATTGTGACAGCTGATAGAAGGCCAATGCTGCTTTGGTAAAACAATTGTCTAACCCCTGCGTAACGTAGTGTAAGGATAATATCTGATACATGCTGACCTAGGAGCTGTACCTGAATTAGAAATTGGTCTGCTTTCAATTTTGGGTGTGCAACCTGATGATTAATGCCTGCCCACACCTGTTGATGGCTGTCTCATTTGAATGACAACAGAGAGCTGAATAGCATGCAAGGCAAGCACGTATTCCAGCTAGCCTCCAGCTCTTAAAGGCAGCCTGTTCCTCTTAAAGGGACGCTGCAGTGGATCGCAGGAGGCTGAGACTGAATTATATTAACGTAATTCTGAACAAGGAACACCAGAGTTGGGTGAGGCTAATGTGGCACTGGTGGCACAGAGGTGGCAGGAAAGAAGCAATAATTCTACACCGAGTGGTAGGAGGCAGGGGTGGGGAGAGCATGATACCGCCATGTCAGAACCTCCAGAGAGTGGGAGCAGGTGGCAGGAAGGTCAAGGCCTGGAGTCTGGTCCCAAGAACCTGATGGCATCACTGAAAGAAATTTAATGACCTCACACATGCAAGGTCGAGGTCAGTGATTGCGCTTGCATATGACATCTGATAGCCACCAATCCACCGGCCTCTCAAACCACTAAATGCACCTGTAGTGATCATGGTTTTGTTGAGTGTGTAATGTAACATTAAGAATAATATTTGTTAGGAAAGATCATATGATCTATAGTAACCAATAGGAGAGGAGTTTGGGCGACCTCAGCAGACAGTGTAGAGATAGTGTTGGAGTTGAAAGCATGTGTAATTGCTGCAGAGTAATTGTAAATAAACTTAATGAGAAGAATTTTATTCCTGTTAGGGGGAGGGGGGATGGTGGACGGGAGCAGGCACAGGCGTGCAGCTGATCACTCCCCACTATCGGCTGCGTGCCCCATTTTACGTGGGCAGGCCAATTAAGGCCCGCCCAGCGTGACACAGACCCAAAGTGCTGAGCGCTCCCTATGCGGGTGGGGAGGAGTAGGGTGAGTCGGGGCCTGCACTCTTTTGCGCATGTGTGCGAATCTCCCTGAGGCACAGAGCTGCCTCAGGGAGGTTAGTTTGAATCTTAAAAATTTTAATAAAGAAAAAACATTTAAGACATGTCCCCTCACGTGACAGTGTCACATGAGCTGGGACATGCGAAGGAATTTTATTTAAAAACATTTTTAAACTTTAAAAACCTTCATGAAACCTCATATCACCCATGAATGAGGTTTCATGATAAATGCCAAGGCTACTTGGGCTTTTTCCCTGCCCGCCAGCCTTAACGTTGCATGGGCAGCTCAGTTAACTATTTTAATTGTTTTTTAAATGGCCTTAATAGGCCTTTGACAGTTCGGCAGGTGCGCAGCTGACTCTGGTGCCCTTACAACATACTGGCGATGAGGATAAAACAGGTTTGAACAAAAGGAATCAAATTAGAAAGAAATCAACACTGTACCTTACCCAGTGATTGTAAATAGCAAGCTCCGTTAGAATTGAAGAAGTTATCCTCTCCCAAAATGCCACAATTTGGGAGAATTGATCCTTTTGAGCTAGCCGCCGATGATTAGTCTCAATACATAGAACACCTCCGATTCTTTTTTGAAGCGAATGAGATTACACGGGAAGAGAAGAGGCGAGTGACCCTTTTGAGTACTAGTTAGAGCAAAACCTATGGTTTGTTTCAAAGTTTGACAACACCCAGTGTCACAGATTTGAAGAATTTCAATGAGTTGGTGGACCTCGTGAATGGTCACTTTCAACCCAAGCCCTTAGTCACGATGCAGATGTTCAGGTTTAATTTGCGAAATAGAGCCCCGGGTGAGATGGTTGCATACTACGTGGAAAATTTGAAGCAGCTAATGGAACATTGTGAATTTGGTATGACTCTAAACGACATGCTCAGAGATCATTTAGTGTGTGGTGTGAAAGAAGATACTTTTCAGAAAAGATTATTGTCGGAAGCGAATCTGGATTTCAAGAAGGTACTAGAGATAGCGTTGGCCATGGAAAGTGAAGTAAGAAATTCAAAAGCAACACAGAGTGCACAAAATGGTGCCATCCTCCACATTGGGCGTGAAACCTCAAGTGAAAGCGACGCAAAAAAGCGAGACTCCGCTGAGAAGCGGGAAACAGCCCCATTAGCTGAAGAATAAAGAAATATAACAGCAGCGAGATAGGAGAATAATTTTAATAGAGGTGGAAACAATCAGTCTTTTAGCGATTGGCAGTTTAAAAAAATTGAATGCTACTACTGTCATAGAAATGGGCATATAATGAGGCAGTGTAATGAAAAACTCAAGCAAGCTTGTAAACATAAGAAGAAACCCAATGAAATCTGCAATGTAGAAGGGCCTGAACCAACAAATTCTGACATTTACTTGTTGTTTAACCTGAAAGTTGGAAAGACAGAACCAATATTTGTCACAGTGAAAGTAAATGGCAGACCTGGTAAAATTGAAAACACAGGAGCTTCCACTACAGTAATTGGGGAACATACCTTCAGATATTTGAATAATAGTGAATATCAATTAAGTTTAGAACAGATAGCTGCAAAGCTCAAAACATATACAGGTGAAGACATTCAACTAAAAGGCATAATCAGAGTAACTGTGCAGTATAGAAGCCAATCAGCAAATCACCAGTGCTGGTTTTGAGAGGCAAAGGACCAAGCCTTCTTGGGTGAAGTTGGCTAAGGGAAATCAACCTTGATTGGCCTCTGAGATTCCAAAAGGAAGCTGGAAGCATTCCTGTTTGAAAAAGGAGTGTGTAAGGACTCAACATCCTGAAGAAATACAGGCTGTCTTAAGCCAAAACCTGGAGAAAGAACAGAAGGAACTCAAAGAGACCCTGCTTGATGACAGAGTTCGGGATGAGAAAACAACTTTTACAGGGAAAAAGAAAACTTGTTGAAAGACCTTCACACACTACAAATGCCCTCAAGCCAAAGTTTGTGCCTCTGGAAAAGTATGGAGAGAAACAGAAAGAATTCAGTTCTTCTCTGAACAAACTGAAGAATGATAAAAACAGAAAAACTGCGGATGCTGGAAATCCAAAACAAAAACAGAATTACCTGGAAATGAGTTGGCTGAGAAGACACAACAATGTTCAACTTTCCAGGAGGCGGCAAACAAATACAAAAAAGAGACAGAAGAGCTGAAGAATCAGCTAAATGAAGCCAAAGAAGCTATGGAAGCAAAAGTTGAAGAATTTCCCAAGAAGCAAACAGAAAATGAGAATTTGGAAGGCACAGCTACTGAGCTCAGACAAGTTGAGCTTGCGCCTGAGAGAAGTCTGGACAATAGTGAGGTCAAATAGAAGGCCGAGACTAAAATCTGTGCTAGAAAGAAGAAGGCACATAGAAAGAAGACACAGAAATACTAATGGGCCTTAATTCTGACAGAATACGAATATACTTTCATACATAGGCCTAGCAATCGAACCACAAACGTCTACGTCCTTAGTTGTTTGCCTTTGCTAGAAAATGATGAGCATGCCTTAGCTCCACAGGAACTTGTTTATTGTTCAATTTCTTAGATTCCTCACCGGTATGTGCTTGACAGATCAGAGACTGGACAAGTCAGGGCTCAGTCCTTTCTCAAATATGAAAACAAGTGCTACATGGTTGGTCACAGGAGCCCATATCTGATGAAATGAAACCGTACTTCAACAGAAGACATGAAATAACCAGTCAGGAGGGCATCTTGTTGTGGGGTGTAAGAATGATAGTTCCTCCAAAGGGAAGGAAGCCACTTTTAATTGAACTATACAGTTCCCATCCAGGAATTTCCCAAATGAAGACCATAGCACAAAGCTATTTATGGTGGCCAGGGCTGGATGGCGAAATAGTGAGTATGGTAAAGCATTGTGTACAATGTCAGCCACTGCAAAAGTTGCCAGTGACAGCTCCGTTACACCCATGGGAGTGGCCAGGTAGACCCTGGGTGTGGTTACACATTGACTATATTTGACCTTTCCTGGGAACAATGTTTCTGCTCATTGTTGATGCCCATTCAAAATGGTTGGACGTATATGAGGTGAAGTCACCAATGTCAGCCATGACAATTAAGAAACTACATCAGAGTTTTGCCATTCACAGACTACTAGAAGTAATCATTTTCGATAATGGCACAGCACTTGTGAGTGCTGAGTTTCAATGGTTTGTCAGCCTCAGCAATATCACTCATGTAAAAACTGCACCGTGCCACCCTGCCTCAAACGGACTGGCCGACAGGGCAGTTCAAATGTTCAAGACAGGCAAGAAAAAGCTAACTGGTTGTTCCTTGGCAACCAAGCTAGCACACTTTCTTTTTCATTACAGGATCACCCTTCACACAACAACAGGCGCCACACCGGCAAAGGTATTGTTGAAACACCATCTCAGGATGAGATTGAGCTTAATAATACTGAATTTGGAGGGGAAGACAGAAAGGAATCAGGGAAGCCAGAAAACTAGACACAACTGGCATAGTCGTGAGAGGCAATTTACCGTGGGAGAGCCGGAATAGGTGAAAAACTATGGGGAAGGGCCAAAGTGGTTACCAGATGAAATAAGTGTGGTGACTGGACCTCTATCTTACCATGTGGAGGTGGATGCCTGGACCATATGTAAACATGTGGACCATTTAAAGAAGAAAGAGACAAATCACCAAGATTTGGTTCTACCAGTAACCATGACCGGGTCTGTGTTTCCTGTTGAGAATACTCAACCCGGAATTGAGATGTCTGATGTTCCTGTAAAAGCTGAGGATACAGAATTGCAAGTGCCCACTGATGCACCTGATGTTCATGCAACTCTGGAAAAGGAGATTGCTGACAAAGAATCTGAAGTTGTGAAGCTGCGACACTTCACACGTACCAGGAAACCACTTGAAAGACTGAATTTGTGAATTCCTTACCCAGTGTAAATATTATGTTGCCTTGAAAAATATGTATTTGTGAATATAATATGTATAGCCGAGTTAAAGAAGGAGGAATATAGTAATTATGATTTTATTTAGTTTGTAATGCACCTTTAAGAATAATACTTGATAGGGAAGATCATATGATCTATAGTAACCAATAAGAGAGTAGTGCAGGCTAGCTCAGCAGACAGTGCAGAAAGAAAGTTGGAGTTGAAAGCACATGTGCAGTTGCTGCTCAGTATATTGTAAATAAACTTAATGTTTCCACTAAGAAGTGTCTGCAGATCAACTTTATTACTAGCAGTACAACTCGGCCACCCTTCCAGCATCACTCACCTAGCAGCACTTCCTAGCACTCAGAATCACACCTATATATCTATATATCACATATATGCTATATATGCTATATATCACATCTACATACACATTCCAGAACTGCCATCCTGAAGCCAACCTCTTGTTGCCTCTACATATTTCAGTTTATCAACTGAAGCAGGAACATCACCAAACAGAGTGCAGCACAATCACTGACATTCTGCCCTCCCTCTTGCAGGACAAGGTCGGCCACAATAGAAAGGACCAAAGCCAAAGCACTGTGGGACAAGGATGCCTTCACCCCCTCAGCTGGACAGAGGAGATGGTACTCCAACATTTCCAACAGAGCCTGTTGCATCTGATGTCACATAGGCCATCCAAGATGATGCTAAGTTTGTGCCTTATCCCCTTTTCAGTTCCCTCCTCACCCTTATTTGTCTGGCATGAAGTGCAGGCTGTAGATGGTGTGGTCAGTGACCACTTGCTTTCCTCCCACCCTGTTTTCCTCATTCCAAATCTCCCCTTCTGTTCTCATTCATTCAATAAGCCCAGACAGCCTCAGCACACACAGAAGGATGAGACACTGAATTATAGAAGAATAGTATTACCTGGAAAAACTCAGCAGGTCTGGCAGCATCGGCGGAGAAGAAAAGAGTTGACGTTTCGAGTCCTCATGACCCTTCGACAGAAATGTCGAAACGTCAATGAGGACTCGAAATGAGGACTCGAAACGTCAACTCTTTTCTTCTCCGCCGATGCTGCCAGACCTGCTGAGTTTTTCCAGGTAATTCTGTTTTTGTTTTGGATTTCCAGCATCCGCAGTTTTTTTGTTTTTATAGAAGAATAGTGGCTGATCCCAGCTAGCGTACCTTATCTCTATTTATATAGGAACAGTGTCTGACTCCTGCTGCTACAATGACATTGCTTGATCACTTTTGGTGTAGGAGCTGTAACTGAACTCTTCTGGTGTAAGGATAGTGAAGGGGAAAATTTGTTTCTAATTCACCTCACAGTATCTAGTATTCTTCACTCCTGTAGCAACAATCACCATACAGATATATCCATTGCAGAAAGTCGGTTAGTGATTTATAGGAGATGATACATGGTGAATTACAGACCGAGGAAGAGAAATGGCAAATGGAATTAGAGGAGGTACAACCTGTTGCGAGAGGGCCAGCTCAAAGGGTCCTTCAGCTGCTAAACCTCAGAAGTTTGTCATAATTGGTCCTGCTTAATCCAATCCTTGCTAATGTAAGAGCAATGTACATCACTGCTGGTGTACAAATAGCTTCCAGTCACTGCAGGTGTAAGAAGTGCCTGATACAACAATGTGCAATCCTTGCTTTGCTCTGTTCAGTCCACAAGCGTGACTCTGAGCTTCCAGTCACTTGAAGTTTTAATTCTCCATCCCACTCTGACGTCTCTTCCCTCGATCGGCCTCCTACATTGTTTTAATGAAAGTCAACAGAAGCTCAAAGAATGGCCCCTCATCTTTCGATTATGCAGTTTGCAGCCTCCAAACTGCACATTGAGTCCACCAGCTTCAGACAAAAATCACTGGGAAGAGCACTACTGAGAAGAGTGTCCTGCAGTCAGCATCACGTTGAAGCGGTCTGGGAAGAGTATCTTGCAGTCAGCATCACGATGAAGCAGTCTGGGAAGAGTGTGCCGCAGTCAGCATCATGTTGAAGCGGTCCGGGAAGAATATCCTGTAGTCAGCATCACGGTGAAGCAATCTGGGAAGAGTGTCCTGCAGTCAGCATCATGGTGAAGTAGTCTGGGAAGAGTGTCCTGCAGTCAGCATCACGGTGAAGTTGTCTGGGAAGAGCGTCCTGCAGTCAGCATCACGGTGAAGTTGTCTGGGAAGAGCGTCCTGCAGTCAGCATCATGGTGTAGCAGTCTGGGAAGAGTGTCCTGCAGTCAGCATCACGGTGTAGCAGTCTGGGAAGAGCGTCCTGCAGTCAGCATCATGGTGTAGCAGTCTGGGAAGAGTGTCCTGCAGTCAGCATCACGGTGAAGTAGTCTGGGAAGAGTGTCCTGCAGTCAGCATCACGGTGTAGCAGTCTGGGAAGAGCGTCCTTCAGTAAGCATCACAGTGCAGCAGTCTGGGAAGAGCGTCCTGCAGTCAGCATCACGGTGTAGCAGTCTGGGAAGAGCGTCCTGCAGTCAGCATCACGGTGTAGCAGTCTGGGAAGAGCGTCCTGCAGTCAGCATCACGGTGTAGCAGTCTGGGAAGAGTGTCCTGCAGTCAGCATCACGGTGAAGTACTCTGGGAAGAGTGTCCTGCAGTCAGCATCACGGTGTAGCAGTCTGCGAAGAGTTTCATGCAGTCAGCATCACAGTGAAGCAGTCTGGGAAGAGTGTCCTGCAGTCAGCATCACAGTGTAGCAGTCTGGGAAGAGTGTCCTGCAGTCAGCGTCGTGGTGAAGCAGTCACTTCAAAAAGTTACATCACCAGAAAGGTGAGAGCTGTTTGGTGAGCAGTGGTAAGTGTTTTTCTCCAGTTTTTCTCCAGTTTAAAATAAATTAAGCAAAGGAAAGGTGAGGTTTCTAGTTTTTATTTGAAGTACATAAATAATTTAACTTTTTTTTACTGTATTTAACTTAAAGTAAGGGTTTTTTTTCAACTACAAGCATGGCAAGACAGCTCAGTCCTATGTTATGTACTGCCTGCAGCATGTGGGAAGTCCTAGGTGTTCCTTGCGCTCTGACCGACCATGTGTGCAGGAAGTGAGTGAGCTCTGAGTTTCAGAGCTTGAGCAGCAGCTGGAGGCGCTGAGGTTCATCCATGAGGCTGAGAGTTTCGTGGATAGCACGTTTTTAGATGTGGTCACCCCACAGCTTACAGAAGTGCAGACAGAGAGGGAACGGGTGACCATCAGTCAGAAGAAAGGTGTCAGGCAGGTAGTCAGGAAATCCCCAGGGTGCATCTCTGAAAGTAAGGGGAACAGACAGGCGTTTCTGCAGTCGTGGACATGACTCCAGGACGGTATGTTGCTTCCCTGGTGCCAGGGTCAAGGATGTCACTGAATGGCTGCAGGGCATTCTAAACGGGAAGGACAAACAGACAGAGATCATGGTGCATATTGACATAGGTAGAAAGAGGGATGAGGTCCTGCAAGCAGAATTTAGGGAGCTAGGAAACAGATTAAAAAACAGGACCTCAAAGGTAGTAGTCTCTGGATTACTTCCAGTGCCACGCACTAGTGAGTAAAGAAATAGAAGGTTAGTCCAGATGAATGTGTGGCTGGAGAGATGGTGCAGGAGGGAGGGCTTTAGATTTCTGGGACATTGGGACCATTTCTGGGGGCAGTGGGATCTGTACAAGGTGGTCGGGTTGCACCTGAACCGGAATGGTTCCTTGCAGGGATGTTTGCTAGTGCTTTTGGGGAGGGTTTAAACTAACTTGGCAGGGGGATGGTATCCTGAGAGGAGGTTCAGCAGGGGGAGATGCACAGCCAAAATTAGAAGAGAGAGCAAGTGAGTCTGGAAGACATAGAAATTAAAGACCAGTTAAGGCACAAGGGAGTTTGGCAAGGTTGGATAGTATTTATTTTAATGCAATGATTCTGAAAAATAAGGAAGATGATTTGAGGGCACAAATTAATACATGGAAGTATGATGTCATTGCTGTCACAGAGACGTGGTTGAGAGAGGGGAAAGATTGGCAACTCAATGTTCCAGGATATAGGGTCTTCAGGCGAAACAGGGAAGGACAGTCAAGGCTATGGGCCAAGTGCTGGTAAATGGGATTAGGTAGGTCAGGTGTTTCTCATGTGTCGGTGCAGACTCGATGGGCTGAAGGGCCTCTTCTGCACTTTGTGATTCTGTGAGGTAAAAGAGGAGGGGCTATCACAATATTGATCAAGGAATCAATTACAGCAGTAAGGAGGGATGACATCTTAAAAAGCTCCTCAAATGAGGCCATATGGGTAGAACTGAAGAACAAAAAAGGAGCAATCACATTGCTGGGAATGTACTATAGGCCCCCAAACAGTCAGAGAGAAAAAGAAAAGCAGATATGTAGGCAAATTTCAAAGAAATGTAAAAATAATAGGGTAGTAATAGTGGGGGATTTCAACATCCCCAACATTAACTGGGTTGGTCATAGTGTGATAGATTTAGAGGGAATGGAATTCTTAAAATGCATCCAGGAGAGCTTTTTAAGCCGGTATGTAGAAAGTCCTACAAGAGAGGGGGCGATCCTGGACTTAATTTTAGGAAATGAAGCTGGGCAAGTGGTACAAGTATCAATGGAGGAGCATTGTGCAGATAGTGATCATAACTCCATTAGATTCAAGGTTGTTATGGAAAAGGACGAGGATGGGCAATAAATCAGGGTTCTAAATTGGGGGAAGGCCAATTTTATTAAAATCAGATATGATTTGGCCAGAGTGGACTGGGAGCAGCTACTTTTAGGTAAATCTGCATCACAGCAGTGGGACTCATTCAAGAAGGAAATAGGGAGACTATAGGGCCAATAAATCCAGAAAACCCTGGATGTCAAGGGATATACAAGATTGGATAAAGAGAAAAAGGGAAGCTAATGGCAGATACCGAGGGCTCAAAACAGCGGAAGCCCCAGATGATTGTAGAATGCGTAGGGGGGTGCTTAAAAAGGAAATTAGGAGAGCAAAAAAGGGGCATGAAAAAACATTGGCAGGTAAAATAAAGGAAAATCCAAAGTTATTTTACAAACACATTTAGAGTAAGAGGATAACTGGGGAAAGAGTAAGGCCCATTAAGGACCATGGTGGTAATTTGTGTGTGGAGCCAGAAGATGTAGATAGGGTTCTACTTTGTGTCATTTTTCACAAGTGAGAGGGACGATGTGGGTATGGAAATCAGGCAGAAGGTCTGTGATATAATTAAATAAATTAGCATAGAAAGGGGGAGGTTCTAAGTGGTCTGGCAAGCTTAAAAGTAGATAAATCTCCAGGCCCAGATGAAATGTATCCCAAGCTGTTGAGTGAGGCAAGAGAAGAGATAGCAGGGGCTCTAGCAATAATTTTCAATACCTCTCTGGCCACTGGAGAGGTGCGAGAGGAGTGGGGGACAGCCAATGTGGTATCGTTATTCAAGAAGGGAGGAAGGGATAAACCAGGGAACTACAGGACAATCAGACTAACCTCAGTGGTGAAGAAACTATTGGAAGCAATTCTGAGGGACAGAATTAATCTTTGTTTGGAGAGGCAGGGATTAATCAAGGACAATCAGCATGGTTTTGTTAGATGTGGTGTGTAGATGAGGGCAATGCATTTGACGTAGTCTATTTGAACTTCAGCAAGGCTTTTGATAAGGTCGCACAAGGGAGACTGATAACGAAGGTAAGAGCTCATGGGATCCAAGACAATTTGGCAAATTGGATCCAGAATTGACTGAGTGGCAGGAAGCAGAGGGATGTTTTTGTGACTGGATGCCTATGTCCAATGGGGTTCCACAGGGATTGGTGTTGGTCCCTTGCTGTTTGTGGTATATATAAATGATTTAGACTTGAATGCAGGAGGGTTGATCAGTAAGTTTGTAGATGACAGGAAAATTGGTGGGATGGTAAATAGTGAGCAGGATAGTTTTAGATTACAGGAGGATATAGATGGGCTGGTCAGATGGGCTGATCAGTGGCAAATGGAATTTAATTCGAACAAGTGTGAGGTGATGCACTTGGGGAGGAAGAACAAGGCATGGGAATACACGATGAATGGTAGGACCCTGGGAAGTACCTAGGATCAGATGGACCTGGGTGTACATGCCCACTGGTCCCTTAAGGTAGCGGGACAGGTAGATAAGATGATTAAGAAGGCATATGGGATACTTGCCTTTATTAGCCGAGACATAGAATATAAGAGCAGGGAGGTTGTGCTGGAACTGTATAAAATGCTGGTTACGCCACAGCTAGAGTATTGTGTGCAGTTCTGAAATCTGCATTATCGGAAGTATGTGATTGCACTAGAGAGAGTGCAGAGGAGATTTGCCAGGATGTTGCCTGGGCTGGAGAGTTTTAGTTATGAGGAGAGGTTGGATAGCCTGGGGTTATTTTCCCTGGAACAAAGGAGATTGAGGGGGGACATGATTGAGATGTATAAAGTTATGAGAGGCATAGTTAGGGTAGACAGGAAGGCACTCTTTGATGAAGGGACCAGTAACCAGGGGGCATAGATTTAAGATAAGAGACAGGAGGTTTTATGAAGACATGAGGAAGAATTTTTTCAACGAGGGGGTGGTGGGAATCTGGAGCTCACTGCCTGAAAGAGTGGTAGAGGCAGAAACCCTCATAACATTTAAGGAGTATTTGGATGTGCACTTACGATGCCATGGTATACAAGGCTATGGACCTACTGCTGGGAAATGGGATTAGAACAGTTAGGTATTTGTTTGATCAGTGCAGACCCGATGGGCCGAAGGGCCTTTTTATGTGCTGTCGACCTCTATGACTCTATGACTATATGACTATGACTGCTCCCATTTCTTTTAGACAGCAATTGCTGGTTATCTTTCTGCTGTTGCCATTTAGACCAATTTTTTGTTTCTTTACTTGTCCCATTAGCATCTCCTTTTGCTCTGGATCTTCTGTCATTCAATCTTTCCTGTCTTCTACCCTATCACAGAGTTTTTTTTTGTTCTTTCCTCCCCTTCCCTCTTTCCCTGTTTCTGTACTTGCCTAAAACCTGTTCCATTCTCTAATTTTTGCAGCTCTGAAGAAAGGTCATCAACTTCAAGCATTAACTCTCTTTCTCTCTCTGCAAATGTGGCCAGACTTTGGTAAACGTTTCCTGCACTTTATATATTTGTCATAGAAGAGCTACATTGATGTTCATCAATAGCCAGGCTAAATTTGAAGTCCTAGAATATTACAGGTTCTGAAGCCAAATAACAAAAAAGCTTCAGTTCTGAACAAAAAAAGTAGAAATTCCACCAACAAGAAACTGTAGGCAGCATCTGTTTGGCAATGGGTGCAGGTAAAGATCATTTGGTGTCTTCATCACATGATTTATTCATACAAGGAAGGTGGAATCACTTGCCAACCTGCATACAGTTCCTCAGAAAAGCCTCCGTCAATATTTTACAGATGTGTTCTACTTTAATAACCTGTCACAAAACTAGATTTCACCTCATGGTTGTAAATTGGAGGCTTATCATAAGGGAGTGAATTTGGGAGGATCTCCCTGTTCCCACCACTTAGTGGTGAACTCTGTGCCAACATTTCAATTGTGTTTATTTAGGTAATTCTGGTGCCAGTGAATCTGGAAAAGAACATTTATCCAGCTCTTAGTTGTTGCGACATCTGCCAACTTGGTGCAGTTGCTATTGCTCGTCTTTTATGTTAGAAGTCTGTAGATTTGACCCCGCAGTGGAATTTGAGCTCATAATCTAGGCTGACATACAATACAATACGAAAGGAGTTTTGCATTGTTAGAGAAGCCATTATTTAGTTGAGAGATTTACCCTGAAATCCTGGGTTCAAAACAAATGTTTCTGGGTATGTGGTGGTGGTAATCAAGGTGGAATTCAGTTACACTGAATTTACAGCTGGGAGAAATTTAGTCAGAATAAGGAGGCCATCATTATCCCTTCAAGTGTAGCACTGTTTGGGAGTATGGGAGCATAGCATTTATCTTATAATTTGCTACATAAACCCTTTGAAAGTTTTCAACAAATTGATTAGGCATGAGACAAATATAAGTATTTTCTCTGGGGCGGAATCGTCCCAAATTTGCACTAACTGCAGTAGCGGGGGGTGGGGGGAATGTTTTAGCAGCCAGCCACAATGGCGGTTTCTCATGCCGTATTGTCTCAGTCCCGCCTCATTAATTATGCTTTCCCAGGAAACACGCCGTTTCGATGGCAGGTGGGCTCTCAATCACCCGCCGCTCCATTATGTCGGGCGCACACCTTTCAGTGCTTCCAGCCTACGACTGCTGCATGGAAGACATGGCCCTGAAAGGCAAAAGGACTGCAGCCCTCAGGTTTAACGACACATCCCTTGAACGCCTTTTGGACGCAGTGGAGGCCTATTGTGATGGCCTCTACGCCCGCTCTGGCCGCAGGATAGGCAGCAACATCACCAATCTGGTTTGGCAGGTGGTGGCAGCGGTGGTCAGTGCCAACAACCCAAAAAAGAGGACAGCCACCCAGTGCCAAAAAAGGATGAATGATCTCCTTTGTTCTGCTAGGGTAAGTCACTCTTCTCATCACTCTCAACTTACACACTCACAAACCCATCTCACACCACAAGGGACAAAACCCCAAAATCTCACATCTTCTTCAGACTCATATTCTCTGGAGCTCGCGTCCCCATCCAGTCCATGTCTCCGCTCACAACACAAACATTCCCCGCAGTGCCATTCATCCTGCTCTCACTCTCTCCATCTGTTTTCATGCAGGAGAAGCTGGCTCACATCAGCAGGGAGAGGTCCCAGGCAGGGAGGGGTGGGGGGTGGTGTAGTGGCCCACATTAGGCCCTTCACTCACTTTGAGGAGTGTGCCATTGCAATGACTGATGAGGATGTGGATCGTGCTTGCAGTGACAGTGAGGTCGGCAGTGAGCACCCACGTGACGATCCATCATCCCTCTCTCAACACAAATGTAAATGCTCTTTCTCTTGCTTTTGACTTTGCTGCCATGCACTACGTATCTCTACTTTGGTTCACAGGGAGATCTGCCAAGTGACCAACATCCTCAGCCAGCTAGTCCATCAGATCCACCCAGTTTCTGACCACCAGTCAAAAGGATACCTCCTCCATTGAAGAGTTGGAAATAAGCAGCCTGGAAGACCTGTCACAGCGCTTACCCACACTCTCCAACAGCACATGCATACACACCTCAGTGGGACCTAGATATAGAGCAGATTCGGGATCACAGTCTGGTGGTCGCTGCATGGCCATGTGTCCCCAGCAGGAGGAGGCAGGTTTGACCGAACTTCCCAGCATTTGGAAAGCTGCTGAGGAAGAGTCATCTGTGAGGTCAGAGTCAGATAAGCCTCTGGATTTGGCCTTCCAATGCATCCTGGAGAGTCAGCAGAAGACATGGGAACATCACGCATAGCTATTGGAAGCCCACACCAGAGTGGCACGTGAGTCGGAGGAGTGCGTCCACCTGCTCTCTGATAAAGTGGTGCCCACATGTGTATGTATGGAGTTCTCCATGGGGAGGATGGTGGACGCGTGGAGACCCTGGCCCAGCAGAACATAGAGCACACAGGCCTGCACTCCATCATGGAAGCCATGGGTGAGTTCCTGCAGCGGCAACGTCAGAGGGAAACGGGCACCTCGCCATCCCTGCAGGTGCTCCTTCCCTTCAAGGAGTCAGGCCGGGGCCCCTGGGCACCTGAAGGCAGGAGGAGAGGCAGCTGAACACCCCTGGGTCATCCACTCGGGAATCTCAGAGACTGTCCGCTCCCTCTGACTCCCCTTTGCCTGTGACATCTTCCTCCTTGTCCTCTTTCACAGAAGAGGGAGAAGCTGGCCCACAGGAGTACAGCCAGAGCAAGTCAGGGCCCCCAAGCCTCGGCTTTCTAGAGGACCCATGCCAAAGTTATCAGAGGCAACAAGGCCAAGCATTGCACAGGGTGTGTCCACCCCTGCTGGGCTGTCAGAGTAGCAACTAGAAGTCTAAGGCATCTAGAAGTTAAGAG
Source organism: Carcharodon carcharias (assembly GCF_017639515.1). Taxonomy (NCBI): domain Eukaryota; kingdom Metazoa; phylum Chordata; class Chondrichthyes; order Lamniformes; family Lamnidae; genus Carcharodon; species Carcharodon carcharias. The sequence goes on from NC_054475.1 coordinate 129,298,905, forward strand.
ATTCTGATCACAGTTGGTTGCATGGGTGAATACATTTTGTCACTTTACAATCTGGAAATATATGCACTTTGACTGAATAATGTGTAAAGATGTCTTTCAGCTTCATTGACAGGCTTCGTGACTCCTCCCACTGCAGTCCCCCGCCCTCGCCCCCCCCGCCCCCCCCCCCCCCGCCCCCCCTCTCCCCCAGCCACTCGCAGTTTAGTTACATGCAGCTGGCCCATGAGATATGAGATATTATGGAGGGAGAAGAGTGTGTGTGTGTGTGTGTGTGTGTGTGTGTGTGTGTGTGTGTGCACGCGTGCGCGCGTGTATGTGTGTGTGTGTGTGTATGGCAGGGCCTTTCGGAGCCTCTTGCAAGCATTCTTCCATGCACACAAATCCTTCCCGTATCACACTCACTTCACTGTCCTGAGCATTTTCAATGCTGCCTGCAGGGGTACGCTTTCAGTTGAGCATTGGAGCTGAACTGTATCTCCGCCCACCCATTGATCACACTCCCATGCAGCACCTGATCTCGCCCAACACAACTTTTATTTCACTTTCAATTTAGCCAGGATGGTGGTGCTACAGTTTTTTGTGTGCTCCCCCATGCTTTCCCCTCCCCCAATCACCAATTTCCTTTTGCCCATTACTCAGCCCCCCTGGCATCACCTTTCACCTCCCCACCGTCACCTACCAGCCACAACCCTTTTCTTTTGGGGACATCCAAATGAATGTGCACGTTCCCTTCCTTCCCAATAATTCCACTCCCATCCACATTCACCTCCCTGACCTCCTCCTTCCCATCCTCAGGCTTCATGTCTGCTTCTGAGTCCCCAACAACCATCCTTGCTGTCCCTTCTACTGAGACCATCAAACCCTTACCCTACTACCTCACTCTGCCCGCGATCTTTCTTACCATTACCTCGTTCCACGCCCATCCTCAGTTACCTCCCCAGAAGGCAATCATGGACTCATCGGAGCCCTCTCTTGCATGTTCACTTGGACATCCCCCCATCCGGGCTCCTTCCCCCCTTGGAACCTCTTTCCCCCTGGAATGCCCCACCACTGGAACCCCTTTCCCCCTTTAGAAGTCCTTGACCTCTGGAACTCCTTCCACCTGGACCACTTTCCTCCCCTGAACTCTCTCCCCTCTCCACACTTCTTCCTCCCTCCGAACTCCTTCATCCCCCTGGACTCCTTCCTTCCCCTGGGCTCCTTTCCCTTTCCCATACCCCACTCCAAGTTCCTTACCTTACACCTTGACTCCACCCCTTGCACCTACCTCCTCAGATGCCATCTTCTCCCCATTACCCCCTCCTCCCCCATAGTCCCTCCCCCTGCCAACGTCCCCCCGACACCTTCGTACGCCCCACCTCATGCCCCTGACACCTTTGCTCCCCCCTCCCAATTTCACCCTTCCCACCACTTTTGTTCCCCCCTCCCTACCTCGACACATCTGACATCTTCATTCCCCCTCCCAAACTCACACCCCCCTATCACCTCTTCCTCTCCCAGTTGAATCTAGACCATCCTCTCCAAAACATAGCTGGACCTTCCTCTCCACCCTGTCGACTATCAGCCATTGTGAGCAGAACCTCAGCGGTGACTTTCCACCTTCTATGAGCTGCTTCAGGGCAGAGCCATGTCCATGGGAATCCACCCAGCATGCCATGGAGGGTCCTCCAGTGTGCCATTGCTGTCAGGCTCCAGCATCTTCTGCTCTTCAGATGTCCACGATGTGAGCAAAGCCCTTACGATAAGTCCCAACTTCTGTATGGCACACTTGTCAAGATGCGTTCTGCACTTCCGTGTTTTCCCGCCAACATGGGTGGATGATCCAGCGCGGAGGGATGATTCTGGCAGGTGAGCCTTATAATGATATGCAATAATTACAATTAGGTACCCGACATCCGATGGCGGGAAACGCGGCCCGCCATTGACGAACTGAGTGGACAATCGCAAACTGGTTTCATGACGTCGTTCAACCGATTTTTGGCCTTTTGTCATATTGTCTGCTCATGATGCCGAACGTGCATGGAAAATACTGCCCTTTGTTTCAATTTCTACCTTTAATTTTGCAAGGACAATTTTTAAGATGAGTGACAAAAAAATCATACATTGGAGAGGAAGCTTCCCTATATTGAGTAGTAAAGGTCTGAACCTTACTGTACATATTTCTAACAACCAGATTGTCAAATCTAATTGGTGCACTCTCTTTTCATGCTACTATTTCCATCCTTGCATGTCTCCCCTCCTTTAGCCAATACATCTGATGCATCCAAGATAACTGACCTTTTCATTGACATGACCATGAAATGCTTCACAGGATCAGGCCAGGATTTTCCCCTCCCATTTGCAGTGGGCGCCATAATGGGTGGGACTGGAAAATATTGGGAGATCGCAAAAATCAGTTTCATGTTGTCATAAAATAAGTTTGCAATCGCCTGCTCCACCAGTCAATGGCAGGCTGTGTTTCCCACCGCTGAACATCGGGAACCTAAATTCAATATTTTACCATTTCATTATAAGCCCTGCTCGCCAGAATCATCCGCTCGTGCTTGATCATGAGTACAATCGTGCTGACGTGCTTCACAATAGTACATAAGCAACATGTGGCTGATGACCTGCACTTCACTCAGGACTTTGAGGTTTGTTTTCCTACCTTGCTTTGGTCAGCACTCGCTGTCATCCATGCCAGGTTTCGCAGGCAGCACCACAGCACTTTTAGGGGGGCTCAGAGCAGGTCTTTATCTACCAGACCAGTGGGAAGGTGGGGTGGCTTTTCAATGGCTGCAGGGCTAGGGCTTGCTTGGAGAAGGGGGGTATCCAGCAAATTGATCCGGCAAGTGGCCTCAAGATGGTGAGGGCTGAGGAGGCAGTCTTTAAAGGAAATGAGGCCAAATGGAGATGTGAGGGTGTGTGTGAGAGAGTGAGGAGTGATGTCCCTGGAGCTGGCAGTGAGTGAGACGCCAGTGAATGTGTGATGGACTTGTGAGTTCTTTTTTATTCATTCACGGGATGTGGGCTTTACTGGCTAGGCTAACATTTATAGCCCATCCCTAATTGCCCTTGAAAAGGTGGTGGTGAGCTGCTTTTTGAACCGCTGCAGTTCATGTGGTATATGTACACCCACAGCGCTGTTAGGGAGGGAATTCCAGGATTTTGTTCCAGCAACAATGAAGGAGCAGCAATATATTTCCAAGTCAGGGTGTGAGTGGCTTGGAAGGAACTTCCAGGTGATGGTGTTCCCAGGTGTCTGCTGCCCTTGTCCTTCTAGATGGTAGTGGGTTTGGAAGGTGCTGTCTAAGGAGGCTTGGTGAGTTCCTGCAGTGCGTCTTGTAGATGGTACACACTGCTGCTACTGTGCATCGGTGGCAGAGGGAGTGAATGTTTGTGGAAGGGGTGTTAATCAAGTGGATTGCTTTGTCCTCGATGGTGTCATGTTTCTTGAGTGTTTCGGGAGCTGCACTCATTCAGGCAAGTGGAGAGTATTCCATCACACTCCTGACTTGTATCTTGTAGATGGTGCATAGGCTTTGGGGAGTCAGAAGGTGAGTTACTCACCACCGGATTCCTAGCCTCTGACCTGCTCTTATAGTCCAGTTCCGTTTCTGGTTAAGGGTAACCCCCAGAATGTTGTTAATGGGTTGGTTCAGCAATGGTAATGCCATTGAATGTCAAGGGGCAATGTTTGGATTCTCTCTTGTTGGAGATGGTCATTGCCTGGCACTTGTGTGACATGAATGTTACTTGCCACTTGTCAGTCCAAGCCTGAATATTGCTGCATTTGGACATGGACCACTTCAGTGTCTGAGGCATTACAAATGATGCTGATCATTATGCAATCATCAGAGAACATCCCCTCTTCTGACCTTATGATGGACGGAAGGTCATTGATGAAGCTGCTGAAGATGATTGGGCCTAGGACATTACTCTGAGGAACTCCTGCAGTGATGTCCTGGAACTCAGATGATTGACGTCCAACAACCACAACCATCTTCCTTTGTGCTAGGTATAACTCCAACTAGCAGAGACTTTTTGCCCTGATTCCCATTGACTCCAGTTTTGCTAGGGCCCCTTGATGCCACACTCGGTCAAATGCTGCCTTGATGTCAAGGGCAGTCACTCTCACCTCACCTCAGATGTTCAGCTCTTTTGTCCATGTTTGAACCAAGGCTGCAATAAGGCCAGGAGCTGAGTGGCCCTGGTGGAACCCAAACTGAGTGTCATTGAGCAGACTATTGCCAAGCAAGTGCCGCTTGATAGCACTGCTGATGACTCCTTCCATCATTTTACTGAGTATGTGAGTTTAGAGTGATGAAATGGTTGCGTTACCCTAGTGGCACAGATGACATCATTCATCCTCCTTCTGCACTCTATGGCCAACCCCTTCTATGCAGCATTGGCACTGACCACCACTGCCACCGCCTCCCTAGCCAGAGTGGTGAGATTGCTGGACCTCCTGCGGCCAGTGCGGTGGTAGAGGGCATCACGGCAGGCTACCACGAGGCCTGCCGGTGACGGGCCACTGAAATCTTCTTGGATTTTGGAGCCATGTCTTCACTGGAGCAGTCCTGGGCTGCAAGCATTGAGAACTGTGTACATGGCTGTAGTTTGGATATGGCACCCAGGGTGAGGAAATGGTGAGGTAATGGCGTGGCGGGCAATTCAGAGGCTGCCCGCCAGCGAAACGGCAAGTTTCCTGTGCCTGCATAATTAATGGGGCAGGAAGCGGATGAGACAGCACAAAAATCCACCCTTGCAGCTGGCATGAAACATGTCTTTTTTTTAAAAACAATACCAGAAAATGCTGGAAAAGCTCAGCAGGTCTAATAGCTTCTTCAGAGCCATATGGACTCAAAACATTAATTCTGTTTCTCTCTCCACAGGTGCTGTTAGACCTGCTGAGTTTTTCCAGCATTTTCTGTTTTTGTTTTAGATTTCCAGCATCTGTAGCATTTTGCTTTTAGCTTATGTCTTTTTTCACGTCACGCCTGTAGATGCTCTCTGTTTATGGAATCCTGCGGAGAGATGCCTAACCCCCTCTCAGCAACTTTCACACAACATGGTCAAAGTGTATGCTGTTGCATATTGATGTATCAGTGACCAGCAACAATACTCTACTTTCATGGTGGTTCAATGTTAGTCTGTTAGCAAACTAAACATTTCCAAGTTTTGAACATATATATTTATGATTCTAGTCTCCCTTTCTCCTTACATTAATTGGACTGAAGCTTATAAAAGAAGGAAACACTTGCATTTAGATAGCACCCTTCATGATCACAGAATGTACCAAAGTGCTTTACAGCCATGAAGTACTGTTGAAGAATGTGCACTATTATAAGGTAGGAAATGCAGCAGCCATTTTGCACACAGCAAGCTCCCACAAACAGCAAGGTGATAATGACCAGATAACCTGTTTCCGTGATGTTGGTGAGGGATAAATGTTGGTCAGGACCCCTGGGATAATACCCTTGCTCTACTTCGAAATAGTAACATAGTATTTTTTACCCTGAGAGGGCAGACAGGACCTCAGTTTAACGTCCCATCCAAAAGACATAACCTCAGACAGTACAATGTTCTCAGTACTATATTGGAATGCCAGCTTAATTTTTGGGCTTGAGGGCAAGGGTGGGACTTGAAACCACAACCTTCTTACACAATGGTCATCATGCTACCAGCTGAGCCATGGGTGACACTACCAGAAATGGTACCCAGCTAAAAGAATTAAAGTATGAAAACAGGTTTGTATTCCCTAGAGGTTAGAAGGTGGGGGTGGCGGGGGCGGGGGGGGGGGGGGGGGGGGGGGGGAGTGGGGGGGTGGGGGGGGGATCTAATCGAGGTATTTAAAATGATTAAAGGATTGACTAAAGTAGATACAGAGAAACCATTTTCTCTGGTGGTGAAATCAGAATTGAAAGGCATTAACTTAAAATTACAGCCATTTAGAGTTGAAATCAGGAAACACTTTTCACACTAAGTGGAAATCTGGAACTCACTCCCTGGAAAGCTGTCGATGCTATGTCAATTATAATTTTAAAACTGAAATTGTTAGATTTTGTTAGGTAATGGTGTCACAGGATATGGAACAGTAAATAGAGTTGAAGTGCATTTGTTGGATCATGAATCAGAATAGTGGAATGAATGATCTTGTTTCCATGTTTCTAACGGGTTAAAAGCAGTTTGTACATGAAAGAAAAAAAGGAGAAAGAGATTGCAATTTATATTGTGCTTTTTTGGCCTGAGATCATCCCAAGTGTTTCACTGTTTTGAAGTATATTTTGAAGTGTAGCTATTGCTTTTTGTAGACAAATGTGGCATCAATGTGTGCAAGGCATGGTCCCACAGACAGCATTAAGATAATTAACCATTTAATAGCCTCAAGAGTCAATGGGGCCGCGATCCCATCATTGACACTGGAATCATGTCCAACAGTGTTCTTCAGTGCTAGTCCCGCTGAAGTTTGTACAAAAGCACCTCATTACCACTAGAAGGTGGGAAGCAGCTGAAGTGGGGGAAGGGAGGGATCTGGTTTTCCTGACCCCAGCCCCTAACACATTCTTGTCGCCATCTTGTTCTGCTGATTTTTTTTAACATGACCTCTTTGGGGACAGATGTTATTTGCCTGACTTGGACTCCACCAGCTGAACTTATGTGCACCTTTGTGGAGGCTGCGACCTCTCAAATCACTCAAAATAATTGTGACCATTACAAAATTGGGTCCAGACTTTAGATCAGGAATAGTAACCACCCCCGCAGTACCGCATTGAGTGAGATATCAGCCCAGACCATGTGCCCTTCCCTTGAGGATTGGCTTCAACCTATGATCTTCTGACTCATGTGAGAGTTCCACCACTGGACCAAATTAAAATTTTCCTTCACTGCTTCATGTCTTCAGGGAAGATTCCATACCAACCCCCTGGGGAAGAATCCAACCTTTGATTTAATAGTTTAAACCCAAGGCTCATTTTGGATAGTTCACAAATGTTTTACTTTAATTATGTAGCTACAACTTGATTGCCAAAACAGATTTGAATATGCCCATAGCTGAATTGTAGCATTCCTCAGATAATCCCTGCTTCACATTGGCAGGCCTTTGTCTATGACAATCTTGGATTTGTTAGTTCCAGCTTTTGTATAGCATATAGCTATTCTGCCAAAACAAATCAACCCTGCATCAAGGTTATATCTGGATCAGGATTAGATTACATACATATTAAAATTATATTCAAGAGTTAGTCTCCATCCCTTTAGCCATTCAGCCTGCAATCACCTTTACGTTAAAAGCACATCAAGTTTGTACTGTAAACATGTTGGTGAGCAATTAATATTAGTCAGTATATGGCCCATCATAACTGCAACAATTTGTTCCATGATGACAAACATACAAGCATACGAGTTAGGAGCAGGAGCACATACGAACATACGAATTTGGAGCAGAAGTAGGCCACTTGGCCCCTCAAGCCTGCTCCGCCATTCAGTAAGATCATGGCTGATCTGAATGTAACCTCAACCCCACATTCCTGCCTACTCCCAATAACATTTTACTCCCTTGTTAATCAAGAATCTATCTCGCCCTGCCTTAAGAACATTCAAAAACTCTGCTTCCGCTGCCTTTAGAGTAAATGAGTTCCAAAGACTCATTAAACTCTGAGAGAAAAAATTCTTCTCATCTTTGTCTTAAATGGGCAACCCCTTATTTTTAAACAGTGACTGCTAGATCTACATTCTCCCGCAAGAGGAAATATCCTTTCCACATCCACTCTGTCAAGACCACTCATGATCTTGTATATTTCAATCAATTTGTCTCTTACTCTTCCAAATTCAAGCTTACAGACTTTTATAACATTTTGGCTAATTCTTTGGGCAGAATCTCGTGGAGGCAATGGGGGTCTCACCTGCTGGTTGGGGAAGGTCAAGTGAACCATGAGCCAATTAGGCAGCTGAGAGGCCACCAGTTGACCTTCCCCAGGATCAAGACCCCAGTGGCGGGAATTCCCACTCACTGAGAACTGCTGACCAATCAGAGGCTGCAGCTCTTTTGCTTAGCGGTATCACCAGGAAGGCTGTAGTGGCTGCCGGAATGACAGTCACCAGAGACCCAGGATCGCGGAGCAACCCAGGACAGAAGTAAGTCATGGCGGGAGGATTTTTGCAGGGTGGGGGCCATGTTGTAATGGAATGTAGGCAAGTCAGTATAAAGGCAGAGGGGATAGCTCTCAATTCACCCCCTTCCTGATGTCATGTCCCTCGATCAGGTAATGAGGCTCTTTGAAGGATGGACTACCTAACCCCCCAAGAGATGACAAGTAGCCCACATAAGTTTATTTGTCGTGCTCCCCACATGGCGACAGGCCCACCTGCTGCTGGATTAATACTATCAGCAGTAGAATAAGACCCTTAAGTTGTCATTAATTGTTCACTCAAGGGCCTCAATTGGTGGTGGGATAGAGAGGCCAGCCATGGGCCTTCCCCTCCTGGGCTTAGTTTTGGCAGAGATGGAAATGTGGTAGAGTTCTCACCTGCTACCCTCCCACAAAATTAAATGCTTTCCCCATCTCCAAACACTCCACTAGAGAGGGAAAAGGATGCCGCCCCATGTGTCTTGGTCATGGTGGGGTTTGCGGTGCTGGAGAATTTTTGTTCCCAGCATCAGCATCGAGCACCACTCAGCCAGGTATAAAAATGTTGGAAACACACAATATGCCCATCAATATCTATAAAGAAAAAGTAGATCTTAACATGTGACTAGTGTTCCCTCCTATTTTCCTTTGCTTTGTGCAGCCAGTTTGTTCCCCCAATTTGTTGCATTGTATGGTACATTCTCGGTTACTGAATGGTCAGTAAAGTGCATATCTTAGGAGAATGTTGGTTGTGTGCAGCCTGTTTGTTACACTGCCCAATTTGTTCTGGACTGATGGGCTGCCACCCATTCACCTACCTTAGAGGGAACATTGCATGTGACGAAGGGTTACATTTGAAACATTGCCTACTTTTTAGGCAGAATTTTGAGTTCGGCGGTCGTGGCCGGCAAGCCCAGGAGCAGCTGGGAAACGGGCCGCCACCCGCCATAGGCCCCCGACAGCGATTTCACACCGGCAGCCCAATTAAGGCCCTTGCAGCATGAAAGGCAGCTCCCCACTGGTCAGGAAGGGCCGAGCAGGGGCAGGGGCCTGTTGGCTGCAGGGTCCAATGGTGACGTGGCAGCCGGTTTAAAAACAACCAAGGCAGGTCCTGGAAGGCTGTCACAGAAGAATGTCTGTTCTGCATTAGCAATGTGATGGAGTGGAGTGCAGCTGGAGACGCCAGGCGGGAGGGCAGGTCGAGTGGGCACCCAGCCCCCTGCTTTTCAGATGTTTGCATCAGGGTCCTCCTGGAGGAGGTGGATGCCTGGAGGGATACCCTTGTCCCAAGAGATGGGAGGAGAAGGCCACCGCACCTCACAAAGAGGGAACGGGAGGAGGTGGCAGCACTGCTTAGCAGCCATGATGTGGTGCGGCGCACCTGGGTACAGTGCTGGAAGAGGTTCAATGACCTGCTGTGCTCAGGCAGGGTGAGTAACATGTTGGTGTGGGTCAGTGTGCAGAAGTGTTAAGGTCTGGCCGTCCCCGCCATGGACCACAGGAGTGTTAGAGTCCACGTGCCAAATGTCAATCATGCCAAAGCTGGCCAAGTGGGTGGGCCCTGGCTGCTTGGACAGAGTGCCTTGTGGCTCGAGAACCACGATTCGGATGTGCCCTGCCAGGTGCTCCTCAGCTGGGGTTGGCTAGGCTGCAATGGCGCTGCAAGTGCAGAATGGACTAATCAATACACCTCTGTCCTTTCAGAAGACGGGGCATTACCAATCAGAGAGGGCACGTACAGGCAGAGGCCCACCCAACCTGCTGCAGCAGCTCAGCAGTTTGAGCAGGGCGCCCTTGAGCTAAAGAGCTCCTCATGCAACCGAGCGTGGAGAGGCGGGGGTTCCAGACGAAGGTAAGAGTACAGTACACAGAGGTGAGTGTTTCGACTTGTGTAACCATTCTAGTGTAGTCTCTTCACTGTTGGGAGCCTCAAACCTGGAGTCCCCATTGATCATTGAAAGTCAATGGCTCCATGATGCAGATCTCCATGGTCTCACCAGGGTGCCTGGCATGTACAGTGAGTGTGATGACTTTAACTAATGACATGTCCCTGTTCTCCCTTTGAGATTCTCCAGCATGCACTCACTCTCTGGACCCCGAAGGGTCAGCCCTGACGCCGGAGGACTGCTGGGCTTCATTTGTACCTGTGTCATACTTGCTCTCTGAACCAGGCACCAGCGCAGATACCTACACCTAGGTGGGCGTTAGATCATCGGCGAGTATGTCAGTGCACTTTGGTGAGGACACTTCACATTTGCTTGAGGTTTAGGTGAAGACAAAGAGTGCCCAGGGCATTGGTGGTTGGGGGGCTGCTGGGGACCAGGACGATCATCACTCGAACGCAGATGATGAGCCTCTGGAGCTGTCCATTAGGCGGCAGATGCTACATGTCCAGCAGCATGTATGAGAGGACCTGCTGGAGATCCATGAGGATCTGCATGCCATGACCTCCGTTCTGGAGGAATCCATGTAGGGCATGAGTACCGCGTTGATCCTCATGGCCGAGCGTGCTGCCTCCTCCATGGAGAGAGTGGCGGCTCTCATGTGGAGGCAGCTCCAGGGACAGAATCAGGGGATTCTGGGGCTGTACTCAGACCTGCAAGACCTCATACATCTCAAGTGGCCAGTGTCATTATGGGAGATAGATGAGGCACCCAGTATACCAGCTAGGTGCCAGTCTATCAACTGTGAGCAGAGAGGTCTAGTGCGATCTCACATTGGCGCACTAGCTGCTTGTCGTCTCTGCGGGCTCCACTCAGGGTGCCCTGGATGAAGGCAGCAGCTCCTCTGCCCCTCTGCCAGTGACCATTGCATCTACTGAGGCTGCAAAGACTGTGGAGATGTCAGCCATGGCACTGGCTACTCCCTCCTAGGTGGGGCCAGCACAGGCTCCACTGGCCAAAGGATGACTGTCAAGTCCATCAAGGCCAACAAGACAGCACAGTCAACAGGCTGCCTCCAATGCCAGTGCCAGCGACGGGGTAGGACCAAGACGTAAGTTAAAGGCAACATGAGCACAAGAGGGACAGTTCACGGGTGATTTTCTGTTCATTTATGTTTGGTGAACATCAACACCAGTAAAGGTAATGTCATTATGCATTTAATGTGACAATAACATTAAATTTCTTTTGGTTCTGATGGCCTAAGTATGCTTCACCATTTTTCTTTCTGGTCCGGGGTACGCCAGTATGTAATGCTGGACCTGAGAGGCTCAATACTTTATTGCACAGGCACTGAGTGGAGTTTGGGTGCAAATGAAAGGGTCATTTCAAACATCCGGGATGGAGGCAGCAGCCCTGGCATGAGGTTGAAGCTGATCCTTGGTAACCTACTTGAAGGAGCGTTGGATCAAGGCGTCCCTGCCTCCTTGGAGGTTACCGAGATCTGCCTCCATGCCTTCAGCGTTCTCCTCATCAGCATGTGACCACTATGATGACACCCACTCTGGGGGGTATTGTAGTGCACCCACCGAACAGTCTAGACATCGGAAGCACAGCTTGAGAAGACCAATGATCCTTTCTATCACCACCCTTGTGGAGGCATGACTCCTGTTGTAACGCTGCTCTGCCTCTGTTCTTGGGTGGCGGAGAGACATCATGAGCCACCTCTTCAATGGATAGCCCTTGTCACCCAGCAGCCATCCATCCAGCTGGGCTGGAGCACTGAAGAGCCTCGGCACCTGGGAGTGTCTCAGGATGTAAGCATCATGGGAGCTGCTTGGGTACCTTGCACAGACTTGTAGAATCAGCATCCTGTGATCATACACTATCTGCACGTTCATGGAGTGGAAGCCCTTCCTCTTGACAAAGGCACCGGGCTCATCTGCTGGCGCCTTGATGGCCACATGTATGCAGTCTATAGCATCCTGGACATGGGGGAACCCAGCAATCGCTGCAAAGCCTCTGAGTCGCTCTGTTTGTCTGGGCCTGTCCGTACAGCGAAGAATAAAAATCAGTACCCACCCTAACAGAGCTTCTGTCACCAGCTTGATGCAACTGTGGACAGCTGATTGGGACACTCCACACAGATCACACATTGACCCCTGGAAATAGCTAGAGGCATAGAAGTTGAGGGCCACTGTAACCTTCAGGGCCCTGACATGGGGTATCTACCCACACAGCCGGAACTGATTTTAGGCCCAATCATTTGACAAATGGAGGTCACTGTCTCCCTTGAGAGGCAGAGCCTCCTTCGGCATTACACCTTGGACATATTGAGGTAGCTGCATCACCGTCTGTAAACTCTGGCAGCAAGATAGTGGCGTCTTCTGTGGCCCCTTCTGCCTTGGACTGCCTGCTGGCCCTGCACCACTTGTGCTTGCACCTCTCCTTCCACAGGTCCCTCCCCTGGAAGCTACATAGGGGCACCTAGCCTCCTCTCCCTTCTACCCCTCTCTTGCTCCTCAGAGGAGGGGCCACCAGTGGAGACCACAATCTCCATTGCCAGGGTAACAGAAGGCTATCTGATACCTGTAAGGGTTCACATGGTCTGAAACCTCCAGGGGCCTTGGAGACACCAATGAATCCTGAAATGAAGCCTGGAAATGCTAACAATGAAGCCCAGAACAAAGATGAAGCTGCCAAGTATCAATAAGCAACCAGCAGCAAACTATTTCCAAAACTCCTCACCACTCACACTGGCAATACTGCTGACCCTTTTTATCCCATGCTTGGGTAAGGTTTAGCAAATCGTTGGATGCCCGCCTGCCCGTTTTGCTTGTGCGACGAGTGTGGAATCACACAGGCAATACAAAATCCAGCTTAATTGCCTTTTTAATGGCCATAAATGGCCTCTTTATTGACAGTGGGTGCGGCTCCAACACCCACGCCTGCCTGCTGACTGAAACATCATGCGAGTGTGCGATAACCTTGGGAAGCTCACCCAATGTTATCACACCTTATTTTATGCTCAAGTGGGTCAGGCACATGCCTGCCTGCTCCGTCAAAAATTCTGCCCTTTTTTTTTAGCTACTGATGGACCTGCTGCCTATTTGCAATTTTTTCTGTTCTTATTTCTGATTTGTTGTATTTACAATCAGTTTTAACATAGGTATTGCTTATGATTGATACAGAGCGAAGATTCCTCCACCATTGTATCTTCAAGAAAGACACAGCCCTATTAGGCTCTCAGATTAAATATGCCCATATTGGATATAGAAATCCCAAAATTCTGAACTCTGCAATCCATACCAGAAGTGTACTGGGGCAGGGCTTCCTCCTGTGCAATGGCCCTGACACTGACCTTGCTAGGTCTCATGTGATCAGCACAAAGGCATGTGTCTGGCCTGCATCTGGGAGATCCAGAAAATATGCTTTAGTGGAAGCTCTTCTAAAGCTGCAGCTATAGCATTTAAATTAGAGGCAGAAAAAGCAGGAAGATGAAGACGTCCTTAACAGGAACGAACAACAAACTCCATAGCAAGTGATAAGAAAAACTCTTCTTACTGAAATTGGGCACAGGGGGATGTAATTATGGAAGTGGGTAACAACATTTAGCAGCCAGAAGCATGTGAAAGGGAGTGAGATAGGCAGTGAGTGTCATTCCATAACCCCCGTACCACTTCTCAAATATAGGGCAAGATTCAATGACTCCACAGCAGCAAAGGTAAGTGTTATGAATGCAAGCTAACCTTCATATTTATTTTGTATATTTCATAAGGTAGATCTATATTTAATTTACAACCATAAGACCATAAGACCATAAAACATAGGAGCAGAAGTTGGCCATCCGCATCTGCTCTGCCATTCAATGAGATCATGGCTGATCTGATAATCCTCAACTCCACTTTCCTGCCTTTTCCCCATCTCCCTTGATTCCCTTACTGATTAAAAATATGTCTATCTCAGCCTTGATAATAATAATAACAACCAGATCCACGAATCTAAGAGTGTTACCCTGAGCACTAAATGAATTGTCGTATCACCTGCATTGAAGGATTTCAGTTAAGCAGATATAGCATCCTGTAACGCATGCATGCCTATTGAAGACTCAGAGTCTCTTTGGGATTTCTGTAATGTTGGCAAATTCAACAGTGTGTGACTAGCAATAACAACTAATCTTTTGAGAAGCGGGAAATGATTGCACACAATTCCCGAGAAGGACAAATTGTAGGTGAAGGGACATAGAAGGAGAGTGAAAATCCCAGGACCTCATCCAGCCAATGTTATAGAGGATGAAAACACGGAGGGTCTGCCCCCACTTCCTCTACACCACCCCAAAAAATAACTAACCTAGTGCTAGTGGTCAAAGGTTAAACCTGGGCCAGAATTTTTCGCTGAGCGGCCGGGTGCACGCCCGACCCACTTGAGCATAAAATAGCATGTGATTACGTCAGGCGAGTGTCCCGACATTGTTGCGCATTCCCGCGATATTTTGGTCGGCAGGCGCACGCTAAACTCGGAAGTGCGCCCGCCGACAATTGAAAGGGCTATTAAGCCCATTAATGGTGCAATTAACTGGGATTTTTTGCTGCCCATCCAACGTTACGGTTGGCGAGCGGGCAAATCGGCTTAGGCAGCCTTCCAAGGGTGGGATGAGCTTTCAGTTATTAAATTTAAAAAAAATAAAAATCTATGCATAGAATTTTTATAATGTGTATGCTCAGGTGACTGCTTGTGTTGCATGGACATTTTTTTTCCAGATTTCAAAATCTTCGTTTGATACTTTTGAAGTCTTAAGCTCCCTGGGGCACCTCTCTGTCTTCAGGGAGATTTCTGTGAGTGCACCCCCGTACCTGGGCTGACTTCAGCACTCACCCTCCTCCCAACCCCACCCCAGGCAGCGCTGATCATATCAACATGTGCTTCACGCTGGCTGGCCGTTAAATGGCCAGACAGCGTGAAATCGTAGTCGGGGGCCAATCGCGGGCAACAGTCCGTTTCCCGGCTGCTCCTGGGCCTGCTGATTGCACCCGCCCACCGACCTAAAAATCCTGCCCCGGGTTTCTTTTTGTTTAAGAACAATATGCCATTCTGGAGGTATTGGCAACATCAGGAGCTTCTGAATGCATTCTACAAAACTCAATGCTCTATGGGCATTTTACAAATATAATTTTGATGCTATATATCCTGGTGACTGGGTGTCTTCATAAGGGTCTAGATATGGCATTGTGCTGCCTCCTAAGCCTAGTGTAGTGTTCAATTGTTCAGTGTTTGATTTGTTTGTCTAGTATCTGTTCTTTGTATGATGGTGTGTGATTATTTAAGCCTGGGTGTGGTTACTGAGAAAAAGAAACCAAACTGAAGCAAGCTTATGTAAACATGGGAGAGCAGATATTTCAACGCATTGAGTAAAACTCCCGTTACACACACAGAACCTGGTGTGTCATCTCTACCGATCTCTGAGGCATAAAACACAACGCCTAACTTCCCAGGTTACCTAATGTTTCTCCTGCACTTTCTTCTCTAACAAATAAATCATAAAGGGAGAATTTTCTCCCCGTCGGGGGTGCTGAGCAGTAGCGGGCGCAGGCGGACACACAGCCGATCGCTGTCCGTGATCGGCTACGCGCCGTCATTTTAGTGGGTGGGCCAATTAAGACCCACCCAGTGTGACGTGCACCCAAAAGTGCTGAGCTCTCCCTGTGCGGGCAGGGAGAGTAGGCTGAGTCAGGGCCTGCACGCAAAAGAGCGTAGAAATCCCTCTGTGCCTCGCGGAGTTTAATTTCATTTTTCAAAACTTAAATAAAGAAAAAAAAAATTTCAGATATGTCCCCTCATGTGATAGTGTCACATGAGCTGGGACATGTCAATGAATTTTAATTGAAAAATTTATTGGATTTATAAATCCTTCATGAAACCTCATCCCGCCCGTGGATGAAGTTTCATGATAAATGCGAAGGCCGCCTGGGCTCTTCGCCTGCCCGCCAACCTTAAGATTGGACGGGCAGCTCTGTTAATCCTTTTAATTAGTTTTTAAATGGCCTTAATAGGCCTTTGACAGTTCGGTGGGCGCGCAGCTGACTCAAGTGCGCGCCTGCCAAACTGAAAATCGAAATGACGCGCGGTGAAGTCTGGATGCGTGCCTGATGTCATCGCACGTCATTTTATGTGTTGGCGAGCGAGACACAACCCCCACACGCCGACCCAAAGATTCTGGACAAAGTGGGGAACCCCAATGGGAAAAATCATTTTGCCGATTCCGCTTCATTGCAGCCCATCATGGGCACGATTTTTCGCCCATCTTCTGGTCCCACCGCAAATCAATGGACTTCTGGTTGGGGTGCCCCCTCACCCATGGCAGGTCCCACCCGCAACGGGGCTGGAAAATTCTGGCCCATGTCCACAGACCCCTCTGACTGTGTGAAATATGTGAGTGGAAGGGATGGGGTGCTTGGATTTTGGAGTAAGTGGTGGATGTCAACAATAAGTGCAGTTTCAGTGTAATTGCCATAGTCACTGGTCCGTGGATTTCAGGCCCCATCTTTATTATTGTGGTTCCAATCACTTAGCTGCCACTGTAATTGTGAGATAATAAAAATTACCTAGGGGTACAATTGTGGCCTTGCTTTTAATAAACAATTGTTTGGTATACAACATGTGCCAGTCTTTGATGGTAAATTCGTTCTTCAGGGGCCTATCAGTGTGGTAACTGTATCAATGCATTCCTATCCTTGCTCCATAATCAGCTACTAATGAACAAATGATATTTGTTCCAATATAAAGAATAGAGTTCTCACCACCACCTTCTCAAGGGCAACTAGGGATGGACAATAAATGCTGGCCCAGCCAGCGAAGCCCACATTTTAATTTTAAAAAAGCATTTCCCAAAAATATCTAGTTCTTAATTAAAAAGCCAAATTCCACAGTGTTCATTGCTTTTCCTGATGAAAGTCAGGTCCAGAGATGTGCGTACCTTGTATCTATGGATTAAGTCACATGAATTTAGATACAACATGAGTGTGACTGTCACAGGTTTAATGTTCGTCCATTTTGGAACTTAGCTTTGGGAAGAAACTAATGAGAAATGGTGTTCCTTCCATTTCAATGCTCCATCAATAAATTCTGTACCAATTCTCTTTTTAGCGAATTACAACTGAATAAAGGTGACAATTTATTGATGGAGATTGGTAAAACCAGATTTTGGTGATCCCTATTTATGGTTTATTTAGTGAACCAGGGAACCCATAGTTGAAACATTTTAGTAACTGACATTGCCCCCACCATGCTTTCAATAACAAATGAAAAGCTGTAACATAGTGAAGTTGGTCAATATGCAACCATCCTGTGTGTGATAAATTCTGTTCAGAGAAGAGATTTAGTGCATTTGAAGTCTATACATTTGGAATAAATGGAAGATTTTTGGTCTGTGATGTCTCTATATTGGTAACTAGCAACTTGTTAAAGTGCCCACAAACTCAGTTAAGATGGCTGCAATTTAATATGTGACCATGGACATTTAAATGGTGGACAGTATTTGATTCTGTGGCCCATATTTAGTGAAACATGGACCTGAATAAGGGTAATTCATGGCCACCTGTGAAGTTTAAATATCTCATTGTGTAAGGATGTACCAGTGTTTGAGGAATATGAGATCTCTAGACTGTTGGCCTCAAGAGTGCTAGGTTGAAAAAAGGAAACTATTTGAGCTCAAGTTGGGATAGAGATAATGGTGAATGACCATTGTCAACTGTTATTTTATCATGGTAACCTGGACCTCAAAAGAATTAGCCCTGTAGTCATATGACTGAAACCAACTTTCAGGGTCGGCAGTTTAATGCAACCTCAACAAATCAAATGTTTGTGTGAGAGGAACATGTGAAGCACCAGGAAACATTTGAAACAGCTTAACCAGAATTGCTGAAAGACTTCCAATGCAGCCAACTTACTGTACTTGGTCCAGCTTCCAAGTCCATCTGAGAACTGACCTCTTGGCTATTCATCTACAAGAGGCTTCACAGCTTCATGAGAATCATTTGTTTCTAAAAGACCTTCAATCCAACTAAAGTATTAACTCAGACAAGAAGACATCAGGCCTGCATCGAAACAAAGGCTGAGTTATATATTTCATTTTTTATAATTACGGCTGTAACTTTACCTGTATCTAATCTTTGTGTGTGTGATAGTTTGAGTGAGACGAATGATTGTGTTCAAACATCCGGGGCAAGCGTGTGATATTAAATAACCAACTTTACTTTTAAAAAATCAGCAGAAGGCCTGGAAATTATTTTAAACTAGGAAAATCACTCGAGGATAAGGAATTACACACACCTTACACACAAACATTCTGATTACAGGCTGGAAGGGACCACAAAAATCCTGTCCGTAACAGTATTTTATGCATAGATCAGATTTGCTCCGCATCAGCGATTTGTTTATTTGGAACTGATTGTATAGACTATAGAGCTCGCATGCACCTCCTACCCCTTTTAGTCTAACAATTTACTGAAAGTATGTGGCCATTTTTACACCTGTATATAAACCAGTATTTTCTTCCTGCTTTCTTTTTGTAATGATACCATTGGCATGGTTAGTGAAATGGAACAGAAAGACGTTTAAAAAATAACTGTGCTGATCTGTTTGCCAAGGTTCCTGCATCCTAATCATGTCACAAGGTCACTGAGTTGGTTGGCTTCCAGGTATTAAACAGCCTTCTGTTACCCTGGTAATGGGGATTGTGGTCTCCACTGGTGACACCTCCTCTGAGGAGGAAGAGAGAGGCAGAAGGGAGAGGAGGCCAGGTGTCCCAATACAGCTTCCAGAGGAGCGACGTGTGGGAGGAGAGAGTTGCACAAGGGGTGCAGGGTCAGCAGGAAGTCCAAGGTGGAAAGGACCACAGAACCTGCTGCCAGGGTTTACAGGCGGCAATGTAGCTACCTCAATATGTCTGTGGTGCTATGTCAAAGGGCGCTCTGTCTCTCCGAGGAGACAGTGACCTCCATCTGTCAGATGATCGGGCCTGAGACCAGCTCCGACTGTGCGGGTGGACAACCTATGCCAGTAGCTCTGAAGGTTACAGTGGCCCTCAACTTCTATGCATCCAGCTTTTTCCAGGTGTCAGTGGGGGATCTTTGTGGAGTCTCCCAATTAGCTGTCCACAGTTGCGCCAAGCTGGTGACAGAAGCTCTGTTCAGGCAGATACTGCCATTTATTCTTTATCATATGGATGAAGCCAGCCAGGCTGAGCGAGCCAGAGGCTTTGCAGCCATTGCTGGGATCCCCCGCGTCCAGGGTGCAATAGGCTGCACACATGTGGCCATCAAGGCGCCAGCAGGTGAGCCCGGTGCCTTTGTCAACAGGAAGGGCTTCCACTCCATGAAAGTGCAGATAGTGTATGATCACAGGATGCTGATTCTACAAGTCTGTGCAAGGTACCCAGGCAGGTCCCATGACGCTTACGTGAGACACTCCCAGGTACTGAGGTTCTTCATTGCTCCAGCCCGACTGGATGGATGGCTGCTGGGTGACAAAATCTCATGATGCCTCTGCGCCACCCAAGAACAGAGGCAGAACAGCGTTACAATAGGAGTCATGTCTCTACAAGGGCCATGATAGGGGGGACCATAGGTGTTCTCAAGATGCACTTCTGATGCCTGGACCGTTTAGTGGGTGCACTACAATACTCCCAGAGCAGGTGTCACTGATAGTGGTTGCATGCTGCACTCTCCACAATCTGGCACTGGCAAGGGGGTCCCACTGGAGGAAGCGGATCTTGAGGCAGCTCCACAGGCCTCAGAGGATGAATTCAGTAGAGAGTCAGAAGAGGAGCACGATGAGGAGAACGCTGAAGATGTGGTGCCAGACCTTGGTAACCTCCAGGGAGGCAGGGACACCAGGGATGCCTTGGCCCAATGCTCCTTCCATTAGGCTACAACAGATCAGCTTCAACCTCACGCCTGGGCCGCTGCCTCCATCCCGGATGTCTAAAATGGTCCTTTCTTTTGACACCAAAGTCCACTCAGTGCCTGTGCAATAAAGTTTTGAGCCTCCCACATCTAGTATTATATACTGGCGTACCCTGCACCACATTAAGTAAAAAAGGTGAAGAGTACTCAGGCCATTACCACAAAAGAAAATTGATCTCATGTTGACACTGTTAACAAATTAACAAAACCTTCTCTGGTCTTCAACCGCAGCCCAGTTAAAATAAACAAGTCATTGCACAGCAGAAGAGTCGGGGCCTGCTCTTTCATGCATGTGCGCAAAAGAGTGCAGGAATCTCTCAGGGAGATTAAGTTGATAGTAGAAACTTTTAATAAAGGAAGAAAAAAATTATTTAAACATGTCCCATTCTGTGACGGTGTCACATGAGCTGGGACATGTTTGTGAACTGTGCAAAATTTAATTAATTATTTTATAAAACCTTCAGGAAACCTCATGCCGCCCGTGGATGAGGTTTCCTGATAACCATGAAGGCCGCTTGGGCTCTTTGCCTGCCCGACAACCTTAAGGTTGGACAGGCAGCGTTGCTAACAACTTTAATTGCTTTTTTAATGGTCGTAATAGGCCATTGACAGTTCAGCGGGTGCACAGCCGCCTCCAGTGCATGCACGCCGAATGAAATATCATGCCCGACATGATCGCGTATCGTTTTGTGCGTTGGCATGTCGGGCCCGCTCCTGCACACCAACATTCTGGCCAGAATGTTTATTTTTTCAGACTTTGAGAGCAAGAATTTCCCTGTGGGTTTCCGAACCTGTTGTCAGGAGTTTCCCTGTGGGTTTCCGAACCTGCTGTCAGGATTTTCCCTGTGGATTTCTGAACCTGCTGTCAGGAATTTCCCTGTGGGTTTCTGAACCTGCTGTCAGGATTTTCCCTGTGGATTTCCGAACCTGCTGTCAGGAATTTCGCTGTGAGATTATGAGCCCTGCCATCAGGATTTTCCTGCAGATTTCTGAACCATGCTGTTAAGTTTTACT
The DNA here is from genome assembly GCF_017639515.1 of Carcharodon carcharias. Taxonomy (NCBI): domain Eukaryota; kingdom Metazoa; phylum Chordata; class Chondrichthyes; order Lamniformes; family Lamnidae; genus Carcharodon; species Carcharodon carcharias. The sequence continues at coordinate 129,319,869 of NC_054475.1, forward strand.
ATGGGTCATTTTGCTTGTGAACCAGTTGCACGTTTATCTGTTGGCAGATGAGTCAATTGCAATATACTGCAGATGCAGAGACCAATATGAAATGAAGCACATGCTATTTATTTACACAAACATGATGTGTGCTTTTTCAGCCAGACCCTACTCCAGACTAACATTTACATGGTTGCCCATGCTACACAGCCATTGGGTCTTACAGTCATGTTGTCAATCTGCTCACAGCCTCTTAAAGGTGTTTTACACCTCAGATTACCATATCCCTCCCCCTTTACTTGAAAGCACATTTTACAATATATTAACTATTTACAAAAATGAACTATTTACAAATTCAGTCTCTCTGGAGGCTTTTTCAAACATGTCAACTGATGTAGTTCTATGACTTCAGATGGTTTATCTGAGGCCTCCCTCTCAGGAGTTATCCGTCCACTAGGCTCCCCAGTAGGAACCTATAAGTTTGTCTCTTCAACTCTCTCAGGCACAAGGGGTTTTGCAGGAACTTCCAAAGCAAGAGGAGTTCCTTCACCTGTGGTGTCGACTCCAACAGGAATGCTTGGCATACTTTCTCTTGTGAATCTGATCTCATTTCCTGATGTGATCTATATGTCTCCTGATTATCTGGCCTTCTGCCGATGTATTGTAGGACAGGGGTCCTGTTACAGCACAAACTTCACCTGATAGCCATTTGGGCCCATCTCCAAAGCTCTTCGCGAAAACAACTTCCTCTATGATAATCATGTTCATTTTTTTGGGCCTCCTGACTTCTCTCTACCCTCCCCCCTAAGTTTGGCCTTATGAGTTTTAACTGTGTCCTGAGACGTCTCTTCATTAATAACTCCATGGGGGCAATACCGGTGGTCATATGTGTCATGGCTCTGTAGCTGAGCAGGAAATGTGATAACTTCATTGCCATAGAGTCCCCCTCTTGTTTCTTCATTCTGGTTTTGAAGGTTTGGACTGCCCTCTCAGCCAGCCCATTAGATGCAGGGTGGTATGGCTAGGTCTTAACATGTGTTATGCCATTGAGACTTGTAAATCTTTGGAAATCCCTGCTGGTGAATGCCGTTCCATTATTAGACACTATTATCTCTGGTAACCCGTGTATTGCAAAACTCTGATGCTATCTGTGTATGGTGGTGGCCGATGTGGGTGATCACACCTCACATACATATTGATTCCCACTCCAAGTGGATGGATGTAAGAGGAACATTGTGCTCAGAAAAGGTCCCACGTAGTCAACACGGAGGCGAACTCATGGCCTTCCTGGTCATTCCCAGGGATGCAGTGCAGCAGAAGGAGGCAATTTTTCCACCTGTTGGCACTGCATGCAGCCCTTGACCACGTTTTTGATCTCGGTGTCCATCATAAGTAGCTGCGTACCAACATTTTCATTCTGGAAATGTCGGGGTGAGCGCTATGCAATTCTATCAATAATGGTTGTCTTCCTCTGGGGGGGCACAATGACTCTCGCTTCCCACAGTAAGATGCCATCCTGGCAGGTGAGCTTGAATCTCCTGCTAAAATAGGGCTTCATTTCGTCCGACTTTGGCTCGTTAGACCATCCCTGCAAGACTTGTTCCCTGACGTGAGAAAAAAACTGGATCATGGTTGGTCCATTCTCTGAAATGTTTGGCATTCACTGTTGATGAATCCAGAAAATGTAATAACAAGACAAATTCTTGAGAGGTGGGGACATTTACATTGCTGTCCTTCAGGGGTAATCAGCTCAGTGCGTCAGCATTGGCAATCTTGCTTCCTCGCCTCTGGATAAAAGTATATTCATAAGCTAGAATCAGCGCCCACGTTTGGATGTGTGCCGAGAAGATTAGGAGTATTGCCTTATCTTCCCCAAACAAGCCTAGTAGTGGCTTGTGGTTGGATACTATGGTGAAGTAGTGACCATGGATGTATTGGTGGAATTCCTAAATACGATGGATAAGCCTTCTTTCCCTATTTGTGAGTATCTTCGTTCTGCCACACAGAGTTTTCTTGAAACATAGCCAATGGGTCATTCGGAGCCATCCACCATCTGGTGGGAGAGTACTGCCCCTACTCTGTAAGGGGAGACATCACAGGTTAAAATTAATTCTTTCTTTGGGTCGAAATGTACCAACAGGGCTGATGAATATAGCATCAGCTTTACTATCGCAAAAGCCTGTTGTTGTGGAGCCTTGAGTAATCCATATAATGGAGCCAGTACTGTCGACAAATTTGGGAGAAAATGACCCCGGTAGTTAACCAAGAAGGACTTGAGTTCTGTGGCATTTTTCAGGGCTGGCGCTTCACAAATAGCTCTCACCTTGTCTTCTACTGGGTGAAGGCCCTGCAAGTCGACCCAATGACCCAGGTAAATCATTTATTTTGCTTCAAAGACACATTTTTCCCTTTTCAAGCATACTCCAGCTTATGAGAAACACCTTAATACTTCTTCCAGTTTAGCCAGGTGTTCTCCATCAGTTAGTTCTGTTACTAGGACATCATCAAGATAAACCACAACATGGGGCAGACCTTGGAGAAAATTTTCCATAGTCCATTGGAAAATGGCACAAGTTGATCAGACTCTGAAGGGTAACATAGTATATTGGTATAACCCCCTATGTGTGTTGATTGTCACAAAATCCCGAGAAGCCTTTTCTAGCTCCACTTGCTGGTAAGTGTGGTCATATCGAGTTTCATATATGTGGTTCCCCCTGCCAGCTTGGCGTACAATTCATTAATTTTTGGTATAGGATGCATGTCAAGTCTGGCCGTTTTGTTAACAATCAACTTGTAGTCCCCACATATTCACACACTCTGGTCAGACTTTAGAACTGGAACTATAGGTACTGCCCATGCAGAAAATTGTACAGGTTATAAGACTCCCAACCTTTCCAGCCTGTCTAATTCAATATCCACATTTTCTTGTAATATATAGGGGACTGGCCTTGTCTTCAAATATCTGGGGGTTGTTCCAGGATCCATGCAGATTTTGGCTTGCAATCCCTGAATCTTCCTGAGCTCTTCCCTAAATACAGGGGCATATATCTGTAATAATTCTTGTAGGTCTTTCATTCTGAGTTGGAAAATCTCAGTCCACTCCAAATTTATTTTCTTAAGCCAGTTCCGACCAAGTAGAGTTGGACCTTCCCTCACTACCACTAAGAGGGGTAGGTTAGTAGACTGGCCTCCATATTGTACTGGATCCTTGCATATAGCTTTCGCTCATATGTTTTTGCCAGTATATGTCTTTAGTGAGTAGCCTCCTCTGTTCAGACACTTAAACGTGTGTTTCCCTATGATTGTCATGGATGCGCCTGTACCCACCTCCATTCAAATGGGTTTCCTGTTGACTTCTACTGTCACATAGATTGGTTCAGTTTTACCCACTTTTAAGTTGTGTAGTGAGTAAATATTTGACTGTTTCTTCTGGCTCCTCCATTATATAAATTTCACGACTTCTGCTTTTTTGTTTGAACTTTAACCTCAATCTTTCTTTATAATATTATAAATGTTGCAAAATTTGTCCATTGCAATGAGAGTAAAAGCACATGGCTCTTTTAAATTGTCATTCATTTGTAGGCTGTCTGGTTCCAATCCTACTATTATGAATGTGGTTTTTATCCGTTAAACCATTGCTTTTTGCTGGTCTGTCAATGGTGGCTGTTTCCCGCCTTTCCGCGGAGCCCTGAGTTTCCAGACCATTTCCAGCCGGTGCCTCCCTCCCGACGTGAAGAACTGTACCATTTTGTTCTCCCTTGATTTCTTCCGAATCCCTGACCACACATTCCATCGAGTGCGCCAATTCCAGGGCTTTGCTGAAATCCAAATGCTTTCTCAGACAGCAACCTTTTTTGAATGACGTCTTCGTTAATGCCACACGCTAATCGGTCTCTTAACATGTTGTTAATTGACATCCCGAAATCACAGTGCTCTGTCAATTGTTTTAAGGCTGCTACATAGCAAGCAAGTCTCTCTCCAGGGGTGCAACACCTCAAATTGAATTTAAAATGCTGCGTCGTTACCAAGGGTTTTGGTTGGAAATGGCCTTTCACTAGATTCACCAACTTATCAAAGCTCTTGAAATCTGGGGCATTAGACTACGAATTAGGCCGTACATTTTACTGCCACATGTCGATAAGAAGATCACCTGCTTCTTCCCCACCCCTGATATGTCATTGGCCAAAAAGAAGAACGTGAGGCATTCAGTATGATGTGACCAGCCATCGGTGGTCTGATTAAATGGTTCGATGTGACCAAATTGCGGAATACTGGAGGACAATAACATTGACGACTATGGTGAGGGCTTACAATTGTAATGTACTTACAATCGGCCTGCAGGCACGGCTGCTTCAGTACAGTTGAGTTTTTGCGGTTTTGCTTAGTGTTGTTGACCAGTGGTGTTTTGCCCTGTCGCCGGTTGCGATGTTTTACTATGGGGTCGCTTTGCTTGCTTATCTGTCGGCAGGTGAGTCAATTACGAGATATGGCAGATGCAGAGAACAATATGAAATGTAGCAGATACTATTTATTTACACAAACAACAGAGTATTAACATGATGTGCGTTTCTCCAGCCAGACCCTACTCCAGACTAACATTTACATGATAGCCTGTTCTACACAGCTATTGGATCTTGCAGCCACATGGTCAGCCTGCTCACAGTCTCTTAAAGGTGTATTACATCTCAGATTACCACACATGCAGTCAGGATTTTCCCTTTGGATTAATGAAACCTGCTGTCAGGATTTTCCCTGCGGATTTCAAAACCTCCCCGTCAGGATTTCCCTGCAGGATTCCAAACCTGCCATCAGGAATTTCCTGTGGGCGTCTGAACCCTGCCATCAGGATTTTCCCTGGGGGCAGAATTTTTCCCTCGTTGGGCGGGCGCGGTGGGACGAGCTGGAGAAGCCGTGAAATGGACCGCCACCTGCAATCAGGCCACAACCGCGATATCACGCTAAGGCCCGCCGAGCATGAATGCCGGCTGCAGAATGTTCAAGAAGGAGCAGGTGTGGGCATGGGCCTGTCAGCCACCGGGTCCAATGGTGACCTGGCAGCCACTTCAAAACTGACGCAGGCAACTCCAGGGAGGCTGCCCGCATCGGAGTTGCTGCAATTGCATGGCTGCAAACGCAGATGTAGACACCAGGCGGGATGTGAGGTCAACTGGGCACTTGGCCCTCGTTTTTCAGATGAGTACCTTGCTGTCCTCCTGGAGGAGGTGGCTGCCAGGAGGGACACCCTTGTCCCCAGACATGGGTGGAGGAGGCCACCGCACCTCACAAAGCGGGTATGGGAAGAGTTGGCAGATTGGGTGAGCAGCCACGATGTGGTGCGACGCACCAGGGCGCAGTGCCGCAAGATGTTTAATGACCACCTGCGCACTGGAAGAGTAAGTACCGTGTTAGCATGGGTCAGTGTGCAGATGTGTTAAGGGCTGGCCGTCCCCCTCGTGGAGCGCAGAGGTGTTAGAGTCTGAGTGCCAACTGTCAATGACACCGGAGCTGGCCAAGCAGGTGAGCCCTGACTGCTTGGACTGAGTGCCTTGCGGCTCAAGGGCCATGACTCAGATGTGCCCTGTAAGGTGCTCCTCAGTTGGAGTTGGCCAGGCTGCAATGGCGCTGCAGTTAGAGAGTGGACTAATCAATGCGCCTCTGTCCTTTCAGGAGAAGACATCCCTTAAAAATGTTGAGAGGCCACAGACTGGTGGAGGTCCCCCACACCTCCTCATTCTCTCCAGATACAAGTAGGACACCTTGGAGCTCAAGAGGCGCCATGACAAAGGTAAGAGTACAACACATTGAGTTGAGAATTTCGAATAGTGCAAAGATTCTTGTGAAGTCTCATCATTGATTGAAGCCTCTAGACTGGGTTCCCCATTGATCATCAAAAGATGAGGGCACCATGATGCAGATCTCCATTAACTCAACAGAGTGCCTGGCATGCACAGTGACAGTGTGATGACTTAAACTAATGACATATCCTTGTTCTCCCTGAGATCTGCTACCAAGCAGCCAACCTCGAGACCTCCAGGAGCTACCCCTGACACTGGAGGACCACCAAGCTCCAGAAGCACCTGCATCACACCTGCTCTCTGAAGCAGATACCAGCACCTCGATGGGCATAAGATCAGCGGCCAATATCTTGGTGCACATTGTTGAGGGCATTTCACACTAGCTTGTGGTACAAGTGGAGGCAGAGAGTGCCCAGGGCGTCAGCAGTCAGGGGGCTGCTGGAAATCAGGATGATGCTCAGTCGAAGATGGGCCTCTGGAGTTGTCCATTAGGCAGCAGATGCTGGATGTCTGGGAGGATCTGGCGGCGATCCAAGAGGGTACATGTGCCATGTTCTCCATTGTGGTGGAGCCCCTGTGGAGCGTGAACATTGCGTTGACCCTCACTGCCAAGCACACTGCCTCCTCCATTGAGAGGGTGGTGACTCTCATGGAGAAGCTGCTCCAGGGAAAGAATCAGGTTTCCTGGGGTTGCGCTCGGTCCTGCAAGCCCTCACACAGGCACTGACTTCAGGTGGTCAGTGTCAGTGTGTGAGATTGGTAAGGCACCCAGTATCCCATCTAGCTGTCCATCCATCAGTGGTGATTAGGGAGGTCCACAGTGATGTCACAATGGCATACAAGCTGCTTGTCATCCCTGCGGGCTCCTCTTAGGGCATTCTGGATGACAGCAGCAGCTCCTCCGCCCATCTTCCAGTGACCGTGGCATCTGTTGAGGCTGTGGCAACTGGGGAGATGCCAGATGTGGCACTGGCTGCTCCCTCTCAGGTGGGGCCAGCACAGGCTCCACTGGCCAGAGGACGACCACCAAGGTCATCAAGACCAACAGGACAGCAGAATCAGCAGGCTGTCTCCAATACTGGTGCCAATGACAGGGGAGCACCTAGACGTAGCACCTGTAAATGTTAGTTTAAAGCAGCATAAACACCAAGAGGGACTGGTCACGGGTATTCTTTTCTTCTCCCATTTCCGTTCCTCTTTTTAATGGTGTGACCATCAACACTTGATAATGTTCTGTTCATAATCTGTGAGCGCCAACAGTGAATTACATTTGTTTGTGCATTATTGACCTGACTATGCTTCATTTGTTTTGTAGGCGCAGGATGCGTCTGTATGTAATGCTGGATGTGGGTGGCTTGAGACTTTATTGCACAGGCACTGAGTGTATATTGGGGGAAACGGAAAGGGTCATTTCTGAGATCCAGGATGGTGGCGGCAGCCTTGGTAGTGCTTATTTGGCAGCCTAGCTGAAGGAGCGTTGGATCAAAGTGTCCCTGGTGTCCCTGCCTCCCTGGAGGTTACTGAGGTCTGGCTCCACACCCTCAGCATTCTCCTCACCGTGCTACTCTTCTGACTCACTACTTGATTCATCCTCTTTGTCCTGTGGAGCTGCATCAAGATCCTTTCTTCCTTCAGTGGGACCCCCTTGCCAGTACCAGATAGTGGAGAGCGCAGCATACTACCACTATCAGTGACACCCGCTCTGGGGGTATTGTAGTGCTCCCCTGATTGGTCCAGGCATTGGAAGCACATCTTCAGAGGACCTATGGTTCTCTCTACCACCGCGCTTGTGGAGGCATGACTCATAACGCTGCTCTACCTCTGTTCTTAGATGGTGGAGAAATGCCATGAGCCTTTTCAATGGATAGCCCTTGTCACCCAGCAGCCATCCATCCAGCCAGGCTGGAACAATGAAGAGCCCTGGCACCTGGGAGTGTCTGAGGATGTACAAGTCATGGGAGTTGCCAGGGTACCTTGCACAGACTTGCAGAATCTGCATCCTGTGATCACACATTATCTGCACGTTCATGGAGTGGAATCCCTTCCTGTTAGAGAAGGCACCGGGCTGACCTGCTGGTGCCTTGATGGCCACATGTGTGCAGTCGTTTGTACCATGGATGTGGGGGAACCCAGCAATCGCTGCAAACCCTCTGGCTTGTTCAGCCTGGCTGGCTTTGTCCATACAGTAAAGAATAAAGGTCAGTACCTGCCTGAACAGAGCTTCTGTCACCATGCACCATGATGCAACTGTGGACATCTGATTGGGAGACTCCACACAGATTCCCCACTGAGCCCTGGGAAGACCGGAGGCATAGAAGTTGAGGGCCACTGTGACCTTCAGAGCCACTGACATAGGGTGTCCACCCACACAGTTACAGCTGATCTCAAGCCCAATCATCTGACAGATGGAGGTCACTGTCTCACTTGAGAGGCGGAGCCTTCTTCGGCATTACACCTCAGACATATTGAGGTAGCTGCTTCACTGCCTGCAAACTCTGGCAGCAGGATAGTGGCATATTCTGCGGCCCCTTCCATCTTGGACTTCCCACTGGCCCTGCACCCCATGTGCCTGCACCTCTTCTCCCACAGGTCACTCACCTGGAATCTGCATTGGGGACTCCTGGCCTCCTCTCCCTTCTGCTCCTCTGTTCCTCCTCAGAGGAGGTGCCTCCAGTGGAGACCACAATCTGCATTATCAGGATAAGGGAAAGTAGGAAGGGGCCACACAGTCCAAATCCTCAGGGGGGTGTAAGACACCGATGAGTCCAGAAATGAAGCCTGGGAATTTTAAGAATGAAGCCCCGATCAGAGAATAAGCTGCCAAGCCTCGATAAGGCACCAGCAGCAAACTATCTCCAAAACTCCTCATTACTCACATTGACAATGCTGCTGACCCTTTTTATCCCATTCGTGGATGAGGTTTTGAAAATTGTGGCCTGCCCATTTTGCCCGTGTGATGATGGAAAACTAGCATGGGCAACATTAAATCGCCATCAATTGGGCTGTTAAGGGCCTTACCTGGCCTGTTAATTAATGGTGGTTGCAGCTCCAGCCCCCACACATGCCCACCAAGCGAAATATCATGCAAGTGCGAAATGTCGTCGGGAAGCTCGCCCGATGTCATCGTGCATCATTTTAAGCTCGAGTGGATTGGGCATGCGCCTTCCCTGAGGCACCCAGTATCCCAGCTATGTACTCGTCCATCAATGGCGAGCAGGGAGGTCCATACCAGCCTCACTTTGATGCATGACCTGCTTGTCATCTCTGCGGGCTCCTCTCAGGGTGGTCTGAATGATGGTAGCGGCTCCTCCGTCCCTCTACCAGTAACCGTGGCATCTGATGAGGCTGCGATGACTGGGGAGATGCCAGCTGTGGCACTGGCTGCTCCCTCCCAGGCAGGACCAGCACAGGCTCCACTGGCCAGAGGATGACCACCAAGGACAACAAGGCCAACAAGACACTAGAGTCAGCAGGCTGCCTTCAATGCCGATGCCAGCGAGGAGAGGGCACCAAGACACAGCACCCGTAAGGCACCATGAGTGCTAGAGGGATGGTCATGGGTGATCTTCTGTTCTGTAATGTTTTATTTATATTTACTGCTGTAGAAATGAACACCAGAGATGGTTATCTTAAATTGTTTTGATTGTGAAAATTACATAAATTTTGTTTTAGCCGTAATGGCCTAAGTATGCTTCAGCTTTTGTTTTGGTGCAGGGTATGCCAGGATGTAATGCTGGACATGAGTGGCTCTAAACTTTATTGCAACAGCACTGAGTGGACTTTGGTTTCAAACGAAAGGGTCATTTCAGATGGAGGCTGGAGCCCTGGCATGAAGTGGAAACAGAACTTTGGCAGCCTAACTGACAGAGCATTGGATCAAGGTATCCCAGTTGTCCCTGCCTCCCTGAAGGATATAGAGGCCCACCTCCACACCCTCAGCATTCTCTTCACTGTGCTCCTCTTCTGACTCAATACTGGATTCATCCTCTGTGGCCTGTGGAGTTTCCTCAAGATCCTCTTCCTCCAGTGGGTTCCCCCTTGCCAGTGCCAGTTTGTGGAGAATGCAGCATGCAACCACTATCATTGACCCACTGTGGGGGGTATTGTAGTGCTCCCCCTGAGTGGCCTAGGCATCAGAAGCACATCTTCAGAAGACCTATGCACCTCTCTATCACTGCCCTAGTGGATGCATGACTCGTATTATAACGCCGCACCGCAGCTGTTCTTGGGTGGCAGAGAGGCGTCATAAGCCACCTTTTCAACTGATAGCCTTTGTCACCCAGCAGCCATCTATCCTGTCGAACTGAAGCACTGAAGAGCCTGGGCACCTGAGAGGATGCTGTTGTGTGCTGTGTGCCAACTCCACCAAAGATTAGGTTGGGGCTAGAAAAGCAAATTTTACCTATAGTCAGCACCAGATGAGATTTTCATCTCGCAAAGTGTGTCTTGATTTGAACCAAGGAGAATGAAAAGCCTTTAATCCTCTTCATGACTAAAACAGTCTCCCTCCCCCCTCACAAAAAAGGTGGTTCTGTCTTCCTCCTATTTAGTATTTCTTTTCCTTTTTCCTTTTACTCTCCATATTTATGTGACTAACTTAACACCGAATCTTCCCATTCTACTCCATAACCAGACTGTGTAAAGTGCATGGGAGTAGCCTGTTATGATTCTCTGTTTAATTCTCTCTTCCTAGATTCTGTTCACTGCTTCAACAGATTACTGCTGAGATCAGAAACTCAATGGTCCAGAGAAACTCTTCTCCTCACTCAATGATAAAAGCCAATTGCAATAAAATTGCAATTTCCTCACTCAGTAGCATCTGTGTGCTGATGTTCTAATGTAATACAACACTTGATAACTACCTTTTCATTGGGTGATATTTTCAAGGCGTGGATGATGTGTGCCATTCATAGCATGGAGCTGCACAGGGGACTTATCCCAAACCAAATTGTACTTTTAGATGATCCAAACTAGGCCAGTTTGGGACAATTAGAGTTCAGGTTCATATATGAAATAGACCTTCCCTTTAAAAGAGTGAATGGATAAAAAGATTTCCTTAACTCATCATGCAATTTTTCACATTATGGTCAATGAACTTCTGGCTGAAGCTATAGCTAGAGGTTGGGCTGTTACCAATGAGACTTTCTAATGAAATTAGCTTGATGACAATTTCTGTAAGCAGACTGAATTTTGAACAAACTACACAGTTTATTCTCTGTCATATTGAATTAGTGCGCAAGAGGTCTAACATGATAAATTGCTGCTGGAGAGCATGTCAGATTCTTGCTACATCAATTCAGGAGACAAAGATATATTCACAATGCTAAATCAATTTGTACAGATTAAATTGCAGTCCTAATATATTTATAAATAAAGTTATTCAAAGATGTAGGAACACAAGCAATATGGTATGTAACACAATCAGTAATTTACAATGCACAGAGCTGAGATGATTGTTTAAAAGAGCTATTCATTCAACTCTTCTCAGCAGATTGAATAAATCCCTGATTGCTGCTCTTTGTACTCTTTGAACATGCATGGCTGGTTACTTACCATGTGCAGATTGCAAATCTATTCTAGCCTTTAAGCTACATGCAGTAATAATCCCTGAGCCCTGAGCTGGTAGGTGCAAGTGTCCAATCAAGTGACAGAATCTCTTCATCAGTGCTAAGCTGTTACTTTCTCTCCTCCTGCTGGGGTGTTGCTATAGCTAGGCAGGCAGTAGTTCTTGGCCATCTGAAAGGATAAAATCAGAAAAGGAAGGCTGACATGACAGAAGGGGGATAAGGTGCAAATTAAGAGATCCAAGGTCACACCATCTGCAGCTTGCTCATCAGAGCAAGATAGTAGGATGAGGGTGAGCTGGAAGTAGAGATGGCGCATAAGGAAGGAACATACAAGTATCTTTAATGTTCTCAGTAACACAGGATGCCACAGCCTCTGTTGTAGCCAGCCCCGAGATGTGGAGAACCATCCATTCCATAAGGGTCAGGAAATGTAGTTGTCCTGGACCGCATCAGATCTTCTTTGCTCTCTTCTCCTGTGTACCACCTTGTCCTGAAAGAACGAGGGCAGAATGTCTTGTGTTGCATTGTATTTGGGTGCAGTGCCTGCCATAACTGAATAGCTAGAAATATATGGAATCTGCAGGAGCTGGATCTGAGGCTGGCTTCACTGTAATATGTATGAGAAAGTGGTGAAATATCTGGACATTAGGCCCGAGCCCTGAGTCCCAGGGTCTTCTGATGGGTGAGTGATGGAGAGTATGTTGCATTGAGCAGCATGAGCAGTTGGTTGTGCAGTGTGTGGGAGATATTGGGCAGAATTTTCCAGCCCCACCCACCACTGAGAATGTCTGGTCCTGCTGAAAGTCTATCGATGTTTGGCTGGGCAACCGAATCTTCCGCAGTGGGTCTCGCCATGACGGGGCCTGAAAATCCCGCCCATTATGTGACGATGCTTTTGATGACTTAACCAGTGATGTAAGGCGGCAGCACCAAATTTGCATACTAACTACCTCCACCTCAATAGATGCAGGTAGGTCATGAATCATGACCTCTGCACCTAAAATCTGCACAAGCCAAATTTTAGCCTCATAGGTTTTTCACGTTTTATGGCAACTTTCCATTTTGATGTTCAAGGGAATTGACAAAGTACAGACAAGAAAATGTTAATGTTTATGCCTTAGTAAACATTACAGCAATATTTAATGTCAACCCTGGGAATTTCCACAGATTTACTGGATGATATTAACGTATGCCAAAAATATCAAATTACGTAATGGTCAGCCTAATTCTGCAAGAACACAAGGGGCAGAAATTTATGCCTCATGGGCAGACACACGCCCGACCCGATCGGGTGAGAAATAGCACGAGAAGACGTCAGGTGAGCGTCACGATATCATCCTGCCCACGCACGATCTTCAGCTCGGCGGGTGCATGCTGGTGTCAGAGGCGTGCCCACCATCAATTAAAGGATCACTTAAGGCTGTTAAAAGCCCAATTGATCCCGGTTTTACACTGCCCATGCAATTTCGTGTTCATCCCATGGGCAAAACGGGCAGGCGGGCCGCTCACATTTTGCAAAACCTTATCCAAGGGCTGGATAAAAAGGGTCAGCAGCATTGCCATTGTGAGTACTGAGGAGTTTAGGAAATAGTTTGTTGCTGGTCGCTTATCTGAACTTGACTGCTTGATCACAGTTTGAGTTTCATTCTTAGTAGTTCTGGGCTTCATTTCAGGACTCATCGGTGTCTCCAAGGCCCCCAGAGGATTTTCACTGTGTGGACCCTTACAGCATCAGACAGCTTTCTATAAGCCTGGTAATGGGGATTGTGGTCTCCGCTGGAAGCAGGCACAAGGGGCGCAGGGCCAGCAAGAAGCCCAAGGTGGAAGGGGCCACAGAAGATGCCACTATCCTGCTGCCAGTGTTAACAGATGGCGATGCACCCACCTGAATATGTCTGAGGTGCAATGCCTAAGGAGGCTCTGCCTCTACAGGGAGACTGTGAACATTTGTCAGATGATTGGGCCTGAGATCACCTCCAACTGTGTGGTTGGACACCCCAGGCCAGTGGCTCTGTAGGTCACAGTGGCCCTCAACTTCTATACTTCCAGATCTTTCTAGGGGTCAGCAGGTGATCTTTGTGGAGTCTCCTAATGAGCTGTCCACGATTGCATCAAGTTGGTGACAGAAGCTTTATTCAGGTGGGTAATAATACTTACTCATTTTGGTATGGACAAGGCCAGCCAGGCTGAGTGAGCCAGAGGTTTTGCAGCGATTGCTGAGCTCCCCACACCTAGGGTGCAATAGACTGCACACATCTGGCCATCAAGGATCAGTTGGGTGCCTTCATCAACAGGAAGGGCTTCCACTAGATGGACGTTCAGATAGTATGTGACCACAGGACAGAGATTCTGCAAGTCCATGAAAGGTACCCTGGCAGCTCCCATGACACTTGTATCCTGAGATCCTCTCAGGTGCCAAGGCTCCTCAGTGCTCCAGCTCGACAGGATGGATGACTGCTGGGTGACAAGGGCTATCAGTTGAAAAGGTGGCTTATGACGCCTCTCTGCCACCCAAGAACAGCTGCGGAGTGGCATTACAATACGAGTCATGCATCCAAAAGGGTGGTGATAGAGAGGTCCTTAGGTCTTCTGAAGATGTGCTTCTGATGTCTGGGCCATTCAGGGGGAGCACTACAATACCCCCGAGAGTGGGTGTCACTGATAGTGGTTGCATGCTGCACTCTCCACAATCTGGCACTGGCAAGGGGGAACCCACTGGAGGAAAAGGATCTTGAGGAAACTCCACAGGCCACAGAGGATGAATCCAGTAGTGAGTCAGAAGAGGAGCATGGTGAAGAGAATGCTGAGGGTGTGGAGGTGGGCCTCTATATCCTTCAGGGAGGCAGGGACAACTGGGTCGCCTTGATCCAATGCTCCTTCAGCTAGGCTGCCAAAGACCTGCTTCCACCTCAGGCCCAGTGCTCCAGCCTCCATCCCAGGTGTCTGAAATGACCCTTTCATTTGAAACCAAAGTCCACTCAGTGCTGTTGCAATAAAGTTTAGAAGTACTCATGTCCAGCATTACATCCTGGCATACCCTGCACCAAAACAAAAGCTGAAGCATACTTAGGCCATTACAACTAAAACAATATTTATGTAATTTTCACAATCAAAACAATTTAAGATAACCATCTCTGGTGTTCATTTCTATAGCAGTAAATATAAATAAAACATTACAGAACAGAAGATCACCCATGACCAGTCCCTCTAGCACTCATGGTGCCTTTTGGGTGCTGCGTCTTGGTGCCCACCCCTCGCCGGCATAGGCATTGAGGGCTAACTCTGGTGTCTTGTTGGCCTTGTTGTCCTTGGTGGTCGTCCTCTGGCCAGTGGAGCTTGTGCTGGTCCTGCCTGGGAGGGAGCAGCCAGTGCCACAGCTGGCATCTCCCCAGTTATCGCAGCCTCATCAGATGCCACGGTCACTGGTGGAGGGACAGAGGAGCCGCTACCGTCATTCAGACCACCCTGAGAGGAGCCCGCAGAGATGACAAGCAGGTCATGCGCCAAGGTGAGGCCGGTATGTACCTCCCTGCTCGCCATTGATGGACGAGTACATAGCTGGTATACTGGGTCCCTCATCCATCTCCCACACGGACACTGACCAACTGAGGTCATTGCCGGTGCGAGGGCTTGCAGGCCGAAGTGCATCCGCAGGATCCCCTGATTCTTTCCCCGGAGCTGCCTCTCTCAATGGAGGAGGCAGCACGCTCAGCCATGAGGGTCACCACAGCACTTATGCTCCACATGGACTGTTCCACAACGGAGACCATTGCCACTCACTATCCTGACTTGGAAATATGTCGCCATTACTTCACTGTCGATGGGTAAAAATCCTGGAACTCCCTTCCTAACAGCACTGTGGGTGTACCTACACCACATGGACTGCAGTGGTTCAGGAATGCAGCTCACCACCAGCATCTCAAGGGCAACTAGGGATGGGCAATAAACGCTGGCCCAGCCAGCAAAGCCCACATCCCGCAAATAAATTTTAAAAATTACATTCTTCTAATCATGGGATTTCCAAAACATTAAACTCCAGCTGTACTGTACAAGTTCAACAGCATCTCATTATTTTGGCATTATATTCCTCCAGATATAATCCCACTTTTATAATGTTAGCTACTTGCTCTGCCAACATTTGATGAACTAAGCACATTAAGGTCTTTATTGGCCTGAACTACTTTTAAAACCTTACAATTTCAAGTGCATTTCCTTCTTTTCTACCAAAACATATTACTTCACATGTTTCAATGTTCAGTTTCTTTCCATCTGTCTATCTCCACCTTAAGTCATTCACAGTTCTCATTAGAATTTGCAGTGCTTCCTCCCTGAAATTTAATCTCATTGATAAATCTCAGTATGGTTACTTCAATTCCTGAATCCAAATAGTTTATACATATTGTAAATAAATGCAGCCTCGAGGGTCACCTCTGTGGATGACTGTTTGCCACATCTCTCCAGGCCAAAAGATTCTATTGTTTTCCCTCCAGTCAAACTCCATGTGACATTATTTTCTGATGAGGTACATGATCAATTTCTTCCCCCCAAAATCAAATGAAATCACATTCACTGCCCCTCATATATCTACGTGCTTGCTATTTCTTCAAATTATTCCATGGGCAGAATTTTACGTCCCGCAAGTGAGCGCACGTCTGACCCGATCGGGCATAAATTCGTGTGAGAAGACGTCAGGCAGGCAACCTGACGTTGTTGTGGACTCGCATGATATTTCGCTGGCGGGCACGCACAAGAGTCGGAAGTGCATCCTCCAGCAATTAAGAGGCTAACTAAGCCAATAAATGGTACAATTGTCTTCGAGTTTTTGTGGCCCATCCAAACTTAGTGGATGGGTGAATCCGCCAAGCGGCCTTTGCACTTTTCATCAAACCTCATCCACAGGCGGGATGAAATTTTTGTTAAGGAATAAAATAAAAATAAATATCTTTGGGCAGCATTTTTATCTGCTATATTTTCAAGTGATTGATTGTGTTGCGTGGAGATTATTTTTCAGCTTTCAGAACTTTTGTTTGAGCATTTTCAGGACTGCAGCTCCCGGAGGCAGCTCTCTACCTTCAGGGGGCATTCTCACAGCGCTTACCCGTGCCTGTGGTGACGTCATCACCCATCCTCTTCCTGCCCTCACCCCGGCAGCGCTGAGACTTTCAGCAAATTAATTGGCCAGCCAACGTGAAATAACAGACAGGGACCGATCCAGTCAGTGGTCCATTTCTTGGCTACTCCCGGGACTGCCGATCGCGCGCGTCATGGGTAAAATTCAGGGCCATAACGTTAGCTAAGAACCACCTGCCTTCTCAAAACCCTTGGTGACTAATGCTGATTAATTTATGTTTCTCTAAAGGTTAGTCACTTTGGATGGGATTTTCCTGCCCGGTGGTGTTTGGCGTGTCCAGCGGAGTGGGCGGTCAAAATGGCGAAAAGGCAAAAATTTGGGAATCTCATTGTAATACATCTGCATATCATTATAAGCCCAGTCCTCTTGAATCATCTCCCCCAGCTGGATCATCTGCCCATGTTGGCATGATTGCACACTGATGTGCTTCACAACCGCGTATATAAAGCGTGCACTTGGTGGGCTGCACTTTGAGGGGAACTCGGAGGTGAGTGCACAGTAAAATTGTGCAGCGCTCGCCTGGGCCGCCTGTTGGACTTCAAGGTTGAGGTGAGTTTGGGGGGAGGGGTGGGGCGGCGGGGCAAGGGCTGACCTGTGGTTGAGGTGAGTGAAGGGGGGAGACAAGGGCTGACCTGCGGTTGAGGCGAGTGAAGGGGGAGCAAGGGCTGCCCTGCTGATGAGGCAACTTGTTAAGTGGGGCAAGGGCTACCCTACAGTTGAGGTGAATGTGCAGGGGGTCATGGGCTGCACTTTGGTTGATGCTAGTTCGGGAGGGCAAGGGCTGCACTGCTGTTGATGGTTGTGCACAATGTATGTGGGGGAAAAGTGGCCATGCATTAGGGAAACCTTATATAAAGTGACCATTCCTCCACAGCTGAAGCAATTCAGATGTAGCTACATTAACATGCTTGGAGTTGGGCCTCTAGCTTTTCTACCCACTCAAGCAACGCAGAGGCATGAAATTGCCACCATGTTCTCCAGAGCTTTTCAACCCTCAGGCACAGACTGCAAACTAATGAGCATTTTAGTGGACTGCAGAATAGTTGGACAACTGGGCACATTGTACAATCTCCTTGCTAAAGCTGGCCATGGAGCAGTCACTGGTGGAGATGCTTACAACCATTTGCAATGTCATCATTCTGGCTTGGACCAGTCTCCCCCATGGTTCAGGCTAACACTGCAGTCTTGCAATGTAGGTTAAGAGAATGCCTGCGCCTGAGCTGAGAGCACAGCAGGCAGTCCAATGGGCAAAGCTGCTGCTAATCGGTCAGGTGGTGCGGAGCGGAGGAAGGTGGGGTTTCGGGCAGGCATGCAGCACATGAAAAATCTGGCTATCCAATTTTTGGCCAGCACTCTCCAGGATGCATTAAGGGGCCTTCAGACTTAACCACAAATGTTCTTAGAACACCTGTGCTAACCCATGCTCCTACACACACCACTGAAGAGTGATAGAGTGCCGTTAACAGTCGGCGCCTATCTACATCCAGGATGTACAGTCACCTCCTTTTATTCCTGCAGATAATCAAGAACCAGTGTTGCCAAAGACTTCGCATGTTTAGGGAACTGGTTGGTAACATCTGCCAGCTACTGCAGGACTTGGCGCCAAGGGGTCATGGAGGGCATCCACTGCCAGTGGCCGTGAAAGTCACCGTGGCGCTCAATGTTTACACCAGTGGCTCCTTTCAGGGCTCCACAGGTGACCTCTGTGGGATATTGCAAGCCTCAACCCACAAATGCATCCAAGAAGCCATGGATGCCATCTTTGCAAGGACACAAATTTGTGCATTTCACCCTGGACCAAGACAGCCAGAATGCAAGAGCAATTGGATTTGCCCAGATCTCGGGTTTCCCACAGGCGCAGGGTGCCATCGGCTACACTTATGTGGTGCTCAGATCTCCATCACAACAGGTGGTCAACTAGATCAATTGCAAGGGCTTCCATTCGCTGAATGTGCAGCTGGTGTGCGATCACCAGAATTGCATCCTGCAGGTCTGCGCATGATTCCCAGGGACTGTCAATGACTCCTACATTCTCAGTCAGTCACAGATCCCTGATGTCTTACAGGGTCCACAGAGTCGGTAGGGATGGTCCCTTGGGGACAAGGGCTACCCGCATAGGACATGGCCGATGACATCTGTGCAGTGGCCTCAGGCTGCAGCAGAGCAACAACGTCACATCACACCCTCTGTGGACTATATTGCAGGCTTCTACCAGACTGGTCCAGGCACCAGAACCTCATTTTCAGCATTCCATCGTTTGTTCCACCCAGGCGCTAGTTGCAGCACGAGCCTCGTTAAATCTTCACTCTGGCACTGCAACGAGAAGAGGCGCTGGCTGAGAAGGAGATGAAGGAACTAGAGGCCTCCTCTGGTGAGGAGTACGTCAATGAGGATGATGGTGAGGAGATCCTCAAGGGCGACGATGATGGCGATGAGGCCCTCACACTGGCCAGACGAGGCAGGCGCACTCGGGAGGCCCTTATAGCTGCTAGATTTGTGGAGGGTGATGACGACATGCAGTGAGGAGACCCCATAGATCCTCATATAGCATCTGTTAATGTTTGACTCCAGTCTGGTTTATGGCAGCGCGCATACCCTCTGTGATAAGGATCCTGTTATGGAGATGCAGTGGATGCCCTAATAGTCGCTTGATTCCTGGAGGATGATGACAACATACAGTGAGAACACTCTATAGGGTCATATTATGGAGACGCAGCTGTGAAACTTTAAATGGACCTGATCCTTTGTCTGCCTTCAGAGCCTGACCCCTTCAGGAGCACAGCATCAGTGGTCACAGATGCTGACGAGATGGGGGTCAGCTCCACCTTAAAGGTGCTGCGAGCACACAGAGAGAATGTTGGAACTCTGTGATGCCTGCCCATTACATTCTGGCAGCAATGATAAGCCGGCATCAGTAATGTGTCCAGGGAGTGTGTGACTTTGGTCTGAAGGCTGCACAAAGCACAGGGAAGAGGCCCTAGACTGAGACATCTGCCTTATTCATGTGCAGGAACCAAAGTTTCACTTTGGAGTGACATGAACACTGTTCATCATAACAAGGGGCCAAAGGTAGAGAGACATTTTTGGGAGTTTATTTACAACAGTGAACATTATGGGAGTTTATTTACAATAGTGAACATTACGTGCAAGTGATTAACACCCGTGCCCAGACTGTGCAACTACATCTTCTTAACCGCGGTGGGCACCATGAGGACTGGGGTGCTTTATCGACCCCCTTAATCACATTTTGATTTGATGTTTGCAAGTTTCCTTTAAACTTTGTCTTTGGTTTTACAGCTAACCTAACTTAGGGGCTATGTTTACTTTATCCCCCATTTTCTTAATTTAGTTTAATTGTTTGACTCTGAAAGAGTTACATCTTCTTAACTCAAAAGAGATTCAAAAGAGTTACATCTTCTCAACCTTCCAACACTGCTGCTATGTTTTGGTGCTCCCGGCCATCCACCATGGAGGTGGAGGCAGCCTGCTGACTTCTACAGCCTGTCTGTGATGACCTTGGTGGGCGTTATCTGGAGGGCCGAGACCTGGAGGGTCCCCGCCTGCTCTTGTGGTCCTGCTGTGTTCCAGTGGCACCCTCCTCGGCCTATGGAGCTGGAGCTGCTGGGGTCACAGGAAGAGGGATTCAGGTGGGCCAGACACTCCCGGAGTCACCTGGGTGAATGGCTCCGGAATGTGGACCTACTGATCCTCCTCCCTATGGGTTCCCGAGAGCCCCTGGCTGATTCCTTGAGGAGAAGGGAAAGCTGGAGTGAGATCAAGCTGCCTCACAGTCCTCTCACCTACATACTGTTGGAGGCCAACTATGGTGTCAGCGATGGAGTTCAGCCCACACAGTAGTGCAGGAACGATGTCCTTGTCTAAGGTCTCCATGGCAGCCGCCATCCTACCAGTGTTAGCCTCGGTGTGTTGGTATGCCAGTGCTATCACCTCAGACTGAAGGTTGTCAGACTCCTCCATCATGCCTTGCAATTTGAGGAGTGCAGTGAACATCCCTTCCTGATGTTCCTGAGCTTGCCTTTGCAGCTCCAGCAACTGAGGTATGACCAACTCCAGAGGCTCGTCATCTGACTCGGACTCAGCAGATTTCCGGCTTCCAGCAGTCCTCTGAGTACCGGAGAAATCCCTGCCTCCGCCTGCTGTGGATCAGACAGTGTGATGTACTCACTGGATTGTGACCCCGAGGCTACTCTAAAGCTAGATCCCACTGAGGTTTGTGTCTCTGCGCTGGTGGTGGCTTTGGGTGAGTGCTGTGATGGGCCTTAAATGAAGGTGCCATCAGATTCCTCTTCAGAGGTTTCTTCGGGGCTTGATTGGAGGTCCTGGGTCATGGAATCCGTCGGCTTTTCCCAGATGCTGCAGAAGCAAGGGGAGATAAGTTGTGCATGGCAGTGGCCTGTGAAACAGGACACATCACTCACCGCATGGTTATCTGATGGATGTTGCACTGCTGGATTCCCACGTGGTAGAGCACTGTTGACCTCACTGTCAACACAGGAATGGTCCGGATCCTCGCTGGGCAGTTGGATGGCCCTATTTTCAAACTCCTGAGGACCTTGATTTCAGGCAGTCTTCCACCAGTCTGCAACCTCTCCCTCTTGTTGTGTGACAATTTATCCTGCATGAATAGAGATGTGTAAGCAGGACATCTGCCAGGTCAGATGATAAGTATGCCTGGCACATGTGGGTGTTGAGTGTTCCCACGGATGGGATGAGGACAATGACGGTGTGTGTGAGAGAGTGAATGGTAATGTGTCTTGAACTGGCAGTGAGTGAGGGCCCTGTGGATGTGTGATGGGTTTGTGAGTGTGTGAGTTGAAAGTGATGAGCAGGGTGACTTACCCTGGCGGAACAAATGAGATCATTCATCCTTTTTAGCACTGGGTGGCTGTCCTCTTTTGTAGGCCGTTGGCACTGATCATTGCTGCCATCACCTCCCATGCTGGATTGATGATGTTGCTGCCCATCCTGCGGCCAGAGCGGAGGTATAGGCCATCACAGCAGGCCTCCACTGCGTCCAAAAGGTGCTTGAGGGACCCATCATTAAACCTTAGGCCTGCAGCCATCTTGCCTTTCAGGGCCATGTCTTCTTTGCAGCAGTCCTGGGCTGGAAGCACTGAGAGGTGTGTGCACAGCTGCACTTTATATATGGTGCATGGCATGGTGAAGCAATGAGGTGATGGTGTGGTGGGCAAATGAGAGCCTGCCCACCATCAACACAGCATGTTCCCTGGGAATGCATAATTAATGAGGCAGGATTGGGATGATACAGCGTGAAAAGCCTCCATTTAGCTGGTGGGTAAAACATCCTTTTTTCTACTAGATTTTGTGCAAATCTGGAACAATTCCGCTCTTTATCTTTCGCTTTTCCAAATTTTTCCAAAAGTAATTTCTCCAAATTACTGGCAATATTAAGGTGTCAAACAGAGTAAAATGGATGTTTAGACGCATTTGAATTATTGTCCTCTAGATTAACCATCCCATGAGAGTTGGATGAAGAGCTAAATAATAAATTATGGGGAACATAGGCCCAACCTTACTTGCACCACCACCCATGAAACTCCTAAGCTTTTAGAGAAGGAAGAGGAGGGCCAAAAGAAGATTTTTAGCTAGGTCAGACTGCACTGTACTCTACATCCACCAGCCTGTACCCCCAAATCAAGATCTACAGGCAGACATGCAAATACTAATACTGATCAGAGGAGCAGCACATATGGAGGAAGTGATTTACAGTGGACAGAGTTACTTCACATAATCCAAGCTATCTGCAGCCAAACTCTTCCACAGAGTTGACACTTCAAGCAGCCATCAATTTTACAAATGCCATTTGCTTTATGTTTTTGGATCATTTCAGGCAATCACTGGGGCTGTCAGAAAGATAAGTCAATCAAGTTTCTATGGATATATAATGCAAGTAGCAATGCGTTTTTTCCTCAAGGAAACAATTTTATCACCTTCTGTACAGACAACTGACAACGGGGAGCAAGATTCCCAAATCTCTTAAAAGGTTTCTAAATTGCACTCAGGTGACTTATAGGTTTCCTCATATAATAGCACATTCACCCAAAAAGAACCACATCGAAAAGACAAAGGCAAAAGTGAGCGTACGAAACAACATCCTGAATAAGCTCACTAACACAAAATGGGGAGCAAGCTCGAAAACATTGCGAACCAGTGCACTTGCTCTTTGCTGTTCCACTGCCGAATATGCCTGCCCTGCATGGGAAAGATCTACTCATGCTAAGAAGATGGATGCCATTCTGAACGCAAGCTGCTGACTTATCACAGGTTGTTTAAAACCAACAAACACCAACAGCCTATATATCCTGGCAGGTATCACTCCCCCGATATAAGAAGAGCGGTAGCCAGCAAGAAAGAGCGACTCCGTCAAACATCAGATGAGAGGCACCCTCTACATGATCATACAACTACACCCAGCCGCCTAATGTCAAGGAAGAGCTTCATGAACAGTGTTGTTCCATTACAATCAACCCCATCTGAAGCCCGCATCACCTTGTGGAAAGACTGACTCTCCAGTCTTGAACAACCTCCAGTGATGGAAATTCTACCAAATGAAAGCCTTCCCCCAGGAGCTAATTGCAACTGGGCAGCCTGGAAGCGCCTTAACAGACTTAGGACTGGTGTAGGTCATTCAAAGGTGTCACTAAGCAAATGGGGATATACAACCAGCCCGACAACTTGTGAATGTGGAACTGAGCCACAGACTATGCAACATCTCCTGCAATGTCTATTGCTAGAGGAACCCCGCACTGTTGCAGATCTTGCTGAATTCAACAACAAGGCACAAAAATGTGTCCAGTTCTGGCTGGGCCATGTATAGACTGTCCGTGGACACGATAAGAAGACCCAAATAGAAAAGGATTCCATTCTCTTGATGCTCAGCTTACATACAGCCATCAACACTAGATTGTTCATGTCAATGCTGACTTCCCACCCAGCTATCATAATGCCTGATGAGGCATTATACTGTTCCACCAATATGTGACCCACAAGAATGTTGACAATCAAGCTTACTCTGCAGCCATGGCTAAGGACATTGGTGAAGTATCTTAGGTCACCATATGGACATAGGTGTCAACGTTGAGTAGTCATTAAGGATACTGTCGGTATGTTGGTGTATTTCAGGCACCTATTGGAACTGTCCTTCAATATAGCTCTACTCAGTCTTTAAGGATTATGCTGTGCTATGTGCTACATTTTTCACAACTTTGTTCTGCAAAGAGGTACAATCATGGAGATCCAGAGAAGAAATTCTTCCCAGTGCATCAAGGAGATTATAAATAAGAGTAGGCTTGCAGAGCAGTAAATGGCACCAACTTTCACAGAGGATATGTCTTTGACTGTAAATTTGTATTAACAGTCCTGTCTGTATCCTCCCATGCCTTGTGTATGTGTCTTCAGCTACACTAGTTTACATTTTCCATGCAGCTAACAAATCTTCCATTCATGGTACCTGATGAAACAAGTGGCAAACCTTAGCAGGAATTTTCTGCTGACGTCAACGTTAGTAGTGTCAGATTTTAATGAACATAAGTGTGAGTAGCTAGTTGAGAGTTTATGATCTATGTTCTCTACAGCCTGGTTTGATGCTTTGTTTAGGTTCCACCTGGGTAGCAGGTGTATGAATTGATGTTTGGCTTCTATGTGCAAATAAGAGCCTCTTGGCAATGGGATAAAGCATACATTTTACTGGTAGGCTAACTAAAAAATGTGTTGAGCAGGAAGAACCTGGAGGCACTGGAGAGGATGCAGAGAACATTCACAAGAATGATTCCAGAAATGTGTGAGCATACTAATCAGGAAAGGATCAGGCTGGCTCTCTTTTCTTGGTGAATATCATATATTGATGGCCTCTAGTTATGCTCTTCCCCACAAGAGAAATCACTCTCTCTGTATTCACTCTCATCAAAATCTTTCATAATTTTAAAGACTCCTTTTAGGTCTCAGCCTCAGAAGGCTGAGGAGTGACCTAAACGATGTCTTTAAAATTATGAAAAGTTTTGATAAGAATGGATACAGAGAGAATATTTCTTCTTGTGGGGAGGAGTATAACTAGAGGCCATCAATATATGAGTCAGCAAGAAATCCAATGTGGAATTCAGATGAAATTTCTTTACCCAAAGAGCAGTGAGAATGAGGAACTCGCTACCACAGGGAGTGGTTGAAGCAAATAGTATTTGTGTGTTTATGGGAAAACAAGCCAAGCACTTGAGGGAGAAGGGAATGGATAGTTATGAGAAAACATTTAGGTGAGAAAAGATGGGAGGAGGTTCAGGTAAAGCATAAACACCAGCATGGACTGGTTGGACTGAGTAGCCTGCTTCTCAGCCATATATCCCACGCAATCCTATGTAAATTGGCAACAAGTGCCACATATAATCTCCATTCTTTGGACTTTGAAGGCTTCTTCCGAATTGAAAGTGAATTATTTTTCCTGAATTCAAGTGAAGGTGAGAGCCAAGACACACTTTCATTTCAAAGCTGGGAACATAACTGGCTTAGTGGTAGGAGACAGAGGATGATGACAGAAGGATGCTTTAGTGACTGGAAGCCAGTGTCCAGTGGCGTACCAAAGGGATCTGTGCTGAGTCCCATATTATTCGTCACTTATATAAACAACATAGATGACCATGTGGGGTTAGGATTAATAAGTTTGCGGATGACACAAAGATTGGCCGGGTGGTTAACATTGAGGTTGACTGTCTTGGGCTACAGTAAGATATAGACGGGATGGTCAAATGGGCAGATAAGTGACAGTTGGAATTTAACCCTGAAAAATGTGAGGTGATAAGGAAGGAATAATTTGACAAGGAAGTATTCAATGAATGGCATGACTCTCACTGGAGGAACGAAGGGACCTTGACGTGTGTGTCCATAGATCTCTGAAGGCGGAGGGGCATGTTAGTGGGGTGGTGAAAAAGACATATGGGACACTTGCCTTTATCAATTGAGGCATAGATTACAAAAGTAGGGAGGTCATGTTGGAATTGTATAGAACCTTGGTGAGGCCACAGCTGGAGTATTGTGTGCAGTTCTGGTTGCCACATTATAGGAAAGATGTGATTGCACTGGAGGGAGTGCAGAGGAGATTCACCAGGATGTTGCCTGGGATGAAATATTTAAGTTATGATGAGAGGTTGCATTGACTTGGATTGTTTTCATTCGAGCAGAGAAGACTGAGGGGCGACCTGATCGAGGTGGACAAGATTATGAGGGGCATGGATAGGGTGGATAGGGAGCAGCTGTACCCCTTCATTGAAGGGTCAGTCATGAGGGGGTATAAGTTCAAGATGAGGGGCAGGAGGTTTAGGGGGGTTGTGAAGAAAAACATTTTTACTCAGAGGGCGGTGACGGTCTGGAATGCACTGCCTGGGAGGGTGGTGGAAGCGGGTTGTCTCACATCCTTTAAAAAGTACCTGGATGAGCACTTGGCGTGTCATAACATTCAAGGCTATGGGCCAAGTGCTGGTAATGGGATTAGGTAGGTAAGTCAGGTGTTTCTCACGTGTCAGTGCAGGCTCGATGGGCCGAAGGGCCTCTTCTGCACTGTGTGATACTGTGATTCTGTGATAACATGCATGCCACAGTGTTATGGGCATTCGCTGTCAGGTATGAGATTGCTTTAAGACAGCGTGAGGGAGAAGTAATTGTAAATGTCATGCATGCTTATTCCACTGCATTAATGGAAGCTAATAGTCTATTCTCCATTTTGACTAGCCTTGTACGGCCATTAAAAGTGCTTTAAAAGTACTGCCTCCAGGTGTGTGAGAAGCTGGTGCTGTCATTCCACTTGTGGTCACCACCTTACATTTTCCATGGTCTGCTCTTCTAGAGGTGTTTATAGCACTCACTATTTGAAGGAGACATCCTATTCTGCTCAATTCCTCCAGCATAATCTCTTGCTGTCTTTTGAGAAATGGTTTGTTCCTTGGCCTTCTGCACACCTTCTAGAATTTTTCCCATAAGCTACATGTGTTCCACCTTTCAAAAAGCAAAATACTTGCCCGTTTAGCTGCTGCATGACTTTAAATCTTGTAGCATCACCAATATCCAGGCTTCCAATCATTGGAATTTGAATGCCTTATGCAGATCACATGCAAATTTAATTAGATTAACCATAACTCTGTGGATAGATGTGATTCTTACATTACCCAATTTCTAGTCAGACTTGTACCTGATCAGGAAATATATGACCATTTTTTTTTATTGGGAAGCCTGGAGCCATGGCCCAAACTAAAAGATTGAAAAGACTAGAAGAAAAGATGATGAAATAAATTAATGTTGTTTAACATCAAGCTTTAGCTGTAAAAATCAATAGAGAATGAGGAATAAAGAGTTCCACAATTTTCAAACCCTGGAGAAATTATTGGAGATAGTATGATTTCAGCACAGCGAGAAAGTGGGTAATTTCATGTTGGGATGAGAACACTTATACTGAGTAAACGTTTCATGGAGAGAAATTTCTCCAAGGCCATTTCATGTGTTTTCAGCTTTGCTGACTCACAGCTGTGAGCCCAGTCAATCATCCTTATGACTTCTCTCTGTAATTGTACCAATTAAAAACTGGATTGAAAATGCCTCAAATTCATTTCACACAATATCCGTACCACCAACAGAGAGAAGTCCTTCATCTGTTTTGTTTTCAGGGCAGGAACCCTGAGCCGACAGAACTGTGTATAAATCATTGCTTCCTGGTCACCCAAGAAAGCTTTCTCTCAACCTCTCCACTGAATCCTAATCAAACCTGCAGTTCTCTAAGTGGATTAGAGCAGATCCAGAGTGTGAATGTCTAGATTAATGTTTGCAGCCAGAAAGTCGATAAGGATTGATTAGGATTAGAACAGAGGGTAACAGAGAAACTGTTGTCACCATGGTGACCATGCAAATTCATCACTGTTGAATGATTAGATATAAATAAGGCAGAATTTGAAAGAGGATTGATCACATTGATGTTCAGAGACCCATTGCCATCCCTGCTCTTATAAAATGGAGCTTGCTTGATAAAACCTGCAATAGCTATGACCATAATTCCAGAAAATATACATTTCATCTTGTACCAAACACAGAGGCCCTGAAAATCTACAGAGACCCTACTATTGTAGTGGAAGCCCCAATCAAACAGCATAAATGTGTGAAAACAGGGGTTCCACTGGTTTCCCATCAGATTTACAGCTGGAGACTAGCAGAACATCTGCAGAATTTCAGAATCAGAACATCTTTGTGAAGTGGAGTGTTTGAGCTTATTTTGTGTTTCTGCCTAAACGAGTTTCTATTATTAGATTCAATCCCTTATGGACAAAATCCTGCTTTTTTATTTCTCCTCTGTCTATGGATTAACATGTGAAAGTTTAACAATTGGTTCTGAATTGCCGTAAATCACAATTTTTCCTGTTATTTCAGAAGATAGACAAATGACATTGCACAGTATGTAGTCTCAACTACTTGGCCAAATTTATTTACTGTTGATGTAATAACAGAAGCCAGAAGACACAACAAGCTAACAATTCAATATATTAACCAAACCTCTATCATGTATGAAATAGTCAAAATGTTTAAATGCAAGAAAAGACAGAGCTTGAAATGGATGAGGCTTTTTGCAGCAAATTCTTGGAACACCAGTCTCTGGTGATAAATTATACAGGATAATTCCCCGTGAAATTTCTTTAGTCCCAATCACACAAAAGCAGCATGGTAAAATAGAGAACTGAAAATCTCAAGGTAAATAGACTAGTATTTCTTTGATGCAAAAACAGAACCTTTGGGAATGTGTCTTAACAAGCACACATCATTGCAAATGGTGCATTAATGGTGTAGGAAATAAATCTCTTCTTGGTGGTGTTCACACCTTCCCACTTGTACTAGTTCTCAGCACCCAATTAAAGCGATTACATCCCCAGGAATGAAGGAAGTGACAGATCCTGTCACTAGTTTTATTTGATATATTAGTCGGAAATAACATCTTTGCTGTGTGGTTGGCTACATGGTTAGCATATAAAATATCCTTCTACTTTAAAGGGCCTGTAATTTGATTACTTCTGGGTCAAGGATTTCTGAAAACATCCAAAACAATAGAAACCGCTGGCTGCTCTTATATTACTTTTAATGGGTATCTAGCAGTGGAGAGTAAGATGACAACTGTGTGCTGTAGTCAAGGAATGTTTTGCTGAGATTGCCTAAAGAAAACTCAGTTGAATGGGAAAGACGTTTTATTATTTTTGTAAAGCACTTTATCAAGGTTTAAACAAGCAGAAAAGAAGACAAGGCAAATTATGAAGGGTCTGATACAATTAAGTTTCTTATGACAAGTTTCCATTTCACAGAAAGGATTTGTAACAATTAGAGCTACATAAAATGTTGCATTTTAAAAGCATAGGCCCCCCTGAAATTGAATGGGGGATTCTTCTGGGCTCCTGCTATAATTCTGACAGGTATACCATCTCTCTGGGGTCCGTA
Organism: Carcharodon carcharias; assembly: GCF_017639515.1. Taxonomy (NCBI): domain Eukaryota; kingdom Metazoa; phylum Chordata; class Chondrichthyes; order Lamniformes; family Lamnidae; genus Carcharodon; species Carcharodon carcharias. The sequence continues at coordinate 129,348,833 of NC_054475.1, forward strand.
CAGGTCTCCAGCCTAAGTTACAGCAGGAGACTGGGAGAAACACCATGGAAATTTAGAGCCACAGCAAGTTAAAAAAGAGCCTGCGTTGGTCAGTAGTCATGGCTATAATAAGCTAAATTTAATATTGTTTCCTCATAAACTGCAAATAATCAATTTGCTAGTTTGCGTCTATGGCTGGAATTTTTCATTTGCCAAGCAGCATGAAGTAGACGCAAGTATTCACGAAATGGGATGCCATGACATCTGGAGGGCGTCCCAACATCATTGCACCACCTTGCGATATTTCATTCCACAAAGTCGGAAGCGTGCCAACTAACAGTTAAAGGGCCAATTAAGCACATTAAAAGACCAATTGACAGCAATTTTGAGTGGCCCATCTGCTTTTATGCTTGCAGCACAGACCAATCGGCCAGGCAGCCTTCATGTTTTTCATTCATTATACATCCAGGGTTGGATAAAAGGCCCAGAAGATGTTGATAAGGTGAGGAGTTAGGAGTTTTGCTGTGAATTGTTTGTAGCTGGTTTAGAGGTTGTTTCTGGCATTTTTTGGGTGCTTTGAAAATTTGTCTGATTGCTAAACGTTTGCAGAGGCTTTCTGCAGAAAGAACCTTTCAGTGTAGAAACCTGTGCAACCATCTGGATAAACATGGGGATTGTGTACCCACCTGGCGGGACCTCCTCAGAAGAGGAAGAGAGGGACAGAAGGGAGAGGAGGCCAGTTGCCCGCAGGCACCCTCATAGAGTCTGCCCAATGGACCGAGAGACCCAGCCAGAATGGGTGGAGGCCAGCAGGGTTTGTAAGACAGAAGGGTCTGAATAAGGCCCCATTACCCAGCAAGTAGAGTGTGCAGGCAGTAATCATGTGATCTGGGTGTGCCAGAGGTTCAGTGCTGCAGCAGGTTTTGCCTCTCTAAGGAAGCTATCACCTCCATCTGCGAGATGATCAGCCCCAAAGTAACCTCCAACTGTGTAGTTGGTCACCCTATGCCAGTAACTCTGAAAGTGACAGTGGCCCTGGACTTTTATGCTTTGGTTCATTCCAGGGGTCAGTTGAAAATCTCTGTGGAATCTTGCAATCCACTGCCCAAGATGGTTACAGCTGCACTGTTCCGAAGGCTCAGCACCTTCATTCACTTCAGGACAGATGAAGCTAGCCAGGCAGAGCGAGCCAGAGACTTTGCTGCAAGTGCAGGATTTGACCGAATTAAGGGAGCCATTGACTGTGCAAATGTGCCCATAAAGGCACCAGCGGGGTAGGCGGGTGCCGCTTTGTCAATAGAAAGGGTTCCTACTCTCTAAACGTCTAGATTGTGTGTGAGTGGGACACTGCAGATTTGTGCCAGGTATCCAGGAAGCTGCCATGATGCCTACATCCTTCGTCACTTCCAGGAGCCAAGGCTTTTCATTGCACCGGGGGATAAAGGCTAACCACCAAAAAGGTGGCTGATGATGCTGCTGAGACAGCCAAGGACTGTAGCAGAGGAGCGCTACAACCATGGTCATGCCTCCACAAGGGCAATAATTGAGAGGACCATAAGCCTACTCAAAATGAGGTTTCGCTGCCTGGACTGCTCAGGTGTATCACTGCACTATCATCCGGAACATGTTTCCCTTGTTGTAGTAGTCTGCTGCATCCTGCACAATTTGGTTCTTTCAAGGGGAGACCAGTTGGAGGACGTACCAGAGGCTGCAGAGGACGATTTCAGCACTAAGTCTGAGGAGGAGCCTGAGCAGCCGCAGGGTAATGAGCAAGATCCCGAATTAAGAGTGCTCATAGGAGGCAGGGAGACCAGGGGGCCCTTGATTCAGCAGACTTTCAGTTAGTACTCCAAAGCAAGGAGTCAAGGTGATGGCAAGGGAAACATTACCTTACTGATTGGTGCTGATGAGGCACTCCTGTCACCCGCCACTCAAATCCTGACCTCTGAAATAAACTTTGCAGCCCATTATATGTGTGCCACATGACTCCCAGGCCTCTTCCCTACCAATTGCACACTAAGGCCATTGCAGATTATCTAACATTTTAATATTGAAGGGAGAGATATACATGCACCATTTCTTACATGTCAAGTAAAAAATAATCACTCTTGAGACCCCTTATGTGATCATAGTGACTTAAATTTCTGCTTGCGAGTGCTATGTCATGGTGTCTCCACCCATTAGTAGCTGCACTGGAGGCAGGTTGCTGACTTTAATGCCCTGTCGGCCTTGATGGCCTTGGCAGTCATCCTTTGGTCCCCAGGGCCTGTTGTAGGCCCCATCTGGATGCGAGAATCCAGTGCTATGGCTGTTCACTCCTCAATCGCCGCTGTCTCCTCAAATGCAGCAGTCACTGGCAGAGGGGTGGAGGAGCTGCTGCCATCATCAGGAGCACCCTGAGAGAAGCCCTCAGATACATGGAGCTGCAGGTCATCTGCCAACATGAGGTTGGTTTGATCCTCCCTGCTCAGCTTAGATGGATGGGCAGCCAGCAGAGTCACTAGGAGTCACTCCATCTCTTACATTGGCAGTGCCCTGCTGAGATCACTGACAGTGTGTGCAGTTGCAGGTCTGAACGCGACCCCAGAAACCCTGATTGAGTTCCTGGAGCTGTCTTTCCATGAGAGTTGACACTCTCTCTATGGAGGAAGCTGTGCATTCAGAGCTCTCAGCTAACTCATGCTGCGCATAGATTTCTCCAACACAAAGACCATGGCACACAGACCCTCAGGGATCTCTGCTAGATCTTTCTGCGCATTCCGCTGGACATCCAGTATCTGCGGCCTGATGGATGACTCTAGAGGTGCATCATCTGCCTTGGACTCAACATTGTCCTGGTCTCCAGCAATCCTCCAACTGCCAGCGTCCTGGGGACTCTCTGCTTCCACCTGCTCCTTAGGTGAGTGTGATCTGCCTTCACCACTGTGCACTCCCATCTGCTCCAAACCTCACATGTCCACCAACATGCCTGTACCTGCACTGGTACATGGTGCAGAAGGAGGATATGACGTAGTCTGGCTGCTGGTCATCCTCAGAGGTCAAGGGAGAGTCCTCGGTGTCCTTCTGAAGTCATGAGGGAGGAAGAAAAAATGTCAGTCTCGAACAGCATTGTGAACTCAGAGTGCACACAGTCTGGTAGCTTCTCAGAATGGGCATCTGGCTGAGCAAAGACCAGGGATTAGTGGATTTCACCTGTCAATCTTACAACATTTCCTTCATCTCTCATTCCCTGCCCCAATCTCTTCCCTGTCCACTAAACCCTTACTCTCCTCTGAGACCCCTGCCTCTCGGCAGTCAGTGGACTCAGTTCCAGCATTTGCTCCTCCATCTGACTTAAGAGCAGAGGATTTGGGGCACCACCACCTGTCCAACCTCACTCCTGTGCATTGTGACTCCTCTTCTCCTGTAAGGACAAAAGTGCTTTCATTAGGTTCCCCCCTCTAGATGCCAGAACATACCAGCCACCCCCTCCCAAAGACGCATGTTCGGGTGCCCACCACATTGCCATACCTCCCCTTTACATACATGCCATCCATCTAGTCTAGCCATATTTAATCTTTAAAGGTACAGGGATATGTGCCAATTTATGTTTTGCATTTCACACCCATGAGCACCAACAGGTGCTCCCACCCACAAAGACACCTTTCCATGTTTCCAGCTGAATTTAGTACTCACCCTGGCAGAGCACAGGAGGTCATTGAAGCTTTTCTTCACTGGATCCTGGTCCTTCGCAAGACATCATGTCTGCTGACCTGACCTGTCGCCCCCATCAAGGCCCCCTCTTTCCATTTCACAACAGCAAGATGTTGTGCCAGGCACTGACTGCCTCCAACAGGACTTGCAGGCACTCATTGGAAAAGTGGGGATTTCCATTCTCCCTGGCATGGGCTCCGGGTGCAGATGACATATTACACTAACAGACACTAACAGCACAATAACTGAGAAAAGTAGTCAGACCCTTGGAAATTCAAAGCAGCTCCAGAAGACTGCTGAACATTGATTGACAGCCTTCTGGTAGCTCCATTTTAAACCTAAGCCCGCTCATATCAATCCCTCTTATTCCTCCCCGTGCCCACCCTCTTCCTGCCCACATCGTCAGCACTGAGCTTGTCTCGGTGCATGTATAATGCTGGCCAGCAGTTCATTGGCCAGACAGCATGAAATCGGTGTTGGAAGCCAATTGCGGACAGGAACGGATTTCAAATCCGCTGTTATGGCACAGCTGATGGTAAATGCTGAGTTGTTCAAACCCCAGAGGGAAACTTGAGGTAACTGCCACAACCATTTTTGCAATTTGTATGTTTTAAGATGCGGGCTCTGAATTCAGTACTAATAAGATCACTGAGCCTTATAGGTTTTTTACAAAACTAGATTAAACATTTATTGATAAGAGAAATGATTTTAAGCACATACATATGTCTACAAATTACTAATATAATAACTTTTAAATCCCTGAATCAATCTAACTTCCAGTTACAGCTCTGTTAAGGCAATGGTAAGACACATAGATTTTAAAAGACCCAGGCAAAGAAACATGGCACTCTGGACAATCCAATTCAAAGTGAGTTTCTCTTAACTCCAGTGCCTTGTAGGCAACAGCTTGAGGCTTAGATGCTGAAGGCTTTTCACACTTATTTAAATCTCAGAATTCCTTCCCTTACACACAGCCTTTGCTCCTTTATACATATATTCGCCTTTGAATGCCAATTCCCATTATTTCATTATGCCTTTGGACTTTACCTTTCTAATAATGAAAATCTCTATCATAGTACCAATTTTACCAGTAATCTTTGTGAAAAATAAACACACTGTTTCTTAACTTCCCCCGGCTAGGTATAATATTTCACTCCCTCTCTTTGAATCCAAGCTGGTCTGGCTTATTTAAAATACAAATGTGCCCCTTACATTCTAAAACTTCCCCCATGTTTACCTACTTAACATTTCAAGCCTAACTTATCTTCTGACACATCAAAGCCTTCAGGCCAGCTGCCTTTAACTCAATTAAGTCACACACAAACATAGGCCCATTGACACAGACCCCACTATTACTCTACTTAACAATAAATTCCAATAACACTATGGGCTGAATTTTCTGTTTGGCAGGGGGGTGGAGTGGGAGCGGGTGTGGGCATGGGCATGGGCATGGGTGAGTGCCGCCATGTTATGCGGGCGGGCCAATTAAGGCCCACCCAGTGTAATGCCTGACTCCTGAGGATAGCGGGGCTTTGTGGGCAAGGCTGCTCACAATGTGAAGTGGAAGGGCTCACCAGTGGGCTGCTGGTGAGCAGGCCAGTCCAGAGAGTAGGCCAGCGGAGCAGGCGAGGCTGGAGAGTAGAGTGAGGGACCAGTGTGCCCCTTGTTTCTTGGATGACTACCTTGCTGTTCTCCTCGAGGAGGTGGCAGCGCAGCAGGAGGTGCTGGTTCCCCAGGATGAGAGGAGGAGACCCCCCCTCCACATGACAAAATGTGCCTGGGAGGAGGTGGCGGAGGTGGTGAGCTCCCGCAACGTGGTGCGGCACACCTGGATTAGATGTCGCAAGCACTTCAATGATTTATGGCGCTCTGGCAGGGTGAGTACATGTCAGCATTGGTCATGTAACCCAGCAGGTTGGCTTTCCCCACTGCTGGCCCCCAGCCCTCAGGCTTTCTCTCTCTGTCCGCCACCAGCCTCCCGCAACCCAAGTCTGAATGTAGTGACTACATTGAATCATTGACAGCATTTGTCCTTTGCTAGGTGGGCCAGCAGATACAGCCCATGCTGAGATCAGCCTGAGAGGGTGATGAAGAGATGTGTATTGCCCCTGCAGCATGTGTTACACTGGGTCCCACATGATTGGTTTTGGGGCAACATGGAGGAGCTGCACCTGGGCGGTGTACCTGAACTGCAGGACATGTCTGAGTCAGGGTGATGACGTGCAGGGAGGGGAGCTTCAAGATGGCATGGCAATGAACCATCTGCTGCGTTCTGCGCTTCATATACCTGCGCCTCGTTGCTATGGAAGGATATACCATGTGGTGCCTAATGTGATGTAGGCAGCATGTGTCCAAGGGTGGGTGGAGGGGTATGGAGCAGACCAAGCATGTTTGTGTGAGTGTTCGGCAGGAGCAGGGTGAGGAGGCTCTGGAGCCCTGATATGTCCCACTCTGGTTGGGGTGGGCAGTGCGCGAAGAGAGTCTATGTACAATTTTCAACAATGAATGCTTGTCTCTCATTTTCAGAAGAAGAGTGCTCGTAATGCGTGCGAGGACTGGCGGGCCAGGTACAGATCGCCATTCTTAGCCCCTTCAAGCAGGAGGCCCTGGATCTGGAGAAGCGCCATGCACAAAGGTCCTCTTGTGTCGGTGAGGCTGGGGTGCCACGGCCAGGTAGTTATGCCCAACCGTGAGGTCAGCATTGTTCTCTCAACAGCACTGGCACTGCTGAATGTTAATTGCTTTAATTTTGCAACATGGCTTGACCATTGGTTATGGAAGGATGAGCGCATATTGATCCGGGGGACAGGGATACACTTTGACATTGTCTCCACGTTAACTGATCCACTGTCCTTGTTCTTCCTTTCAGCATCAGTGGAGCAGGGCTGGGAGAGGCTCCCTCTCACACCTGAGGGGCCTGAAACCTCACCAGCATCACACCATTTCTGCGAGGCAGGCACCAGTGCAGATATTAACACCTCGGTGGGAATTCGAACATTGGCTAGTGTCCCGGGGCACAATGGTGAGGACATTTCACAGTCACTGGAGAAGCTGGCAGAGACAGTGAGTGCCCATGGTGCCTGCAGCCGGAGGACTGCAGGGGACAGGGCATATGCTCAGTCGGTGCCTGATGATGTGCCTCTGGAGTCGTCCACAACGCAGCAGGTGCAGGAAATGCGGCCAGGTGTGTGGGAGCATCTGGGGGAGATACATGAGGAGGAGTCAACGCGGACAATCGCCGAAGCAATGAGCCTCATGGCTGAGCGCAATGCTTCCTCCATGGAGTGAGTGGCGACTATCGTGGAAAGCCCCCTGCAGGAGACTAATCAGAGCTTCCTGGGGATGCAGAGTGACCAGCAAGCCCTCACATCGACATTGACCTCAGCTAGTCAGTGCCAGTGTGGCGGATGGTGCGGGCACCAAGTTTCCCAGCTTGGTGCCCATCCATCCATGGTGAGCAGGGAGGTCCAAAGTGACATCACGTCGGTGCAGCAGCTGCCTGTCGTCTCTGCGGGCACCCCTCAGGGTGCTCCGGATGAGAGGAAAAGCTCCTCCACCCCTCTCCCACTGACCGTAGCATCCAGTGAGGCTGCGGAAACTGGGAAGATGCCAGCTCCAGAACTGGCAGCTCCCTCCCAGGCTGGGCCAGCACAGGCTCCATGGGCCAGAGGACGACCGCCAAGGTCACCGAGGCCAACAGGACAGCAGAGTCAGCAGGCTGGCTCAGATGCCACTCCCAGCGATGAGGCGGCACCAAGACATAGCACCCGTAAACGAAAACATAAGGTACCTTAGGCACACCACGGGTTTTTCACTGGTGCTTTTGTGTTGTCCGGAGATGAGGTCCTTATGATTTGTTTTTTTTGGATAACACTATTCTTTTTTTTTGGAATAAGTTGGCTTGCTTGACAGAATAAATTCAGATATGTCACCATAGCTGAAGGTGCCTCTTTTCTCCTGCATGTGTATGGTTTCCAAAATGTAATGAGTGCTTTGTTGGACATTCAGCTTTATTAACAAGGCCCTCAGTGACTGTTCCTAATCTGGCAGATTTTTGCACTTAGGTGTCGAGTAACGAGCCTACAGCCCAGGCTTGTGCTGGTGGTCCATCAAAGGTGAGTTAACTGAAGATTTATTGGATTAAAGCCTCCTGGGTGTCCCTGCCTCCCCGCAGTATGGCTGAGTCAGCATCTACCCCCTCAGCATTTCCCTGTGCATGCTCATCCTCGGACTCACCGCTGGACTTGTGTGCAGCCGCAGCCACTGCGTCAACTCTGTCCCCCCTTTCCAGTGTAAGATTTGTGGAGAGTGCAGCATGCAACCACTATCACCGAGACACAATCTGGGGGGTACTAGAGTGCGCCCCCTGAGTGGTCGAGGCATCTGAAGCGCATCTTGAGAAGACCGATGGCTCACTCCACCACAGCCCTTGTGGAGGTATGGCTCCTATTGTAGCGCTGCTCAGCTTCTGTTCTTGGATGACAGAGAGGCATCATTAGCCACCTTCTGAGGGGATAGCCCTTGTCACCCAGCAGCCAACCATCCAGCTAGGCTGGAGCACTGAAGAGCCCTGGCACCTGGGAGTGTCTGAGGATGTAGGCATTGTGGGAGCTGCCTGGGAGCATCCTGTGATCCCACACTATCTGCACATTCATGGAGTGGAAACCTTTCCTGTTGACAAAGGCACCGGGCTCACCTGCTGGCGCCTTGATGGCCACGTGTGTGCAGTCTATTGCACCCTGGACATGGGGGACGCCAGCAACAGCCGCGAAGCCTCTGGATCACTGTGTTTGGCTTGCCTGGTCCCAATGGTAGTGGATAAAGGTCAATGCACGCCTGAACAGAGCGTCTGTAACCTGCTTGACACAAGTGCGCGCTGCTGATTGGGAGACACCGCAAAGATCACCCACTGACCCCTGGAAGGAGCCAGAGGTATAGAAGTTGAGGGCAGCTGTGACCTTTAGAGCCACTGGCATGGGGTGTCCGCCCACACAGTTAGCAGGGATCTCATCTTATCATCTGACAGATAGAGACGGAGCCTCCTTCGGCACTGCTCCTCAGGCATATTGAGATAGCTGCATCGCTGCCTGTATACCCTGGCAGCAGGATAGTGGCTTCTGTGGCCCCTTCCACCTTGGATTGCCTCTTGGCCCTGCGCCCCTTTTGCCTGTGCCTGTTCTCCCAAAGGTGGCTCCCCTGGAGGCTGAGTGTGCACTCCTGGTCTCCTTCCCCTTCTAGCCCTCTCTTCCTCCTCAGAGGAGCTGCCTCCAGTGGACAGTTCAATCCCATTCCCAGGCTAAGGGAAGGCTTCCTGAAACCTGCAGGCCCAGGAATGATTACTCACTGTAGAATGCTGACCTGAGGGATAAGTGTCCAGACAAAGCAGCTGGTATGCGTTCTGAAGTACTGCAGATCACACAGGCAAGTTTCAAAAACTTTCATAAATAAATGCTTGACTGTGCACACTCACAGCCTCACTGAGCCCTCTTATTGCATCCATGGATGAGGTTAATGCAAATGTGTCCTACCCACCTGCCCATTGTGCCCATGCGCCGATCCGAAGATTGCATGGGTGCCGAAAAATCGGCGTCGATTGGCGCCTCAAGGGCCTTAACTACCCCGTTAATTAATGGCAGGGGCACGTTGGACATCATTGCTCGCCCGCCCAGCAAAATATCGCGATGCATGTGGTGACATCAGGACGCTCGCCCGACATCACCACACATCATTTTACGCACGGACGTGTGGGGCCTGCTCCCGCATGCCAAAGGGAAAATTCAACCCTATGAGAGTTATTATATCTTCCTGATATTCGCTTCCTCTCTTGCTGATTGTGCTCTGCTTCCTAAAATTCTGGCCCATAATTGATAAGTATTTCATGTCTATTGTTTTGAAAGCTTTTGATAACTTTCTGACTATGACAGTCTTGAATAAAACAAAGTTACAAATTTACCAAAAGGCAATCTAGCTTTTGCAGTAAAGAAGCTGCTGTGGTAGAAAGACCCCAACAAATGCATGTTCAATATGTCTGAATGCAAATGAGTTAGTCCGTTTTAGTCAAGCAAGCTGATCCAATGAAGTAGAGTAGCGTAGCATATTCATTATTTGTATGGTATTAAACATGCTTAGACTGTATAGATGGAAATAAACAAATCCAAACAGAAATATTGCACATTCATCTGACTGTGGAATAAAGCCGCTTAACATTTCTAACTAAGCCTCACTTTATCTTGTGTTAACTTGTTCTGCTTTTGAAGAGATTAATGAAATGCACTACAAAAGCATGAGCGGGGTTGCTATTGTTGCATCCCTAGGTTATGCTATTGTATTACCAATATGAGAGAGAAAATATATCAGGCTATGACATCACATGAAAGCCATGATTTGATTGGCTGATGAGTTTGTAGCTTTGTCCTTTTCTCCAAATTTAAGAAGTTAGTCTAAGGATCTGTGAAATTTAAACTTTATTTTTGATAATAAGAGTTAAGTAAAGCATTTCAATTAACCTCCCTATTTTAAGTGGCAACAGAAGAAGAGAGTTGAGTAGTTGGTGCATCTGTCCTTTTTTAAACAGTAGGTGTTCTTATCTAATAGATAGAGGAATGGCAGGCCAGCTCCAACCCCTGTAGTGTACATTCTGTTCCTTGTTGGAATGCAAGGACACTTCTTATGTCCTGGATAACCATATGTGCAGGAGGTTTCGCCGGCTGCAGGTGCTTGAGCTCTGTATTTAGCTGCTTGAGCAGAACCTGGTGTTACTGCGATGCATCCTTGAGATTGAGAGCTTTTGGATAGCACATTTATAGATGTGGTCACCACTGAGCTCAAGACTATGCAAGGAGAGAGGGAATGGGTGACCATCAGGCAGTCGAGAAGAAATAGAAGGTAGTGCAGATGTCCCCTAGGTGGATCTCACACTCCAAAGTATTCAGTGCTGAATATTGATGAAAGTGATGGCTCATCTGGGAAGTGCTGCCAGAGGCAAGTTCATAATACCATGGCTGGCTGAGTTGTACAAGGGGACATGAAAAAGACTGGAAGAACATTAGTGACGAGAGATTCAATTGTTAGAGGAATGGACAAGTGTTTCTGCAGCTGCAGACATGAATCCAGGATGGTACGTTGCCACCCTGATGCCAGATTCAAAGATGTCACTGAAGGGGTGCAGAGCACCCTGAGGGGACAAGGATGAACAGCTAATGTCCGTGGTCCACATCAGTGCCATGGACATAGGTAAAAAGAGGGATGTGGCCCTGCTGTTAGAATTTAAGGAGGTAGATAAGAAATTATCAAGCAGAACCTCAGAAGTAGTAATCTCTGGATTACCCCCAGTAACATTTGCAAGTATAGAAATAGGAGAGAGCAGGTGAATAACTGGTGCAGCAGGGAGGGCTTTAGATTCTTGGGACATTGGGATCAGTTCTGGGGAAGATGGGACCTATACAGGCCAGACGGATTGCATCTCAACAGAACCGGGACCATTTTCTTTGCAGGATGATTTGTTAGTACTAATAATGAGGGTTTAAACTAACTTGGCAAAAATGTAGGAGCCAGGAAGTAACACTAGAAAGGGATACCAAGATGCCCAGAATATGGGGAGAGACAGATAGTACGAGAGTAGGAAATAGTAAGGTGTGTTCAGCATAAGAGGGAAAGTAATAAAGTCTAAATTAGGGTTACAGTGCATGCATGTGAATGCGTAGAGTGTGATAAATAAGATTATGGCTGTAGTTTTATGGTCCCATTGCGGCGGGGATAGGGTTGTAAAATGTGGCGAGCTATTTTAAATTCCACTGACTTCAGCAGGAACGTAAAATCCCGCTGCAGTGAAATTCTAACCCACGAGTTGCAGATACAGATAGCCACATGGAAATATGATGTTGTGGTGATAACAGAGGCTAGGCTCAAAGAAAGAAGGACTTGATATTAAATGTAACTGGTTACCAGTTGTTCAGGAAGGATAGGAAAGGAAGAAAAGGAGAAGTGGTGGCAATATTAATTAAGCAGAACATTGCAGTGTTGAAAAAAGATGATGTCGCAGAGGGTCAAGTACAGAATCTATCTGGCTAGAGCTAAAGAAGGAAAAAGGTGCAATTACATTGCTCAGTGTAGTCTATAGGCCGCAAACAAATGGGAAAGATGTAAAGGAACAAACTTGTAAGGAAATTACAGAGAGGTGCAAGAATAGTTATAATGGGGGATATAGGATGTAATTATCCATATATAGACTGGGATAGTAGTAAAGTAAAGGGAAGAGAGGGGCAAGAGTTTCAAGATTGTGTTCAGGAGAATTTTCTACAGCAGTATGTTTCCAGTCCAATGAGAAAGGAAGCACTGCTAGGCCGGAGTCTTGGAAATGAGGTGGGCCAAGTGGATCAAGTGACAGTAGCGGAACGTTTAAGGGACAATGATCATTGTATCATAATGTTTAAGTTGGCTATATAAAAGTACAAGGAGCAATCTAGAGTAACAATAATTAATTAGAGGAAAGCTAACTTCAATGGAGTAAGAAGGGATCTGGCTCAGATAAATTGGAATCAAAGGTTGGCAGGCAAAACTATAACTGAACAATGGGCTACCTTTAAAGAAGGGATAGTTCAAGTATAGTCATGATATATTTCAACAAAAGGGAAAAGTAGGGCAAACAAAGTCCATCGCTCCCTGGATGATGAAAGGGATAAAAATTGAGATAGAGCAGAAAAAGTGTGCTTATGACAGACGTCAGGTGAATAATATAACCAAGAACTAGGCAATTAGATTCAGAGGGGAACTGAAAAAGCAAATATAAGTAGGAAAGAGAGAGTATGAGAAGAGACTGGCAACTAACATTAAACAGAATCCAAAAGTCTCCTGTAGGCATATAAAATGTAAGAGGATGGTAAGAGGAGGATTGGGTTGATTAGGGACCAAAAAGGGGATTTATGCAAGTCAGGGGGCAAGGCTATGGTATTAAATAAATACTTTGTATGGGTCATGGTGAAAGAAGAAGTAGCTTAGACGCTTGAGAGGTTTAAAATTGATAAGGAGGGGGTATTGGATAGACTACCTGTCCTTAAAGTTAATAAGGCACCAGGTCTGGATTTGATGCATCCAAAGATACTTTAGGAATTGGCAGTGGAAATTGCAGAGGCACCGGCCATAATTTTTCAATCTCCCTTAAACTCAGGAGTGGTGCCAAAAGATTGAAGAATTGAAAATGTTACACCCTTGTTCAAAAAAGGATGTAAAGATAAGCCCAGCAACTATAGGTCAGTCAATTTAACATCGTTGGTGGGAAAGCTTTTAGAAATGATAATTCAGGACAAAATTAATAGTCACTTGGGAGAATGCAGTTTAATTAACGAAAGCCACCATGGATTTGCGAAGAGCAAATCATGTTTAACTTACTTGCTTGAGGCTTTGGACAAAGTAACAAAGAGGGTTGATGATGATAATGCTGTTGATGTGTATGTAGATTTTCAAAAGTGTTTGATAAAGTGCCACACAACAGATTTTTGAGCAAAGTTAGAGCTCATGGAATAATAAAGGATTGTAGCAATATGGATATGAAATTGGCTGAATGACAGGAAACAAATAATAGTAAGGAATGGTTGGTTTCAGACTGGAGGAAGGATTATAGTAGAACTCCCTAGTAATCGACGTTAGGAACACCGCTCTTCCTGATATATGTTAATGACTTAGACCTTGGCCTGCAGGGCATGAGGTAAAGTGAACCATGAGGAGGATAGTATAGTACTTCAAGGGGACATTGGCAGGAGGGTGGAATGGGCAGACAAGTGGCAGATTATATTTATTTCAGAAAAGTGTGAAGTAATTTATTTTGGTAGGGAGACAATGGGCCTGAACTTCCTCGGAGTGGCAATCAGCATCGGATTGCCACTCCGTACCCAATTCTTTACCTTAATTTTTTTCCAATCCTATTTCACCTAACCTTCCAACTCAGGCCGGTCGAGATCCTGGTACTGCAGCCTATCTATGGAGCCTCGCCTTGAAGTGCAGGAGAGACAAAGGGAAGGAAGTCATGCCCTTGTTTTTATAGCACCAGCTGCCGCAAACCAGGCAAATAAAAGGTCCATTCAAGTTTAAAGGTCCTTGACAGGCCAGGGAGAAAGTAAATGTCTAAGGTAAGTGGATAGGATTTGAGGGTTGGAGAGGGATTGGAGGTTGAGGGGGGAGATTGGAGGATGGGGGTGGGGGTGAGAGATGGGGTGTAGTGGTCTGAGATTGGGGGATGATCGGAGGTCGGGGGGTCGGAGGTGGGAGGCTGGTGATTAGATGTTGGGGAAAGTCGGAAGTGGGGGGTTGTTGAAGGTCAGTAGGGTCAAAGGAAAGGAACTTCAGAAGTGTTGGGGGGGTTTGGAGGTAGGGGTGGTTGGCGATCAGCGGTGTCAAGGGTCGGGAGTTTGGACATGGAAGAGTCGAGGTCAGGGAGGGGCTTGGGGGTGGTCAGAGGTAGTGGGAGGTCAGAGGTGAGGGGTTGGAGATCATAGGAGTGGTCAAAGATCATGGGGGTCAGTGGTCAGTGGGGGGTGATGGTCGGGTGGGTCAGGGGTTGGGGAGGTGTTCTGTGCTGGGGGGTCAAATGTCAGGGGGGTCGGAGGTTGGGGTGGCCATTGGTATAGCCTCGGGTTGAGCCCCAGCTGGTGGGGTGCTGTCGGGTTGGGTTGGGTCAGTCCTGGGGAGTGGTCGGTGTTGGGGGGCGCTCAGAGGGGCAGAGGTCGGGGGGTCAGAGTTCTCGGTGGGGTTGGAGGTCGGGTCAGGTCTTGGGGGTGTGGGATTGGGACTAGAGGGAATGGAAGAGTCTCTGTGGTGGTGGGGTACCCTGTGGGTTGGAGAGTTCCTGTCGGTGCTTGTGATCCCTTGGTGTTGAGGGAAGTCCTGTGGGGGTGGGGGGCAGGGTAGTCAGGGGAAGGGGAGGAAGCTCCCTGGGGTGTCGGTAGTGTGAGTGAGTCCTGTGGGGGAGGGGTGTGGCAGTCAGGAGTGTGGGGCAATCCCTTGGGTCTGTACAATAGTTGCCCTGAAGCTCTGACTTTTTCTGGGTAACTATTGATGTAACCCAGTTAGAATCATCCAAAGCTTGCAGTTTAAATTGCACTTTTGGATAGTTCATAGAACAGGGCAGTTGCCTAGGGGAAGTTTGTACTTTTGGGCAATTGCTGTGCAATCCTTACCTGGGAGCTTCTGATGCGCATCTTTTGGGTACTCCTTTAATATGACACTGGGGAGCTCCGAAGTTACGGCCCAATATAAAATAAAGGGTACAATTCTAAAAGGGGTCCAGAAGCAAAGGGACCTCATTGCATATGTGCATAAATCATTGAAGGTAGTAGGACATGCACAGAGAGTGGTTAATAAAGCATACAGCATTGTGGGCTTTATCAATCGGGACATAGAATACAAATCCAAGGAAGTTTTGTTAAACCTGTATGAAATACTGATTCAGCCTCAACTGGAGTATTGCCTCCTGTTTTGGGGCCAAACTTTAGGAAGGATGTAAAGGCATTAGAGATGATGCAGAAAAAATACATGAGAATGGTTCCAGGATGAGGAATTTCAGTTACATAGAAATATTGGAGAAGTTGGGACTGTTTTCAGTAGAGATGAGGTTGAGAAGAGATTTGAAACATGCATTCAAAATCATGAAAGATCTGGGCAGAGAAGATAGGGAGAAACTATTCCCATTGGTAGAAGGATCGAGAACAAGAGATAATTCACAAAGGAGCAATGGCAACATGAAGAAAAACTCTTCACTCATCAAGCTGCTAGGATCTGGAATATATTGTCTGACAGTGTGGTGGAGGCAGGGTCAAATGTGGCTTTCAAAAGAGAATTGGATAATTATCTGAAAAGGAAAAAAATGCAGGGTTACTGGGAAAAGGCAAGGAAAGGCACTGGGCAAATAACTCCTTCAGAGAGCCAGCACAGACACAATGGGCCGAATGGCCTCCTTCTGTACATGCTGTAACCATTCTATGATTCTATAAATCTCAGTACATTTAGGGAAGTTCTTTCCACTGTCATAAAAATAAGATACTGAGAGTTGCTAAAGTGGGTGAATTAAGTTACTGAACCTGAGAACACATCTAAGGCAAACCTGAATTTATAGCACAGCCAATAGATAACAACAACCTTGGATTTTAAAAGTCTTTGGATTATGAAAGGAGGGGAGACTGAGGAAGATAAAAAGTTCCACAGTTTAACAGTCCCGGGAATGAATGAATTTGTGTAATAAGAAGGGATAAAAAGGAAACAACTTTCTTCATGGTTTTGCTGAATGAGACATGTCTGTGCACTATTCACAAAATTACATTCAGATGCTGGCAAAAAACCTCAGGAACTCTACCAAAATGTAAGAGTAAAGCTTTCTAAATGAGTAGGGTAATGACTGCCTGGGAGACATTCTGTGCAAACTTTAATATAATTTTCTACTGGTTAAGAACTAACATCAATTCATCTCCTACAGGACATTCAAGATTTAAGACAAGGGAGAAGACGATTATTGCTATCAGAGCCCTAGTAGTTCTCTTGAATCCTGGCTGCTTTGTTTTAATTACAGCATGAAATGTTTGCTTTAGAACCTCTTCCTGCAGCTGCAGAACCCAAGATTTAGGAAATGAGGGTGGAGGCTGAGGTCATTTCCAATAACAAGTCTGATGCAGGAATGTGAAGACAAAAGCTTTCAGTAAGTCAAACAGATTGCTCAGGCATGGGAAGGTTGCCAAAAATATCAAGTCTTACCCTTTTGTGAGGCTACATTTTTTCTGTGCATTAATGTTTACAGTCTAATTTTAGAGCATTTCTAATTCAGTGGGAAAGGCCAACCATTTAGTAGGAGGTCAACTCAAGTGATTAGGTCAAATGGATGGAAATAAGTTGTTCTGTGACAAGTGTTAAACTAAATTACAACATTGCATTTCAGTTGAGAATTTGTAGAAGGAAAACCAGCTTTGGTTATCTTCAGCACCCTGAAGACCAGCAAGTGGTAATCCATTTCATGCCTCCTGTTTATTTATCATCATAAAAGTTGATTGAATAAAGAATTAGTGTCCCTTCCAGTATTGTCAGCTTCTTCTAACTTGTTTCTACATTCCAGCAAACATTAGCCAGAGCATGCTGACATTGCCCGTTTAGCATATAGGTTCTCATACTATTTTGGAAAGTGAATGACATAATTGAGACCAGCCACTTCCTATGTAAAGTTTAGTTCTTTTACACAATTTTCATCAAAAAAATCATGTAAAAAATGATTTTACAGAAGGTAACTTTTTATGGGATAAAATACCCCTGACATCCATGGTAACATTTAAAGACAGCCTGCATTTCCTAAACTGGATGTGCACTTGGATTGCAGGCAACTATAACAGAAATATTTTCATGGTTGTAAATAAAAGATCGGCTGCATGGGTTGTCTGATGTGGTTCTCGGATGCAGCATTAGAAGTATTGGCAGAGAAGGTTGGCAGGAGGAGGCACTTCTGCTTTTCACCAAGTAAGAGGAAGGTCTTCAGACAAATTGTTTCACAGCAGTGAGCAGTGCTTGCGGCAATGATTACAATGCCAGAAGAAGTTTAATGACCTGACCAAGGTTGCTATGATAAGTCTGTAAACTCAAATCTCACATTTCTCTCTGCTTAGCTCTACTTAGCACTAATGGTAGCTCTAGCACCCAAAACACTTGACTCCCATATTTATGAGTAATTTCCCCAATCACTGTAACACACTTCATTCTACCTCCTCCTGCTCCTAGTGCCACACACTGCACTGCTACTTCCTTTATTGCTATTACATTCCTCGTCTCCTTTTCACAAACTGGTACCATTATTCTACCTTGATGTGCACATCCTCAATGCAGAAATATTTTGCCTTCTTTCTTGAAGAACAGGCTTGTAAACAGTAAAGGGTGAGGACAGAAGGAGAGGGAATTTTCATTAGCATCTTTACACCAGTTGAGGAGACATTGTGGAGATCATGGGATGGTTCATTTTGGGGCATAATATTTGGCAAGGCTGTGGTCTTCTTGACCATCTTACACTCTTTCTCATCTCAGTGAAATCTCAGCTTCATACACTATGCTTGGCACAGGACATCAATCACCTGTCTCTGTTTAGCCTTGACTTAAGTGAAGCAAATGCATGTTGAGGAACCAGAAGAGAGTAGAACCCCTGAAAATGCAGCATCACTTGAATTTGTCATAGCAACAATAGCTCAGAGACAGGCACCATATGCTGGTTACAGGATGCGTTAGATGGATCTGCATTCAAAGACCCACAAAACACTGATGCACAGGAATGGCCTCCAGCCTGCTGGTCCAGGTGGAAGGCAGTGGGGTTAAGGACTGGCACAGCATTCATGCACCATAGCAACTGTCTGGAGGCTGCGTACAGCTCTACATTATCTTGCCTGTGGTCACAAATAAGCTGCATATTCTGAAAATAGAAGCCCTTTCTGTCATAACATTTGACTGAGTCTTGACAGGGAGAACATAGGACAACACATGTGCAGTCAATTATATACAAACCAGAATGATGATCTGGGCAAATCTAAGAGCTCCCTTGTCCTGATGATGCCCACATTGGGAAGGTTATGCATGCTTGTTCCCTTGCAAAAGGGCACTGTACCTGCCTCATGGTTGTATGGACAGAAAGCTGACTGATGTTGCTGATACCACCTATTTCAACCAGGGGTGAGCTTATGATATAATAGTTGACAGCTATGGTTACCCTCATGATCACAGGAAGTGCTGTGTGTGCCTGGCATTTGGCTCCAATCCGTGCTGTAAAGGTGACGTAGGTGAGTGATTGCCTGCCTGCTGAAACAAAGTCTCCTTCTACACTTCTTTGCCTTGTTCCGGTATGACATTTTTTTTGAAAGGCACATATCCTGAAAGACCTCTTGTGTCCTTCCCTTCTTTGATTATCCACTGGTCCATGCTGCCATGTTCTCTGCTGCTGCCTGATGTGGCAACCTTAATCACGATCCCTACAGCATTCCCAAATTTCCGAATACTACTGTGGCCAGTGAAGTAAAACCATTCAGCTGCAGCCATGGGACAACTTTCCAACAACTTTATACTGCAGATAACTGCTAAAACTCAGTGAAAACAGGAAACACTAGGCTTCAAATGTCCCCAGTAGTTCAAAGCCACTATCCAGGGATTTACCTTAATTGAGGTGAAGATCCCTTTGAAAAACAATGTTACATTTGGCTTCCTGGGTATTCCCTGCATGATTCAGTCAGCGGACTTAAAAATGATTGAATCAAATGTTCCCAGGCACTAATTCCTCAAAAGGGGCCAAATACAAGCCTGGGAATACCTATTCAAATATTGTAATCAGCTAAATGTTTATTTCAGCCAGCCGTCAGGAGCCCCTACCCAAAATAGTGATGGCCATTTCATGTCCCCCCCCAATAGGATATCCTACTGTGATATTGGCATGTTAAACAAGCATTTAAAGCCCAAAATCTGAACAAACCATATCAAACTTTATGTCAGTAATTTATTTGCAGGAAATGGAAAGAAGAATCAACTATATGAAATGTTCTTACAGTAACGAATGCAGGACTTTATAAGGCAGTCACGTTTGAAATTGTCTTCTTTACAAAATTAAGGTGAAATGGCATGTCCTGAAGATGGAGATGGTGATCATCCTAAAGACAGACCCATATGATGTAACTGAAACCTATGGAAAATCAAGTGACAGTTTTCAGACCTTGACACAAAAGAGGGGCAGCTGGTTTTCTGGATACGGAGACACACAGACTCAGAGACACAGAGGGAGACAGGAACAGCTGCTGCAGTGAAAAGCAGATGCAAAGACTATTTTGTGTTAGCCACCCAGCACAGTGATGGTTCTCTGTTCAAAGAGATGGGACTTAAAACATAGAAAGTAAGAGCAGGAGTAGGCCATTCGGCCCTTCGAGATTGCTCTACCATTCACTATGATTATGGCTGATCATCCAACTCAATAGCTTGCTCCCACTTTTTCCCCATATCCTTTGATCTCTTTTGCCCCAAGAGCTATATTTAACTCCTTCTTGAAAACATACAATGTTTTGGCCTCAACTACTTTCTGTGGTAGCGAAATCCATAGGCTCACCACTCTCTGGGTGAAGAAATTTCTCCTCATCTCAATCCTAAATGGTCTACCCCATATCCTCAGACTGCGACCCCTGGTTCTGGACTCCCCCACCATCGGGAACATCCTTCCTGAATCTAGCCCTGTTAGAATTTTATAGGTTTCTATGAGATCTCCCTTCACTCTTCTGAACTCCAGCGAATATGCTCCTAACCGACTCAATCTCTCCTCATATGTCAGTCCCACCATCCCAGAAATCAGTCTGATAAACCTTTGCTGCATTCCCTCTATAGCAAGAACATCCTTCCTCAGATAAGGAGACCAAAACTGCACACAATATTCCAGGTGTGGTCTCACCAAGGCCCTGTACAATTGCAGCAAGACATCCTTGCTCCTGTACTCGAATCCTCTGGCTATGAAGGCCAACATACCACTTGCCTTTTTTACTGCCTGCTGCGCCTGCATGCTTACCTTCAGTGACTGGTGTACGAGGACACCCAGGTCTCTTTGCACATTCCCCTATTTCAATTTACAGCCATCCAGATAATAATCTGCCTTCCTGTTTTTGCTACCAAAGTGGATAACTTCACATTTATCCACATTATACTGCATCTGCCATGCATTTGACCACTCACTCAGCTTGTCCAAATCGCACTGAAGCATCTCTGCATCCTCCTCACAGCTCATCCTCCCACCCAGCTTTGTGCCATCTGCAAATTTGGAGATATTACATTTAGTTCCCTCATCTAAATCATTAATATATATTGTGAATAGCTGGAGTCCCAGCACCATTCCCTGCGGTACCCCGCTAGTCATTGCCTGCCATTCGGAAAAAGACCCATTTATTCCTACTCTTTGTTTCCTGTCTGTCAACCAGATTTCTATCCAACTCAATGCACTACCCCCAATTCCATTCACATTAATTTTACACACTAATCTCTTATGTGGGACTTTGTCGAAAGCCTTCTGAAAGTCCAAATAAACCACATCCACTGCCTCCCCCTCATCAACTCTACTAGTAAAATTCTCAAAAAATTCCAGTAGATTTGTCAAGCATGATTTCCCTTTCATAAATCCATGCTGACTCTTTCCGATTCTGCCACTGTTTTCTAAGTGCTCAGCTATAATATCTTTTATAATGGACTCTAGAATTTTCCCCACTACCAACATCAGGCTGACTGGTCTATAATTCCCTGCTTTCTCTCTACCTCCCTTTTTAAATAGTGGTGTTACATTAGCTCCCCTCCAATCTGTAGGAATTGTTCCAGAGTCTATAAAATCTCAGAAGATGGCCACCAATGCATCCACTATTTCTAGGGCCACTTCCTTAAGTACTCTGGGATGTAGATTATCAGGCCCCAGGGATTTATCGGCCTTCAATCCCATCAATTTCTCCAACACCATTTCACTACTAATACTGATTTCTTTCAGTTCCTCTTGTCGAGTTGTGGAGATTTAAGAAGTCGAAGGGGTGGGCCTTGCCGCTGGAAGTCAGTTTGGGAATAATCAGAAGGTTGGGTGGAACAATGATCAAACAACATGAGAAGATTCACCCTGATGTGGCAGGGCGAAGGGAGCCTGCTGAAGAACCAGAAAGAGTTTGAGACATAATCTTCAAGGCTACATGTCTGTGAAGCATGTAGCGTAAAGTAAAACCATGTCATAAAAAATATTTCAATTGTGTTAGTTAATAAATGGGAAAGTGTCTTTTGTATAGTTTGGTATATTAGTTGCCTATTACGTAATGTTTATGCAAAGGTGATTTTAGTTTGTTTGTTAGAGTAAAAGTCTTAAAATGTGAAATCTTGTCTTGTAATTCTTTTCATCAGTCGCTGGGAAATTCATCTCTTTTTTAAAAAGTGTTGCATCCCACCCCCAGGTGAGGTTACCCAAGGTTGTTGATCTAGGCAAGACCCCTCAATTTTTCACTGCCTGGCTGGGACACCTCCAAATTATTATGCCCCGGGTGAGGATAGAGGAACTGGCTCCCTGCCTTTATTCAACCCCCCTGCTTCTGTTGGTCACAACAATATTTAATCTAAAAATACCCAATCGTTCTGGTTTTGAAGGAGCCAATTTAATCAGACTTTCTTGAGTTAAAAGCAAGAGTAAGTTTTTTAACTAATAAAGGCAAGAAAGGATAAAACACATGCATATATAGTCATAAAAAGTATACAGAACAGTCTTTGACTGGTGGGTGTAGGTGATTGAACATTGCGGCCGTTACAATTCGAGATTCCAGTAGAATTGACTCCAGTAGACGAATCATCGGTTTCAAGATTTCAGTAGCGTTGAATTCAGTAGAGAGGAAGGTAGATGGGGATACCTGCAAAATGGCGATTTTCAGGGGTGATGTGTTTGGCTGTTACTTCTGAGTCACACTCCCACCACTTGCACTCCCCCAGAACACCAACCACCAGACAGACACCAGAGCAGCTTTTCAGCTCACTTTTAACCCCTACTTTGTATATTCCAAGTGGGAAGCGAGTTCACGGATCTGTCTGGGCATTGCTCACAGGATTTCTTGATGAGATGATAGTCATCACCCATTATGTTCCATTGCCTCTACTGGAGGAATTAATTAGTTTCTGGATGTCTTTAGAAGTACCTTGTCTGGCAACAGGGTGGGGTTCCATTACCTCTTAGGGCGTCACCCCGCAGCATTCCAGCCAGTGGCTTGTGTCCGTTCTTTAAAAACTCAGGTCTTATTTTTAGTCCAATATTTCCTGATGCAATTCAGTGTTTTTTCCTTCATTATCATGACAAAAGTTATTGGTCTCTTCAGGGATCATAATATTACATATACATTTTTATAAATAACATGTAGAAAGTTTTGAAACATCATTGAAGTAAAAGCAGATTTAGAAAACCACAATTTAAAAACTGAGAAAAATCTCTTGCAAGAGAAATTATCTTAAACATTTGGGCCTAAATTTTACACTCCGAGGTTGGCCTTGCGCCCAACCTAAACACATGTGAAATTGCGCGAGATGAGGTAGAGCTTGCATCCCGACATCACCATGCATGCGAGCAATATGTGTATGCGGGAGTTGGAGCTGTGCCCACCGACAAGTAAAGGGCAAATTAAGGCCAGTAAAAAGCCAATTGTACTCAATTTTACGTTGCCCATGGAATTTCACGTTCGTCACATGGGAAAAACGGGCAAGCGTGTAGCCCATTTTTAACGAATTGTAATTCAAGGGCGGGATCAAAAGGGCCTGGAGCATTGCCTTTGTGAATAGTGAGGAGTTTAGGAGATAGTTTGTTGCTCGTTGCTTAGTGAAACTTGACAGCTTTATCTCTGTTTTGAGCTCCATTCAACGGCATTACTATCACTGAATCCTCCACTATCAACATCCTGGGGACTACCATTGACCAGAAGCTGAATTGGACTAGCCATATAAATACTGTTGCTACAAAAGCAGGTCAGATGCTAAGAATCCTGTGATGAGCAACTCACCTGCTAACTCCCCAGAGCCTATCCACCATCTACAAGGCACAAGTCAAGAGGGTGATGGGATGCTCCCCACTTGCCTGGGTGACTGCAGCTCCCACAAGACTGAAGAAGTTTGACACTACTCAGGGCAAAGCAGCCCACTTGATTGGCACCACATCCACAAACATTCACTCCCTCCACCACCGACGCACAGTAGCAGCAGTGTGTAGCACTACAGGAATTCACCAAGGCTCCTTCGACAGCACTTTCCAAACCCACAACCCCTACCATCTAGAAGGACAAGGGCACCAGATAAATGGGAACACCACCACCTGGAAGTTCCTCTCCAAGTCAGTCACCATCCTGACTTGGAAATACATCGTTGTTCCTTCACTGTCACTGAGTCAAAATCCTGGAGCTCCCTTCCTAACAACACTGTGGGTGTACCTGCACCACATAGACAGCATCAAGAACACAGCTCACCATCACCTTCTGAAGGGCAAATAGAGATTTGGAATAAGTGCTGGCTCAGCCAGTGAAGCCCACATCCCATGTATGTATAAAAAAAACTATTATGCCTGTCTGGCACCCAAGAACAGAACCAGAGCAGAGGTATAATAGAATTACCTGGAAAAACTCAGCAGGTCTGGCACATCGGCGGAGAAGAAAAGAGTTGATGTTTCGAGTCCTCATGACCCTTCGACAGAACTTGAGTTCGAGTCCAAGAAAGAGTTGAAATATAAGCTGGTTTAAGGTGTGTGTGTGGGGGGGCAGAGAGATAAAGAGAGAGAGAGAGGTGGGGGGGCGTGGTGTGTGGTTGTAGGGACAAACAAGCAGTGATAGAAGCAGATCATCAAAAGATGTCAACGACAATAGTACAATAGAACACATAGGTGTTAAAGTTAAAGTTGGTGATATTATCTAAACGAATGTGCTAATTAAGAATGGATGGTAGGGCACTCAAGGTATAGCTCTAGTGGGTTTTTTTTTATATAATGGAAATAGGTGGGAAAAGAAAAATCTTTATAATTTATTGGGAAAAAAAAGGAAGGGGGAAACAGAAAGGGGGTGGGGATGGGGGAGGGAGCTCACGACCTAAAGTTGTTGAATTCAATATTCAGTCCGGAAGGCTGTAAAGTCCCTAGTCGGAAGATGAGGTGTTGTTCCTCCAGTTTACGTTGGGCTTCACTGGAACAATGCAGCAAGCCAAGGACAGACATGTGGGCAAGAGAGCAGGGTGGAGTGTTAAAATGGCAAGCGACAGGGAGGTTTGGGTCATTCTTGCGGACAGACTGCAGGTGTTCTGCAAAGCGGTCGCCCAGTTTACGTTTGGTCTCTCCAGTGTAGAGGAGACCACATTGGGAGCAACGAATGCAATAGACTAAGTTGGGGGAAATGCAAGTGAAATGCTGCTTCACTTGAAAGGAGTGTTTGGGTCCTTGGACGGTGAGGAGAGAGGAAGTGAAGGGGCAGGTGTTGCATCTTTTGCGTGGGCATGGGGTGGTGTCATAGGAGGGGGTTGAGGAGTAGGGGGTGATGGAGGAGTGGACCAGGGTGTCCCGGAGGGAGTGATCCCTATGGAATGCCGATAAGGGGGGTGAAGGGATGATGTGTTTGGTGGTGGCATCATGCTGGAGTTGGCGGAAATGGCGGAGGATGATCCTTTGAATGCAGAGGCTGGTGGGGTGATAAGTGAGGACAAGGGGGACCCTATCATGTTTCTGGGAGGGAGGAGAAGGCATGAGGGCGGATGCGCGGGAGATGGGCCGGACACGGTTGAGGGCCCTGTCAACGACCGTGGGTGGAAAAGCTCGGTTAAGGAAGAAGGAGGACATGTCAGAGGAACTGTTTTTGAATGTAGCATCATCGGAACAGATGCGACGGAGGTGAAGGAACTGAGAGAATGGGATAGAGTCCTTACAGGAAGCGGGGTGTGAGGAACTGTAGTCGAGATAGCTGTGGGAGTCGGTGGGTTTGTAATGGATATTGGTGGACAGTCTATCACCAGAGATTAAGCACAGAGGTCAAGGAAGGGAAGGGAAATATCAGAGATGGACCACGTGAACATGGTAGAGGGGTGGAGATTGGAAGCAAAATTAATAAATTTTTCCAAGTCCCGACGAGAGCATGAAGCGGCACCGAAGTAATCATCGATGTACCGGAGAAAGAGTTGTGGAAGGGGGCCGGAGTAGGACTGCAACAAGGAATGTTCCACATACCCCATAAAGAGACAGGCAGAGCTGGGGCCCATGCGGGTACCCACAGCCACACCTTTTATTTGGAGGAAGTGAGAGGAGTTGAAGGAGAAATTGTTCAGTGTGAGAACAAGTTCAGCCAGACGGAGGAGAGTAGTGGTGGATGGGGATTGTTCGGGCCTCTGTTCGAGGAAGAAGCTAAGGGCCCTCAGACCATCCTGGTGGGGGATGGAGGTGTAGAGGGATTGGACGTCCATGGTGAAGAGGAAGCGGTTGGGGCCAGGGACCTGGAAATTGTTGATGTGACGTAAGGTGTCAGAGGAATCACGGATGTAGGCGGGAAGGGACTGGACAAGGGGAGAGAGAAGGGAGTCAAGATAACGAGAAATGAGTTCTGTGGGGCAGGAGCAAGCTGAGACGATCGGTCTACCGGGGCAGTTCTGTTTGTGGATTTTGGGTAGGAGATAGAAGCAGGCCATCCGAGGTTGGGCGACTATCAGGTTGGAAGCTGTGGGAGGGAGATCCCCAGAGGAGATGAGGTCAGTGACAGTCCTGGAAACAATGGCTTGATGTTCAGTGGTGGGGTCATGGTCCAGGGAGAGGTAGGAGGAAGTGTCTGCGAGTTGACGCAAGAATGACCCAAACCTCCCTGTCGCTTGCCATTTTAACACTCCACCCTGCTCTCTTGCCCACATGTCTGTCCTTGGCTTGCTGCATTGTTCCAGTGAAGCCCAACGTAAACTGGAGGAACAACACCTCATCTTCCGACTAGGGACTTTACAGCCTTCCGGACTGAATATTGAATTCAACAACTTTAGGTCATGAGCTCCCTCCCCCATCCCCACCCCCTTTCTGTTTCCCCCTTCCTTTTTTTTCCAATAAATTATAAAGATTTTTCTTTTCCCACCTATTTACATTATATAAAAAAAACCCCCACTAGAGCTATACCTTGAGTGCCCTACCATCCATTCTTAATTAGCACATTCGTTTAGATAATATCACCAACTTTAACTTTAACACCTATGTGTTCTATTGTACTATTGTCGTTGACATCTTTTGATGATCTGCTTCTATCACTGCTTGTTTGTCCCTACAACCACACACCCCCCCCGCCACCTCTCTCTCTCTCTCTATCTCTCTGCCCCCCACACACACACCTTAAACCAGCTTATATTTCAACTCTTTCTTGGACTCGAACTCAAGTTCTGTCGAAGGGTCATGAGGACTCGAAACGTCAACTCTTCTTCTCCGCCGATGCTGCCAGACCTGCTGAGTTTTTCCAGGTAATTCTGTTTTTGTTTTGGATTTCCAGCATCTGCAGTTTATTTGTTTTTATCAGAGGTATAATAGGACTGATGCCTCCACAAGGGGGGACATTGAGAGGACCATAGGCCTCTTGAAGATGAAATTCAGATGCCTGGACCATTCGGGGGAGCACTACAACACCGTCTAGAGCGGGTGTCTCAGATAGTAGTTGCATGCTGCGCTCTCCACAATCTGGCTTTGACAAGGGGGCCCACTGGAGGGAGAGGATCTTGAGGCAGCTCCACAGGCCACAGATGATGACTCCAGTGCTGGATCAGAGGAGGAGCAGAGGGAAGAACACAATGAGGATGTGGAGGAAGACCCCTGGAACCTTCAGAGAGGCAGGGACACCAAGGAGGCCTTGGTTCGTCACTCCTTCAGCTAGGCTGCCAAGGCACTGCTTTCACCTCAGTCCGGGAGTGCCATTCCTTGCTGGACATTTGAAATGACCCATTCCATTGAACCCAAAGTCCACTCAGTACCAGTGCAATAATATTTACAGCCACTCATGTCCAGCATGTCATACTGGTGTGCCCTACACCTACCTAACAAGTGAAGCATACGCAGGCCATTAATACAAAAGCAAAATGAATATAATGTTGACACTCGCAACAAATGAACAACAGTCACACCAGTAACCAAATTAACAAAACATGGCAGAACAGAAGATCATCCTGAAAAGTTCCTCTTGTGCTCATGGTGCCTTAAACTTATGCTTGTTTGTGCTGCATCTTGGTGCCCTCTCCTTCCTGGCACCTGCATTGGAGACAGCCTGCTGACTCTGCTGCCTTGTTGGCCTTGATCAGCTTGCCAGCCGTCCTCTGGCCAGTGGAACCTGTGAAGGCCCCACCTGGGAAGGAGAGTCCAGTGCCACAGCTGGACACTCCTCGGTCACCATGGCCTCATCAGATGTCACAGTCACTGGCAGAGGGGTGGAGGAACTACTGCTATCATCCAGAGCACCCTAAGAGGAGCTCCCAGAGACGGCAAGCAGCACGTGTGCCAATTTGACCTTCTGAGGTCATTGCCTGTGTGAGGGTTTGCAAGTCAAAGCACAACCTAAGGAACCCCTGGTTCTGTTCCTGGATCGGCGTCTCCATTAGAGGCACCACTCCTTTAATGAAGGAGGCAGTGTGCTCGGTGCTCATGCTCCGCATGGACTCCTGCATAACATAGACCATGGCATGCAAACCCTTAGGAATCTCCGCCAGATCCTCCTGCTGGGCATCCAGCATCTGCCGCCTAATGGAGGACTCCAGAGGCTAGTCATCTGCCTCAGACTCAGCATGGCCCTGGTCTCCAACAGTCCTGCGTCTGCCAGAGCCCTGGGCACTCTATGCCTCTGCCTGCTCCTCGTGCGAGTATGCCATCCCCTCATTGCTATGTACCGACTTTGTAGCCGATGATTTAATGCCCACTGAGGTGCTGGTATCTGCACTGGTGCCTGGTGCAAAGATGGGGTGTGACGCAGGTGCATCTGATGACCACTGCTCCTCCAGTGTCAAGGGTGGCTCATCGGGGTCCTGCACTCATTGACTGGATGGCAGTTCTATGGGAGAAGAATGACTTTTCATTAATATTAGTCATCACACTGTCACTGTGCATGCTAGATGGGCTGGTGAGACAATGGAGATCTGCATCATGGTGCCATTGTCTCTCAATGAACAATGTGGACTCCAGGTTTGAGCTTTCCATTACGGATGAGACAACACAACAATGTTTACACACTCCAACACTCTCGCATCTGTGCACTGCACCCTTACCTTCGTCAGAGACCCCTGCCTCTCCACAACCGGTGGACCGAACTGGGTATTGGCATTCCATCTCTAAGGCATTCATCTCATACTTCGTCAATATGAGCATGTTTGGGGGTGCCTCCACCTGTCTTTGACCTCGTGATGCTGTTATGGCTTCTCTTCTCCCGAAAGGACAGAGGACCACTGATTAGTCCATTGCAGCCTGGCTAACCCCACCTGAGGAGCATCTTGCAGGGCACATCTGAGCCATGGCCCTCAACCTGCAAAGGAATCAGGCTAAGCAGCTAGAGCTCACCGCCTTGGCCGGCACCGATGTCATTGACAGTTGGCACTCAGACTCTTATGCCCCTGAGCACCATGGGGTGACGGTCAGCCCTTAACACTTCATCACACTGATCCATGCCAAGGTGGAACCCACCCTTGCCAGAGGCAGCAGATGGTTGAACCTTTTACGGCACTGCACCCATGTGTGCCACACATAATGGCTGCTGATCTGGGCTGCCACCTTTGCCTATGCTTTCTTAGTCAGGTGGGGTGGCCTCCTCTTGCCATCCCTGGGGATGAGGATGACCCGCATGGCACTGACCTCCACAAAGATGCCCAGGCACTCACCCGAGAACCGGGGGATGGCGGGGGGGGGTGGGGGGGGGGGGTGGTGGAGCTGAGTGTCCGTAGGACTATAGGGCTTGACCTCCCACCAGGCATGCCCAGCAGGTGCAGATGCCATTGCAGCTCAAAAAATATGTTTTGTCAAACAACTCCAAGGGCAGAATTTTGCCTTTAGCAGGGGTGCTCGGCAGGCACAGTCAGGAAGCCGACTGCCGCCCATGATCGGCACTGCACCATGATTTTATACAGGCGGTTCAATTAAGGCCCACCCAGTGTGGAATGTGAGCAGCAGCACTTAGTGCTGCTTATGTGGGCGGGGGGGGGCAGAAGCGTGAGCGGGCCTAACGCGAACTTAGCGAATGCGTGTGAAAGAGCACTTCAATCTCCCTGAGGCATGGAGCTGCTGCATGAAGATGAAGCGCTGTTTAAAAAAACTAATGAAGAAAATAAAAATGTCATAAAACATATCCCCTCATGTGACTCTGTCACATGAGCAGGGGGACATGTTTTTAATTCAAGTGTAAAATTTTTATTTTACTTTTATTTGCTTTTGGAAACCTCATCCCACCTGTGGATGAGGTTCTAAAAAGTGCAAAGGCCGCCATTTTTGGCTGCCCGCCAAACATGAGGTTGGAAGGACGGTGTAAATTTGAACTTAATTACCTTTTTAATGGCTTTAATTGGCCTTTTAATTGTCTGCAGACGCGATGCAGAATCTGGCGCGCGCCCACCGAACAAAATATTGCGGGACTCCCGCGTCATTTTATGCTCGGCCTGGGCGGTTGCGTACCCGGCCACTGAGCTCAATACCCTGCCCCAAAGCCTCAAAGTGTCCCCTGGCAGCCTTCAGGGAACTGCCTCTGCTGCTTTTAAACCCCCCACCCGGGTTGCCATTGGACTCTGCGCCCAACGGGCTCCCGCCCCCACCCCCCCACCCACCGCCTGGCTCTTCCAACAATTGAGCAGATGTGTTTCATGTTGAGTGGGCCTTAACTGGCCACCCAGCATGAAATTACGTTGGAAATGTGATCTCGCCCAGGAGCGGATTATACATCCACGTCCAGGCCTGCTCACTTGGTGCGCACGCCAAGCGTGTAATTCAGGCCTATCTTTATCTGGTTCCAGTATAGATGTATTTTTGTTTAATTACATCTTGATAAATCTTATTATGTCAAATGAATGCTGCCAGTGCCAAAAGACTGTAAGGATTACTTCGTAAGACAAATCTATTGAGGTGTATTGCAAGATGTATCACAGGAAATAAGTCTTTAAAATATAGATTTTTCATTTCACAGCAAGCATTGACTTAATGGGAAATGCACATTTGTTACAGTTATTTTACAATCAGTGATCCAGAGATAACTATAACTTATAATTTGCCTATCATTGCTGTCTAACAAAACTCTTCATGTAGAAATTTGTATGCATTGTGCTGCTTTCATGGATAAAATAGCCACAAAGCATACTAATTTAACAGTACAGTAAGTCCCCATTTTAAGTCGCTGTGTTTTAAACTGTTTTGCTTTAATGTCGCAGATATAATCCGGCTGGTATACACACTTTATTCCGGCCTCATCCTGGGAAGGACCTGACGTGGGCGAGGCGGTGCCCCAGCCAGAAGTCCTTTGACTTGCGGTGGGACCGGACGATGGCGGTGCCCATAGTGTGGGATTTCCATTCTGGCATTGTTTCACACAGGAGCATAGCATCACTTGATCCAAACAGCGCCATTTTGGAGTGGCATCTCCCACTACCTGACCCTCCTGCTCATCGCTTCTCCTGCTTGCTATTTCCCACCCTAACCCTCCCACTTGCAGCTCCTCTCACTCGCTCGCTGGCTTCCTCCCTCCCACCACCCCTCTCCAAAACACTCCTCACAGTTCTACACAACAGGCATTTGCTGCAAAGCTAAAGATCCCCTGTAACTTCGAAAGCCAGTGACATTCTCACTTTCCTTGCAATTTGCAAGCTCAGCTGTTACTCTACATTGTTTAGAAAGGGCCCCTTGCAGGTCAAGTACAGTGCCAATATTAAGGGATCGGGAGATGGAAATGACAAGTGAGAGGCAATGGGAGAGAGGAACTGTGGGTGGGAGGGTTGGCGAGTGGGAGGGTCCGCAAGCGGGAGGCTCAGCGAGCGGGTCAGTCAGCAAGTGAGGGGGTCGGTGAACAGTAATGTCAACTAACGGGAGGATCAGCGAGTGTGGGAGGCAGTGAGAAGGAGGGTTGGTGAGTGGGAGAGACAGCGAGGAGGAGGGTCAGTGAGCAAGAGAGGCAGCGAGCCAGAGGGTCAGTGAGCAGGAGGGTCAGTGAGCAGGAGGATTGGTGAGCAGGAAGGTCAGTGAGCAGGAGGGTCAGTGAACAGGAGGGTCAGTGAACAGGAGGGTCAGTGAACAGGAGGGTCAGCGAGCAGGAGAGGCAACGAGCAGGAGAGGCAGCGAGCAGGAGAGGCAGCGAGCAGGAGGATCGGTGAGCAGGAGGGGCAGCGAGCAGGAGAGGCAGTGAGCAGGAGAGACAGTGAGCAGGAGAGACAGTGAGCAGGAGAGACAGCGAGCAGAAGAGACAGTGAGCAGGATGGGCAGCGAGCAGGAGAGGCAGTGAGTAGAAGGGTCAGTGAGCAGGAGAGACAGTGAGCAGGAGAGACAGTGAGCAGGAGAGACAGTGAGCAGGAGAGACAGTGAGCAGGAGAGACAGTGAGCAGGAGAGACAGTGAGAAGGAGAGACAGTGAGAAGGAGAGGCAGCGAGCAGAAGAGACAGTGAGCAGGAGAAGCAGCGAGCAGGAGAAGCAGCGAGCAGAAGGGGCAGTGAGCAGGAGGGGCAGTGAGCAGGAGAGGCAGCGAGTAGGAGGGTTGGTGAGCTGGAGGGTCGGTGAGCAGGAGAGGCATCAAATGGGAAGGTCAGTGTGTGATAGAGGCAGCGAGCAGGAGGATCATTGAGTGGGAGGGTTGATGTTTGGAAGGATCTATGAGCAGGAGAGGCAGTGAGCGGGAAACAATCAGAAAGAGTTAACATATTTCTTTTATGCTTTCATTTACAAATATAAGAATTTAGGGATGTACAATATTTCAATTTACAGGGTACAATGTTTGAATGTTTTTTGCTGATAACAAACTTCCTGCAGAACCTAACTAAAACTTTGACATTGGTTACAATGGGATTATCTGATTCATTTAACTTTGTTTAGTTTAAAGTTGCGCTTTTCAGTAACGCAATTACAACACTAAGTGAGATCTACTCATGGATTAGTCCATCGCTAAACATTTGAGGCTATTTTAAAATATTTTTTATATACGTAAATTAAGGGCTTAATACCTGTTTAAGGACCCCATCGAGAAATTAGTTTGTAACAAACTGTGCAGTTGTTTTTAGGAAAATAAGGTCCAGTGAAATAAATACCACATTTAGCTGCGAAAAGGTCTTGAAACTAATTAGAAGCCTGTGACATGTTGGCAAAATTATTGATCCACCTTTTCCAGTGTCTGCTGGAGAATGTGTCACACGATATTTGTCCTTCTCCTGGTATCAATTAAATTTTGTACTGTTTTAATCATTGTTGATAAAAGAGTAGATTTGCTGGAAGTTCCAGCTTCTGAACTACTGAGGAGAGATCTACTCCCAAAAAAATGACAGGTACTGGCTGGGTGGGAGGGTTTGGACTAAAAAATCTGATTTCTGACCCAGCCTATCTCCAATCCACCCAATCCCAGTTTCAATGAAGTCAGAGTGAGAGGGTTGGAGGGGGCCATACGGAGAGAGGTGGGCAACCAATCCACACCCAGGAGGCAGATTTGCAATTTTACTATTATAATGAGTTGGTGTGCCTGACATTTATTTACCATTTCAAGTTTAACTGGCTGGCTGGGTTTCCAGGGCCTCGGAGTCCAGCCTCTGAAAGGAAGGAAGAACTGTTGGATCCAGGAGGATTTACCTGCTGGATCTAGTGTTCCTGCCTTACCAGGCTCCCATAATTAGAAATCTCTGCCCACTTTTTCGATCTCTCTCTGACTTCTTCCCCAAATCCTCCAATCTCTACCTGAAGGCCTCTGATCTCCCTCCCACCAAGAACTCTGACCTCTTACCAAGATCTCTGACCTCTCCCCTGAAGCCTCCAACCCCTACCTCCATTCCCTCATGCCACCAATTTCCGACCAATTCCCTCCTCCCTCCACCAGCCTCTGAACCCGCAGTCTCTGATCTTTGACAGGACCCTGGATTAGATTCCCCTATAGGATCAGGCATCCTTGGAATCAGACACTCCTAGATTGAACCCATCCCTCGGAGTCAGAAATCGGATACTCCAACCCCACCCCGGTGGCATGGATCAGATCCAGCATCCCAATTCTGTGATCAGACTCTCCACCCAGATCAAACCCCAACCCAAGATGGGACCTCCTCCATCTTGGGGTCAGATCCCACCACCCTGGTTGTGTTGACAACCAGCTGGTCCTTCTTTAAAAAAAATGTATTCATTCATGAGATGTTGGTGTTGCTGGCTAGGCCAGCATTGATTGCCCATCCCTAATTGCCCCAATTCAGAGGGCATTTTTGAAGAGTCAACCACATTGCTGTGGGTCTGGAGTCACATGTAGGCCAGACCAAGTAAGGATGGCAGATTTCCTTCCCTAAAGGACATTCATGAACTGGAAGGGTTTTTACAATAATCGGCAATAGTTTCATGGTCATCATCAAACTATTAAATCCAGCTTTTTATTGAGTTTGAATTTCACCATCTGCCATGGTAGGATTGAAACCCAACTCATTACCCTGGGTCTCTGGATTGTTAGTCAAGTGACAA
Source organism: Carcharodon carcharias (assembly GCF_017639515.1). Taxonomy (NCBI): domain Eukaryota; kingdom Metazoa; phylum Chordata; class Chondrichthyes; order Lamniformes; family Lamnidae; genus Carcharodon; species Carcharodon carcharias. Next base: position 129,382,677 of record NC_054475.1, read on the forward strand.
TGTCACAAAACAACCACCTCCCCTATGTAGTCACTTCTCCAGTGTTTACCACCCAACAGGACTTCATGTATTACCAAGCACCCCGCTCCTGATGGGTGAAATAGTTACATCTGGCCCCATTATTGCTTTTGATGAAGACAGAGACTTACTTTCATCTAAGAAAAGGAAAACACACAAGCCATAGAATCCAAATTATTGAACGAATGAGAAATGACAAGATGGATGCCAAGAATTATTTTGGTGAACAACAAGATAATAAAAACAGAGCATGTAATTATAAACTGAAGAAGCCGCAAGCTTAAATGAAGAGAAAAAAACTTCTTCATTGTGAGCCGTGGACTTTAATTGGTCCAGTGAATAATGGCTCAAAAGGAAATGGATCAATTCCTAATTTAGCAAAGGTAGTTCAATATGGATAGGGAAAGGGCATGAAATAGGCTGATTAAATCTTGAATGTGGAGTCTGACATTGGAGCAAAGAAAAATGGGGTGCCTGGATTATATCATTCCTAAATGATATAATCTGATATTATATCATTCTTAAATAATACAACACAGTGGGGAATTTTAACATTGACCATTAATTGAATTTATGAACAACTTTATAATCTTTGAGGACAATGGGTGGAATTTTTCTGTCGGCGAGCTGGGGATGGGGCCTGCTCGCCGATGCGAAAATGAAGCAGGATGACATCGGGGGGAACCTGTCTGTTTTAAAAGAGTTTAATGAAGTTTTAGTGATATTTATTAACATATCCCATCTCATGTGACATTGTCACATGAGGGGGACATGTTAATACATTTTTTATTATTCATTTTTGAAGTTTGAAACACTGTGAATGATCTCCCTGAGACAGCACTCTGAGAGTTGGGGAATCCCTCCCCACCTCCCTCCCACCCAGCACAAGGAGTGCATAGCGCTTCCCTTCAGGCAGCCCGCCAGGCGGGCCTTAATTGACACGCCCAATTAAAATGGCAGCGGGGCCCGTTTCGGTGGTGGCAATCGACTGCCTGCCCACCGCCGAGCTGATGGGGCCCGCCCGCCCGCCAAGCTGATGGGGCCCGCCCGCCCATCAAGGGCAAAATTCTGCCCAATGTTACTGATAGATGATGCCTGCACATAGAATAAACAGAGGATACTGTAATTGCAAATTTTCAAACAAAACTAATGAACTTGGGCCTTGATTTTAAGTTTGCGACATATTAGCAGGATTGGAGGTAGTCGGGGGGGAATGATTGTTGGGAAATGGTGGAGGTTCCAATAATGCGTTGGAAGCCCAGAAGTAAGTGCAGCATAAACATAAAAGCAAAATACTGCGGATGCTGAAAATATGAAATAAAAACAGAAAATGTTGGGAAAACTCAGCAGGTCTGTCAGCATCTGTGGAGAGAGAAACAGAGTTAATGTTTCGAGTCAGCACGACTCTCCTACAGAGCAAAGTGTAAGTGTAGCATTTCTGTCAGTGTCTTTTTTATACAGCCACATCATTTTCATTTCACTTGCCACTCAATCGGCAGCAGGGGCGTGATGCGGATCTGCATGACCCTAACTCAACTCCAGTATTTATGGGTCTGCTCTAAACATGCAAGTTGAAGGAGCAGAAATGGCTGTCAGAGAACTGGAAGTGTCAGAATGGAGTCCGGCAAAAACTGTGACCCATCTCAGTGGTTCCTCCTTGGGTGTGCATGAAAGGGGTTGTGAGGAGGAGGGAAATACAATCCCTTAGCAATTATTGGAACAAACCAGCTGCTGAGAGAAAGAAGACATGGTTGGATTTTGTGATGAGGTTAATAGCAGGAGTGTGGCGCCATGCTCCTGGATTAATTGTAGAAATCATTTCATCAGCTAAGCAGGTCAGCAAAGGTGAATACAGTGGCACATTCAGCTACATCCTGCTGCACCCACCCTGCTACCCTGCCTCCTCAAGCTTACTCCATCAAATTACTCTTCACATACACTTGCCTTGCAGTTGCAGCCAAACTTCTCTTTCTCTGCAGCCCTCGCATCCTCATTTATCCATTCACCAATCCTTATCACTCCCCATCCTTATGCTACATTATGTCTCTCAGTCATAGTCACCCTCACCAAATGCACTCCATTCATCAGATGAACACATGCCATTATCCTCATTCCTACGTTTTTTCTTTACCTCCTTGAAGGCTTGAAGCAGAAGAGAGCACAAATAACAAGGGGGAAGAAGAGAATTGATTGGAGCCCTTCACAGTTCACACAGCTTACAACTGCAGAGAAGGAGGCACTGGATATAAGAGGAGTTATGGTATCGCTGGCTATCAGAAATGGGGAGCACCCAGCTACATGGTGATGCCATCCACATGTTATACGGCACTCAGTAATGTTGACTTAGTGTCCGATTTTAACCATGGCACGCTGTTCCTGACAATGGAACCAGAAATGGGTGCCATTGCACTCTCTTGCTTCTTACTAGCTCTAATGCGATTCCACTTAAAATTTAAAGTGCTGGCGTCATGCGTGGGAGATACGTGCAAATACACTGTGGGGAAAGATTTTCGTTGGTGAAACCTGCCATCAGCTGACAATGCAGCAGTACAGGTGGGCTATAACAGAGGTTTCTGGGCAAACAGGGAGGCTCTGCATCACGCCCACAACTTTCCAGCCCAACTCAATTGCCATTAACGTAAGGCTTATTGAAAGCACAAAGGTGGCATGGGTGTTTTTCAAATTTAAATTTTACTTGTAAATATTTCACATTACATTCGCTTTAACACATGTGTGCATCATCATTATTTGTTGAGACTAGCTTAGTTAGAGAGCTACATGTACAGGCATGGTTCATGGTTGGCACACATTGATGGTCACGGGGTTTAGGGATATTTCTCTATTGTGGAAGAAACAATGTTGTGTTTTCATTTTCACTCTTTATTGCGTTGGTGCCCAATGTTGTACTTGCCACTCTGTGGGACATGGCTGAACTTGCAGGCTCGGCAACATTGTCTGAGATCACTGTCAGTGGTGATAATTCCCATTTCACTCCTTATTGCCCAGACCCCACTCCACAGCCTCCAGCCTCTGTCTCATCCTTGCTGGCCCCAAGCCTCCATGCAAGCTGCCATTCTCCTGCTCCCCTCTCTTGTGCCATACAGATAAACAAGGAAAACCACTGACCTTACACACAACTGCACAAAACTGACTCTTGGACGCCACCTTTAAACAAATGTGAACCGGGTGCCAGAGATTCTTGTGTGCCACTGACATAATCTTGAAGGTAGGATGTAATTATAAAACGTTTTGATAAAATGAGTATTCATGGCATGCAAACATATTATGAGTAGAAATCCTGCATGGGCTGGCATGAAGCCTGACCCGCCACAAACATGCTGCTGACTTAATCTTTAAATTTGAACCCGTCATCGGCAAATCAAAATTTTGGCTCCAGCCTAATTAAATTACCCGGCCCGCCATGGCTTCCAGTGGACCTGCTGGGACTACAGAGCTGGGACCAATCTGATTGGCCGGCAACTCTCTAAGGCAGGATTTCCTCCCAAAATAGGGGCAGAAGTCCTGCCTTAAAACAATTAATGCGGCTCCCAGTTAAATTGCTCCGGTGAAACCAATGGGATCTTGTCAGTCTCCCCCCTGGCCTTATAGCCAGCAGGTGGGGTGGGGTAGGCGGCAGTGGGGTCCATGGCACCCTGTAAAATTCAGCACCGTGTCTCTGGATCATTAGTCCAAGTCTCTGGATTACTAGCCCAATAACATAATCACGATGCTCTCAAGCCCCTTTTAATTACTTTTCTCATACGCTTTGTTTCATGTTAACCAGCAGAGCTGAATTACAAAATAATCACCGTCAACCCCTGCCCTAATGAGTGCAAGGATACATTGCTCCACATTAATCTATTTGACATGGCTTTCTCTCTGAGTTGGAGCCGAGTGTTGGTGCTATTTACCATAAAATGCAGGCTGATTGAAGCAAATTGTTTGCAAGCAGCAGGCGGTTGAAATCCCAATGGAAGGTTGGCTGACATCTTGAGAACAAGGAAATCAAACCCGACAATTTCACGTAGAATTGTGGAGCAAATTACCAGGAAAGGACAGTGATGTAGATAATATAACTGGGATCAAGTGGGAATTGGTTGCAATCCTCCTGTAAGAACGGGCAGAAGATTATTATTAGCAGAGCACATATAATGACCCTGATTGGTGTATACTGAAAGGCACCTCCAGATCTGTTCAGGCACCTGAAAAGGACGTTCATCATGTCATTGGCCTGACATGTCTGGTGGTGATATTCATTGTAGTGTCTTTGGGTTTCAAATGTAGGATTTCTGATGTGTGTTATAAGCCAGGTTCACAGTCGCTATCCTTTGGTGCTGAGCCACCTTCCCTTCTTCCAGGTGGGAAGTGATCAGGGAAATTAGATTTCAGAGGATGGAGGCATGATGGCAGCTACTCAGAAATCTTGTGAAAACCTTCAGTAAGCATCTTCCTGTGGTTGCACACATTGTGTTCATGAATCCTTCTCATTGTTCTGGGAGTGTCTGGACTGGCATATTCAGCTAGAGCCACAAAGCTGAGTGACAGGCATCCTTGCAGGTTGACATAATTACTGAGATCCTGGCAGCTGGAGATGCTGGAGTATTGATAATATCACTAGACTAGGAAGGCTCAGGCCAATTCTCTGGGGGTGCAGGCTCAAATCCCATCATGGAAACTGGTGGGATTTAAATTCAATTTAAAAAACAATCTCTGGAATTGAAAGCTACCCTCTGTAATGGTGGCCATGAAACTATCATTGATTGTTGTAAAAACACATCTGGTTCACTAATGTCCTTCAGTGAGTGGAATCTGCTATCCTTACTGGGTCTGGCCTATATGTGGCGTCAGACCTATAGCGATATGATTGACTCTTAACTGCTCTCAAGAGCAATTAGGAATGAGGAACAAATACTGGCCTTGCCAGTGATGCCCAATATCAGGAACAAATTAAAACAAGACCCACTAATCAACTCACATCTGTCTTATGATTTTGTGGTCACATCGGCCACAGAGCCCTGGAAAGATCCGATGGAAAAATGTTGACGGCAGTGGTGACTTTGACAGCCATGGGGTTCAGCAAGTCTTCTAGGAAGATGTGACAGCACCTGAGGAGACATCCTGAGCCTCCTCAAACACTGCAGACTCAGATGTGTCAAAGAAACAGATCCTCTACTTGTACGTCTTGTTTTGTGGATAGTGTTTCCTGTGAGCATCAGCTGCTCCCCTTTCTACTGCTCCCCTCTCTGCTGCTCCCCATTCTGGCAAGCAGCCACAGGTCTGTGGCCAGAGAGCTGCTGTGGGAGCTTTTGCTGGCCATCTTGATCCTCATCTGAGGTCCAGTCTAAGGCAAAGTAGCAATACCAGTGCTGATGTGATAGAGCAAACCTCTGAAGTGTAGGAAGTAACCTCTCTGCAAAAGTACTTTCCCACTCATACGTAAGAAACCCAAGTCCATATCAGCAGCTGTGAATATTGAGTATTTATTATCATATTTTTCTGAGATTGATTCAGCCCCTCACTTCCCACTGGAAATTCACTGGAAAGTTTTAGGAAGCCTGGGGAACACATGGACCCAACATTACAGTCATGAGTGTTGAAATATTGCTCTGAGTGATTAGCATATGGAAATTGGCAAGTCAAGTGCAGAAGTTGCCAGTTTCTTGATGCACAGTGAATGTCACTGGTCTTGACCCCTCACCTGGGCCCGTTCCCATGGGCTGCTGTGGGTGAAAATTCAGTCCTGGTGTTTCTTGTGCTGAGACAGGGTGGTGGTGGGAAGAAAGGAATGCTGTCTCTGGAGGAACAATAGAGAGGTGATGTTGAATGAATATTCTGGACTTCCTTTTGATTTGGAGATAGAGAGCAAAACTTCCCCTCAACCGATAATATCAGTAGAGCCCAAGTTACAATAGGTTACATATGATGCATAGAAGAACAAACTTACTCAACTGAGTGGCTTTTTCTTAGTTCTTGCCTCCTTGTGATCATATGTTCACCATTTCTCTTTGCTTTACTATCCAGTAGTCTGAGGTTAATTTGTAAGAGGTTAAAATCAATTGCACCTCATGCCCATTCATTCATTCAACAGATAATTAAGTAACTATACCCTCTGGGCTAATAATAAATGAAGTCCCATTACAATGGACTCTGACTGAAAAGTAAAAAAAAAATCCAGCAGCCAAAATCATGGTGGGGGAATCTTTTACTTGGCACATTTGTCTTGCCATTCCAGTGGGGTACCTCTAAAGATTTGACTTGACGTACGCAACAGGTTTCAACAAGAAACAGTTAACTTTATCACAGGGAGCTTTTCAGATGCTACATGCTTGAGCCAGGTCCTTGACAAGAAAGCCACCCTCTCCGCCCCCCCGCCGGATTACCCATGCTTAGGACTCATTGGTCGGAGCCTCCAAGAACAGTCACGTGACCCCAGATAGACAGTTGGGAAGGCTATACCTTCAGTTACTACATTTCCTTCCCCTTTAGTTTTTTGTGCCATTTCTATTTACAGAGAATATGTGAATATCCAACAACATATACATATATACAACTCAGGTGATTAAAGATTAAGTATTTGAGGTGCTTTCCTTATTCGATTAGAGCTGCATAGCTCTACCGCTTGAGGTTCTTCCATTGGATCGACATGATCAAGAACTGCAGCATCAGATACATCATTAGAAAGTGGCAGTTCAGGGTTTGGAAACTCTACAGAGCCATTGGGCATGTCTATTCTAGGTCAATCTGTCACCTCAGGGATTAATGGTTCGACGTTAATCACAGGTGGAATAGTGGGTGTTGGAATGTCTCTCTATTCCTAAGATGATCCACATGTTTTCGAACAATTCCATCTTCCACTTCCACCTGGGAGGACAAGGAACCAGTTTCTGAGACAATTGTACCAGGAACCCAACAAGGTCCACTTCCATAATTCCACACAAAAACTGTCTCCTACAGTGACTCTGTAAGCTTTGCTATGAATATTGTAATTCAAGTTTTGATTACTCTGATTCTTCTCTACCTTCCCCTCTAAGTTTGGAAACAACAAACTGAACCTTATGTGTGGGCGGCGTTTCATCAATAATTCAGATGGTGTTGAACCCATAGTTGAATGAGGCACATCTGATAATTGAGAAGCAAGTGGGAAAGTCAAGTTTCTAGAGTACCTTGTGATAACCTCTCTATTCCAGATTTGAAAGTTTGCACAGCTCTCTCAGCTAAACCATTTGATGAGGGATGGCATGATGCTGTTTTAATATGTCTGATTCCATTTAACCTTATGAATCTCTGAAACTCTGTACTGGTAAAGATTGTACCATTATCCGAAACGATGACTTCTGGTAGACCATGTATGCTAAAGCATTGGTGCAGCTTTTCGATAGTTATGTTCGATGTCGGTGACCTGACTTCATACACATCCATCCACTTAGAATGCGCATCTATGATCAGTAAAAGCATTGACCTGGATTTTCTGTACCTGCTGGCATTGGGCGTGAGTGGACAATATGGCGAGAATGCCTAAAATTGGTTTCACGTCATGAAACCCCAGTTTGCAATTGTCTGCCCTGCCCATCAATGGCGGGCCTTTTCTCCACCATTGGACATTGGGAACCTCCTTGTAATACATCAGCATATCATTATTAGGCCAGCCCAATGGACTCATTCCCCACCCCTGCCCACTGGATCGTCCGCCCATCGGCGGGAAAATATGCTGATGTTTTTCACAACAGCATATATAAGGCGTTCACTTGGCATGCTGCATTTTGCTTGGGACTTCAAGATTTGTTTGCCTACCTTGCTTCGGTCAGCACTTGCAGTCATCAGCGCCAGGCTTCACAGACATCATCACATCACTGTTAGGGGGGCTCATGGGAAGGTCCCTACGAACCAGATCAGCCATATGTGGGAGGCTTTTTCAACAGCTGCAGGGCTAGTTCTTGCTTGGGGAAGGGGGAAAGTAGCCTCTTGCAAGGGAAAAGGCCGCAATACGAGCACTGTATTGGGGAAGAAGGGTATCCCGGGGTGTGTATGGGGCACATGTTGATCTGTACAAGTGGCCTCAAGATGGTGAGGGCTGAGCAGGCAGTCTCCATTGGAGATGAAGCCAGATGGAGATGTGAGGGTATGTGTGTGAGAATGGAAGGTGGTGTCCCTTTAGCTGGCAGTGAGTGAGATGCCAGAGAATGTGTGATGGGCTTGAGTGTGAGGGTTTAAGGTGATGAGATGCTTGCCATACCCTGGCTGCATGGGTGAGATCATTCATCCACTATCTACATTGGATGGTCAACCTCTTCTGAGCAACATTGGTGGTCACCACTGCCACTGCCTAGCAAGCCATAGTGGTAATGTAACTGCCCATCCCCTGGCCAGAGCAGGGGTAGAGGACATCACTGCGGGCCTCTACGGCATCCAGATGGCACTCGAGGGCTGCAGTCTTCTTGACTTTCAGAGCCATGTCTTCTTTGCTGCAGTCCTGGGCTGGAAACACTGAGCGCAGCTGTACTTTAAATGTGGTACCTGGCGTGATGAAGCACTGAGGTGATGGCGTAACAGGTGAATCAGAGCCTGCCCACCATGGAAATGGCGTGTTCCCTGGGAATGCATAAGTAATGTGGCAGGTTTGGGATGATATGTGAACCCCTGTCATTGCAGCTGGCAGGGAAAACGTAGTTTTAGCCACCTGCTACCGCACTTAGTGCAAATCTGGGATGGTTTTGCCCATGGTACGCAAGGACAGTCCTACATAATCAATATGTAGTCTAACCCCCAGGGTCGACCAGGCCACTGCCCTGGATGCAGGGGAACTGAAACAGGCAACTTCTGTTGTTGCTGACAATGGAGACTGTGTTTGACCATACTATCAATGTCACTGTCAATGCCTGGCTGCCAGACATAGCTTCACACAAGTATTTTCATCTTCAATATGCCTGGATGTGCACTGTGGAACTCTGTCAAGAGTGGTTCTCTTCCTTGTGAAGGAACGACAACATAACTCTGTTTTTTGGGCATGGAATGGTCTCACTTCTTCAGACACTGGTAAGTTCAACCACTTTTACAATACAATGTCTCGGTCTTTTGACAAAATTGGATCTCTGTTCGTCCACTTTCTAATTTGCTTCGCACACAGGTGAAGAATCCAAGAAGTGCAATACAAGCACAATTTCTTGTGTAACTGGTGCATGTACAATGCTATCTGGTAACGGGAGACGACTGAATGCACCTGCATTTGCAATGTGCAAGCCAGGACTGTGCATAAAGATATGTTCATACACATATAACATCAAAGCCCAACGTTGAATCATTTCTGATGCTATTGGCAGAATGGCCTTATCGTCACTGAATAAACCCATTAATGGTTCACAGTCTGACACAATGGTGAAATGTTATCCATGCAGATACAAGTGGAATTTCTTCACTGAGTATTACTGATATACCTCACTTTGGTATTTGGGAATAACCCTTCTCTAATGTGGGGAGGGTTCTGGAGATATTGCCAATTGGCCTTTCTGTTCCATCTTCTATCCTATGTGATAATACATCTCCCACACCATAAGGAGATGGGTCACATGTTAATATCAGTTTTTTTGATAGGTCATAATGTATCAGTAAACATGATGAATGTAGTGGCTTCTTAACTTTCACAAAGGCTTCTTCCTGTTGTGAATTCTGACCAACGATGATTCTTTTTTAAATACAAGTGTAACGGTGCTAACACTATTGACAAGTTTGGCTAGAAGCGGCTATAATGGTTGATCACACCTAGGAAAGACTTGAGTTCAGTTACTTTGGACAGGGAGGGCACATCTTTAATTGCCCTAACTTTCTTTTCTACAGGATGCAAAAATATGGCATCCATCCTGTGAGGTGCTTGGAATGTACATTTCTCTTTCTTTAGTCGCAAGCCAGCTTCCAAGAATCTTAGCCAAGTGGCCAGTTTGGCCAAGTGTTCAGTTTCAGTTGACCCTGTGATCAAAACATCATCCAGATATACTACTACTCAGGGCAGTCCTTGCAAAAGACTCTTCATTGCCTTTTGGAAGATTGCATATTCAGACAATACTCCAAAGGGTAGGTGAGTACACTGATAAAGACCATTGCGCGTGTTGATGGTTACGTATCTTCTAGACATGCTTTTCAGTTCTAACTGTTGGTAGGCATGGCTCATGTCCAGTTTGGTAGCTAGCTTTGCATATAAGTCATCAGTCCTCAGGATAGGATATTTATCCAATTTGGCTGCCTTGTTCATGGTCAATTTATAGTCCCCAAAAAATGCGTATAGCTTGATCAGGCTTCACCAATGGGACTATGGGCACTGCCCATTCCAAAAATTAGACTGGCTGGATGAAGCCCAGCTTTTCTAACTGGTATAGTCCTGCATTCACCTTCTCCTTTAATGCATAAGGCCAGGTCTGGCCTTGAAGAAATGAGGTGTCACTTGAGAATCCACATATATTTTTGCTTGCAAACCTTTTAACTTCTCTAATTCATCCCGAAATACACTATTGTATTTCCTTAGCAGTTCAAGAACTCTTCCTGTTCAAGTGAAATATTTCAGACCAGTTAAGCTTGATTTTTTCAGTCTCGGCCCATAGGACTAGGTCCTTCACCTGTCACTATGAACACTGGAAGCTGGGCTGTCTGTTGCCTATAAGACACAGGTACTGTGGCGATGCCCTCTACCTGTATAGATTCTCCAGTGTATGTTTTTAATTGAGCAGTTGTCCACTCCAGATTCAGTGGCTGGGTACCTTCATTTAGGTATTTAAATGTGTACTCTCCCACCACTGTGGTTGAGGCTCTCATATCTACCTCCATTATTAGTGGCTTCCCTACTCACTTGGATTGTAACAGTAATAGGTTTGGTATTTTTAGCTGTGATATTGTACAGGTAATAGATGTCGGTATCAGCAGCTTCAGGTTCTGTTGTATAATTCAATTCAATCATATGGGTGTGATGCTTTATGGACTGTTTTGATTTCGCCCTGCATTGTTTTATTACATGACGTTTCTTATGGCAGTTAATGGCATTCTGCCTCCTTGAATCTGCAGGTGTCTGGTATGTGGTTACCCTCACATCTATAACAAATTAATCTTAGAGTCACTGCTAAAATGTTTCTACTAGGCCTTTTCGTGTTTCTAACAGTGGACATTGCCTCTCGCTTCGCTGCTGTGTCCCTGGTTTTCGTGCCTCACCTGGCGGTAAGTTCCTGCCCCACATGAAGAACAACGTCATGTTGTATGTGTTGTAAAGACTGCGGGTCTCTCACAGCACTTTCCATGGTTAGAGCTATTTCCAGGGCGTGCTTCAAATCAATGTTGATCTCTGCGAGTAAACGGTACTGAAAGGCATTGTCGTGAACTCCACAAACTAATCAGTTCTGCAGCACATCATTTACTGTGTCCCCAAAGTCAGTGTTCTGTCAACTGCTTCAACTTCATTATATAGGTTGCGATGGACTCTCCCAGGGCCCTTACTCTGGCATTAAACTTAAAACTCAGCATTATTACAGATGGCTTTGGCTGGTAATGCATTTTTATAAGGTCCACTAATTCATTCAAAGGCTTAAAACTGGACACATTTGGGGCTGTCAGGATGAGATGAGATAGTATGTCTTGCTACCACATAGACTCAAAAGGATTGCTTTCTGCTTCTCCTCCATGGTAATTTTGTTTGCTATGAAATAAAAACCAAGACTCTCTACATACTGGCTCCAGTCTTCCATAGTCGCATCATAAGGATTGATTCTGCCAGAGTGGCATGACTGGTGAGTATTTTTTTCCTAAGGTTTGATATACTCACTTTCACAAAATGAGGTACAGCGTCAGAGCTATCCCATCCTTATCACCAAATGTAATGACTTGACGAACTAGACAGGTTTCAAGAAAAAACAGTTGGCTTTGTTAAAAAGAGCTTTTCAGAAGCTACATGCTTGAACCAGGTCCTCGACAAGAAAGCCCCACACCCCGGATTACCCATGTTTTGGACTCATTTGTTGGAACCTCCAAGAACAATCACGTGACCCCTGATAGACAGTAGGAGAGGCTATACCTTCAGTTACCACAGTACCAGAACCATTTTGTTTCTGAAATTGTCACAGTGTTGATTCTGACATGGTCACATCAGCTGAATGCTCAAAGAGAAGTGAGAGCATGCGTCCTCTACATCCCAACTCAGCATTCCACCAAAAGTCCTACAAAAACTTGGGGCAGTGGGAAACTATAGCAGCTGCACTCATGCTTGACAGACAGGAAGATTTTAATTTGTTTTTGGAGGCCATTCATCACAGACTAGGCCATCATGGCAGGAATTCCTCAGAACAGTATCCTTTGCCCAATCATTTTCAGCTGACAATTCAATAATGTTCAAATCTACTTGCAACACCTCTGATAAGGAAACAGCGCACGCTGGTCTACAGCACTACCTGAATAATACCTATGCTTGGGTTGGCAAATAGTACATAAGTGTCAGGCATTTTCTATGTTTAAAAAAATAAAGGCCAACTCCTTCCACCACCGTCACCCCTGCCTCTTAACTTTCAACAGCAATAGAATTGCTGAATATCTTACCATTAACAGCTTAGAGGTCACAACTGAGCTGAAAATTAACTAAACCATATCAACACTGTGACTGCGAGAGCAAGGCAGAAGCCGAGATAAGCGATTTACAACCTGACATTTAAAATCTTCTCCAGCATCCATCGACAATATTCAAGTCCAAAATTGCCTGGATGGGTGCAACTGTTACAGCATTCAAGAATAGCCATATCTAGTGAATGTCTATAAGAGCAGGGCAGTTACTGGGTACCCTGTGACAAGTGACTCACTTCCTAATCCCTAAACCTGCACCCTTCTATCATCTACAAGGCTCAAGTCCACACTGTAATAAAATACTCACTGCTTGTTTGGATGATACAGCCAGAACAACTCTCAAGAAACTCAACACCATCCAGATTAGTCTGCTTGATAAGGACCTCACTCATGAACCCAATGTTCACTCTCTCCACTGCTTTCACACAGCCTCAGCGGTATAATTGATCCACAGGATGCATTGCCGTAACTCAAAGTATAGTTTGACAACATTTCTGAACTTTGTGACATCTGCCGTCAAGGAAAACAAGAGTACAAGATCATGGGAAACAGATCCAAATTCCCTTTGTATGCTACCCAGCATCCTGATTTGGACATACATCATTGTTCCTTCATCTTCACTGTGGCAAATGTCTGGAATTCCCCACCTAACACATTATGTAAGCACCATCAGCACAAGGATTACAGTACTTCAAGGAGAAGGCTCAGCACCATCTTCTCAGGCCAGGTAGTACTTAAAATGGCCTTGCTAGCATCACCCACATCCTGAGAACAGATTAAAAAGTTCTGGGAATAGGGTCATTTCCATTTTCGAATTGTTACTCTGCCAATAGCAACACAGAAGGGGTGCACAGCCAGTGAAACACAAGATCACTCTGCCATTCCCAGAGGGGAGCCACAGCCAGTGGAACCAAAAATATATATTAAGATTAATCAACTATTCTGTTGCTTTGGTGTTTGGCCTTCAATTCTAAAGGCAATTAATTCCTTTTGGAATTTCACTTCATGCGATTTATGCGGTGGTTCATTGGGCATCTATGGCTGCCCTCTCATGCATTGTATTACTAGACCACAAGGTCTGAGTGTCTGACAAAGTCTCCAGAGGACCCCAAGAATATTTCCAGATACCCCCCAGCCAAATGGAAGTCAAATCAGGTGTCCCTGTTGATTTTTTTTATGGGATGGGGCCATCACTGGCTTGGCCAGCATTTATTGCCCATCCCTAATTGCCTTTGAGAACCGAGTGGTTTGTTAGAACGTTTCAGAGGGTATTTAAGAGTTAACTACATTGCTGTGGGCTAGGAGTCACATATAGGACATTAGTGAACCAGATGTGTTTTTACAACAATCAACAATGGTTTCATGGTCATCATTAGACTTTTAATTCCAGATTTTTTAAAATCAAATTCAAATTTCACCACTTCCTCAGAGCATTACCCTGGGTCTCTAGATTACTAGTCCAGTGAAAAAACCATTATGCCACTGCCACCACCTCCCCCCACCACCAGTTTGATTCATTGACTGAAACCCCAGTGGATTTGAATTTCAGCCCAATATTTGTTCCCTCTGTCAAATGCTGTCCCAAGAAGGAATTGAGTTTCTGAGCTAAAATGGTTGTTCTTTATAACTCAGTAACAAAATGAGGGGGTTGGTGTTAGTGGTGGGTGCTGGGTTCAACTCTGCAGTCAGTTGGACACAAGCTGTTTACTTCTGACATCTGAGATTATAGTGCTGCCCAGAATGTTGGTATTAAATTCTTCTTTGTCTGCTGGTTGGCTAAAATGTAAAGTGTTCCACTCCCAGCTTGATGAGCTCAAACTTCACAAAGACAGAAATATTCACAAAAAAAATCACAATCACTTGAAAGTTATAGCAAAGTCTCTGATTGTGAATACTCTGATCGTGAATGCACTTCCCTGATAGGAAGAGTCCTATTCGTACAGAGATAAGGTAGCATAGTGGTTATGTTACTGATTGAGTTATTGAATAACATGAATTTAACTCTCATCATAGTGGGAAGGCAGCTCACCACCACCTTCTCAAGGGCAATTAGAGATGGACAATAAATGCTGACCTTGCTAGTGACACCCACATCCTGTGAATGAATTTTTAAAAATACCACAATGACAAACAACATAACTTAAAAAAAAAATAATTGTATATTTTCAGACAATGCCTTAAGTAAATCAACAAGAAGAAATGGTTCAGCCTATTAATAACAAATAAAACCTTGGCTGATCTGAGTTATGAATAGTTAGTTTGCTGGTGATAGAATTTTTATCATAAATAATTGAAACAGTTGACAATAGATGGCTTTAGGTCACTATGGATTTATATCTAAAAAGCAGCTATGAAGGAAGAAGGTGATATTCATTTGCCATCTTCTGAGTGCCGCACCCAAAACCATTGTTCTGACTATTCATTCTCAGGGAAAGTACTGGCTTTGATCTGTTAGGTTTAGGAGAGGTTCATCCTTAAGTTCTTTTATCAGTAAAGATTGCTTCCTTCCTTCTTCCAATTAAACTTGGCTGATCTCTCTTTCAAAGACATTTGGGCCCTTTTCACATATAAGCCTTTGTCTTTAAAAAGCTGGAATCTGTGGTAGCTCACGAAATGCACACACAAATAAAGGACAGAAAATTGTGGAACGAGTAAAGCTCCTATGTCATGTACAAATGACAAAAATTGGGCGGAATTTTCTGAGCCCGCTGGCAGCAGGCGTGATAGGTGGCATGCGTGGAAAATATGATGCGAACTGTTTCATAATGGCATGAAAGCAGGTCGCGGTCATCCACTCAGTCCGCCGATGGCGGGCTGCATTTCTCACCATCGGTCGGCGGGGAGCTAATTGTAATACATCAGTATATGATTAAAAGGCCATCCCGCTAGGTTCTTGGCACCCCACCATATTGTCTGTCTGTTTCACAATAGCACGCAGGTGATGTGCACTTGGTGGCCTTCACTTTGTGGGAACTGAAGGGAGTCAGCAACATCATTCTCCACAGCTTGCCTGTTGTTTACAGGCCTCAGGGGTGCCGGGGGGGGATGGGTCAACTGACGCCTGGCCCCGGAGGTGACTGCTGAGTGGGCAGATGACTGAGAACCAGTGTTGCTGACGACTGCACATGTCTAGGGGCCTGGTGGCTCACATCTGCCACTTAATGCAGGACATTGCGCCAAGGGGACACGGAGGGAATTCACTGCCAGTGACTGTGAAAGTGAACACAGCACTCAATTTCTATGCCAGTGGCTCCTTTCAGGGCTCCACAGGTGACCTCTGTGGGATTCCACAATCCATCAACAACAAATGCATCCATGAGGTCACAGGTGCCATCTTCTCTATGGCACATAACTTTGCACATTTTGCCCAGTACCAAGGCAGCCAGGACGCAAGGTCCATTGGATTCGCCCTGATCTCAGGATTCCCACAGGTGCAGGGTGTGGTTCTCAGGTCTCCATCGCTACACTTGGTGGACTTCAATAGCAAGGGCTTCCACTCACTGAATGTGTAGCTGGTATGCGACCACCACAAACGCATCCTGTGGGTGTGTGCACGGTTTCCAGGGGGTGTGCATGATGCCTACATCCTGAGTCGCTTGCAGGTCTCTGTTTTCCAGGGCCCACAGAGGCTGCAGGGATGGATACTTGGGGACAAGGAGGGCCATGGTTGATGACACCCGTGCGGTGGCCTCAGACTGCAGAGTGACGGTATAATGAGGCTCATGCTGCAACTCGCAAATTGGTGGAGCAGACCATTGGGATGCTGAAGATGAGGTTCCGGTGCCTGGACCGATCTGGTGGAGCCCTGCAGTATAGTCCACAGAAGGTGTCATGCATTGTCATCATCTGCTGCACCCTTTGCAACCTGCACTGCAATGGGGAGAGGAGCTGGCTGAGGAGGAGATGGAGGAGCTGCACGTCTCCTCCAATGAGGAGGATGCCAATGGGGATGAGGGTGAGGGGGTCCTCAGTGTTGATGATGATGGCGATGAGGCCCTCGCACTGGCTAGACGAGGCAGGCGTGCTTGGGAGGCCCTCATTGCTGCCAGATTTGTGGAGGATGATGACGACATGCAGTGAGGTGTCCCCATAGATCCTCACATAGCAGTTGTGAATGTTTGACTCCAGCCTGGCTTATCACAGCGCCAATACCCTCTGTGAGAATGCTCCTGTCATGGAGATGCAGTGGAGGCCCTAATAGTTGCTGAACTGCAGGAGGATGATGACAACATGCAGTGAGGACACTCCATTAATCTTTACATAGCCTCTGAGAATGTTTGACTCCTGTCTGGCCACGGGCAGCTCGCTTGCACGCCATGAACAGGGCCATCTCAAAGGAATAACCTTGAAACTTTAGACACACCTGATGCTGTATCCACCTTCAGCACCTCAGATGCTCAGGAGCTGGTGCACAGCATCACTGGTCACAGATGCTGGTGTGATGAGGCCAGCCCCACCTTAAAAGGTGCTAAGAGCACACAGAGAGAATGAGAGAACTCTGGCACCTGTCTACTATATTCTGGCAGCAATGACCAGCACTGCTGAGGTGCAGGCATCAGTATGAGGCTGCACCATCACTGTGGTCTGAAGGCTGCATAAAGAACAGGGAAGTGGCCCTGAACTGAGACAACTGCCTTTGATCCTGTGAAGAAAGGTTTCACATCTGAGTGACAAGAACACTGTTCATCAGAACAAGGAGCCACAGGCAGGGAGACATTCTTAGGAGTTTATTGACAATAGTGAACAATATGTACAAGTGATCAGCACCCACGGCCAGGCTGTGCAACCACTTTTACCTAACTTTCCTAACCCTGCCGCTACATCTTGGTGCTCTCTGGACATCCACAGCAGAGGTGGAGGTAGCCTGCTGACTGTGACGCTCTGTCTGTGATGACTTTGGTAGGTGTCCTCTGGAGGGCAGAGACCTGGAGGGCTCTGGCCTGCTTTTGGCATTCTGCTGTGTGGCAGTGACACCCTCCTCGGTCTGTGAATCTGGAGCTGCGGAAGTCACAGGAAGAGGGGATTCGGATGGGCCAGTTACTCACAGATTCACCTGGATGGATGGCCTTCCCAGCATCCACAAACAGAGCTGTCCTTGTAGACCGATCATGTCAGCCTGTTTCTGTCCAATGGAACTCATTTCTTCTTATCTTGACTCCATTCTCTCTCCTCTTATCCAGTCTTTTCCCACCTACATCTGCGATTCCTATGAAGCCCTATGTCATATCAACAATTTCTAGTTCCCTGGCCCTAACCGCCTCCTCTTCACCATGGGCGTCCAATCCCTCTACACCTCAATCACGACCAAGATGGCCTGAGGGCTCTCCACACCCCCCTTGAACAGATGCCCAAATAATTGCCATCCAACACCACTCTCCTCTGTCTGACCGAACTGATTCTCTCACTGAACAATTTCTCCTTAAACTTGTCTCACATCCTCTAAATAAAAAGTGTGGCTATGGGTACCCGCATGGATCCCAGTTATGGCTGCCTCTTTACGGGGTATGTTCTGGTCCTACTCAGGTCCCCGCCCACAATTCTTTCTCCGGTACATCGATGGCTTTATTCGGTGCTGCTTCATGCTCTCGTCTGAATCTGGAAAAATTTATCAATTTTGCTTCCAATTTCCACCCCTCTACCACCTTTACATGGTCCCTCTCTGACACTTCCCTTCCTTGACCTCTCGTCTCCATTTCTGGTGATAGACTGTCCACTAATATTCATTACAAGACCACCGACTCCTGCAGCTCCCCACACCCTGCTTCCTGTGAGGACTCCATCCCATTCTCTCAGTTCCTTCACCTCCATTACATCTGTTGCAAGGATGCCACTTTCCAAAAAGGCACTTCTGGCATGTCTTCCTTCTTCCTTAACCGAGGTTACCCCCACTGTGGTTGACAGGGCCCTCAGCTGTGTCTGATCCATCTCCCGCACATCCACCCTCACACCTTCCTCTCCCTCCCAGAATAATAATAGGGTCTCCCTTGTCCTCACTTTTCAGCCCGCCAGTCTCCACATTCAAAGGGTCATCCTCCGCTATTTCTGCCAACTCCAGCATGATGCCACCGCCAAACACATCTTCCCTTCACCCCCCCTGTCAGCATTCCAAAGGGACCGTTCCCTCCGGGACACCCTAGTCCACTCGTCCATCACCCCCAACACCTCATCCCCTTCCCATGGCACCATCCCATCCAATCGCAGAAGGTGCAACACCTGCCCCTTTACCTCCTCCCTCCTCACCATCCAAGACCCCAGACACTCCTTTCAGGTGAAGCAGCGCTTCACTTGAACTCCTTCAATTTGGTCTACTGCATCCGCTGCTCCCAGTATGGTCTCCTCTACATCAGAGAGGCCAAACGCAGACTGGGTGACTGCTTTGCAGAACACCTTTGGTCTGTACGGAAGCAACCCTTCCAGTCGCTTGCCATTTCAACACACCATATGGACATATCCACACGTCTGTCCTTAGCCTGCCACAATGTTCCAGTGAAGCCCAATATAAACTGGAGGAACAGCGCCTCATCTTCCGAATAGGCACCTTATAGCCTTCTGGACTTAACACTGAGTTCAACAACTTCAAACCATGATCTCTCTCCTCCATCCTCACCCCCTTTTTTAATCCCCATTTTTCTACACCCATTTTTATTTTTTATCCACTTATTTTAATTTTTTATTCATTTATCCATGGTTTTATCCTTTTTTTTTTTAAATCCCATTTTCTATCCTCTTTTCCCCACCACCACCCCCTCCCTACAGGGCCCATCTATTACTTGTTTTATGTTGCTCTTTCACATCCTTGTTCTGCTATAATCACATTCTGCTTTCTTACCTTTATGCTACTACCAACACCTTTTTTAGCACTAACCACTACCACCAACACTCCCTTTGTCCTTCAGTTCATGACATTTTTGTCAATCCCTCCTTTGTCCCCACCTATCGCTGGCCTTCTATCCAGCTCCTACTGCCCCACCCCCTTAAACAGTATAAGTTTTGTCACATTTCCACTTCTCTTCAGCTCTGAAGATGGGTCATATAGGCTCGAAACATTAACTCTGTTTCTCTCTCCACAGATGCTGCTAGATCTGCTGAGTTCTTCCAGCATTTTCTGTTTTTTGTAACATAGTTCCCTCATCATGTGACTTTTACAAGTTCAATGTCACTTTACAAGAAAAAAAGGGTGTGTGTATATTGACTTCAACATCCTGTGTTACGGTTTAATAATGTGAGGGTTTGAGACAGCCCATATCTTTGTTTTTGAGTGCTCTATTCAATTTGATAATACCCTTTTGGATTGGTTTCAGGAAAGGGCATTGATTCACATTAGTCTGAAAAGTTTCTTTGCCCCCTCTTGAGATAGGGGAATGGTTTCAATCCACAAAAAAGCCATGTGACATTGGGCAGCCATCTTGAGCCTTGTGTCCAGTTTTAAAATATAGAAAAATTAACTGTAAGTTAATAATATACTGAGGCATGAAACACCTCCATCACATGGAAAAGATTTGAATTTTGATTACTTTTTTTTTTACATAGTTACGAACATACGAATTAGGAGCAGGAGTAGACCACTCGGCCCCTCAAGCCTGCTCTGCCATTCAATAAGATCATGGCTGATCTGAATATAACCTCAGCCCCACATTCCTGCCTATCTCCGATAACCTTTCACCCCCTTGTTAATCATTAATCTATCTAGCTTTGCCTTAAAAATATTCATAGACTCTGCTTCAACCACCTTTTAAGGATGGAGTTCCAAAGACTCATAACCCTCAGAAAAAAATTTCTCCTCATCTCTGTCTTGAATAAGCAGCCCTTATTTTTAAACAGTGAACCCTAGTTCTATATTCTCCCACAAGAAGAAACATCCTCTCTACATCCACCCTGTCAAGACCCCTCAGGATCTTAAAGATTTCAATTAAGTCACCCGTTACTCTTCTAAATTCCAATGGATACAAGCCCAGCCTGTCCAACCTTTCCTCATAAGGCAACCTGCCCATTCCTGGTATTAGGCTTGTAAACTTTCTCTGAACTGCCTCTAAAATATTTACATCTATCTTTAAATAAGGAGACCATTAATTAACAGAGCCACCCCGCCACCTTTTCCTGTCACAAACCCTTCAATATTCAGGTCCCAATCTATGTCATCCTGTAGCCATGTCTCTGTAATGGCTATCAGGTTGTACTTAATTATTTCAATTTGCTTTATTAGTTCTTAACTGACGCAGGATAAAAGAGCGCGAGGAGAGCGGCGGAGGCGCAGGATAAAAGAGCGCGAGGAGAGCGATGGAGGCGCAGGATAAAAGAGCACGAGGAGAGCGATGGAGGCGCAGGATAAAAGAGTGCGAGGAGAGCGATGGAGGCACAGGATAAAAGAGCTCGAGGAGAGCGGAGACACAGGATAAAAGAGCGTGAGTAGAGTTCCAGGGAGCAGAGTCGGAGGGCGGAGTTCCAGAGAGGTGAGTATAAAAACCTTACTTCGGGGATTCATGGACCTCGAGTCTTAAAAAAATTAAAAGTGGCGTCACGGTAAATCTGTGACCTGATTGGCTGGTAGAGAATCTACACTGAATTTGAAACTAAAACATTATTAAACTAATTAAACTAAATAAATTAATCAATCACTTAATTAATAAGTAAAGGGTATCTAGACCAGAATGAGGGGATTACTGTTCTTAGAATTTAGCATTTATAGTAGAAATCTAGCCCTAGGGAACATATAGTTAATAAGGAGTCAATAAGCAGTTAGATTTAAATTAATTTATTAAATAGTTCTAGAAATGGCAGTTGTTGGGGTGAAGTGCTTCACCTGTGGGATGTGGGAAATCTGTGACTTTTCAAGTGTCCCGGACAACGACATCTGCAGGACGTGTATCCAATTGCATCTTCTCACAGGCTGCATGGATTGGTTGGAGCAGCATTTGGATGCACTTAGGAGCATCCAGGTGGTGGAAAGCGTCATTGACAGGAGTTTTACAGACGTGGTCACACCCAAGGTACAGACAGATAGATGGGTGACCGCTAGAAGGGGCAGGCAGTCAGTGCAGAAATCCCCTGTGGCTGTCCCCCTCTCTAACAGGTATACCATTTTGGATACTGTTAGCGGGGGATGGCCTATCAGGGGAAAACAACAGCAGTAGCCAGAGCAGTGGCACCACGGCTGTCTCTGCTGTTCAGCAGGGGGGGGGGGGGTCAAAGCACAGAAGAGCAATTGTCATAGGGGACTCTATAGTCAGGGCCTCAGATAGGCGCTTCTGTGGTCGTGAAAGAGACAACAGGATGGTATGTTGCCTCCCTGGTGCCAGGGTCCAGGATGTCTCTGATCGGGTATGGGACATTCTGAAGAGGGAGGGAGATGTCGTGGTACACATTGGTACTAACGACATAGGCAGGAAGAGTAACGAGGTCCTGGAACGGGAGTTCGGGGAGTTAGGCAGAAAGTTAAAAAACAGGACCTCTAGGATTGTAATCTCAGGATTACTCCGTGTGCTGCGTGTCAGTGAGGCTAGAAATAGGAAGATAGTACAGCTGAACATGTGGCTGAACAGATGGTGTAGGAGGGAGGGTTTCCGATATCTGGATCAGTGGGATCTCTTCCGGGGCAGGTGGGACCTGTACAAGAAGGACAGGTTGCATCTAAACTGGAGGGGCACCAATATCCTGGCTGCAAGGTTTGCTAGTGTCACTCGGGAGGGTTTAAACAAGTATGGCAGGGGAGTGGGAACAGAGCAATAGGTCAGCAGGTGAAATAAATGACTGGGAACTAGTGAATATGGCCAGTAGGACTAAGAGGAAGGGCCGGCAGGGAGAAATTACTGAACACAGTGGGACTGGGGGTCTGAAATGCATTTGTTTCAATGCGAGAAGTATAACAGGCAAGGCAGATGAGCTTAGAGCTTGGATTTGTACTTGGGACTATGATGTTATTGCTATTGCAGAAACTTAGTTGAAGGATGGACAGGATTGGCAGATAAACGTTCCAGGATTTAGATGTTTCAGGCAGGATAGAGTGGGATGTAGAAGAGGTGGGGGAGTTGCACTGCTGGTTAAGGGGAATATCACAGCTGTATGACAGGCGGACACCTCAGTGGACTCATGCAGTGAGGCAATATGGGTAGAGCTCTAGAATAGAAAGGGTGCAGTCACAATGTTGGGGGTTTACTAAAGGCCTCCCAATTGCCGGTGGGAGATTGAGGAACAGTCACGTAAGCAGATTTTGGAAAGATGTAAAAGCAATAGCGTTGTTGTGGTGGGTGATTTTAACTTTCCCTATATTGACTGGGAATCACTTAGTGCTAGGGGTTTGGATGGAGCAGAATTTGTAAGGTGCATCCAGGAGGGCTGCCTGAGATAATATTTAGATAGTACAACTAGGGAAGGGGCAATACTGGACCTGGTATTAGGGAATGAACCCGGCCAGGTGGTCGAAGTTTCAGTAGGGGAGCATTTCGGGAAAAGTGACCATAATTCAGTTAGTTTCAAGGTACTGGTGGATAAGGATAACAGGAGTCCTCAGGTTAAGTGCTTAATTGCGGGAAGGCTAATTATAACAATATTAGGCAGAAACTGAGGAATCTAGACTGGAGGTGGATGTTTGAGGGCAAATCAACAACTGACATGTGGGGGGCTTTCAAACATCAGTTGATAAGAATTCAGGACTGGCATGTTCTGCTAGGATGAAGGATAAGCATGGCAAGATTCAGGAACCTTGGATAACAAAGGATATTGTGAGATCAGTCAAAAAGAAAAGGAAAGCATTTGTAAGGGCTAGAAGGCTGGGAACAGATGAAGCCTGTGGACAATATAAAGAAAGTAGGAAGAAACTTAAGCAAGGAGTCAGGAGGGCTAAAAGGGGTCATGAAAAGTTACTGGCAACTAGGATTAAGGAAAATCCCAAGGCCTTTTATACATATGTAAAGAGCAGGAGGATAGCCAGGGAAAGGGTGGGCCCACTCTGGGACAGAGGTGGGAATGTGTGTGTGGAGCCAGAAGAAATGGGAGGGATACTAAATGAATACTTCTCATCAGTATTCACCAAAGAGAAGGACTTAGCAGTCGATTTGTCTAGGGAAGAGTGTGTAGATCATGTTGAAATAAAAAAAAAGACGTTAGGTGTCTTGAAGAACATTAAGGTGGATAAGTCCCTAGGGCCAGATGGGATCTACCCCAGAGTACTGAGGGAGGCAAGGGGGGAGACTGCTGGGCCTTTGACAGAAATCTCACTGGCTACAGGTGAGGTCCCAGAGGACTGAAGAATGGCCAATGTTGTTCCATTGTTTAAGAAGGGTAGCAGACACAATCCAGGAAATTACAGGCTGATGAGCCTTATGTCAGTGGTAGCAAATTTGTTGGAGACGATTCTTCGTGACAGGATTTACTACCATTTGGAAGCAAATGGGCGTATTAGTGAGAAGCAGCATGGTTTTGTGAAGGGGAGGTCGTGTCTCACTAACTTGATCGAGTTTTTCGAGGAAGTGACAAAGATGATTCGGGTTGGAAGGGCAATGGATGTTATATATTCAGTAAGGCCTTTGACAAGGTCCCTCATGGCAGACTGGTACAGAAGGTAAAGTCGCACGGGATCAGAGGTGAGCTGGCAAGATGAATACAGAATTGGCTTGGTCATAGAAGACAGAGGGTAGCAATGGAAGGGTGCTTTTCTGAATGGAGAGCTATGACCAGTGGAGTTCCGCAGGGATCAGTGCTGGGACCTTTGCTGTTTGTAGTATACGCAAATGATTTGGAGGAAAATGTAACTGCGCTAATTAGTAAGTTTACAGACGACACTAAGGTTGGAGGAGTTGCACATAGTGAAGAGGATTGTCAAAAGATACAACGGGATATAGATCGGTTGGAGACTTGGCCGGAGAAATGGCAGATGGAGTTTAATCCGGACAAACGTGTGGTAATGCATTTTGGAAGGTCTAATACAGGCAGGAATTATACAGTATATGGCAGAACCCTTAAGTGCATTAACGGGCAGAGGGATCTGGGTGTACAGGTCACTGAAAATGGCAACGCTGGTGTATAAGGTAGTCAGGAAGGCATATGGCATGCTTGCCTTCATTGGCAGCGGTATTGAGTATAAAAGCTGGGAAGTCATGCTGCATCTGTATAGAACCTTGGTTAGGCCACACTAGGAATATTGCGTGCAATTCTGGTCGCCACATTACCAGAAGGATATAGAGGCATTGGAGAGGGTGCAGAGGAGGTTTACCAGGATGCTGCCTGGTCTGGAGGTTATTAGCTATGTGGAGAGGTTGGAGAAACTCGGATTGTTCTCACTAGAGCGACGGAGATTGAGGGGTGACTTGATAGAAGTTTACAAAATTATGAGTGACATGGACAGAGCAAATAGTCAGAAGCTTTTTCCCAGGGTGGAAGAGTCAATTACTAGGGGACATAGATTTAATTTGAGAGGAGAAATCTATAGAGGAAATGTGCGGGGCAAGTCTTTTTTACACAGAGGGTAGTGAGTGTCTGGAATTTGCTGGCAGAGGAGGTGGTGGAAGCAGGTACCATAGTGGTGTTTAAGAGGCAGCTTGACAAATACATGAATAGGATGGGAATAGAGGGATACGGACCTCAGAAGTGCAAAATGTTTTAGTTGACAGGCATTATGATCGGCACAGGCTTGGAGGGCCGAAGGGCCTGTTCCTGTGCTGTACGTTTTTGTTCTTTGTTCATCTGTTTTGTTTTGAAAGTTACATGTATTTAGATATAGAGTTTTAGTTTCGTCCTTTTATTATTTTTGTAGCATCTAGCCTTATGTATTGATTTACTCTTAGATTTGTGCTCTCTGTCCCTTCCTGTCACGGTCTGTTTATCATTTCCCATATTAATACCTGTCTTTCTTGCCTTGTCTCTACACTTTGGTTTACTACATCTTCCCAAATTTGATCCCTTGCCCCCACTATTCAGCTTAAAACCCTCTCTACTTCCCTAGGCGGCTCCTGAGGACATCAGCCCAGCACAGTTCAGGTGTAGACCGTCTCAATGGTACAGATCCCACTTTCCCTAATAATGGTGCCAGTGTTGCACAAACTGGAATCCATTTCTCCCACACCAGTCTTTGAGCCATGCATTAATTTCTCAAATGTCTTTGTCCTATGCCAATTTGCACCTGGTCCAGGTAATAATTGCCTTTGAGGTTCTGCTTCTTAATTTGGTGCCTAGATTGTCACACCGACTATGCAGAGCATCCTTCCTCATCCTACCTATGTTGTTGGTACCTACATGGACCACGACCACTAGATCCTCCCCTTTCCACTGCATGTTCCTCTCCAGCCCTGAGCAGATGGTCCGAACCCTGGCACCGGGCAGGCAACAAAGCCACCTGGACTCTCACTCTGCTACAGAGAACAATGTCAATCCCCCTTACTATACAGTCCCCTACTACCACTACATTCCTTTTTGCTCCCCCCCCAACTTGGATGGCTTCCTGTACCATGGTACCTTGGTCAGTTTGCTTATCTACCCCCAGCAGCTCCCACTTTCATCCAATCAAGCTGAGAGAACCTCAATTCTGTTGGACAATCACAGAGGCTCACGCTCCTGTACTGCTGTCCTCTGAGTCCCCTTACCTGCCTCATTCACAGTCACACCCTCCTGTCCCTGGCCACTGACCAAATCAGAAGACCCTATCTTAAATGGTGTGACTGCCTCCTGGTATATAGCACCCAGGTAACTTTCTTCCTCCCTGATGTGTCGCAGAGTCTGCAGCTCCGCTTCCAGCTCAATGACTCTGAGTCGAAGTTCCTCAAGCTGCAAACACTTACTGCAGATGTGTTTGCCCTAGATCACAAGTTTATCCAGAAGCTTCCACATGCTGCAGTCTTGACACATCACCTGTCCTGCCATCCTTAATGTGTTTTAAATAATTACTTAATTATATTAATCACTTATTTATGTTGCTTTCTTAAATATTTTATTAACTTTACCACCAAATTATGTAATATTTTAAACCTTAGGGTTAGAGTAGAACTTACCAACCTACCAGAAATTCACCAGTTAGCTCCTTTCCCTGTAGTAGAGCAAGAACCAATTTCAATGGGGCGAGAAAGATAGAACGAGGAAAGAAACAACTCCTTCTCCCCTTTCATGAGCTCCCCTCTCAGCAAACTCCAAGTATTCACTCAGTAAGTCAGCTGCACTCCATTTGCCTTGGCTGCACTAAAGAACCCTGAATTTATAGTAAACTGAACTGGGGCTATAGAAACCAGGTTCAACCAGTTGGCTAATTAACTACTCAGCTCCTACAATTGAGAATGAGTTTACTTTATCAAAAATGCAAGAAGATAGAAAATCAGGAACTGGCAGAGCAATTAAATAACTTTTTTAGTTTTGTCTCCATGGAGGAAGACACAAATAACTTCCCAGAAATACCAGGGAACCAAGGTGTTATGAAATAGAGATAGATTAACTAAGTTATATTTCTATTTGTGCATGTTAGGAATGAGTTTTAGCTCAAGGAGTAAAGCCATCGGTAGTGGGGGGGGGGGAAGCAGACAACCTTTTAATGAATCACAGTTTAAAAACATTGAATGTTTTTTTCTGTCACCAAAATGGACACCTCATGAGACATTGTAAAGATAGAATCAGGCAGACTTTCAGGCAAAAGCAAAGCACAATGGGATAAAAAGCATTAAAAAGCCTGAAGTAATAGATTCAGATATTTATTTTTTGTATCATTTAAAGGTAGGAAGAACAGAACCTATTTATGTAACCACGAGAGTAAATGAGAAACCTATCAGAATGGAGGTGGTACTGGAGCAGCCACTACAGTGATAGGTGAGCAAACTTTTAAATACCTGAATCATGGGGAACTTAAGCTAAATTTGGAAGAGACAGATGGCAAATTGAAAACTTGCACAACAGAAGACATACAAGTCAAGGGCAAATGTAAAGTCACAATACACTACGGAGGTCAGACAATGAAATTACCTTTAATGATGTTAGGATGCAAGGGATCTAGCCTCTTTGGACGAAACTGGCTGAAAGAAATTAAATTGGAATGGGCTGTAATCTTCCAACTGAGAACTAATGGGCTATCAAAGCTACTACAAAAATATGCCTGTCTTCAAGGACGAACTTGGAGAGATTGAGGGGCTACAAGCAAAAATTCATGTGGATCCAGAGGCAACACCCAAATTCATGAAGGCACGACCAGTGCTTTATGCAATGTGCGAAAAGATAGACACTGACTTGGACAGATTAGAAAAATTGGGAGTGATACAAGCAGTGCAGTTTTCAGAATGGGCAGCACCAACTGTACCTGTCCTCAAACCTGACCAAAGCACTTGAATTTATGGGAACTACAAATTAATAGTCAATAAAGTGGCTAAGTTTGACAGACACCCCATACCAAAAATTGAAGAATTGTATGCTAAACTGGCAGGTGGGACTGCCTACACGAAGCTTGATATGAGTCATGCTCATCAACAATTGGAATTAGAGGAGGCATCCCAGAAGTGTGTCACCATTAATACAGACAAAGAGTTGTGACAATACACCCGTTTACCTTTTGGCCTATCTTCAGATTGCACCATATTCCAAAGAGCCATGGAAAGTTTACTGCATGGACTGTTGTAGTTTATTTGGATGAAGTTCTAGTGAAAGGGCTCACTGAAAAGGAACATTTGGCAAATTTGGAAGAAGTTTTAAGACATTTTTCGCAGGTTGGAGTGCGTTTGATAGAAGAAAAGTTAACATTCCAAGCGAAAGAGGTAACCTACCTAGGTCACAAGGTAGTTTCATAAGGCCTACATCCAGTTGAAGAATAAGTGAAAGCCATTAGATAGGCACCATGGCCAAAGAATACATCCGAACTGAAATCATTCTTGGGGATGGTCAATTACTATGGACACCTAGATAAAAGCAAAAAACTGTGGATGCTGGAAATCCAAAACAAAAATAAAAATTCCTGGAAAAACTCAGCAGGTCTGGCAGCATCTGCAGACACTTCTTGCCTAACTTGTCGGCAGAACTGGCACCACTTGCTCAAGAAAAACCAACAATGGTCTTGGCAAACACCACAGGAAGAAGCTTTCACAAAAGTGAAACAGTTGCTACAATCATCTACACTTCTGGTACATTTTGACTCAAAAAAAGAGCTGATGTTGACATGTGATGTGTCTCCCTATGGAGTGGGAGCAGTGCTTTCCCATCGAATGGATGATGGATCAGAACGACCTATAGGATACCTATCACGAATACTCAATTCAGAAAAAGGGGTACTCACAGATAGAAAAAGAAGGCCTGTCAATCATCTTTAGTGTAAAGCAGTTTCACCAATATGTACACGGTTGTCTTTTTACTACCATATTGGACCACAAGATATTATTGGCATTGTTCAGCGAAGACAAGGCTATACCCCCTATAGCCTCAGCAAGAGTACAAAGATGGGCATTGATCTTGGCAGGGTATGATTATATTTTCATTCATAGACCCGAAAGTCAAATTACAAATGCTGATGCACTCAGTCGTTTGCCCATGCAAGTAAAAGATAAAGATGTTCCAATTCCTCAAGAATTTGTTTTATTATTGAACTTCCTGGATTCATCACCAGTATGTGCTAGACAGATTAAAGATTGGACAAGTCGAGACCCAGTCTTATCCAAAGTATGAGAACAAGTTCTTCATAGTTGGTCACAAGATCAGGAATCTGATGAAATGAAACGGTATTTCCAGAGAAGATACAAAATAACCAGCCAGGGAGGTATCTTATTGTGGGCAGCATGAGTGATTGTTCCTCCAAAAGGACGAAAGCCATTGTTATCTGAACTTCACAGTGCACATCCCGGAATGTCCAGTATGAAGGCAATAGCATGCAGCTATTATTGGTGGTCTGGGATGGATGGAGAAATAGAAAAATTAGTGAGAAGCTGTATACAGTGTCAGCAAGTGCAAACGTTACCTTCAACAGTTCTGTGGTCAGGAAGGCTAAGGGTGTGAGTACACTTCGACTATGTGGGACCTTTTATGGGAAAAATGTTTCTACTTGTTGTCAATGCACTTTCAAAATAGATGGACGTATATGAAGTGAAGTCACCAACATCTGCTACAATTAACAAGTTACGACAAAGTTTCGCAATCAATGGACTACCAGAAGTGGTCGTATCAGACAATAGAACGATATTTACGAGTGCTGAGTTTCACCGATTTATCAGCCTCAACGGTGTTACTCATATGAAAATTTCATCTTACCACCCTTTTTCAAATGCACTGGCTAAGAGAGCAGTTCAGCAGTTCAAATCTGGTATGAAGAAATTGTCTGGAGATTCTATAGCGACTAAATTAGGATGTTTTCTTCTCCATTATAGAATCACCCCTCATACAACAACAGGTGTCACACCTGTGGAATTATTGATGAAGCACCATCTCTGATCGAGCCTAATTATGCCAAACTTGAGGGGGGAAGGTAGAAAGGGGTTAGGGAAGTCAGAAAACTGGATATGACTGTCACAGTCATGACAGGGCATTTAATAAAGGAAAGAAGGAATTTGTGATGAATTTTAGACAAGGACCAACATGGTTGTTTGGTGAAATAAGTGCAGTAATGGGACCTCCTTCCTACCATGTGAAAGTGGAAGATCGGGTCACATGGAGACATGTGGATCATATAAGAAGGGCCCAGAAATGATTCCACCAGTGCTCATGAATCAACACGTCCTGTTGAAAGACTGAATACGGATGTGTCTGAAGGGCTGACAGTACCTGAAAGAGCTGAAGAAACAGATTTGCAGGTACCAATGGAAGAACCAGATGCTCAGATGACTACAGTGAGGGAGGTTCTGGATAAAACATCAGAAGCTGTAGAATTGAGATGTTCTACACACATAAGGAAACCCCCAGAAAGACTGACTTTGTAAATTACTTATCTATGACAATAATTTGATATTTTGGGAAAAAAATGTAAAATGTATTTCTGAGTAAAGGGTGAGGGGTACAGTAATCAGATTGTAATAAACCTTTAAGACAAATGTTGTAATGGAAGATCACATGATCTTGGTATCCAATAGCAGAGTAGCGTGGGCTACCTCTGTAGTCAGTAGCCTTAAGTTAGAGCCTGAAGAGTAAAGACAGAGTTTTGAGTTGTAAGCACACATGTGTATCTGCTGAGTTCCTTTCGTAAATAAGCAGCATGTTTTTCTTCTAAGAATGGTGTACTGATCTTCTTTCTCTTGGTACAAACTCAATCACCCTGAAACAAGCGTGCAACCCAGATCCTTCAGTCCCAATAAAGCAAGGTACAGGATTCAACAACCTATCAACAGCAAATTTAGCAATCATGCATTCGATCCCTTCATCCAAGTCATTGATATAAATTATAAATAGTTGAGGCCCAATCATTGATCCCCCTGGCACTCCACTCATTATATCTTGCCAACCCTAAAAACAACCACTAACCCTACTCTCTGCTTCCTGCTTAGCTAACCAATCCCCTAGCCATGCTAATATGTTACCCCCTACACCGTGAGCTCTTATTTTACGTAGCAACCTTTGATGTGGCAACTTGTCAAATGCCTTCTGGAAATCTAAGCACAGCAAATCCACAGGTTCTATTTTATCCACATTGCTTGCTTTTTTCCTCAAAGAACTCCAATAAATTAGCCAAACAACATGTTTACTCTGCTTGATTCCATTGAGATTTTCTAAGTGCACCATTTATAAACTCCTTAATAATAGATTCCAGCAATTTCCCTATGACAGATATTAAGCTGTAGGCCTGTAGTTTCCTGCTTTCTGACTCACATTTCCTTTTGCTATTTTTCAATCTGATGGGGCCTTTTCAGAATCTAGGGACTTTTGGAAAATTTAAACCAATGCATCTACGATCTCAGCAGCCACTTATTTTAAGACTAGGATGAGGTCCATCAGGATCTGGGGACTTGTCAGCTTTTAGTTGTAATAATTTTCTCAGTACCCTTTCCCTGGTGATTGTAATTGTTTGAAATTCCTCCCTCCCTTTCACTCCTGATTCACAATAATTTCTGGGGTGTTATTTGTACCCTCTACAGTGAAGATAGATGCAAAATATCTGTTCAATTCATCTGCTGTTTCCTTATTTTCCTTTATTAATTCTCCAGACTCACACTCTAGAGAATCACTTTACTTACTTATTTCCTTTTTAAATACCTGTCGAAATTCTCAGTCTGGTTTTTTCCAGCCCTGGCATGGCAGGTCTCACCATGACAGGTGCAGCAGCCATTCAAACTTCCACTCACTTCAGCGGGACCGGAAGATCCTGCTGGCAGGAGCAGCCAGAAAATCCCGACCTTACAGTCTATTTTTATATTTCCAGCTAGCTTTCTCTCGTACTCTAATTTCTCTCTACTTATTAATCTTTTAGTTCCCTTTACTTTCTTTATATTCTGTACAATCTTCTGACCTGCTGCTCAACTTTGCACTTTTTCTTTCAATTTGATACAATCTTTAACTTCTTTAGTTAGGGTGGTGTGTCCTTCCCTTAGAATCTTTCTTTCTCACTGGAATATATCTTTCCTAAATACTCTGAAATATTCCCTTACACATCTCCCACTGCATCTCTACTAACCCATCCCTTAACCTAATTTCCCAGTTCACTTTAGTCAGCTCTATCTTCATGCCCTCATAATTGCCCTTATTCAAGTTTAAAATACTAGTCTTAGATCCACGCCTCTCTCCCTCAAACTGAATGTGAAATTCAATTATATCATGCTCACTGCTATTTAGGGATGCCTTCACTATCAGGTCATTAATCAACGCTATCTCATTGCACATTATCAGGTTGAGTATAGCCTGAAATAAAAACAAAAATTGCTGGAAAAGCTCAGCAGGTCTATTAGCACCTGTGGAGAGAAAGACAGAGTTAACCTTTCCAGTCCGTATAACTCTTCTTCAGAACTGACATCTGATTGGTGCTAAAATGTGTTGCTCTAAGAAACTGTCCTGAAAATACTCTATGAATTCATCATCCACGCCACCTTTTGTCAATCTGATTAGTCCAATCCATATTTAGATTAAAATCACCCATGATTATTGCCATACCTTTCTCATAAGCCCCCATTATTTTTTCCTGTATGACCCATCCTACAGTGCGGTTACTGTTAGGGGACCTATAAACTATTCCCACAATTGACTCCTTACATTTACTATTTCTCATCTCTATCCAAACTGATTCTATGGCCAGAATTTTCCAGCCGCTCCTGTCAACGGGATCTTTAATTTCAATGGCACTGAAAAATTCTGACCTGTATCTTCATCTCCAGAACTAAGGTCATGTCTCACTATTATAAGCATGTCATCATTAACTAATAGAGCTATCCCTCCACCTCTTCCTAACTTCCTGTCCTTCCTAAATGTCATGGAACCTTGCAAATTCAGATCCCAGTCTTTGTTATCTCTGTAATGGTTATCAGTCATACAGATTTATTTATATTTGTGCTGTCAATTCATGTTTTGATAAGAATGCTTCGTGCATTCAGATACTGAGCCTTTAGTTCTAGTTTTTACTTTTTTGTAACCTCTAGCCTTATCTGCTGATGTACTCTTAGATTTGTACACTCTTTCCCTTCCTACCACACTCTGATCATCATTTCCCTTGTTCTTACCTTGCTCTTTTGCCTAGTCTTCTTTATTTAATTTGTCACATCTTCTCAAACTTTATCCCTTGCCCTCACTATTTAGTTTAAAGCCCTCTCTGCTGCCCCAGTAATATGACTTGCCAGAACACCCACCCATCATATTTAAGGTGAAGACCATCCCAACAGTACAGCTCCCCAGTATTGGTGCCAGTGCCCAATGAATCAAAACACATTTCTTTCACACCATTCTTTGCGCCACTCTTTTAACTCTCCAATCTGATTTACCCAATGCCAATTTGTTCATAACTCAGGTAGTAATCCAGAGGTTATTACCTTTGCGGTTCTGCTTTTTAATATAGCCTGAGCTGTTCATACTCCCTCAGCAGAACTGCTTTCCTAGTTCTACCCATATCATTGATCAGCCATGGCAACTGGATCCTCCCTTTCGCACTGCAAGTTCCTCTCCCTGTCATTGGGCAGGTAACACAGCTATCAGGTCTCCCGCTTTCGGCTGCAGAGGACTCTATCTATGCCCCTAACTATACTGTCCCCAACTACAACTACATTCCTATGAACTCCCCCCTGATTGAATGGCTTCCTGTATCACAGTGCCATGGGCAGTTTACTCATCCACCCTGCAGGCACCACTTTTATCCATACAGGCTGCAAGCACCTCAAACCTATTGGACAATTGCAAAGGCTGTGGTTCCTCCACTTCTACCTTCTGGGTTCCCATACCTGCCTCACTCACATTCACACCCTCCTGTCCGTGACAACTGAACAAATCAGGAGAATCCACCCTAAGGGATATGACTGCCTCCTGATACAAAATGTCCAGGTAACCATCCCCCTCCCTGATGCATTGCAGTGTCTGCGGCTCGGCCTTTAGCGCAATGACTCTGAGCTGAAGATCCTCAAGCCATAGACACTTACTGCAGACTTGTTTGCCGTAGATCACCCTGGCTCCTAGGAAAACTCACATTCTGCAGTCACAACACATCACCTGCCCTGCCATCTTTATTAATTAAATTATTCTTGATTAATTTATAATTAATAAACACTGCTACACCCACTAACATTTACTACTTCTAGTAAACCTTACTACAGCTAATAATTCCTTATAATTACAAATAAATTACATCAGTTTTGAAGATAAATGAGCAAAATATTCACCAACCAATTACGTATGTTTTCTGTGATGTCACATTTAGATTGCTCTCAGAATGTGGCAGCTCTACCCTGGAACCACAGACTGGACTGGATTGGATAGCTAGTGGCTACTGCATCTGGGTCCGCTTTTCGCCTGCTCTTCTAGGTGACGATTACTGCCTCTGGGTCCTCTCTGCACCCACTCTTCTGTAGGAAGTTTACCTGCAGGAAGGAGGTCTTGTGGTGCAGTGGTAGCATCCCTGCCTGTGGGCCAGGTTCGCTGGTTTCAAGTCCTGCTTCAGGACTTCATGGCCATGAAAGGTTTGTTCATAAAGTGTCCAAGCAGGTTGATTATCAGCCTGTTAATCCTTCCAATGCACTTGATAACAGGTGCTAGAAGTGAGAGAGTTTCCTTGTCAGCCAGACTGCAGAAGGCAAAGGCAAACCACTGCCAGGTATAGGTATAACCATTTGCCAAGCATAATCATGGATCAATCCAATTGAAGTCCATGGTTGCCAATGTCCTCTTAGGGCATGGGACCTGGAAGAAGATCCCTTGTTGGGGTCTTAACCTGTTCAAGGCTACTTCCACAATCCATAAATCCGATAAATTTAAGTTCTGATCCATTGATGACTCATATTTCTAGGGATTTGGTGTGGGGTGTATTGGTTTTAAACTCCTGTGAGGTGTCTGAGTTCTTCCCGGTGCACCCTATCCTCAATGGGCTTGGAGATGGAACTGCTAGATTTAGGTGGATTTAAGTCTTGAACCTGCTCCTGTGATGGTTTGGTGGATGATTCTACATTAGCTGCACTGATACTTCCTGGGTGGCTTTCCCAAGTTCGGGCATATTGACTTCCCTTTTTCTGTTACCTTGGGGATGAGTTTGTCTCCAATCTGCTCCATGTCCTCAGGGACACTGTTGCCTGCAGGTGGCTGACCAGATTCTGCTGTGCTGCACTGTAGCACTTCAACTGGGTGAGGATTCACCCTCACAGCCTGTCTACCCTATGTCCCTGTTTAAAGCCTGGAGGAAGGTGTCTGCTAACAAGACCTCTGCTTAAGCCCCATTTCTTGTTTTAAATCCTAAGGATCTTACTGTGGTGTCTTTAAAAACAATTGGCCTGGTTTTGGCCTCTTTAGCAATTATGGTTTCCATCCTGACCCCCTTTACCTTGGAATGTTTTGCTTTTGTTTCCCTAATCCTTCTTGGCTCTATCGCGCCCCCCACCTCCTTCCTCATTTACTTCCTCAAGATTTTCTCAGCTCTCAGCAGCTGAGCAGAATTTTGCTGTTTCCCTTCTGTTTCCTAGTCTCCATGGACTGATTTTGACCCCCTTGGTGCAGTAGTTGACACCCCACCAAGTCATTTCCCAGGAATAAATTTACTCTCTTTATGGGTAAGATTGGAACAACCTCGATTGTCACTACACTGGTGATTAACTTACACTGCAAGTGAATTTTTACTAGAGGAACCTTTAAACATGTGCCAGTAAGCATCTGCTTTCAGGTGGAATCTCAGCAACTTTAGCTACAAGCAGTGTTTGAAAACACCCTGTATCACTAAAAAAAAATTATTTTATTTTTTCCTGGAGCTTGTGATACAAAATGAGTCATTGTCCCAGTGTGCAAGAAGCCTTGACAAGTGTTCTGTCCTACACTTGCTCCATTTGAGCCTGGGCTTATGTCCTTCCAGGCTTGAGACACAGTTCTGACCACTACTCCCCCTGTTGGTCTTTTGGAGAATGAACAGTTTTCTTTGATGCGACCAGGTTTTCCGCACACATGGTGGGTCTCAAGTGGTTTACCTTCCAGATTCTTTCTTTTTATAGCTGGGGATTGAGCTGCACTATTTTCTCTGCCCTTCTTTATCCTTGAGTCTATTTCTTTTCCATCAATGTACTTCTTCTACTCCCATGCTGGTAGGAACTACTAGATCCAAATTTGTTTAGGTTTAAAGGTTGATGGGGTAATTCATAGTCATAAACCATGATGGCTGCATCTCTCAATTTTGAAATCCATTTGTTCCTCTATGTGAATTTTAAGGCCATATGGGAGGGAGTTTTTGAACTCCTTGAGCAGTACAACTTGTCTTAACCCTTCATAAGTAAAGTCAATTTTTAGGGCTGACACCCACTGGTCAAAAGCTAACTGTTTAATTCTCTCAAATTCAAGGAAAGTCTATTCGGAAATTTTATGAGGGTTCTGGAATTATTGGCAATAAGCCTTTGGTATGAGTTCATAGGCACTGAGAATGGCGCCATTTGTCCGTTCATAATTGGCAGAAATCTCAGCAGACAGTATGGATTAACATCGCGGGCCTTTCCTACTAGCTGACCTTGCATTAGGAGTGTCCAGACTCTGCTGGCCATTTGAACTGACCAACGAGTTTCCCAAAAGCTGTGAAGTACATCCTCTTCTTCAAACTTGGAGCTGAATTGGAAACACTTTAGGAAATCGAAGCTTGTCTCTCAACTAAGGGTATTTCAATTTCAACTAGGTAAAATCAGGTTCTCCCAAGTTGCCTCAATCTGTCTCAGTTCCCTAACATTCAGTGCCTGGAATTCTTCCTCAAGGTTTTTTAGCTGGAAAGCATGCTCTTCTCTTTCCTTTCTCTCCTGGAACTCTCTTTTTCTTTCTCCTGGGATTCCGTTTCCCTCGCCTGAAACTCTAATTCTAGCCTTTGCTCTTCCAGATGAATTTTGGCTAAACTAACCAGATCTGTGTCAGGTTCTATATCTTCTACCTGTTCCGAATCTGGAGTGAGGCCAAGATGCTCAGCCAGCATTTTTGGTACCTCAGGCTACAGTGCTTTATTGTGTGTATTAAATACTACCTGCTTAGCTATGGCTTTTGGCTGTTCTATGATTAGGAACACTAGTTTTGGCCACATTAAGTCTTCCTGTTACATAAATGCATTTACGTTGAAGTCAGCCAAATTATTTTCTATTGTTAATATTCACAAAGCTTACTGCTGTAATCCCTTTTGTTTTTGTTTCAACAGTTTTGGCTATGTTACTTTTAACCTTCTACTTCCAATTTTCTTTCAAAGTCAGTTTTGGCTCATTTGTAATGAATTTATATCTCAGGCTGCAGAACCCAACACGATTATGGGCAGAATTTATGTGTTTTTCTACTGCCCATGATCAGCGTGTTTTGTAATGTAAGAGGCTTGTGTTTTCTTACCCTAGGGGTGTGGTTCTTAAATTAAATAGTTTCAACACCAAGCTTTTGTAAGCTTAAAACAAAGAAGGTTATTTATTCTCACACAGTTATCCTGAAATTAAAATGTGATATCTCTCAAACACTTGTTCCAAAACATGCACACACAAATGCACACACACACACACACACACACACAAATTGATTACAAGTAAAAATTATGGCTAATTCAG
Source organism: Carcharodon carcharias (assembly GCF_017639515.1). NCBI lineage: Eukaryota > Metazoa > Chordata > Chondrichthyes > Lamniformes > Lamnidae > Carcharodon > Carcharodon carcharias. The sequence continues at coordinate 129,420,380 of NC_054475.1, forward strand.
TCTCTGGTTTGTATTCTTCATCTCCCACATGACAGGCCTGGTTTCCTGAATGAATTTGGTTCTTTAAGGCTGGAGTGAGTGTCTTGTAAAGTGAAGGAGTCTCAGCAGCCTGTGAGGTTTCCTGTAGTTGAATTTCTAGGAGGTAGGTTCTCAGGTGAGCTTTAGCTGGACCAGCTCGAGGGAATCCTTCTCTCTGTTCGGGCTTCCTGTTTTCAATATATTGCTGTTAATTATCTTGGCTTCTTGGATTACTTGCAGCTGGTTTGATGAATTTTGGTGGAACTCCTATCAGCAAACAGCTTCTAGCTGATTTTTAAAGCAGGCAACAACATGGTTCCCTCATTGAGTGACTTTTACAAGCTCAAAGTCCTTTTAAAAAAAACTGCGGTGTGTATATTGATTCCAGTATCCTGTGTTATGGTTTAATATTTTGAGGGTTTGATGCAATCAGTGTCTTTGTTTATGAATGACCTATTCAATTTGATAATACCCTTTTGGAACGGTTTCAGGAAAGGCATTGATTCACATCAGTCTTGAATGTTCCTTATGTTCTTTCTTGAGACAGGAGAGTGGTTTCAATCCACAAAAGAAGCTAGGTGACCCTCGGGTGGCCATCCTTTTTTAGCCTTTTTTTGTTCAGTTTTAAAATATAAAATTATTGAATGAGAGTTCATAATATACTGGGAATGACAGAGTCCACAGTCTCCAATGTAAGTGGTATACACCCCAAAGACTCCTGCACCTCCTGCCTATTCCTACTCTTCTAATGGCCATCCATCTGTCCTTAACTCTGGCTGCCTGTGGAGTGACCACATCCTGGAACACATAATCTAGCAGTGTCTTATCCTCCCTGGTTCTCCATAGTGACTCCAGCTGCTCCTCAAGCTCGGAAATCCTGAACTCCAGCTCGAGCAGCTGGAAAAACCTCCTGCACATGTAGTCACCCAAGACACATGAAGTGTTCTGAAGTTTCCATGTGGTGCAGGATCACAAGCAAAAGGTCTCAGCTGCACACCTATGACATAAAGTAAAGATATTTCCTCTTTTGGAATCAAGGCAATACCTTTTTTAAACTATTAATTTTAATGAGTGCATTCTAGACCTGTTCTGTGCAAGGGATACTCTTATCACCAACTCCCTTACTGTTATACTTTTTATTAATTTTATTAATTAGTTTAACTGGTTAAGCTATAAATTTTATTGCATACTTTATAGATATTGCAATCTTGTACACTGTCATCTCCCAACTTCAACTAAAGGAAAACAAAAGATAGTCAGTGTAAGAAAATACTCAGGGGCATTCATTCCACACTCAGTAAAGCAATGAAATAAACTTCAATAGAGCATGGTTACAAATGACATAGGGATGACAGAGTCTTCCAGTCCCATTAGCAGTGGGCTTCATGGCGGGCATGGGGGCGGGGGGACAATTGGGCAGAAGGGGCAGAAATCAGTAACACACTGGCGTGAAATCACAGCTGGATCATCCGATGGCGTCCACTATGGCTGAAATCCCGCTCGAGGTTGGGGTGAACCTGATTTGCATCCCGGTAATGGGATGCAAAATAAAGCCCGATCGGAATCATTCTCCTACACCCGATTTACTGTTACGCCGGCATGAAAACAGGCCAGCCCAGAACAAGTGTGACATGCAGAAGTTGAGGCTTACCATTGCTCAGATCACGGAAAACCGAGGAGAAGTAGATGCTGGAGCCCTACAGCTACTGGACCCTGGAGGAACACATGCATCATTTGCATGCTGGGTGGATCTTCATGCACATGCCTCCACCACGAAGCAGCTCTCGGAAGGTGGGAGGTCTCTGTTGATGTTTTGGGACTGCTTCAGAACATTATGGCCTTGGCTATGAGTTGCTACAGATGATCAGGCAAGGTGGGGGAGAGAGGAAGTTCCAGCTGTGAATGGGAGAGGAAGGTGTACCATGGGGGTAGTGGTGGAGGAGGGTGCTGGTGGGAGAGGAAGGTCTAGCTTTGAGTGGGAGAGGAAGGTGTACCAGGGAAGGGGGGGACTGAAGGTGTCGGGAGGTTTTGATGGGGGAGGACGGAGTATGGAGGGACAAGGGCTTTTGGGGGGAGGGAGGTGTAAGTGGGAGAGAAAGGTTTAACGGAGGGAGGTCAAAAGGGGGAAAGTGTCCAAGGGGGTGGAGGAAGTTCAGGGAGGGGAAAGTGTCCGGGGAGAACAGGAAGCTCAGAGAAGGGAGTGTGTCTGAGGGAGGAGGGAGTTTGGAGAGGGGTCAGAGTTGGGGGCGGGGCGGTGGTGGTGGTAGGTGAGAGTAAGGGTGGAGGAGGGAGTAAGTGTGAAGGAGGGAGTAAAGGGGGGATGTCCAGGCAAACATGCAATGGGGGGAGGCAGTCTGTGGAGTTAACGACTACCTCCTGGTGAGCTAACTGAGGGCATGGTAGGAGGGAATGATGAGTGTGAGAGGGCGCAGAGGGAGCCAGAAGGGCGGGAGGGTGTGGGTGCATCAGTAACCTTGGAAGGGTTGGCAAGGGTGTTTGGTGGAGACTCAAAAGCAGACATGGACCCCGGGGTGGAAAGGAGGTGGTTGGGGAGGTCAATGTGGATGGGGGTGGGATTATTAGGAAGGTAGGGAATGTGCACATTCAAGAGGACATCCTGGAATGACAATGGTTCAGGTTGGTAGGTGACGGAGGAGAGGTGGAAGGTGATGTCATGGGCGTCCATACTGATGGAGGAAAGGACATGGATGACTGGGGGAGGGGAAAGGACAGAGGAGTTGGCAAGATACTTGACGACAACCATTGTTTTCTAAATTGAAAGTGAGCGGAGCCTCCATTTGGACGGGCACAGGTGCTGCATGGGAATGCAAGATCGGCTGGGGCGAAGGTGCAAGACAGCTCAGATAGACAACTGAAAGAGAACCTCAGCAGGCAGCATTGTAAATGCTCAGAACAGAAAGATGAGTGGAAATGACTTTGAGAGGAGAGTGTGAGAGGAGGGTCCTGAGATGGGCAGTCAGCAGCACCTAGAGGAGAGTGAAAGAGAAGGACCCCGAGTCAGGCAGTCAGCAGTATTTAGTACCTAACATCACAGGAGAAACATAAGTTCATTGGTTGGTGGGAAACTGCTGTTAGGAAGTGTCATCAAGTAGCTGAGAATTAGAAGAACACATTCCTTTTAAAAGAAACACAAGCAATAGGGAAATTGTAGGATACAAATCAAGTTAAGTCGAGACCAGGTAAAATAAAGTTGCATAGGTAAACCAAAGTAAAATAAAGTTAACACAAGGGAAGTAAATCGATGCCGTGGCAGGACAGCTCGGTCAGGTGGAAAGCATGTCTTGTAATATGTGGGAAGTTTTGGCACTACCTAGCCAACCACACGTGCAGGAAGTGCTGCTAGCTGTAGAACCTTGAGCTCTGGATTTTGGAGCTCGAGCGGGGCTGGAGTCACTGTGGTGTATCCGCGAAGCTGAGAGCTACATGCATAGCATGTTCAGAGAGGTGGTCACACCGCAGTTTAGGAACCTGGAGGCAGAAAGAGAATGGGCAGAGCCAGGTAGTCCTAGAAAATTAGGCCGATAGTGTAGGAGTCCCCTGGGATCCTGCTCACTGATCAGTTTTCCGTTTTGGATACCGATGAGGGCATTGGTTCCTTGGAGGAGTGCAGTCAGAGCCAGGTTTGTGGCACCATAGGCAGCTCTGCTGTACAGGAGGGGAGAAAGAAGGGGGAAGAGCAGTAGTGATGGGGTTTGTTAGTTAGGGGAACAAACAGTTGTTTCTGTGGCCATAGACATGACTCCAGGATGGCATGTGGCCCCTCTGGTGCCAGGGTCAAGGACATCATGGAGCGGCTGCAGGACATTCTTCTGGGGGAGGGTGATCAGGCAGAGGTCGTAGTCCACATTAGTGCCAATGACTTAGGTAGGAAAGGCAATGAGATCCCGAAAGCAAACTTTAGGGAGCTAGGAAGGAGATTGAAAATTAGGACCTCTAAAGCAATAATCTCAGGATTACCCCCAGTCCCATGTGCAAGCAAGCAGTAAGAGAATTGAATGAATAAACACGTGGCTGGAAAGTAGGTGTTGGAGGGAGGGCACCAGATTTCTGAGGCATTGGGACTGGTTCTGGGGAAGGTGGGATCTCTACAAGCTGGACGGCCTACACCTGAACAGGACTGGTATGAACATCCTCGCAGGGAGATTTGCTAGTGCTGTTGGTGGGGGTTTAAACTAGATTGGCAGCGGGATGGAAACTTGAGGGTAAATTCAGAGCAGGGGACAGGAGATGGAGAATTACTGTGTGACTCTGAAAGACACAAGCAGCACAGTTTAAAAAGTGTACAGCACAGGAGTTTGGCAGTGTTAAAAGATATATATGTAAATGCAAGGAGCATAGTAAATAAAGCCAATGAGCTGAGAGCACAGATGGGCACATGGCAGCATGATATCATCGCTATAATGGAAACTTGGCTTAAGGAGGGACAAAAATGGCAACTCAGCATCCTTGGATATAGAGTTTTCAGACAGGATAGGGAGGGGGATAAAAAAAGTGTGGGTGTAGCATTGTTGGTTAAAGAATCAATTACAGCTGTGAAGAGGGATGATATACTAAATGAAACATCAAATGAAGATAAGTAGATTGAACTCGGAAATAAAAAAGGGGCAGCCACACTGCTATGAGTGTACTATAGACCCCCAAATTGCGGAAGAGAGCAAATATGTAGACAGATTTCTGAGTACAAAAACAATAGGGCAGTAATCGTTGGGGACTTCAACTACCCTAATATCAATTGGGATACGAACAGTGTGAAAGTTACAAAGGATGCAAAGTTCTTGAACTGCATTCAAAAAAACTTTTTTTTAGCCTGCATGGAACAAGCCCAATGAGAGGGGGTGCAATTTTAAATTTAGTGGTCAGAAATTAAGCTGAGCAAGTGGATGAAGTAGCAGTGGGAGACCATTTTGGAGATAGTGACCATAATATGGTTAGATTTAGTATCACTATGTTAAAGGACGAAGATAGAACAGGAGTAAAAGTTCTAAATTGAGGGAAGAAAAGTTTTACAAAGCTGAGAGGTGAGCTGGTGAAAGTGGACTGGATACAGCTGTTAGAAGGAAAACTGTGTCAAATCAGCAGAGGCATTCAAAGGCAAGATTCTACCGGCACAGTGTAAACATGTCCCCACAATTCCACAAAGAAAAAGGGTGGTACTGCCAAATCTAGAGCCCTCTGGTTAACCAGAAACATGCAAGCCAAGATAAAGCAGGAAAAGAAAGCTTATGTTAGTCACAAAAGACTTAACACTGTAGAAAGCCTAGAAAAGTACTGGGGTGAAGTAAAAATGGAAATTAGGAAAGCAAAGAGAGGATATGAAAAAATATTGGCAGGTAAAATCAAAGAAAATCCAAAGATGTTTTACCAGTACATTAAGAGAAGAGAATAACTATGAAAAAGGTAGGGCCTATCAGAGAGGTACATGGTAACTTGTGGGTTGGTACAGAAGATGTGGGCAGGGTTCTCAATGAGTACTTTGTCTCTGTCTTCACTAAGGGGAGGGATGACGCAGAAATTGTAGTTAAAGAGGAGGAATGTGAAATATTAGATACAATAAGCAGAGTGAGAGAGGAAGTACTGGAGGGACTGGCATCCTTGAAGGTGGATAAATCACCAGGACCAGAAGGATTGTATCCCAGGCTATTGAAGGAAGCCAGGGGTGGAATCGCCCCAGATTTGCACTAAGTGTGGTAGCGGGTGGGTAAAACACCATTTCACCCGTTGGCTTGTCAGGCCATCACCTTGCTAATTCACCACACCAGGCACCGCATTTAAAGTACAGCCACACTCAGCGCTTCCAGCCCAGGACTGCAGCAAAGAAGACATGGCCTGGAAAGGCAAGAAGGCTACAGCCCACGAGCATCTTTTGGACCTGGTGGAGGCCCCCTGTGATATCATCTAGCCCCCTCTGGTCACAGGAGGGGCAGCTACATTACCACTCTGGCTTGGTAGGAAATGGCAGTGGCGATCAGTGCCAATGTTGCACAGAAAAGGTTGGCCATCCAATGCAGATAGAGAATGAATGATCTCCTCTGTGCAGCTAGGGTAAGGCAACTATCTCATCGCTTTAAATTCACACACTCAAGCCCATCACACATTCACTGGCAACTCATTCTCTGCCAGCTCAAGGGTCATCACCACCCAATCTCACACACATACCCTTGCATGTCCATTTGGTTTCATCTCCTCTGAAGACTGCCTCTTCAGCCCTCACCATCTTGAGGCCACTTGCACAGATCTTCACATGCCCCAACACACACCCTGGGATATCCTCCTTCCCCAGTATAACTCTCATCCTGCAGCCTCTTCCCTTGGCTAAAGCCACTTCTCCCCCTTCCCCAAGCAAGACCTAGTCCTGCAGCCATTGAAAAGCCTCCCACATATGGCTGATCTGGTAGGTAGAGACCTATCTGTAAGCCTGTGGTAAAAGTGATGTGGTGATGTCTGCGAAGCTTGGCGCTGATGATTGCGAGTGCTGCCCAAAGCAAGGGTGGCAAACCTTGAAGACCTGAACAAAGTGCAGCCCGCCAAGTGCATGCCTTATGGATGCTGTTGTGAAACACACGGTGTGTTTTCCCACAGAAATGGGCGGATGATCTAGCCGGGGGTGGGGGAGGGGGGCGGCAGATGAGTCCGGTGGGCTGGCCTTATAATGATATGCTGATGTATTACAATGAGGTTCCCGATGTCCTAAGGCAGGGAACGCAGCCCACCATTGGCGGGCGGAGGGGACGATCACAAACTGGTTTCACGCCAACAGACACCCCCGATGCCAGTGGGCATGGAAAATCCTGGCCTAGGGAGGAAATAGAGGATGCTCTGAGGATCATTTTCCAATCCTCACTAGATACAGGTGAGGTCCCAGAGAATTGGAAGTCTGCGAATGTTGTACCATCATTTAAAAAGGATGTGAGGGATAGGCCATAAAATTATAGGCCGTTTAGTTTGACTTCGGTGGTGGGCAAATTATTGGAAACAATTCTGAGAGACAAGATAAAATGTCACCTAGAAAGGCACTGGTTGATCAGGGATAGTCAGTATGTTTTTGTTAGGGGAAGATCGTGTCCTGCTAACTTAATATAATCTTTTGAGGAAGTAACAAGGAGGGTTGATGAGAGTAGTGCAGTGGATGTTGTCTACATGGATTTTAGTAAGCCATCTGACAATGTGCTACATGGCAGATGGGTCAGGAAAGTGAGATCTCATGGGATACAGGGGCAGGTGGCAGCTTGGATCCAAATTTGTCTCAGTGACAGGAAACAAAGGGTAATGGTTGATGGATGTTTTTGCAAATTAAAACGGTTTCCAGTGGTGTTCCTCAGGGCTCAGTGTTGGGGCCCTTGTTGATCGTTGTGTATATTAACGATTTAGGGTTAAATGAGGGAGGCATGATTGGGAAATTTGCAGACAACACAAAAATTGGCCATGAATTTGGTAGTGAAGATGATGGCTGTCGATTTCAGAAGGGTATCAATGGTTTGGTTGGGTGGGCGGAGAAGTGGCAAATGGAATTCGATCCAGAAAATTGTGAGGTAATGCATTTTGGGGAGGGCAAATAAAGCAAGAGAATACTCAGTAAACAGAAAGGTATTGAGAGAGGTTGAGGAAGTGAGAGACCTTGGAGTGCATGTCCACAGGTCCTTGAAGGTGGCAGAACAGGCGGAGAAGGTGGTCAAGGAAGCATGTAGAATGCTTTCCTTTATTGGGTGAGGTATTGAAAAAAAAGCAGGGATATAATGGTGGAATTGTATAAAATGCTTGTTAGGCCACAGCTGGAATTTGTGCACAGTTCTGGTCACCACATTACAGGAAGAACATAATTGCTCTGGAGGGAGTGCAGAGAAGATTTACAAGAATGTTGACAGGGCTTGAAAATTGATAAAAATAGATTAGATAGGCTAGGGTTGTTTTCCTTAGAACAGAGGAGGCTAAGGGCGACCTAATTGAGCTGTATAGAATTATGAGGGGCCTAGATAGGGTAGACAGGGAAGACTTGTTTCCCCTAGTTGAAGAGTCAATTACCAGAGGCACAGGTTTAAGTTGATTGGTAGAAGGTTTAGAGGGGATATGAGGAAAATCTTTTTCACCCAGAGGGTGGTGGGCGTCTGGAATTTACTGCCTAAAGTAGTGATTGAGGCTGAAATGCTCACCTCATTTAAAAGGTAAAAACAAAAAATTGCGGATGCTGGAAATCCAAAACAAAAACAGAATTATCTGGAAAAACTCAGCAGGTCTGGCAGCATCGGCGGAGAAGAAAAGAGTTGACGTTTCGAGTCCTCATGACCCTTCAGTTGAAGGGTCATGAGGACTCGAAACGTCAACTCTTTTCTTCTCATTTAAAAGGTACCTGGATTTGCATCTGAAGTGCCATTACCTGCAAGGCTATGGACCAGGTGCTGGTCAGTGGGATTAAAATGAGCAGCTTGTTTCTTTTTTCTCTTTTTGGCCAGCACAGACACAATGGGCTGAATGATCTCTTCTGCACCATATCTTTTCTCTGGTTTTATGGAGTGTGATGGATGAAGGCTGTATGTGCATGAGTGAGGGCTTGCATGAGGCTCTGAAAGGCCCTATCACACACACATTTCCCTTCCAGGATTTTCCATGGACCTGCTGCATGCAGCTGAACTGCTGTGGTGGGAGATATAATGGTAGGACTTGTGAAGCCTGTCAATGAAGCTGAAAGACAACAGTACACATTATTCAGTGAAAGTGAATATATTTACAGATTGTAAAGTGACAAGACGTGTTCACCCATGCAGCCAGTTGTGATCAGAATTTCTTAACTTTTTTAAGCCTACCGCTATTTCTAAGTGCTGCCCTGACATCTGCAGCAGTGGTGGAGACAGCCCGTGCAATAGTTGGCCCTGTTGCCTCTGATGACTTTGGTGTGCGTCGTTTGGGGAGCTGAGGCCTGTTGTGGGCCAGCTGCACCCTCTGCTGTGACAAAGAATGAGAATGAGGGCATCACAGGCAAAAGGACTCAGAGGGAGCAGACAGCCTCTGAGGTTCCTGAGTGGATGACCCAGGGGTGTCCAGCTGCTGCTCCTCCTCCCTTCAGACTCCCAAAGGGCCCCAGCCTTACTTCTTGAGGGAAAGGAGCACCTGGAGGGATGTCCAGGTACCCCGTTTCCCTCTCATGTTGCCACTGCAGGAGCTCACCCATGGTCACCGTGATGAAGTGCAGGTCTGCGTGTATCTCTACATTCTGTTGGCCAGAGTCTCCCTGTGATCTGCATCCTGCCCATGGAGACCTCCATGTGTGCACTTGTGGGCACCACTTCATCAGACAGCAGGTGGACACACTCCTCCGACCCGCCTGCCACTCTGTTGATGACTTCCAACAGCTCTCTGTGATGCTCCCCCACCTTCTGCTGACTCTCCAGGATGAGTTGGAAGGCTAAATCCAGAGGCTTGTCATCTGACCCGGACCTCATGGATGCCTCTTCTCCAGCAGTCCTCCGATTGCCGGGGCGGTTGGCTGAACCTGCTTCCTCCTGCTGTGGGCATGTGTCCGTGCAGTGAGCACCAGATTGTGAACTCGAGCCTGCTCTAGATCTAGGTCCCACCGAGGTGTGTGTCTCTGCACTGGTGGAGGGTGTGGGTAAGCACTGTGATGGGTCTTCCAGGCTGCTTATTTCCAACTCTTCAATGGTGGAGTTCTCCTCTTGGTTGGTGGTGAGGATGTGGATGGAGCTGATTGACTGGTTAGTTGAGGGTGTCGGTCACTTGGCAGAGCTCCCTGTGGACCAAAGTAGAGATAATTAGTGCATGGCAGCAGAGTCAAAAGCAGGAGAGAGAGAACTCACAGTTTTGTTGAGAGTGGGATGATGTGGTGCAGGATCCTCATGTGAGTGTTTACCGCCAACCATTGCCACAGACACAGGTCCACGTCCTCACCAGTCAGCATATGGCATGCTCCTCAAAGTGAGTGAGGGGCCTAATGTGGGCCACTCCACCCCTGGTCTGGGACCTCCCTCTACAGTTGTGAACCAGATCTTCCTGCATGAAAACAGATGGAGACAGTGTGAGCAGGACACATGGCACTGCTTGGAATGTTTGTGTGGTGAACGGAGCGATGGACGGGATGGGGATATGAGCTCCATGGGATATGAGCCTTATGGAAATATGAGGGTGTGCGAGGAGTTAGTGGTGTTGTTCCTTGAGGTGTGAGATCCCTGTGGATGTGTGGTGGATTTGTAAGCGTGTGAGTTGAGAGTGATGAGGTGGTTGACTTAACCTGGTGGAATGGATGAGAGCACTCACCCTCTTCCTGCACTGAATAGCTGACCTCTGCATCCACTGGTGCTCACCGCCGCTGCCAACACCTCCTGGGCTGGATTGGTGACTCTAGTGGACCTCCTTCGGCCAGATTGGGTACAGGATATTGCAGCGGCCTTGCACTGTGTTCAGCAGGTGCCACAGAGAGGCATCACTAAATTTGGGAGCTGCCATCTTCTTTGTTTTTGGGGCCATCTGTCGCCTGGTGCAGTCTGAGTCTAAAGGCATGAAGCAGGCTAATGTTTGGTGCTCAAAGCAAGAAAGTACTGAGGTTACAGCATGGCGGGAAAATCTGAGCCCACCTGCCAGCGAGCCAGCGTGTTTTTAGTGAATGCATAATTAATGAGGCAGCATGAACTGGGAATGAGATAATATGGCCTGAAAAGCTGCCATTGTGGCTGGTGGTTAAAACGTCCTTTCTCCCGCCTGCTACTGCACTTAGTGTGAATCTGGGATGATTTCACACAAATTGATAAAGTGGGTAAAGAAACATAGGGATCCTAGGTGCTTTTCATAAAATATGGATAGAGAACTTAAAAGCAAATATTAATTAGAAAATCTATTCAAATAATTGACTGCCTGCAGTTAGAGGCTAGGGAAGATGGGATTTCCATTCTGTTGGACATGTGCTGATACCACAGACTCCAGGAATTTCAGGGTCTTAATTTGAGCTACTATTAGTGAGCATTTAATAGCATCCAATTTGTGTGGGTTAATTAAGCACAGCCAAGGTAACTCACCTTTGACAAAAGTAACAGACCGTTTTGAAGAAATGGCAACTGGATAAATGAAAATAATGCATGTTGAATTGATTGCTTGGTAGTACAGAACTTGAGTATTGCTGAACAAAAAGACCTTGCTGTTGAAGCTTTTCATCTTGTACTCATCAGGACAGATGCAAGAATGCCAAATTTCAAAGGGAACAATAACTTGTACTGTCTGAGACATGGGGTCCTGATTGGCTGGCGAGTCAGTTCTGATTGGTCAAGATATTACCATGATGAATGCACCAGGGAGCTTTTGCCCCCATGTTTTTGTTTATTCAGAAAAGGTACAAAGCCTATAAATATTCCTTTTGCATGTTGAGGACAGGTCCCTGCTTATGAATATATGTAGCTTCTAGCAAGTGTAAGTGAGCTATATTGTGAGCCTGACTGATAGTCTTAAATTGGCTATTAGTGTAATTCTTAGCACACTTGGGATTATTGGGCAAATGCTGCCCGGTTGGTAATCATATCTAATGTTAGATACTTTGTTCTGTGTTTTGCAAGCACAGGTTGGTTCAGTGGTGTTTTCCATTTACAGGATGTTACCATCAAGCCATAAAGATGGCTGTCTTTCAGATTGGAGAAAGGTTGGAAGTGATGTATCCCAGAGTTCAGTATTTAGTGAGCTTTTGATCTTGAAACCTATTGATTTTGACTTGGCACAGGAAAGAACATCATGACATGATTGAAAAGTTTGCTTCAATAAGATCGCCTTTTCTAAACTCCAAAGATTATTGGGTGAATTTACTCAGCCTGTTATCTTAGGACCACTCTTTCGCCTCAAGGAACCAATTTCGTGGACATTTGCTGTACAGCCACCAAGGGAAGTACATTCTTCCTTAGGCCTGGAGAGAAAAACTGAGCCCAGTTCTCCAGATGGGTCATCAAAACCCTATGCAATTGTCACAAGACTTTATTATTCTTGTACTCAAATCCCATTGTAATAATTGCCAACATACCATTTACTTTCAGAATTGTTGCTATACCTGCATTCTAACTTTTTGAGTTCCTTGTACAAGTACACCCAAGCTTCTCTGAAGAACAACATGGCAAAGTTTCATGCCTTTTAATAAATATACTACTTATCTATTATTACCAAAGTGAATAATTTCACACTTCCCCACTTTATACTCCATCTTCCACCTTGGCCAGAATTTTACATTCCACCCACCCCTTCTGAGATCCCGCCTGCCCCAACCTGATCTCAATTTTATGCTGGGGCAGGCAGGGCTTTGAATGGGAAGACTGGCCTTGTCCCAATTAAGACCCTAATGGCCTTTTCTCATCCAGCCTCAGTTTTTAGGCTGAGGGGTGGATGACAGATGGGTATACCTGAAAACGAACGGAGTTTGATCTCAGACCGGAAAGTGGGGTGGAGTCGGTTGTGGGGGGGGTGGTGGTGGTTGCGGTGGGCAGGCCTCCATCAGAAGCCCCCTTCTGACTGGAGGTGCCTTCCCTTTAAGGTCCGGTGACCTCTGGACCTCTGTCCCTCCATCCTCCCCCTCCCAACATCTGGCCCTCCCAGGTCCTTGATTGCCCCCTAGGCCTTCCCTACCCTCCATGCTCTGGAACCGCTGCCAGTTACCTCTCCTCTAGTTCCTGTCACTTAGTTGCAGGCAGTTCCCTGCAGTCCCTCTTCTGGCCACTGCAGCACTGTTCCTTAAGGGACTGGAGGACGTTTTGCCTTATGCCAATCAACACTCATCAGAGTGTGAAATGGCATTGGGCCTGCTGGAGTCTTGGGCTGCCAGATCTGAACCCCTGCCATCCTGAAAATTCAGACCCTTGTTGTCCATTCACTTAACAACACCAGCTTATATTTATATAGTGCCTTTAGCATTTTGAAATGTCCAAAGGCACTTCACAGGAGCATGACAAAATAAAGTATGAGACTGAGTTACATAAGGAGATATTAAGTCAGGTGACCAAAAGAGTGGTCAAAGAGATAGGTTTTAAGAAGCGTCTTAAAGAAGGAAAGTGAAGTAGAGAGGTGAGGAGGTTTGGGAGGGAATTCCAGACCATGAGTCCGAGTCAACTGAAAGCATGATATTTAGAGGAGCGCAGTTATTTCTAAGGGTTGTGGGGTTGAAGGACAATACAGGGTTGTGGCAGGGCAAGGTCATGGATGGATTTGAAAACAACAATGAGAATTTTCAAAAGTCAAGATGTTGCTTGACCAGGAGTCAATATAGGTCAGCGAACACAAGGGTGATAGGGGAACAGCACTTGTTGTGACTTAAGACATGGGCAGCAGAGTTTTGGATGACCTCAAATTTATGGGTGGTAGAATGTGGGAGACCATTCAGGAGTACATTGGACTAGTCAAGTCTAGAGGAAATGAAGGCATAGATGAGGGTTTGAGCAGCAGATGAGCAGAGACAAGTCGAAGTTGTGTGATGTTATGGATGTATAAATAGCTGATCTTAGTGATGATATGAATATAGGAGCTCACCTCAGAATCAAATGTGACATGAAGGTTATGAATAGGTTGGCTTAATATTAGACTGTTATCAGGGAGAGGGATGCAACAGGTAGTTAGGGAACAGAGTTTGGAGCAGTCCTGTCTATTCACGGATGGATCTTTCTCATTTAGTTTTTGCTTTTACCGGAATGTAATTTTATTGAACATTTTGAATTGTTGCTTTAAATGTTTCCCACTGTTTATATACCACCATATTTTTTGTCTATTTAACCAATCAACCTTAGCCAGCTGTCCTGTCCTACCTATGTAATTGGCTTTGTTTAAATTTAAAATTCTGGTATAAGACTGGAGTATGTCACTTTCAAACTTAAGCTGGAATTCAGTTATGATCACTTTTTTCTCAAAGGATCTTTTACCGTGAGCTCACCAATTAAATCTGACTTATTACACAATACTAAACCTAAAATAGCTTTATCCAGAAATGGGGTTCCACAACATATTGTTTCAGGAAGCTGAAAAACATTTTACAAATGCATTTTCCAGACCACCTTTGCCAGTTTATATGAAGATTAAAGTCCCCCACAATTATTATATTGCCTTTTTTGCAAACTCTAATTATTTCTTGTTTAACGCTCTTATCAACAGTGAAACTAGTGTCAGGGGGCATTTAAATTACTCCTACCAATGTTTTCTGACCCTTGTTATTCCTTATCTTTACCCATACTGATTCTATTTCCTACAACCTTGAAACAAGATTCTTTCTTACTACTTTTGTTATGCTATCACTTATTATACTCCTTGAGCATTCTGCCTGTCTTTTCAAAATGTTGTGCACCTGGAATATTTATTTATGAAGCACGGTCACCTTGAAGTTATAGGCCAGATTTTCACTACCTCGCGAGACATGCCTGGGTATAAAGGACCCCTTTACATGATATTTTCGCTCGGAGGTGGCGCGGGTGGGATAGAGTCAGGCCCGCCACCCCAAGAAGTCAATTGGAGGCGACCACAGGGGCGGCCGAATGCCGAGGCCAGCTGGTTAAAAGGCCCGCTTAAGTTCTCTGGGACTTCTTCCCAGTTGTTTGGTTATATTCTAGTTGCTCTAGCCCTCGACCCTACACCGCTCCCCCCCCCCAACCACTCTGCATGCCAACTCCATACCCCCACTCCAATTTAATGCCAATTTATACCCTCAATAACCCCCTCAAGGCTCCTTATCACCCCACGTGAACTGATGACCCAATCCATCCCCATGGGCTCTCATAGCCCCCAATCAAACTCAATGCCAACTCTTTCCCCCACTCACCTCCATGGCCCTTTATAGCCACCATGCCCACTCATGGCTCCTCCATGCCCATTCATCCAGTATACACTATGCATAGAATCAATGAACACAATTGTTACAATGGCATGTGTGAAACAGCTTAGAAAAAAATACCTATTCATCATATTCATCATATGATCGTGATGCTATATTTATTAATCAATTACATTAACATAGGAAAAGTCACTTCAGTTAACATTTTGAAACAAGAACTGGTATTCCTACAATCCTATAAAAGTGTTAATAAAACAGATCATTAAATGATCAATATCAGAAGCTTTAAGCACTTGACACCTCTTAACCTTGTGCAAATAAATATTGAGACATTGGCAAATAACTTATTCTAACCTCATAGAGATATCAATCAAGCAAAATCAACTTTTCTCCGCACCTGTATAAAGAAACTCATTCACATAATCATTTTATAAGAGTCTTGGGGGGCATGAGTTGGCATGGGGGCTATAGGGGACCATGAGGGAGGGTGGGGGCCTGAGTTGGTGTTCAGTTGGCATGGAAAAAGCATGGGGGGGCATGGCTAAGACTTTTTAAAGTAATCTTTCAAAAAGTTCCCAAATCCAGACTATGGTTCACAATTCTTCTGTGAACAAGGGGGAAATTTTTTACCTCAGTGGGTGGGTGCGCACATGACCCGACTGAGCATAAAATGATGTGCGATTACCTCGGGCGAGTGTCCCGATGTCGTCGCGCACTCACACGATATTTTGGTCAGCGAGCGTGCGCTGGAGTCGACAGCCTGCCCGCCAACAATTATAAGATCCATTAAGGTCATTAAAAGGTCATTAAAATTAATTTTTCACTGCCCGTCCAACCTTAGGGTTGGCAGGCAGGAGAAAAGGGCCAGCGGCCTTTGCATTTTTTAGGAAATCTCATCCACGAAAAAATAAAAATAAAATAAATATTTTAAAATTTAATTAATAACATGTCCTTATGTATGTGACAGAGTCACATGAGGGAACATGTTTCATAACATTTTAGAAAGCTTTATTTTTTATTTTGAAAAGTGTTCATCTTCCCGAGTCAGCTCTGTGCCTCAGGGAGATTTTCAAGCGCGCACCCATGTGCATGCGTGAAGTTCATGCTCAGCCTCCTCCCCCCAATTGACATAATTTACCCGCCAGCATAAAATCGCAGTCCGGCCCCGATCGTAGCCGGCAGTTGGCTTCCCAACCCCTCCCGCCCGCCCACAGCCGCTGAGCCCACCTGATGAGGGGAAAATCCTCCCCTATGAGTCATCCAGAAGCTGGTCCAACTCCAGGAAAATCGCAGGACATGGGGAAGATGCCTACCCATGCAATGGAGCTGGTCAACTTAGAGGTGCAGGGTGTGGGTTTGCTGCTCACACCCTTATCCCATGCCAGCAAAAGTTGGGGGTGTCAGCAATCCTGGAATCGGAAGCCGTTTTTAAATAGCTCCAGAGTTGTTCCCACTCCATGAAAATCTGGCCCCATGTGTCAGAAATTGTGATTAGATCTAAATCATTTATCTCTATTTGTGACACTAGTTCACCTATCCTATGAATGCTTTACCCAGTCAGATGACTAGCCTTTAATTTTGTTTTTTGCTACTATTCTTTGCATAGACTTTATTTGCTGATGCCCTATTGCCGTTAAATACAATTTTATTGTGGGAGAATGGTGGGGTTTAAAATTCATTCTGCAATTTAATGTGGATTAGAAAGGTTTACCATTTTGGGGTAAAAAGAAATGTGGATGAACCAAAGGTTACAAGTAAATAATTTCCTTAAGTGCGAGTACAGGCAGATAAAGCCACAAAAGAGCAATAGAATTTTTGTTTTATAAATAGAGGCATAGAGTACAACAGTAAAGAAGTAATTATGAATTTATACATAACATTGGTTAGGCCACAGTTCAAGTATGCAGTCTTATTATAGAAAAGGTATTAAAGCCTTATAGAGTGTACAACATAGATTCACCATCACTTTGGGACCAGGATGAGAAACTTTAGCAATGTGGAAAAACTTGAGCTGTTGGAGCAGAGAAGGCTAAAGGAAGATTTAACTGAGGTTTTTTTAAAGTTATGAAGCATTTTGTAGAGTGGATCAGGAATGACCGTATCTGCTGTTTTGGGAGTCAATAATGAGAAGTCATTCATTTAAAATTGATATTAGGTTATGTCAGGAGGGTTGGTACTGAGAGTGGTTGAGGCAGAGACCCCAACTGTTGCATCTTTTACAGGAGAAATAGTTGAAGCAGAGGAAGATGCAGGGTAGTAAAAATAGAAAATGTTGGGAAAAGTCAGCAGGTCTGGCAGCATCGGAAGATACAGGATGACTGGTAGAGAATAGGACAGGTTTAGACTGCGTCAGCAAAGAACTGGCACAGGCATAATGGGCCAAATATTCTTGTGTATGCTGTAAATTTTTGTGATTCTATGGTTTCTCTTTCCATCTGATATATACAAGTAATTTCTCTTTTAAAAAAAAAATGTATAAGCCTTGGAACCACTTACCTAGCAGTATCATTTCAAATTTTGGACGTAATAATAATAGGAAAAGGCGGGAGAGGCTGTGTTCATTTAGCATAGTGACCTTTCACCGTTGGATTTGGCTTTGAAAGGAGCTCAGAATGATGGGATAAAAGTCTCCTCATTCTCTCCTGACTGATAGGATCTAAAGTAATACGAGCTGCTTGCAAGCATGTTTTCATTGGGAGTAGTCCACTGTACAAAACTGCTCGTGATTCAATTCTAAATTAGCACCAAGTTATTAAATTGACATTACTTGGTAGTCTCACTCAGAAAAGTCACAAGGTGGCAGGTGTGGGACCATCATACTACTGAGGTTAGGATATTACACATAGTCAGGGTAAAGTAGAGCAAGCTTTTCTGTGTACTGAGCTTGTCAGGACCTGAACTGGCATTGCTCTATGAGATAGTGCTCAGAAAATTTTGCTCCACACCTCACATGTGCTGAACCTGTCCTGGAAATGTTTGAGTGCTGAAACCATGTGCTTGAAAGTTGGAAATGCATTCCTTTCTCTAATACCTCATTTGATGAGCATACAATTTCTTACCCTCTCCAAAATAATCCAGCATATAGAATGATATAAAAATATTTTAATTTTTGCTAAGCTTGTTTTCCTTGTAAATTATCCCAGTCCTGGGATAAAAAGAAAACTGTAACTGTATTTTTCAAAAATGAGCCTGATACCACTACGCACAGTTTGCTTTCTGTTTACACTCCCAGTTTGTTTCCGTCCTGGCACAGACTTCGGCCAGGAAGGCTTTTAAGTAGAAACTGCAGCTGAAACAATCTCTTTTGTACCACACAAAAATTTCAATGCAGTTTGTCTTGCCCTTGTAAACATCAGAAAGAAAGGAAGAGTGTCTCTCTTTCTCTTCCAAACTGTCAGTTAAGTCTTCTCTTCAGCCTGGCACTCAGCCATTGAAGTTTAACCCTTGGGACTCCTATGAGAAGCTTTAATATTTTTCCTTTTACCTTACTTCCTCCTTATTAAGTGTTGTTATGTGGCTACCTACCTAACATGAGAATAGATAAGCCAAATCAATCATTCCTCACCCCAGCTCATTCATTTACAGCCCACAAAGAAGTGATGCAATTCTATAAAAATCCACTTACACCTTGATGCAAGTTTTTGTGACCTGAGGGTGATGGCACAAGATGGCGATGACTAATTTTTTGGGTAGCTAACCAAGGAGGCATGGATTTCCAGTGGTAAACTTATGAATTTCATCATAATTACAGAATTTGCAGAGCAAGAAAGTGCATCAGCCAAAAAATATCAAAGAACTGTTGCAATTAATCACAGTACTCTGTAAACATTTCACTTTTGAAAGCAGTCCTGATGGAGAATTTTTCTCTTTAAAAGATACCCTGATGGTGGAACTATTTATTCATGTCGCAGAGCCTGTGATGAATATCTGTGCTATGAGGTAATGTAGAAGCATTCTCAATTTTAATTACAGCATTAACTTAATGGGGACTTAACCCCACATGGAGAAATCAGTTCCTTTGTTGCATTCTCCTTTTGCCTCTCTGTTCCTTTGTAATATTGCAGCCAGAACACTGCACATTTCCATTTTCCTAGGTCACTATAACATCTGGAACAGGCCTCCGGATTGTTGTGGCCTCCAGCAGGGTCACAAGGGGCCCCCTATCCAGCTGGTTCCTCTCCACTCTTCCAACGGTTCCTTGCTCGAACCGTGTAGAAGAACAAAAGTGATTAATCTATCGGGTTGTCCCTGAAGCAATCTCTGAATGCGATTTGTTGTGCTGTGGGTTGATACTGTGAAGGACATTCCCAATGCTGAGCATATTGTTCTGTTCAGCATACAGTGCAAGATAATGTAACAGTGAGAAAATAACATTTACCAGAACTAGGATGGGCAAGTAATAAACACCAGGATTGTCTCCCCTGGATTCACTTGTTGTAATAATTGAATTAAAAAGGTTAAATTATGTCGACTGTTTGCACAAACTTGGTTTGTATTTTGACATTGACCTCCTGGCTTTGGTGAGCTTCCTGGGGAGATATAACCAGTGTCAACAACTCACAACAAGT
The DNA here is from genome assembly GCF_017639515.1 of Carcharodon carcharias. Taxonomy (NCBI): domain Eukaryota; kingdom Metazoa; phylum Chordata; class Chondrichthyes; order Lamniformes; family Lamnidae; genus Carcharodon; species Carcharodon carcharias. The sequence continues at coordinate 129,439,772 of NC_054475.1, forward strand.
ATGTTGATGAGCCTGAGGACCAATTTTGGTTGATCCCATGGTCTCCATTCACCAAATATGGAGCGAGATCAAAATCTAGCCCATTATATTTTCTTAGAAGACAGTCTGCTGACTGAGGTGTTTGACTGGGTACAGTGTTTGAAATGCAAAAATACACTATACACTGTTCAGCTTGAGTGAGCAGCTGGGGAGGGAGATAGATAGTTTACATCTTGGTGAAGATTGGCTCCATTCACAACTTGATATCACAGATAGGCGCACAGTAAATAATAAACTGTGAAATCAAGGGCGGAGGAGTAGAGGAACATATGGAAGTTGCTGGTGAAAATGAAGCAGAAAGCAGTACATAAGCAAGGAATAGGAAGAGACCAAGGGTGGAGCCTTGGGGCAAATTTGTATGTAATTGTGTAAGAAAAAGAAGCCATTGTTGAAGATGGAACAGATAGGAATGCAACCATGAAAAAGTAACAGGGTGATTGAGTAGGGAGCCATGTGGAGGAACACTGAGAGGTTGAGTAAGAAGAGTACATTTTCAGTGTAGTCACTCAAGATATTGTGGATAACATTGACCAGAATGAGCTTGGTACAGTGGGAAAGTGGGAAACTGACTGAAGGGGTTCATAAATTGAAAGGCGATTGGCAACTGCATATTGAAAGAACTTAAGGAGAAAAGAGAGATTAAAAATGGATGAGAAATGGAGAAATGGAAGGATTGCCTGTTGGCTTTTTGAGAAAACAGTGATTACCGCAGCTTGAAGGAAGGAATAGCGCTTGCAGAATTAAACTCTTGGGCTGAGAAGATGTTGTTGAGTGATTGCAGGAGCTGAGCTATGAAGGCATAGGCCGGGATTTTCTGACCCCATTGTGGCAGAACCCGCCACAGGAGATTTGGCAGCCCAGCCGAAAGTTCACTGATTTTTGGTGGGGCCAGATGATCCCAGAGGAGGGTGGGACTGGAAAATCCTGTCCATAGTCTTTCTTGACCTGCCCGGTGCTTTTAAGACAGTTGACCATTCTGTTCTCATGCACCATGGCTCTGTGGCACTTCAAACAGGAATTCCTCCCCTACTCATAAAATATTTGAAAGACCATTAACAAACTAATTTAATAGATGTTGGCTGGAGAAACTATTCAGTAAAATCTTACACCACAGAGATTCCATTTCTACCTTACAGAATCTGCAAGAACATCATGAGCAACTTTGTTTAATGTGCTATCACAAAGTTAAATGAATGTTCCAGAATGCATTATAAGAGGGTGGACAATGTTGCCCAATGGAAATGGGGAAAATTGAAGAGAAGACAGTTGAATAAATATCTTACCTCCAATACCTGTTGGCTTTCTTCACAATCATAGTCTTTTGAATGTTAAATGATAGTGTAAGATCATTGTTCCGATCTAACACTTCATTGTTAAGCCAGCAACTGTAGCCCAGTGCATTTATAAATGTGTTATTGATCCGTCAACACCAAGAGTAACAATGCCCACTGTGTGGTGGGATTCGGTGGTGCTTCTGATCCTAGCACCAACACAAACTCTCTTCTAGTTGGGCTCTCCCAGCTTGCTTTGCCCAGAGTCCACCTACACAGCTACAAACCCTTATAATGAAAATAATGTGTCAATCATCCAGATGGTTTTTACAAAGGCCTCTTTATGTCATCAGTTACCATTTGGCTGGAAGCCCACCATGCAGCTGGAGTCTGCTGTAGCCATGGGTTCCTGGGGTCCCTGAAACTAACTCTCATGACACATGCAAAAAGGACACTGAGCACTGAAACCGTCTGTCTGAACCCAGCAAACCAGAAACATATCATGACACTTTAGATTTGAATTTGAGAGGGCTCTGGCTTTTGGAATAAAATATCCTTTACAACACAGTGAGGAATGTGATCTGCTCCGGGAAGGGGAGGAGAGCGGATTATTTTAAGGGCAGAATTTTCAGGGTGACGTGAGGGGGATGGGCCCCGCATGCCAGTACATAAAATGATGCGCGGTGACATCAGGCGAGTGTCCTGACGTCACCGCGCGCCATTGCAATATATCGTTGGGTGGGTGCGCAATGAAGTGCGACGCGTGCCTGCTATTAATTACCGGGCTAGTGAAGGCCCTTAAATTGGCAACTGACGCAGATTTTCAGGTGCTGTGTGATCTTCGGCTCGGCGCATGGGCGCAACGGGCAGGTGGGTAAGAGACTTTTTAATGAAACTCATCCACGGGTGGGATAAGAGGGCTCAGTGGGGTTGTCAATCTGGCCTGTGAGTATTTATTGCAGAAAGTTTTTTAAACTTGCCTGTGTGATCTGCAGCAGTTCAGAACAAATTCCAGCAGCTTCCTCTGTCCTTTGAATCTTCAGCTCAGCACTCTTCAGCCTTTATCGGTCCTGCAGCTTTCCGGAGGCCTACCTTTAGCCTGGGTATGGGTTCTGATATGTCCACTGGAGGCATCTCCTCTGAGGAGGATGGGAAGGATAGAATAAGGAGGAGGCCAGGACTGGACAATCAGCCTCCAGGGGTGCCACCTTTGGGAGTACAGGCGCAGGCACAAGGGGCACTGGGCCAAGAGATAGTCCAAAGTGGAAGGGGCCGCAGAAGATGCCATTATCCTGTTGCCAGGGTATACAGGCGGCGAAGCAGCTACCTCAATATGACTGAGGTGCAGTGCCGAAGGAGGCTCTGACTGTCAAAGGAGACAGTCAACTATATCTGTCAGATGATTGGCCCTGAGATCTCTCCTAACTGTGTAGGCGAACACCCCATGCCAAAGACTCTGAAGGTCACATTGCCCGCAACTTCTATGCCTCTGGCTCCTTCCAAGGCTTGGTTGGTGATCTTTGAGGTGTCTCCCAATCAGCTGTCCAAACGTGTCAAGCAGGTCATGGACGCTCTGACCTTCATCCACTTCCGCTGTGACCAGGCAAGTCAGGCACGGCGAGCCAGAGGCCTCGCGGCCATTGCTGGCTTCCCCCGTGTCCAGGATGTAATAGACTGTACACATGTGGCCATCAAGGCGCCAGCAGGTGAGCCCGGTACCTTCATCAACAGGAAGAGCTTCCACTCCATGAACGTGCAGATAGTGTGTGATCACAGGATGCTGATTCTGCAAGTCTGTGCCAGGTACCAAGGCAGCTCCTACGACGCCTACATCCTCAGACACTCCCAGCTGCCGGGGCTCTTCAGTGCTCCAGCGCAGCTTGATGGATGGCAGCTGGGTGACAAGGGCTATCCCCTCAGAAGGTGGCTCATGGCACCACTACGCTGTCCAAGAACAGAAGCTGAGCAGCGGTACATTGGGAGCCAGGGCACCACAAGGGCTGTGGTGGAGAGAGCCATCGGTCTTCTCAAGATGTGCTTCCATTGCCTGGATCGCTCAGAGGGCGCACTCCAGGCCCCCCAGATCGTGTGTCAGTGATAGTGGTTGAATGCTGCACTCTGCACAATCTTGCACTGGAAAGGAAGGACGCAGTGGATGATGAAGATGTTGACGCAGTGGATACGGCTGCGCACGATGAGTCCAGCACTGGTTCTGAGGATGAGGAAGCACAAGGCAATGATGAACGCTGACCTGGAACTACAAGGAGGCAGGGACACCTGGGAGACTTTAATCCAATGAATCTTCAGCTAGCTCCACACAAATGGATCAGGAGGACCAGCCTTGCCTGGCACTTCCATACTCGGCACTTAAGTGCTAAATCGGACACTTCATCAGGTGCACTAAGGGCTTTGGACATAAACCTCAATATCCACTCAAACATTCATGACATGTATGTAAAACATACAAATGCAGCACAAAGGAGCCACTCTCAGCCATGGTAACACATCTGGATTTAGTTTTATCCGTCATATGGCCCAACAAAATGAAAGCGAAATGTTTTTACAACAGCAAGAAATAATAATTCCCTAATCTAGGGCCAACACAAAAGCACCAGTGAGAAACACGTGGTGTGCCTAAGGTGCCTTATGTTTACGTTTCCGGGTGCTACATCTTGGTGCTGCCCCATCGCTCGGAGTGGCTTCTGAGACAGCCTGCTGACTCTGCTGTCCTGTTGGCCTCAATCACCTTGGCGGATGTCCTCTGACCCGTGGAGCCAGTGCTGGCCCCGCCTGGGAGGGAACAGCCAGTTCCACAGCTGGCATCTCCCCAGCCGTCGCAGCCTCATCAGATGCAACAGTCACCGGCAGAGGAGCGGAGGAGCTGCTGCCCTCATCCAGACCACCTTTCCATCCTGAAAGGAGCCCGCAGAAATGATAGGCAGTTGCTGCGCCAATGTGAGGTCACTTCGGACCTCCCTGCTCACCGTAGATGGATGGGCACCAAGCAGGGAAACTTGGTGCCCAGACCATCTCCCACATTGGCAATTACTAGCTGTGGCCACTGGCGCTGTGAGGGCTTGCAGGTCCAAGCGTATCCCCAGGAGAAGCTGCTTGTTCTCCTGGAAGCCCCTCTCCACGAGAGTCGCCACTCTCTCCGTGGAGGAAGCATGAAGCTCTGACATGAGGCTCATGGCATCACTCATGCTCCGCGTGGACTCCTCCACCACAGACACCAAGCGAAGCATAGTCTCATGCCACACTCCCAGATGCTCCCACACACCCAGCTGCATTTCCTGCAGCTGCTGCATCGCAGATGATTCCCGAGGCACATCATCACGCCCCAACTCAGCTTGTGCCTGGTCCCCTGCAGTCCTCCGGCTGCTGGTGCCATCGGCACTCTCTGTCTCTGCCAGCTCCTCCAGTGATTGTGAAGTGCCCTCTCCACTGTGCCCTGGGACACTAACTGATGTTGCAATTCTCACTGATGTGCTAGTATCTGCGCTGGTGCCTGCCTCGCAGAAATGGTGTGAAGCAGGTGACAGTTCAGGGCCCTCAGATGTGAGAGGGGGCATGTGCAATCGAGCCTGGTCGCCAGCCTCTGATGATGCTGAAAATAACAACAAGGACCGTGGATCAGTTAGCATGCACACAGTGACACGCTTCATCCCTTTCCTCCTGGCTCATTATGCGCTCAACCTTCCAGAACCTAAGGAGACGAATATTGGTGGGGTGGCAAATAGTCAGGAGGAGACCCAAACATTACAGGCAGATACAGACAGGCTGGTCAGATGGCCTAAGGAATGCCAAATGGAATGTTATGTGGATAAGTGTGAGGTGATGCACTTGGGCAGGACAAACAAGGTACGGGAATACACGAGGAATGGTAGGACCGTCAAAAGTGAGGAGGATCAGAGGGACCTTGCTCTGCATGTCGACAGGTCCATTAAGGTAGCGGGGCTGGTGCATAAGGCGTTTAAGAAGGTAAATGCCATACTTGCCTTTATTAGCCAAGGAATAGAATATAGGAACAGGGAGGTCATGTTGCAGGTGCAGAAAACACAGCTGAGGCCACAGCTATATTTCTGCGTGCAGTTGTGATATGCGCTTCATGAGAAGGGTGTGATTGGAGTGGAGAGAGTGCAGAGATCATTGACCATGATGAATGCTGGTGTGGAAAATTGGAGTTATGAGGACACATAGCATAGGCTGAGGATATTTGCCCTGGAGCAGAGGAGATTAAGGGGTGACATTATTGAGCTTCATAACATTACGAGGGGCATAGATAGAGTCGATGGAAAGCAACTTTTCCCCATGGCGGAGGGATGAGTAACCTGGTGGCATTGATTTAAGGAAAGGGGCATGAGGTTGACAGGTGAGGTGATGAGGAACTTTTGCACACAGTAATGTGGGACGCACTGGCTGAAAGGATGGTGGATGCAGAAACCCTCCTAACATGTAATAAGTATTTGGATGTGCAGTAACGATGCCATGGCATACAAGGCCATGGGGATAGTGGTGGGAAATGGGATAAGGCAACTTTGGAAGGTGCTTGACACGCATATCTCCAAAGGGCCAAGGGACCTTTGTCTATGATCCACACTTCTGACTCTATCAGTCTGTGAATGAGCAGTGTTGCTACAATAACGATTCCAACAATCATCAGTGCTTTGGATGGTAGGAAGACAGAGCGGATGTCACTATGGACGTCAAATACCTGGCCATTCCCGACACCTGTGGACCTGGGTGCATGGCGCCTCTCAAGGTCCAGGGCCTCCTGCTCGAAACAGCTCAAAATCACCAATTGGGCCTGGCTGCCTCCATTCCGCAAATGTTCAGTGGCATTGTGAGCATCTTTCTCCTGAAAAACAGAGAAGACCATTCATTGCGGCTAATTGCACATGTACTCTGCACACGCACACTGCACCCCAACCACAGTGGTCCATCTCAGGCCTCCAGTGCCTCTTCTCTCACTACTGCTGATTAGTCACAAAAATATGGCACGACTGCTCCCAACAACCACCGCCCCCCCCCACCCCACCCCCCACCCTGCCCCACCACCCCACCCCTGGCTTCTGCACATTCTGCATCCATCACTTTAAGAAAGACACGGTCTTAGCTCACATAGCAAGGAGGCGCAACTAGGTGCGGTGTCGAGGGCAGCAGATGGCTTCAGGACATGAGACCTTAAGGCTCCCCTTCCACAATCTCATCACTGTGAATAGGACATGTGTTGGAGTTCTGAGTATGCGCCTAGCTGCATCTCCTGCAGGTTGCTCCCAGACTAGTCATGTGTGACTAAGAGCAACACATGGTGTGGGGAGAACCCATCTCCTCATGAACCACTCAGGCTGATGTAAGCATGGGTACTATCTGCTTGCGTACAACGTATGAGAAGTGCCCAACATGATTCAATGCAGTCACAAAAATAAGACTTGGCGAGGAGGGGAGCCCTCAAAGGCTAAGGCTACCTGCTGCGTTAAATGCCCAATGCCAACATGGTACTCACTCTTCCAGATTGCAACAAATCATTGAAGCGCTTATGGCACTGGATCCAGGTACGCCACACCATGTCGCAGGAGCTCACCACCTCCGCCACCTCCTCCCAAGCACGCTTTGTCAGGTCGGGGGAGCCTCCTCTCCTATTCTGGGGGACCAACATCGCTTGCCGTGCTGCCACCACCTCGAGGAGGGCAGCAGGGCAATCATCAGAAAAGCGAGGGGCACATTGGCCCACCTGCTGGCTTACCCTGCAGCCTGCCCTGCTCCTGTGGCAGACCCTGTGGCCTGCCCTCCTCCTCTGCCCTTCCCTCAACATTGACCTGCTGAGCAGAACCCCTGCGGTTGGATCTGCAGCTGGCCATAGCGAACAGCCTACAGGAGGCTGCCAGGCCTTCTTTTAAACAGACTGCTGGGTCGTCATTGGACCCAGCGGTAAGTACATGCCCGCTGCAAAGTTCATACTCCCGCTCTCCACGCGAGTCAGAAATGCGCTGGGTGGGCCTTAATTGGCCCGCCCGCACAAAATAGCGGTGCAACCACGTTCATGGGCGGCAATCAGACCCGCGTCAGCACCTGCTCCGCCCGCCCGCCAAACGGAAAATTTTGGCCTAAGTATTACTATTCTATTCCATGCATTGTAATAGATTCATTCTGTGTTTTGTGATGGACCAAAATTTAAAAAAACATAAAATGAAAGACCTGTACAGCAGGTCAATCAAAACCTGAAAGAAAAAGTTGTCATAGTTTCATCTAGGATTCTTCATTGAAACTCAGTCCTGATGTAGGGTCCTTCCCAAAGTTCCAACCTGTTTTTTTCCATTGTAGTTACTGACTGCCTGTTGAAAACTTCCAGCATTTTCTGCTTCTATCTCAGATCTTTAGTATTTGTTATTTTTTGCTTAACTTCTTTTTGTTAAAGGCTCTTTTTCTAACTTTATTTTAGATTCAGTAGTAGACCTAGTTCATAATTCCTGATAAATGCTGTTTGTAATTCCATTCCAAATGATGTGGCAGATCCATTCCATATTGTGTGACAGATTTGTTTCATCTTGTAACAGATGCATTCAGCAAAATGATTGACACAGGGGCAAGAATCCATCTAGTTGATATGTACAGTGACATCGCACATGCAATAAAAAAAGAATGTGTTTACATGTAGCAACCGCAGAAAATTCTCCCCCAGGAAGTGTTTACAGAGTTTTGTGAGATAGGAGAAAATGTTTGAAGATGATGTTGTAAACAACAGCATACACAGCACATCTGATTCATTTTAAAATGCAAATGTATTCTATACCATTAATTCAGTACAATTATACTTTCCAACTTCTTCCAAATGAGACAGATAGCCTCTGGGCTACAGAGTTCCTGAACCCACAAAATAGACTTATGTCCATAGGTGAGAGGAGGTCAGAAAATAAGTTTCAAAGGGACCATTTTATTTTTATGCAAATATTATTCAGCATGAAAATGAACATGATGGCCCTTAATTTCTGATCTCCGGGGTGTCGTAACTATAGTACCCCAAAGATACACTGTGCTGGGGGACTCCCCAACTCCCAGAAGTCCCCACATAAGGATCCCATTGGGCAATAACCCTGCTCTGGGAACCTGCTGATACTCCGAATTAAATCACAGGGTTCGGATGGTTCCAACTGTCTTACATGAATAATTACCCAGGAAAAGTTGGAAGAATTAAAGCCATTTCTTATTCCTGCGTAACTATAGTATTGAACCTTCCCCACCACTGACACCCCCATAGGATCCTCAAACTACTCCCCCACCCCCTGGCAACCACCAAGCTCCTGACTACCCTCCTGATCCCCAGGGGACCCGCTGATCACACTCTGCACCCCAACTACCCTCCAATCCCTGACTGCCTTCCCGATCAACTACTCCTCACACTCACCGACTGCCTTTGTGACCTCCTGACTACCCCTACCCCGATTACCCTCCCACACCCACGATTACACCTCCACCCGCCCCCACTATACCCTGATGGCTGCCCCCCAACCCCCATGACTACCCTCACCAACCACCACCAATGCCTCCCTGACCACCTGACCCTGCCGACCACCCGACCTCCCCCACTAACCACCAGACCCTCTTCCGAACTAAACACCCAACCCCCTAATGGTCAACCGAGCCTCACTGACCACCCTACATCCCGACCATCCCACCCTCCCTGACCATCCTAATCTCCACCCTACCCCTCCCCAACCTGCCCCTCATCATGCCCACCCACTCCCCATCCTGCCCACTTACCTTACATAGTTATACTCACCTTGGCTTCTCAAAGTGGAGGGACATTTAAACTTATGTGCTTTGCAACAGCTAGTGCATCTTTTCATCCAACTCTCCTGCACTTGACTGAGACAATGCCTGGGCAGCTGCACTGCATCTTTCTCACCCAGCCTGAGTCGAAATGCTGGCCGAGAAAGTTGCAGCTGCGTTTTAGTGTAAATAAAAAGGAGTGGACTGTCAATCTGACTGTGATAACTACTCCACGGAAGTTATAGCCCATTGTGATGTACATTTATCACCACAGCACCTATGGGTTTGGCTGTAGAGTCACAATTCTTCACCATCCAAAACTGTGTAGTAATGGTAAAAGGGCAGAGGAAGTTCAGGGCAAGGTTGTGAGCTCATCTTGGGTGGGATTTTCCATGCCTACTGGTGTCGGGCATATTCGGCGGTATGAGCAGATTATATGGCGGAAAGGCCAGAAATCACTTTCACAGCGTCGTGAAGCCTCTTTGCGACCGTCCACTCAACCTGTCGTTGGCGGACTGCATATCCCGCCATCGGATGTCAGGAACCTCATTGTACTGCATCTACTTATTTTTATAAGGCCAGCCCGTCGGAATCATCTCCCCAACCCCAACCCCGCAGGATTGTCCACCCATATTGGCGTGATTGCACGCCAAAATTTTTCACAACAGCATATATAAGGCACACACTTGATGGGCTGCACTTTGAGGGGAACTTTGAGGTGAGTGCACATAATGTCGCACAGTAATCACCTGGGTCACCTATTGGAATTCAAGGTTGAGATGCGATGGTTGGGGAGGGGCAGGTGGCATAGGGCAATGGGGGTGGGCCAAGGGCTGCCCTGTGGTTGAGACAACTTGAGGGTGGGGGTAAGGGCTGCCCTCCGGTTGAAGATAGTGCACAAGCACATGCATGGTGGGGAGAAGGGAAGCAGCCATGCATTAGGGATACCTTGTATAAAGTGACCATTCCTCTGCAACTGAGACAGTTCAGGCGCAGCCACATTGACATGCGTGGAGTTGGGCCTCAGGCTTCTCTGCCCACTCAAGCAACGCGGAGGCATCAAAGTGCCACCAAGTGCTCCAGAGCTTTTCACCCCTTGGGCACAGACTGCAAACTAATGAGCATTTTACTGGACAGCAGAACAGTTGGACAACTGCATATGTTGTACTATCTCCTAAAGCTAAAGCTGGCCATGGAGCAGTCACTGGTGGAGGTACTCACAGCCCCTTCCAATGTCATTATCCCGGTTTGGGCCAGACTCCCCCATGGCTCAAGCTAACAGTGCAGCCTTGCAGTGCGGGTTAGGAGAATGCCTGCGCCTGAGCTGCGAGCACAGCTTGTAGTCCAATGGGCAAAGCTGCTGCCAATCAGTCAGGTGGAGTGGGGTGGAGGTGAATGGGGTATCGGGCAGCCATGCAACGTACTAATCTCTGGCCTTCCACGTGGTGGCCAACACTGTCCAGGATGCCTTAAGGGGCCTTCAGATTTAACCAAGAGAGGTTCTTAATACACCCATACTAACCCATGCACCTCCCTCTTTCATCCTGCAGAAGTACATCAGTAGCATGAGGTGACCTAGCTGTATGCCTCATGGTGTACAGAGAGCAGAGATGATGGAGAAGAGAGAAATGGAGGCGCCTGGCTGCACAGAGGGAGGAGCAGCAACCTCAGGAAGAAGGGGCAGCTGGGGGCTCCCGCAAACACCGCTGAAGAGCAACAGCGAGCCCTCATTGATTAGAGCCTAGCTCGACCCAGAATCTATAGACGCTGCCTTTCATTCCTGCAGATGACCGACAACCAGTGTTGCCGAAGACTGTACATGTCTAGGGAACTGGTTGGTCACATCTGCCAGCTAGTATAGGATTTGGTGCCTCAGGGACATGGAGGGCATCCACTTCCAGTGGCTGTGAAAGTGACCATGGTGCTCAATTTCTATGCCAGCAGCTCCTATCAGGGCTCTGTGGGATCTCACAAGCTTCCACCTACAAACACATCCATGAGGTTACAATGCCATCTTCGCAAGAGCAAACAACTTTGTGCATTTTGCCCAGGACCAAGAGAGCCAGGACGCAAGAGCAATTGGATTGCTCAGATCTCAGGTTTCCCACAGGTACAGGGTGCCATCAGCTGCATTCACGTGGCGCTCAGATCTCATTCACAATAAGTGATCAACTATGTCAACCACAAGGGCTTCTATTTGCTGAATGTGCAGTTGATGTGCTACCACCACAAACACATCCTGCAGATCTGCACGCGGTTTCCAGGAAGTGTGCGGAACTCCTACATTCTCATCAGCCTCAGATCCCAAACATATTCCAGGGTCCACAGAGGCTGCAGGGATGGCTCCTCAGGGACAAGGGCTACCTGCAGAGGACGTGGCTGAGGATACCCGTGCAGTGGCCTTAGACTGCAGCAGAGCAAAGGTGTAACGAGGCTTATGCTGCAACTCGCAGCTTGCTGAGGCAAACCATCTGGATGCTGAAAATGAGGCTCCAATGCTTAGACTGGTCTGGTGGAGCCCTGCAATATAATCCACAGAGGGTGTCACTCATTGTCTTCACCTGCTGCACCCTTTACAACCTGGTGCTGCAACACGGAGAGGAGCTTGCTGAGGAGGAAATGCAGGAGCTGAAGGTCTCCTGTGATGAGGAAGACGCTGACAGTGATGAGTTGAGGAGGTCCTTGAGGGCGACGATGATGGTAATGAGGCCATCGCACTGGCCAGACAAGCCAGGCCTGCTCGGGAGTCCCTCAAAGCTGCTAGATTTGTAGAGGATGATGACGACAGGCAGTGAGGAGACATCATAGATCCTTACATTGCATCTATGAATGTTGACTCCAGTCTGGCTTATGCCAGCGCACAAAGCCTCTATGATAATGCTCCTGTCATGCAGATGCAGTGGAGACCCTAATAGTCACTTGATTGCAGGAGGATGATGATGACATGCAGTGAGCAGACTCCCATAGATTTTCACACAGCCTCTGAGAATATCTGCCTCCTGTCTGTCCCAGAGCAGTTCGCTTGCGCTCTGTGATCAGGGTCATATCATAGAGACGCAGCCATGAAACTTTAAAAGCATCTGATTCTTTGTCCACCTTCAGCATCTGACCTCTTCAGGAGAACAGCATCTCTGGTCACAGATCCTGAAAATGGGGACCAAGAGAGCAACCTTAAAGGAGCTGAGAGCACACAGAGAGAATGACAGAGCTCGGTGGTGGCTGCCCATGACATTCTGGCAGTGATGACCAGCACCGTCGAGGTGCAGCCGTCAGTAATGTGGCCAGGGAGTGTGAGGCTAGACCATAAATTTGGTCTGAAGGCTGCACAAAGCACAGGGAAGAGGCCCTGGACTGAGACACCTGCCTTTAGCTTGTGCAGAAATGTTTCACATCTGAGTGACACCTGAACATTGGTTATCAGAACAGGAAACCATAGACAGGGAGACATTCTTGGGAGTTTATTTACAATAGTGAACATTAAGCACAAGTGATTAGCACCATGCCCAAGCTGTGCAACTAAATAGCTCAAATGCCCTCTGTGTCCTTTAGCACAGTGTGGAGGGGTTTTCTGTATGGGCTGCTGCTGCACACCCTTCACTTCCTTACCCCTGCCCGCTGCCCAGACACGTCCTGGCTTGCCTTGTTGTTATCCGGTGGCAGAGGTCCCGTTGGGGTGCGCTCTACAGAGGTGTCCTCCTGCTTTCCATTGGGGACTTGGGGTGGAGGTGTTGCATGCAGCGGTCCCACACAACCTTAGGGTGTGTTGGTTCACAGACTCCCAAGAAACCTGCCCTTTTAGCGGTCTTGTGGAGTCAGTGGACCACATCTACATTTGTTGTTGTAGGCTGCACTCCCTTTTTAGTTATTTAAAGAAGCTTTTATTAATGTTTTGTTTGCACTTCAGTCCCATGCTCCTTATCTATGGGCACCCGGTGCGGAGGGGGGCCGGGAGGGAGGAAGACCTCCTCATGAACCTTCTCCTGGGCCTGACCAAGTTAGCCATTAACTGGGTCCAGGCAGTGGGCGATCGAAGAGGCCGTCCGACCTGACTCTCTGCCCCTTTTCCGCAGCTACGTTCGCGCCTGGGTGTCCCTGGAGAGGGATCATGCCGAGTCTGCCGGCACCGTTGAGGCATTCCATGCCCGGTGGGCACTGCGGGGACTGGGGTATATTATCGACCCCCTTAATCACATTTTGATTTAATGTTTGTAACTTTCTTTTAAATTTTGTCTTTGGTTATTACAGCATTCCTAATTTAGGGGCTGTGTTTATTTTGTCCCTCATTTTGTTAACTTAGTTTAATTGGTTGACTCACAAGAGTTAATTAGTTCAAATGGTAGAGTGCTCACTTTGCATGTGAGAGATAGTGGGATCGGTGTCCACATTCTCCAGTTTGGAGGTAGACAGTGGCATAGTGGTAATGTCACTGAATTAGTAATCCAGGCTTCTAGACTAATGTTCTGGGGACATGGATTCAAATCCCCCCACAGCTGCTGGTGGAATTTAGTAGGGATGGTTGTCAGGCGCTAGTGCACCTATGCACGCTGGTGGTGACTTTCTGCCTTCAGGCCCTGGTGCAGATGGGGTCTGAGAGGAAGGAGGACCCCCTTGTGAACGTGCTCCTAGGCCTGGCCAAGATAGCCATTAACAGATCCAGGCAGTGGGTGATCAAGGGGATCATCTGATCCAACTGTCTGCTCCCCTTCTGTGGCTGTGTGTGCAGTCGGGTGTCCCTGAGAGGGAGCATGTGGTGTCTGCCGGCACCATCAAGGCCTTCCATGCTCGGTGGGCACCACAGGGACTGGGGTGTTTTACCAACCCTGATAATCATATTTTGATTGAGTGTTGGTAGGTTTCCTTTGCATTTTGTCTTTTGTTTTTGCAGTTTCCCTTTTAGGGCATGCCTTTTACTTTGTCCCTTGATTTGTTAATTTAGTTTATGTGTTCTGTAACAAAAGAGTTACATCTTCTTAACTTTCCTAACCCTGCCGCTACATCTTGGTGCTGCCCGGGCATTCACAGCAGAGGTGGAGGCAGCCTGCTGACTGTGACGCCCTGCCTGTGATGGCCTTGGCAGGCATCCTCTGGAGGGCCGAGACCTGGAAGGCCCCGGCCTGCTTTCGGGGTCCTCCTGTATGGTAGAGGCACCCTGCTCAGCCTGTGGAGCTGAAGCTTCCGAGGTCACAGGAAGAGGGTATTCGGATGGGCCAGTCACTCCCGGAGTCACCTGGATGGCTGACCCCGGAGGGTACAGCTGCTGATCCTCCTCCCTATGGGTGCCTGAGGGCCCCAGGCTGACTCCTTGAGGAGAAGCTGGAGTGAGACCCAGATACCCCGGCCCGCCTCTTGTGTGTTGGAAGCCAACTAAGGTGTCGGTAATGGAGATCAGCCTGTGCAGACGTGCAGGAATGACGTCCTGGACAATGGTCTCCATGGCGTCACCATCCCACCCGTGTTGACCTCAGTGCATTGGCATGCTGGTGCTAGCATCTCAGAGTGAAGGTGGATGGACTCCTCCATCTTGCAATCTGAGGAGCGCAGTGGACATCCCTTCCTGATATTCTCGAGCTTGTCTTTGCTGCTGCACCAACTATGGCATGACCAAGTCCAGAGGCTCGTCAGCTGACCCAGACTCAGCAAATTTCTGGCCTCCAGCAGTCTTCTGAGTGCCAGAGACCTGGAAGTCCCTGCTGCCACCTACTGTGAATCAGAAAGTGTGATATGCTCACTGAATCGTGATCCCGCCAAGGCGTGTGTCTCTGCGCTGGTGGAAGGTGTGGGTGAGCACTGTGACAGGTTTTCAGGGAGGGTTTCAACAGATTCTTCTGAGCTTCCCTCCTGGCTTGATTGGAGGCTTTGTGTCATGGACTCTGTTGTCTGTTTGACAGGTGTGCCTGCGAAAGCAAGGGGAGGTAAGTAGTACATGGCAGTGGCCTGTGAAACAGGACACATCACTCACAGCATGGTTGTCTAATGGATGTTTCATTGCTGGATTCTCACTTGGTAGAATACACCGACCTCAGCATCAGCACAGGAACAGTCCAGATCCTTGCCAACCAGCTTAATGGCTCTAGTTTTAAAGTCCGTTAGGAACTTGATGTCATGCATTCCTCCACCACTAAGTGACCTCTCCCTGTTCTTGTGTGCCAGCTTGACCTGCTTAAATAGAAATAGAGAGAGTGTAAGCAGGACACCTGCCATCCAGATGATAAATATGCCTGGCATGTGTGGGTGGTGCCATGGACAGGCTGAGGAAATTGAAGGTGTGTGTGAGGGAGTGAATAGCGATGTCCCTTGAACAGACAGTGAGTGAGGGTCCTATGGATGTGTGATGGGTTTGTCAGTGTATGAGTTGAAAATGGTGAGAAGAACGACTTACCATGATGGAGGCTGTCCTCTTTTACAGGGCTTTGGCGCTGACCACTGCTGCCACCATCTCCCAAGCCAGATTGGTGATGCAGCTGCCCATCCCATGGCCAGGGCGGGTGCAAAGGGCATCACGGTGGGCCTCCACAGCGTCCAAAAGGCGCTTAAGGCACACATCACTAAACCGGGGGGCCGGGGGGGTGGGCAGGGGTTGGGGGAGGGGGGTGGGGGTGGGGGTGGGTTGCAGTTGTCCTTTTGCGTTTTGGGGCCCATCCTGTCTTCCGTGTGGCAGTTCTGGGCTGGAAGCACTCAGAGATGATTGCACAGCTGCACTTTAAATATGGCACCCAGCGTGATGTGGAGAGATGATGATGTGGCGGGCGAATGAAAGCCCATCCACCATGGAACCAGTGTTTCCTGGAAACACATAATTAATGCAGTGGGTTTGGGATGATACGGAGTGGAAAGTCATTATTGTGGCCAGCGGATAAAGCATCATTTTTTCTGCCACTACTGCACCTAGTGTAAATCTGGGGCGGTTCCGCCCCTTGTCTTTTGTTTTTTCCTTCCATGCCTGATGCATTATAATATGCAATTGACAGAAATGCATCACCTAGCACACTTTCCATCATTTTCACTATGGACAGGATTTTTAGGATGGCAGAGTTTCCCTTTCTGTCATCCGAGGAGTCGGTGTCAAATGCATCACTGCTGATACTGCCTGCCCCACAGCCATTCAATGCTCCAATGAGCATTAATTGGCAGGAGGCGGGTCTTCTGCCCCGTCACTTAGAAGGAAGTCCCGCCTCAGAGAACTGCTGGTCAATCGGATTGGCCAGCAGCTCTCTAGCGCCAGAAGCTTCAGTAGACAGGACGGGACTTCAAGCAGTCCCCAAAATCTAAGCCCTGGGAGTACAGGGCCAGGTAAGTTTTAGGGGTCTCACAGTGGGAGGGGAGGTGAGGCCCAGCGGACTGGGCAGAAGGGGAGTGGGGGTGTTGATGGAGATGCCAGGAAAGAGGGAGCATGCACAAAGGCCAGATCTTTTTTGGGAGGGTGCTGATGGAGGCTTTCTGCCCACCTTTCCTCCTGAGGCTGAGCAGCATCACCTTTCCATCTTTCCCCAGGCTCTGAACTCTTCTCGCCATCCTGAAAATTGAGGCTGGGCGGGAACAGCCCTTAAATGGTCCTTGATTGGCCAGTTAAGGGCCTCAATTGGGACAAGGTTGTGTGGGCTGACCTAGGCCTCGCCCACCCCACCAAAATATTGTGGAGAGGTCAGGGTGGGTGAAAGTTCTGTGGGGAAACCATCCAAAGAATTATACGGCCATCCCCCACCTACAAACCTGCTGGCGGGAGAATGTAAAATTCTACCCTATAGCAACAGTGGACACAGGGACTTGCACCCAACCCTGTTATCCACTCTTACTCTGGGAAGTGTCTGGGCTATTTAAAATTTAAATAACTTAAACACCCATACAATCAATCGCTGAGCAGGCCCGTCAAAATTATGCAATGGCCTGGAGGTCAGAAAATCAACGCACCTTTATAACAGGTCATCATCAAGTTAAAGCAGAAAATCAAGGCTTTGATACCTGGTGTTATTTTAAATACTGGACTGTTCACTCAAAACCAGATGAATGTCAATCCTCAAAGTCAGGTAGTACCTGGGAGTATTTTGATCCTAATCTGGTTTGAGCAACCTTAATCCAGTTCCTGATGGCATTACAAAACTCCCCTGATTTGTCATTAAATTGCAATTTGACTTAAGAGGTCAGAATGGTACACGTTGGAATTGAAAAATGCAGGTTAGGTGCTCTTCTGAGGTTGGCTTTGGGGCAGGGTATTGAGAGATTTATTACATGTTGTACCCCATTTGGAAACATTTGATGGGGCCTTGTAGAAGGAGCTTTAACATAGATTTAACCATAGTGTATCAAACCTTAACACTTGATACTTGAAATGCAACAATGTTCCATTTCCCCAGCAATGCATCTCATGTTGGTGAGCACAAAATTCATCAAAAATAAATTAAAAGAAAGGATAGTTTTGGCTGATTTCAGTTTATATTTGACAAAGGGCATGCTGAATTTTTGAAACGTGCAATTTTTAGCCATTATTTTGAGGCATGAGTGATTTGTTGTATTGAGACAGATGGCTGTGGTGCAGTATCAAGCTGATATTGGTAACTGTCACCCCTTCACACCTCTCTACTTTATATTGCATATTGCAAAGTTGATTTGTTAGAAGGATCGCTTGCTATAGCAACAACTGTTTTGTCTGTCGACAGCATTCATAACCATATGTTATGTTATTCATTTTGAATGGAACATTTATTTGAAAGACAGCCTGCAGAAGTTGGCTTATAATATTCAGACATAAGAATCATCCCAAACGATACAAAACCTCACATTTCAGGGCTTCTGTCCATTGATTAAAAGGCAAAACATTTATGTAGGCAATGCTGTGTAAACATCTCTTTTTAATTGTCATACATTTATTTTGTGCTAAAGAAAGCTTTTAATTCTTTATAAAGCCCAAACCTGCCCAGCACATAAATTTTACTTTCATATCTAATTAGGCTCTTCCAGTATTGTGCTTACACTTTTAGACAGAAAACTAGAGCTGGTCACCTAATCGTTGATTTTTTTTTATCTTTGACTTTTCTCTGCTGTTATAATCAGTGCATCACTGGACTTCCTTTTCTTGTGTCAGCATCACTCAGTTGGGTCAGCAGGTTGTAGATTCAAGACTTGAACACAATGGCCTCATAAAACTATGGATGTTCCTGTTCTAATTTTGACAGGGGTCTGACAAAATGCCTGGAGACTAGCCTGGGACCCAGTTACACCAGGTGTTGGCCTTAGTTTGAAGATTCCTCTCCGGCCAGTTGGAGTGAGCACTCCAGTATTTAAAATTAAACCAGCATCAAAGTCTTAATCGAAAACAAAAAAGTGCTGGAAAAACTCAGCAAATCTGACAACATCTGTGGAGAGAAAGACAGAGTTAATGCTTCGAGTCCGTATGACTCTTTTGAAGAAGAGCCATACGGACTTGAAACGTTAACTCTGTCTTTCTCTCCACAGATGCTGTCAGACCTGCTGAGTTTTTCCAGCATTTTTTGTTTTTGTTTCAGATTTCCAGCATCCGCAGTACTTTGTCTTTCTCAAAGCCTTGACTTTCTGCTTTAACTTGATGACGACATGTTATAAAGGTGCGGTGGTTTTCTGACTTTCAGGCCATTGCATAATTTTGACAGGCCTGCTCAGCGATTGATTGTATGGGTGTTTAAATTATTTAAATTTTAAATAGCCCAGACACTTCCCAGAGTAGGAGCGGATAACAGGGTTGGGCGGAAGTCCCTGTGTCCATTGTTGCTATAGGGTTGGACTTTACATTCTCCCGCCAGCAGGTTTGTAGGTGGGGGATGGCCGTATAATTCTTTGGATGGTTTCCCCACAGAACTTTCACCCACCCTGACCTCTCCACAATATTTTGGTGGGGTGGCCGAGGCCTAGGTCAGCCCACACAACCTTGCCCCAATTGAGGCCCTTAATTGGCCAATCAAGGACCATTTAAGGGCTGTTCCCGCCCAGCCTCAATTTTCAGGATGGCGGCAGTCTAAACTTAGTCTTAACAACATCATCAACAACAAACAACAAAAGTAACAGCTTGCATTTATATGGAATCTTTAACATTATAAAACTTCCCAAGGTTTCAAAGAAATATTATCAAACAAAATTTGACATTGAACCACATAAAGTGGTGTTAGGACAGGCGATCTGCAACTTAGTCAATGTGTAGATTTTAAGAGGCATTTTCAAGGAGGAGAGACAAGAAGGGGCAGAGAAATTTAGTGGGGAACTTCTAAAGAGATACAAGTTTGGGAATTCCTCCATGGAGATCTTTATGGACATAAGTTAATAGTCGTTTTGTATATTTATTTATTCAACAAGAACAACCACTTTTATTTATATAGCATCTTTAACATAATAAATCTCTCAAGGCACCTTACAGGTGTGATATAAAACAGATATGTCACCAAGCCACATAAGAAGATATTAGGTCAGATGGCCAAAGGTTCAGGCAGATAGGTGAGTTTTAAGGAATGTCTTAAAGGAAGAGAGCAAGGTGGGGAAGTGGAGAGGAAATTCCAGACCCTAGGGCCTAGGCAACTGAAAACATGGCTATCAATAGCGATTACAATCGTGACACTCAAGAGATCAGAATTAGCTGAGGGCAGATAACTTGGAGGGTATGAGGCTGGAGCAGATTACAGAGATAGGGAGGGACGAGACCATGGAGCAAGGGATTTGAAATCAAGGAAGAAAATTTTACATCAAGACTCTGTAGGTCAGTGAGAACTGGTGATGATAGCAGATAAGGTTGATGGGAGATTGGGGTTTTGAATGAATAAAGACACAGACAGCAAATTTTTGGATGACTTCAAATTTACCGAGAGTAGAATGTGGGAGACCAGCCAGGAGTGCATTGGAATAGTCAAGCCTGGAGTTAACAAAGACATGGATGACAGTTTCAGCAGCAGATGAGCTGAGACAAGGACGCAGTTGGGTCATGTTATTAACTGGAAATAGGCAGCCTTAGCAATGGCAAGAATATTTGGTTGGAAGGTCTGGGTCAAATATGATACCGAGGTTGCGAACATACTGGTTTAATCTCAGACAGTTATCAGGGAGAGGGATGGAGTCAATAGCTAAGGAATAGGTTATAGAGCTGACTAAAGAATGACTTTGATCTTCCCAATATTTAATTGGAGAAGTTTCTACTTATCTAGCAGTGAGGAATAAGTGACTGCTCTTGACATCAAGGCAGCATTTGACCGAGTGTGGCAACAAGGAGCCCTGGAAAAACTGAAGTCAATGGGAATCAGTTGGAAAACTATCCAATGGTTGAAGTCATGTTTAGCAGAAAGGAAGATGGTTGTGGTTGTTGGAGGTCAATCATCCCAAACCCAGGACAAGACTTAAGGAGTTCCTCAGGGTAGTGTCCCAGGCCCAGCCATCTTCAGCTGCTTCATTATTGACCTTCCCTCCATCATGAGGGCAGAAATGGGCAATGTTCAGCACTGTTCGTGAATCCTTAGCTAATGATGCAGTCCGTGTCTATATCCATATGTAGAAAGACATAGACAACATTGTGTCTTGGGCTGATGAGTGCAAGTAAGTGGTTCACTAATTTCCTTTAGGGAAGGAAATCTGCTGTCCTCACTGGATTGGATCTACATGTGACCCCAGGTCTGCAGTAATATGGTTTTGTCCTAAATACCCTTTGAAATGGCCTAGCAAGATGCTCAGTTGTATTAAAACACTAAAAAGTCAATAAAAAGGAATAAAACCAGACCGATGACCCGCCGTTGACCTAAGCACCGAAAATGACAATGGTAAAATCAGAACAAAAACAAAAATAACTGGAAAAACTCAGCAGGATTGGCAGCATCTGCGGATAGGAGCACAGTTAACATTTCGAGTCCGAATGACCATTCAACAGAACAAAGTAAAAATAGAAGAGAGGTGAAATATAATCTGATTGGTGTTGGTGGTGGTGGTGTGGGGCGGGGGGGTGGGTAGGACAAGAAGAGCTGGATAGAGGGCCAGTGATAGGTGGAGATAACCAAAAGATGTCACAAACATCAAAGAGGTGTTGAAGGTGGTGATATTATTTAAAGGAATGTGTTAATTAAGGGTAGAAAGCAGGACAAACAAGGTACAGATAGCCTTAGTGGGGGTGGGGTGGGGGGAAGGGATCGAAATAGGCTAAAAGGTAGAGATAAAACAATGGATGGAAATACACTTAAAAATAATGGAAGTAGGTGGGAAAAGAAAAATCTATATAAATTATTGGAAAAAAACAAAAAGGAGGGGGAAAATCGGAAAGGGGGTGGGGATGGAGGAGAGAGTTCATGATCTAAAATTGTTGAACTCAATATTCAGTCTGGAAGGCTGTAAAGTGCCTAATCGGAAGATGAGGTGCTGTTCCTCCAGTTTGCCTTGAGCTTCACTGGAAAAATGCAGCAAGCCAAAGACGGACATGTGGGCATCATCAGAACAGATGTGACAGAGGTGAAGGAATTGAGAGAATGGGATGGAGTCCTTACAGGAAGTGGGGTGTGAGGAGCTGTAGTCGAGGTAGCTGTGGGAGTCGGTAGGCTTGTAATGGATATTGGTGGATGGTCTATCACCAGAAATTCAGACAGCGAGGTCAAGGAAATGGAGGGAATTGTCAGAGATGGACCATGTGAAAATGATGGAAGGGTGGAAATTGGAAGCAAAATTAATAAATTTTCCAGGTCCAGACGAGAGTATAAAGCAGCACCGAAGAAATCATCAATGTACCGGAGAAAGAGTTGTGGGAGGGGGCCGGAGTAGGACTGGAACAAGGAATGTTCCACATACCCCATAAAGAGACAGGCATAACTGGGGCCCATACGGGTACCCATAGCCACACCTTTTATTTGGAGGAACTGAGAGGAGTTTAAGGAGAAATTGTTCAGTGTGAGAACAAGTTCAGCCAGACGGTGGAGAGTAGTGGTGAATGGGAATTGTTCGGGCCTCTGTTCGAGGAAGAAGTGGAGAGCCATCAGACCATCCCAGTGGGGGATGGAGGTGTAGAGGAATTGGATGTCCATGGTGAAGAGGAGGCAGTTGGGGCCAGGGATCTTGAAATTGTTGATATGATGTAGAGTGTCAGAGGAATCACGGGTGGAGGTGGGAAGGAACTGGACAAGGGGAGAGAGAATGGAGTCAAGATAGCAAGAAATGAGTTCTGTGGGGCAGGAACAGGCTGACACAATTGGTCTGCTGGCACATCCTGTTTGTGGATTTTGGGTAGGAGGTAGAAGCAGGCCATCCAAGGTTTGGAGACTATCAGGTTGGAAGCTGTGGAAGGAAGATCTCCAGAGGAGATGTCAGTAACAGTCCTGGAAACAATGGCTTGATGTTCAGTGATGGGGTTATGGTCCAGGGAGAGGAAGTGTCTGCGAGTTGACGCTCAGCCTCTGTGAGGTGCGCCAGACAACAACAGCATCACCCTTGTCAGCAGGTTTGATGACAATGTCAGGGCTGGACCTGAGAGAACGGAGTGCAGCAAGTTCAGAGAGAGACAGGTTAGAGTGGGTGAGAGGAGCAGAGAAATTGAGACGACTAATGTCACACCGACAGTTCTCAATGAAAAGATCAAGAGAAGATAAGAATCCAGAGGGAGGGGTCCAGGTGGAGGGAGAATATTGGAGGTGGGTAAAAGTATCCATTGAACGGGGAGAGGTCTCCTGCCCAAAGAAGTGAGCACAGAGACAAAGGAGGCAGAAGAAGAGGTCAGTATCGTGCCAAGACCAAAATTCATTGAGATGAGGGCGTAAGGGTATGAAACTAAGTCCTTTGCTGAGCACTGAACTTTCAGCGTCAGAGGGGGGAATGTCGGGGTATGGTGAATACACGGCCGGGGCTTGAATTGGAAGACGGGATGGGGACAGAGGAACAGGCAGGGGTGAAGGGTCCTGGATGGGTATTGGTGTCGATGAGTTGTTGGAGCTTGCATTCCTTTGCACCTGAAAGAAAGAGACAAAGTTTCTTGTTGAGGCATCGGATGAGACAAAGCATAAAATAAAACCGGGGGCACTCGCAGCTTTGAAAAAGGGTGCAGCGATGCTGCTGGAGGGAGAGGTCAAGTGTGTTCATATGGCGATGCATGGCACTGAGTGTGGATCTCACAATGCGCAAGATCAGCAGTCCGAGGAGCGTTGTATGTCCTGGAGATACCTATAATCCTGGCTGGGTTCAAAACATGAGGGATGGAACTTCAGTTGAAATTCACATGGCGTAAGTCAGAGGTGGAGACAGTCACTGAGGAAGGAAATATGGCTGTGAATCGGGTTTTAGTAAACACCTTGTCAAACACCAGGAGAGAAATGGAGAGCAATGAAGGTGAACAAGGCAAAAGAGAGATACGAAAATCCTGACGGAGAGAAGAACAAAACTTCTTCAAGGTAGGCATTCCTTGAAGAGAAGTGGCAGTCAATTAAACACTAAGATAAAAGCAAAAAAACTGTGGATGCTGGAAATACAAAACAAAAACAAAAATACCTGCAAAACTCAGTGGGTCTGGCAGCATCTGCAAGTAGGAGCACAGTTAACATTTCGAGTCTGAATGACCCTTCAACAGAACTAAATAAAAACAGAAGAGAGGTGAAATATAAGCTGGTTTGAGGGGGTGGGTGGGACAAGAAGAGCTGGATAGAGGGCCAGTGATAGGTGGAGATAACCATAAGATGTCACAGACAAAAGGACAAAAAGGTGTTGAAGGTGGTGATATTATTTAAAGGAATGTGCTAATTAAGGGTAAAAAGCAGGACAAGCAAGGTACAGATAGCCCTAGTGGGGGTGGGGTGGGGAGAAGGGATCGAAATAAGCTAAAAGGTAGAGATAAAATAATGGATGGAAATACACTTAAAAATAACGAAAGTAGGTGGGAAAAGAAAAATCTATATAAATTATTGGAAAAAACAAAAAGTGGGGGGAAATCAGAAAGGGGGTGGGGATGGAGGAGAGTGTTCATGATCTAAAATTGTTGAACTCAATATTCAGTCTGGAAGGCTGTAAAGTGCCTAGTCGGAAGATGAGGTGCTGTTCCTCCAGTTTGCGTTGAGCTTCACTGGAACAATGCAGCAAGCCAAGGATGGACATGTGGGCATGAGAGCAGGGTGGAGTGTTGAAATGGCAAGCGGCAGGGAGGTCTGGATAATACTTGCGGCAGACCGAAGGTGTTCTGCAAAGCGGTCACCCAGTCTGCATTTGATCTCTCCAATGTAGAGGAAACTGCATTGGGAGCATCGAATGCAGTAGACTAAGTTGAGGGAAGTGCAAGTGAAATGCTGCTTCACTTGAAATGGGTGTTTGGGCCCTTGGACGGTGAGGAGAGGGGAAGTAAAGGGGCAGGTGTCCTGGGTGGGTTTGAAACATGAGGGATGGATCTTCAGTTGGAATCCACATGGGTTAAGTTGGAGACGGAGACAGTCACTGAGGAAGGAAATATGGTTGTGAAAACAGATTTTAGTAACCACCTTGTCAAACACCAGGAGAGAAATGGAGAGCAATGAAGGTGAACAAAGCAAAAGAGAGATACGAAAATCCTGACGGAGAGAAGAACAAAACTTCTTCAAGGTAGGCATTCCTTGAAGAGAAGTGGGATTCAATTAAAAACTAAGATAAAAGCAAAAAACTGCGGATACTGGACATCCAAAACAAAAACAAAAGTACCTGGCAAAACTCAGCAGGTCTGGCAGCATCACCCCCCCCCGGCGGCAAACGCGGACTGGGCGATCACTTTGCAGAACACCTTCGGTCTGTCCACAAGTATTACCCAGACCTCCCTGTTGCTTGCCATTTCAACACTCCACCCTGCTCTCATGCCCACATGTCCATCATTGGCCTGCTGCATTGTTCCAATGAAGCTCAACGCAAACTAGAGGAACAGCACCTCATCTTCCGATTAGGCACTTTACAGCCTTCCAGACTGAATATTGAGTTCAACAATTTTAGATCATGAACACTCTCCTCCATCCCCACCCCCTTTCCGATTTTCCCTCTCTTTGTTTTTTCCAATAATTTATATAGATTTTTCTTTTCCCACCTACTTCCATTATTTTTAAGTGTATTTCCATCCATTGTTTTATCTCTACCTTTTAGCCTATTTCGATCCCTTCCCCCCACCCCACCCCCACTAGGGCTATCTGTACCTTGTTTGTCCTGCTTTCTACCCTTAATTAGCACATTCCTTTAGATAATATCATCACTTTCAACACCTCTTTGTCCTTTTGTCTGTGACATCTTTTGGTTCGCTCCACCTATCACTGGCCCTCTATCCAGCTCTTCCTGTCCCACCACCCCCCTCAAACCCGATTATATTTCACCTCTCTTCTACTTTTACTTAATTCTGTTGAAGGGTCATTTACTCGAAATGTTAACTGTGCTCCTATCCGCAGATGCTGCCAGATGTGCTGAGTTTCTCCAGGTATTTTTGTTTTTGTTTTGGATTTCCAGCATCCGCAGTTTTTTGCTTTTATAATGGTAAACTCAGACCTGTCGACCCTGCAAAGTCCTCCTTACTAACATCTGGCGGCTTGTGCGGAAATTGGGAGAGCTATCTCAAGAACAAGCAGCAGCCTGATATAGTCATACTCATAGAGTCACACCTTACAGATCATGTCCTACACACCACCATCACCATCCCTGGGTATGTCCTGTCCCACCAGCAGAACAGATCCAGCAGAGGTGGCAGCACACTGGTATACAGTCAGGAGGGATTTGCTCTGGGAGTCCTCAACATCAACTGTGGAACCCATGAAATCTTATGGCATCAGGTCAAATGTTGGCAAGGAAACCTCTTGCTGATTACTGCATACAACCAACACCACCACCCCCACCCCATCAGCTGATGAATCAGCACTCCACCATGTTGAACACCACTTGGAGGAAGCACTGAGGGTGCAAAGGATGCAGAATGTACTCTGGATGGGGGACTTCAATGTCCATCACCAAGTATGGCTCGATAGCACCATTACTGACCAATCTGGCTGAGTCCTGAAGGGCATAGCTACAAGACTGGATCTGTAGCAAATGGTGAGGGAATGATCGAGAGGGAAAAACATATATGACCTCATCCTCATCAACCTGCCTGCCGCAGATACATCTGTCCATGACAGTATTGGTAGGAGTCACCACCACACAGTCATGGCGGAGACGAGGTCCCACCTTCACATCGAGGATGCCCTCCATTGTGTTGTGTGGCACTAAATATGCTAAATGGGGTAGCTTTCGAACAGATCTAGCAACTCAAGGCTTGGCATCCATGAGGCGCTATGGGCCATCAGCAGCAGCAAAGTTGTACTCGCATACAATCTGTAACCTCATGGCCTGGCATATCCCTCACTCTACCATTACCAATAAAACAGGGATCAACCTTGTTTCAATGAAGAGTGCAGGAGGGCATGCCAGGAGCAGCACCAGGCATACCTAAAAATGAGGTGTCAACCTGGTGAAGCGACAACACAGAACCACTTGTGTGCCAAGCAGTATAAGCAACAACTGATCAACAGAGCTAAGCGATTCCACAACCAACAGATCACATCTAAGCTCTGCTGTCCTGTCACACCCAGTTGTGAATGTTGGTAGACAATTAAACAACTCACTGGAGGAACAGGCTCTACAAAAATCCCCATCGTCAATGATGGAGGAGCCTAGCATATTCATGCAAAAGATAAAGCTAAAACATTCGCAACAATTTCCAGCCAGAAGTGCCAAGTAGATGATCCATCTCAGCCTCTTCCAGAGGTCCCCAGCATCACAGATGACAGTCTTCAGCCAATTCAATTCATTCCACATGATATCAAGAAACAGCTGAAGGCACTGGGCACTGCAAAGGCTATGGGCCCTGGCAAGATCCTGACAATAGTACTGAAGACTTGTGTTCCAGAACTTGCTGCACCCCTAGCCAAGCTGTTCCAGTTCAGTTACAACACTGGCATCTACCCAGCAATGTTAAAAATTGTCCAGGTATGTCCTGTACACAAAAAGCAGGACAAGTCCAACCCAGCCAATTACCATCCTATCAGTCTACTCTCAATCATCAAAAAATTGATGGAAGGCTTCATCAATAGGGCTTTCAAGTGGCACTTGCTTAGCACAATGTTCAGCACCATTTGCAACTCCTCAGAAACTGAAGCCGTCCATGCCCAAATGCAGCAAGACCTGGACAATATCCGGGCTTGGGCTGACAAGTGGCAAATAACATTTACACCACACAAATGCCAGGCAATGACCATCTCCAGCAAGAGAGAATATAACCATCACCCCTTGACATTTAATGACATTACCACCACTGAATCCCCCATTATCAATATCCTGGGGATTACCATTGACCAGAAACTGAACTGGACTAGCCATATAAATACTGTGCCTAAAAGAGCAGGTCAGAGCATAGGAATCCTACGGCGAGTAACTCACATCCTGACTCCCCAAAGCCTGTCCACAAATCGGAAGTGTGATGGAATACTCTCCACTTGCGTGGATGAGACCAGCTCCAACAAAACTCAAGGAGCTTGACACCATCCAAGACAAAGTAACCCGCTTGATTGACACCCCATCCACAAACATCCAAACCCTCCACCACTGATGAACAGTGGCAGCATTGTGTACCACCAAAAAGATGCACTGCAGAAACTCACCAAGGCCCCTTAGGCAGCACCTTCCAAACCCATGACCACTACCATCTAGAAGGCTAAGGGCAGCAGATGCATGAAACACTACCACCTGCAAGTTCCCCTCCAAGTTACTCACCTTCCTGACTTGGAAATATATTGCCGTTCCTTCACTGTCGTTGGGTCAAAATCCTGGAACTCCCTCCCTAACACTATGGGTGTACCTACACCACGTGGACTGCAGCGGTTCAAGAAGGCAGCTCACCACCAACTTCTCAAGAGCAATTAGGAATGGGCAATAAATGCTGGCCTAACCAACAATGTCCACATCCTGTAAATTAAATTTTAAAAAGTAACATTCGCACCAGACAAGTAGGCTGATAACACTCAGCTCTACCTTACCACCACCTCCCAAGACTCTTCCACTGTTGTTAAGTTGTCAGACTGCTTGACTGACATCCAGTGCTTATTTATTTATTTATTTATTTACTCTTTTAGAGGCTGTGGTGTCACCGGCTAGGTCAACATTTGTTGCCCAACTTTAATTGCTCTTCAGCACTGGATGCCAGGCAATCACCATCTCTAACAAGAGAGAATCTAACCATCTCCCCTTGACATTCAATGGCATTAACATTGCTGAATCCCCCACTATCATCATTCTTGGTGGGGGTGGAGGGGGGTGCGGGGTTACCATTGACCAGATACTGAACTGGATTAGCGGGTCAGAGGCTGGGAATTCTGCAGCGAGTAACTCACCTCCTGAGTCCCTAGAGCCTGTCCACCATCTACAAGGCACAAGTCATGAGTGTGTTGGAATACTCCCCCTTGTCTGGATGAGTGCAGCTCCAACAGCATCATGAAGCTTGACACTATCCAGGACAATGCAGCCCAATTGATTTTTGCACCCCATCCACAAACATTCACTCCCTCCACCACTGAAACACAGTGGCAGCAGTGTGTACCATCTACAAAATGCACTGCAGCAACTCATCAAGCCTCCTTCAACATCAGCTTCCAAACACATGACCTCTACCACCTAGAATGCATGGAATCACCACCACATACAAGTTCCCCTCCAAGCCATTCACCACCCGGACTTGTAAATATATCACTGTTCCTTCATTATTGCTGGGTCAAACTCCAGGAACTCCCTCCCTGATAGCATTGTGGGTGTACCTACACCACATGGACTGCAGTGATTCAAGAAGGCGGCTCACCATCACCTTCTCAAGGGCAATTAAGTTGGGCAACAAATGTTAGCCTAGCCGGTGACACCACAGCCTCTGGAAGAATGAGTGAATGAATGAATGAATGAGACCCTAAGACATCGGAGCAGAAATTAGGCTATTCGGCACATCGAGTCTGCTCTACCATTCAATCATGGCTGATAAGTTTCTCAACCCCATTCTCCCGCCTTCTCCCCGAATGAATGAATAAATAAATAAATAAATAAGCAAGCACTGGATGTCAGTCAAGCAGTCTGACAACTTAGCAACACTGAAGGAGTCATGAGAGGCGGTGATGAGGTAGAGCTGGGTGTTATCAGCCTACTTGTGAAAATTAACACTCCTTTCAAAGGATGTTGACATGTGAAAGCAAATAGATGAGGGATAGGAGAGGAACCAGGATAGATCCTTGTGGCCACCAAAGGTAACAATGTGGGAACAGGAAGAGAAGCAATAATCTGGATACAATTAGATGGATAAACATGAAACCAAAGAGCAGTCTCACCCAGCTGAATGACAGTAAAGAGCTCTTGGCAGAGAATAGTATGGTCAACCATGTCAAAGGCTGCAGAGAGGTCAAAAAGGGTAAGGGAGATTGTTACCTTGTCACAGTCACAAAGGATGTAATTTATGACTTTGATAAGAATCAGATGGACAAAAAAGATCCATGGCAAAAACAGAATTACCTGGAAAAACTCAGCAGGTCTGGCAGCATCGGCGGAGAAGAAAAGAGTTGATGTTTCGAGTCCTCATGACCCTTCGACAGAACTGAAGATCCATGGCTTTATTTGAAGTAGAATTTATCTGGTGTGCTTGTTAACATTCTTCCATCAACAAACACCACCAAAAATTGGTTACCTGATTGTTCATTTGTTTATTTGGTCTTGCTTTGCTCAAAAATAGATGGAGACGGCAGTATAATGGCAATGTCAGTGGGCTAACAATCCTGAAGTCCAGGCTAATGCTTTGGAGATAGAAGTTGAAATCTCACCATGGCAGTAGGTGGAATTTACATTCAATTAATAAATCTGGAATACAAAACTAGTATCAGTAATGATGACCATGCAACAATCACTGATTTTTATTTTAAAAAAAACATTGAATTCACTAATAGATTTTAGGAAAGGAAATCTGCTATCCGTACTCTGTCTACTGGCTTACATGTAACTCCAGAGCCACTGCAATGCGGTTGACTCTTAACTGCCCTCTGAAAGGCCTAGCCTTCCACTCAGCTCAAAGGCCATTAGCAATGGGCAACAAATGCTGACTGCGAGTGACACCCATGTCCCATGAAAAAATAAGTTTAAAAAATGACTGCTACATTTGTCAATATAATAAAAAAAATAACTACACTTGAATGAATAGAATAATTGTAGAGCACTTTGGCCCATCCCAAGGAGGTAGGGTATTGTAAAGATGCAATTTTGTTCCTTTTTCTTAACTTGTTCATAGAATCATAGAATAGTTGAAGAAAGTTTTAGGTTTTGTTAATTTCAATACAGAAGGAAATAATAAAGGACATAATCCAGGTTACCCTGGATATTTGAAGGTTTGTGGTTGCAACCTCTGCTATTTCCTCTCTGACTTCCCTTGGTATTGAAGGACGTGAGCCTTTAACCCCCTTGCTGATGAGATATTCTGACCTTTTTAATTGACCTTTCAGCGTACAGAGAAATGTTATGGACTCACAGATGTCGCTGTTTGTATATCAAACTTCTGAATGCATTTATACACTGCTTATAACATGTAAATATAGTTAGTTCCTGTTAACTGCAAGTTTACTTTCCCAAAAAGAAACTTGTTTAGATAAGGAATTCCCTTTTCAGCTGCTCCTTTTTGATTGCACAGCTGATTTTTGCAGATAAAGTGCTTCTCAGCTGTGTTGTTGTCAATGCGGAAACCATATAAACCACATAATAACTCTCAGCATAGATTGCCAGCACTCAGATATGTTACCTGCATGGCCCGAGCTTCCTCTTCATTTCGCTGAGTAAACAAACATAAAGAAAATGCCAATTAGTCAGAACAGCAACAATTTCCATCTGGAGTTCAATCTCAGAAATAAACAGATGGAGAATGCATACCACAACACCATTGGCTTAGATCAAACTGGTTATAATGGAAACTGATCCATCTCAGATCTTCTCCTAAATATAAAAATCTCTGCGCCTGTCTGTTGAGGATTTTAAATTCCTTCAACTGCTGGAAATGTGGCTGGAGAGATAGTTTAAAAAAAGCAGTGCAATTACTCATTCTGCTCTTCCTCCTTGGGGATTTTACTGCCACTGCTTCTGGCAGCAGATAAGGTGCCCACTTAACTCAGGTAGATGCATTATACATCTAGACAAATTCAGTTCTATTGTCAATTGGATGCCAATGTCCTTTTAGTGTGTGGGGGGTGCCAGTCCCACTCAGTGAAAGCTGCTCTGAAGACTCCAGGTACCATAAGAGGTAAAAGAGGAAAGGTTAAACTTTCCTTTGATGGGCCTGAAGGAGCCTTGGACTCTCCCTGCCCCCAACTGCACCCTCAGCTTCCCACCTATAAGAACCTGGCAAAACCCCCTCATTGTCATTTACTTTTCAGCTATATGCAGCCTTGAGGCTGTGTGATTTTAATCAGCTGGCCACTGCACAGCTTCCCTTTTCTGCCTATTTTGGGTGGCCAGCTGCCTAGGTGTTAAAATAACCAATGTTTCAGATTGATGTTGTTGGGGTTTTTTCCATTCACTTTTCCCTCTACCCACTTAACATCCATTTCAAGTTAAAATGATACCCCCTACTATTCTTTTCAACTTGGCTATCCATTATTTCCTCTGTGCCTTTATTGACCTTTCTATCCATATCAATCAGTCTCAACCTATTTCATCTACATATATATATAATATTTATATATATTTCTGTTGATCTTTATTCATCTCTATCCACATTTGTCAATTCTATATAGTCCTCTGCCTCTAAATATATATTTCTCCGTTCATCACTATCTATCTCTATTTTGATATGCCTCTACCTCTATCTATCTATCCAACTCTATCTGTTTGTGACTTTGTTTAACACTCCTTCATTCTCTCTTTCTGGGTGAAGTGTACCGACTCCAGTGTTATTCTTTATGGTGTGTGCTGTGAATGTAACGTGGGATTCCTGTGAGCCACAAATCTGTCAGCCCTGGGCCTGTTCCATATTATGATCTAAAAACATTGATATTATTAATGATCAGAATTCTGATGGGCCTCAATGCACATTAAAAGTGAAGTTACATACAGAGGCTGAGAGGCATGGGCAGTGAGGCATGTGAAGAACAATCCATCTATCAGTTCCTTTATTGTGGATAAAATATTTCCTTTTACAAAGATGAGATAAAACATTTGGATCTAAGTTAAATATAAAATTAAGATAAGAACATTTAGAACAGTGAAACACCATTGGGTGCAATAAATTCATCCTTTTGATGCTCAACCCTGTATCACTGTTCTCACAGTATCCCTTAACACATCACCTTAGCAATATATCCAATTGTCTCCCCAATTTACTGTGCTGTCCACTTCAATAGCTTTCCATAGTAATTTTTCCACAGCTACCTCACCCTTATGGTGAAAATGTTCTGCAGATTCCTCTTACTCAAAATCAATAACTGAGAAAGCTAGCAAAATCTGGTTAACAACTTTAAAAAAAAGACTAATTCAAAAATGACTTATAAAAACAGAAACTGAATGTGCTGTGGAAGACAGACTTTGTAATTTAAGCTACAGGTATACCAAACATTCCTTTATTTGCATTGGAGAGAAAAATATAGTAAAGATTTTGTTAATCTACACAACCAGTGCAGATCTTTGCATGCCAAAAACACAAATCGGAAATTACAGTGTAGAGGTCAGAGAATTCTGCCCTATAGTTACTGATGGTCCAATAATTTTACATGAAAGTCAAAAGAGAAGTACAAATATTGACAGCACTTGATTTATTATACATACACACCCCACGAAAGTTTAGATTTTTGACCATTTATTTGTTGAATTCTGGGATCTATAATGGGCAATGGAATTGCATATTTTTCATCTAGAAAATAATCTTTGTTCAATGATATAAAAAGGTTCAGTTTGCCAGTTTGGGAATTAATTATTTTTCCCTATATTAAAGCTTCTTTCTTCCTGCAACGGATAAATTTAATGGAGGAAAAAACATTTTTAATTCATTTTTATTTAAAATAATTCTTTTTGATAAGATCAGTCTCACGTATCTTAGATCCTTCCAGCTGGGGTGATAGTTACCAAATGTAGAGCTGCACTCCCCCCACTCCCTGATGTATTCCCATCCTAATGCTGCCCTTGAAAATTGTGTATCTCCTGTGAGAAGTTGTGTACTATTTTAAACACTCATATATTCACATTCAACAGACTTAAGATCTAAAGAAAAAGTAAAGCACAGTGACCTTTGAATCTACAATGGCCAGAGTTGAATGAATGGTGAGGTCAAGGAAGAGGCTTCTAGAGCTGCAGGAGGTTATAGAGGTAGAGGGGAGTGAGGACATGAAGGAATTTAAATGCAAGGATAGGAATTTTAAATTGAAAGTGTTGGGGGGTCTGCTAGCCAGGTAGGTCAGCAAGGAAGAAGTGATGAGTTAATGGTACTTTATTCAGGAGTTTTAGATGTGCTGAAGGGTACAAAGCAAGGAGGATGGGAAGCAAGTCAGTAAAACATTTGGAATAGTGGAAGCTGGAGGTGACAACTGAATGGATGGGAATATCAGCAGCAGACTGGGTGAGGCAGGGCTGATGTTATGGAGGTGAAAAAGCAATCTTTAAAATGTACAGCTACTGGGAGGCACTCCTTGGGGTCAAATAAGATGTCAATGTTGCAGAATAATCTGTCTCAAACTAAGACATTGACTGCCCAGAAGGAAAAAACAGTAAAAACTGGGAAATAAGAATGCTCTCCAAGCTGGTCTTGTATACCTTAAAATGGAACACCAGAATCACAGAACCTTAATGGCACAGAAGGCGACCATTCGGCCCATCATGTCTGCACTGGCTTTCCAAATGAGCATTATGACCTAGTGCCAGTGCCCTGCCTTTTCCCCATACCCTTGCACATTGTTTCTATTCATATAATCATCTAATGTCCTCTTGAATGTCTTGATTGAACCTGCCTCCACCACACTTCCAGGCAGTGCATTCCAGACCCGAACCACTCATTGTATGAAAAAGTTTTTCTCACATCACACTTGCTTCTTTTGCAAATCACTTTAAATCTGTGCCCTCTCATCCTTGTTCCTTTTACAAGTGGGAACTGCTTCTCCCTATCTACTCTGTCCAGCCCCTCATGATTTTGAACATCTCTATCAAATTTCCTCGTGGCCTTCTTCTCTCCAAGGAGAACAGTCCCAACCTCTCCAATCTATCTTCATGGCTGAAGTTTCTCACCCCTGGAACCATTCTTGTAAACCACTTATGCACTCTTTTTCACATCCTTCCTATAATATGGTGCCCAGAACTGTACACAATATTCCAGCTGAGGTCTAACGAGTGTCTTATATGAATTCAGCATAACCTTCCTGCTCTTGTACTCTATACCCCTATTAACAAAACCAGGATACTATATACTTTATTAACTTCTCTGTCCACCTGTACTGCCACCTTCAATGATCCATGCACGTACACACCCAGATCTTTCTGCTCCTGCACCCCCTTCAAAATTTCACCCCTTATTTTATATTGGCTGTCCATGTTCCTCCTACCAAAATGCATCACCTCACATTTCTCCACATTGAACTTTATCTGCCCAATCCACCAACTTGTCTATGCCCTCTTGAAGTTCCAAACCATCCTCCTCACAGTTAACAACACTCCCAAACTTCATACCCTCCACAAACTTTGAAATTGTCCCCTGCACACCAAGTTCTAGATCATTACTATATATCAGGAAAAGCAAGGGTCCCAATGCTGACCCATGGGGAACTCCACTACAAACCTTCCTCCAGCACAAAAAATATCCATTGACCATTACTTTCTGCTTCTTATTTTTTAGCCAATTTTGTATTCACGTTGCTACTGTCTCTTTTATTCCATATGCAATAACTTTTCTCACAAGTCAGTTGTGTGGCACTGTATCGAATGCCCTTTCAATGTCCATGTTCACCACATCAACAGCATTACCTTCATTGGCCTTTTCTGTTACCTCTTCAAAAAAACCCAGCAAATTAGTGAAACACGATTTCCGCTTTAGATATCCGTGCTAGCTCTTCCTTATCAACCCATATTTTTCTATGTGACTACTAATGCTATCCCAAATAATTGCTTCTCTAAACTTGCCCACCACTGAAGTTAAACTGGCTGGTCTGTAATTGCTGGGCTTATCCATACAACCTTTTTTGAACAAGGGCGTAACGTTTGCAATTCTCCAGTCCTCTGGCACCTTCCCTGAGTCTAGGGAAGACTGAAATATTATGGCCAGTGGGTCCTGCAATTTTTACTCTTACTTCCTTCACTCTATGGTCCTGGTGCCTTGTCAACTTTAAGTACCAACAGTCTATTCAACACTTTTTCCTTATCAATTTTGAACCTTTCTAGTGACAGAGTTTCCTCATCTGTCACCATGTTCTGGGTAACATCTACCTCCTTGGTAAAGACAGATGTAAAGTATTCATTTAACACCTCAGTCGTGGCCCCTCCCTAATCGGCCCTCCTCCCCCTTTTACTGCCCTCTTGCTATTTATATGTCTATAGAAAACTTTGGGATTAAAAACTGGGAAATAAAAGCACTGGTCCGAACTGTTTTTTCCTTCTGGCTGGGGAGGGGAATCAATGGCAAGGGTGTTTGTGCTAGGGGGTCAAAGATACTTTGTCTTCAACATCAAAATGTTTAACTGATAATAAAGTTTGGCTAGGAATTGGCAGGAGCAAAATACTTGAGAGAGGAGAAATGAAAGGAGGTATTATTGGACAACAAGAAAGATAGCAAACAGGAGAGAAGGGTCCAAGAAGGAGCAGGAGAAATGGAAGGTAAATGCAAATAAGAGACTAATGTCCAAAGTAACAGCTTAAATGTGATTGAACACAGTGATTGGAAACAAACTAACAGATGTTCATGGCCCAATCACATGCAATCAGACTTTCACCCTTTCATATACATTTAAACACACAAACACACAAACACACTTACATGGGCACACACTCAGGCATATTCATACACACACACATTCATCACCATTTGCAAGTAACACCATTTTTAAACTTTAGATGCTGAACTAGGTAAAGTGGACATTATCTGTTATCTCCCTCCTCCTATCAAAAGCAATGGATTTTCAAGTAACTAAATACCTAATTCTTTGCAATATATCTTGACAAGGATGTTAGCCTAGAAGTTGGCATTTAGCATCCGTTTTTCAAGTTTTCAACCTCCTGAGTCTCCAAAATCACTGGTAGTAAGTGCGCACACACTTGTGCCCACTCCACCAGGAGAAAGAGAAGATCTCCTGACACTACATTAAACCCTACCCCACAGATTGCTACTGCCCCTGGCCCCCCAACCCTGAGAACCCCAACCCTCGAGGCTCCCCGAGCCTGGGACCCCCAATGTCCAGGCCCCATTATCACAGGTTACTGCCAGCTGCTGCTATCTGGCACCTCGGGCGATGATTCCTCCCCAAGGGCTGTGTTTGCCCTCAACCCCTGATCACTTACCTGTGGGCCACTGCAGCTTTAACAGCATCCTAATCTTCTTCCACTCACCTTTTTGGGCACCCTCTGCTGCACCATTCCAAATTGAATGAGATTCAAGACTGGGGCTCTTCTGCCCTCTCCATTTGTACACAGTGTAAGTATTATGGTACTTAAATAGATGCATAAAACTAGGAGCTACTGAATTACCTGGCTACTGACTACTCTTTGTGCTATATACCAACTAGAAATGAACAATTATAACGCTAGGCACTTCCTATAAATCCCTGCAATGTGACCTGCTCTAAGGTCTCAAGGAGGTTTTAACAAAAGATTTTCCACTTCTTCTAGCTTACTCAGGGACCTTGCTGGGAATCAGGTTCTCTGAAGACGACACACCATTATTATAGTGTCCTTCCTGTGACCCTCAACACCTTCGCCCTCAGATTGTTGAAATATTTGGTCTTTCAGCTCCCATTCCATCCACAGCTGGGCCTGCAGTGGCTAAGAAATAGCAGTGAAAAGCTTACTGAAATAATAAATATCAGATTAGGCAAAGATATTCTTCCATTTGTTGGTCCTTGAGGGACAGATTTTAGAAGGGCAGTATCGAAAATTGAATCTCTGCAAGCCTTCTCTTTTACAAATGTCAACTGTATCACAGATGTCAATGGCTATAGACAGTATTCTGCTTCTATCCTGAGAAAGATCAGCTTATTTTCAACAGACAGCAATCAATTACTGTATGAGACCCAGTAAATCAGATCAAGAGCATTTCTCTCCTCTGCTATTTCAGAAGGCACTGATTTACTCTGAGATATGGTTTGAAAAACATCAAGTGCATATAAGGTCTTTATTCTTTGTAGGGCCAGCTGTGACTTAGTTGGTAGCACTCTTATGTCTGAGTCACAAGGTTGTGGGTTTAAGTCCCACTCCAGGATTTGAGCACAAAAATCATGGCTGATTATCCAGTGTAGGGCTTAATGACTGCTGCGTGTTTGAGATGCTATTTTTGAGTGAGACATTAAACCAAAGGTGGATGTAAATGATTCCATGACACTATTTTGAAGAAGAGCAAGAGAATTATCCCAGTGTCTTGACCAATAGTTATTCCTCAATCAACATCATAAAAACAGATTATTTGGTCAGCATCATGTTCCTATTTGTGGGAGTTTGCTGCTGAGTTTCCCACAAGTTATTATATTTCAAAGATACTTTATTTGCTGTAAAATATTTTGGTGATTTTGGAAGGTACTATATAAATGCAAATCTTTCTTTCTTTGGAAGCATGGATGGTGCACGTTGTCAAGCCTTTAACTGTAAGAGACAATGTAGCTGAGTTCACTATTTTCCTCATCTACTGGTCATGTACCCACATTTTAACTCAGCACAGACAACAAATGGAAACTGGGGTCTCCCTGGTCTGTGTGGTTCAGAATTGAAGCTGTGATAGACTGAGGTATGATGCTTTCCGAACAGGTACTTTGTGGTAATCTGAGGTGCAATACACCTTTAAGAGAATGTGAGCAGATTGACCATGTGCCTATATTACCCAATTGCTGTGTAACCCAGGTTACAATGTTAATCAGTAATTTAGAATAGGGTCTCATTTGAGAAGCACACATGTGTTAGTGCTCTGGTACTTGTGTTAATAAACAGCATGTGCTTCACCTTACATTGGTCCCTGCATCTGCAGTATCTTGTTTACCAACTCACTCATCAGTAGATTGGCAAGGAAACATGTTCACTGCGCAAAACGACCCAACAAAAGGAACTGAACAACTGGCAACAAGGCAAAACACGACCAATTGATGACACCAAAGAAAGCCAGAGACATTCAACAGAAGTACATCAACTGTACCTTGCAAGGTGATTGTAAGTACAGCCTTCATCATAGTGGTCAAAGTTATCTCCCTCCAGTATGCCACAGTTTGGTCATATCGAACCGTTTGATCAAAACCCCGATGACTGGTCACATCACACTGAACACCTCGCATTCTTATTTTTGGCCAATGACATATCAAGGGAGGGGAAGAGGTGAGCGATCCTCCTATTGATGTGTGGCAGTAAAACATACAGCCTAATTCATAGTTTAACAGCAGCCAATACCCTAGATTCCCACAGCTTTGATGAGTTGGTAAATCTTGTGAAAAGCCACTTTCAGCCGAAGCTCTCAGTAACAACGCAGCATTTTAAATTTAATTTGAGAAGTCGCGCTCCTGGAGAGACAGTCACTTGCTATGTAGCAGCCTTAAAACAACTGAGAGAGCTCTATGAGTTCGGGGCATTGATTAATGACATGGTAAGAGACTGATTAGTATGTGGGGTTAATGAAGACACCATTCAAAAAAGGTTGTTGTCAGAAACAAATTTAGACTTCAGCAAGGCGCTGGAGTTGGCGCTCACAATGGAAAGCGCAGTCAGGGATTCAGAAGCAATCAAGAGAGAACAAATGGCGCCATTCTTTGCGTCAGGAGGGGGTCACTGGTTAGAAATAGTGCGAAAACGCTGGGCTCCGTGGAAAGGCAGGAAACAGTCACCATTAACAGACCAGCAAAAAGCAATGATTTAACAGAGAAAACCCACAATAATAACGGCAGAAATGGAACAAGATAGCCTGCAAGCGAATGACAATTTAAAAGAATCGAGTGTTTCTACTGCCATCGTAATGGGCACATTATTGTAAAGATATTGTAAAGACAGGTTAAGACAAAACTTTAACCAAAAAGGTAGAAATTGTGAAATCCACATAATAGAGGAACCAGAAGAAACAGAGTCAGATACTACTGAACTGAAAAATGGATATAACAGAGTCAATCCATGTGACAATGGAAGTCAACATGAAACCCATCTGAATGGAGGTGGATAAGGGGCATCCACAACAATTATAGGGGAGGAACATATTTTCAAATGAAATTGGTAGCAGGAAAGGGTCCAAGTCTATTTGGTTGGAACTGGCTTAAGGAAATAAAGTTGAGGTGGACTGAAGTTTTTCAACTCAGAATGAAAGATCTGCAAGAATTAGTACAGAAATATACCCCTGTTTTCAGGGAGGAGTTTGGTAAGATTCAGGGGCTGCAAGCTAAAACCCACGTGGGTCCTGGGCAACTCCCAGATTCTTGAAGGCGAGGCCAGTCCCCAATGCATTACGAGAAAAAGTTGATATTGAATTGGACAGGCTGAAAAAGTTGGGAGTCTTACAACCTGTACAATTTTCCAAATGAGCAGTGCACATAGTTCCAGACCAGAGTGGCTAGAGTGTGCGAATATGCGAGGACTACAAGTTGACCGTTAGCAAAGTAGCCAGACTTGACAGGCATCCTATACTGAAAATTGATGAATTGTACTCCAAGCTGCTGGGGAAACTGCATATATGAACCTCAGCATGAGCCACGCTTATCAGCAAGTCAAGCCAAAAAAGGCCTCTTGGGATTTTGAGACTATCAACACACATAGGGGGTTATACCTGTATACCATGTTACCCTTCGGAGCCTCATCGGCTTGTGCCATTTTACAATGGACAATGGAGAATTTACTTCAAGGTCTGCCCCATGTTGTGGTTTATCTCAATGATGTCCTATTAAAAGGACTAACTGATGAAGAACGCCTGGTTAACCTGGAAGAGGTGTTGAAACATTTCTCACAAGCTGGAGTACGTTTGAAAAGAGAAAAATGTTTCTTCCAAGCAAAAGAAGTGGTTTCCCTGGGTGATAGGGTCAACTTGCAGGCCCTTCACCGAGTAGAAGACAAGGTGAGAGCTATTCGTGAGGCGCCAGCAATGAAAAACGGCATAGAACTCAAGTCCTTCTTAAGAATGGTTAACTACTATGGCCGTTTTCTCCCAAATTTGTCAACGGTACTGGCTCCATTATACGGATTACTCAAGAAAAACCACAGGTGGACAAGCTCCACAACAACAGGCTTTTATGACAGTAAAGCAGATGCTACATTCAGCCACCCTGGTTGATACATTTCGACCCAAAGAAGGAATTAATTTTGACCTTATGGAGTAGAGGCAGCACCCTCCCACTGGATGGCAGAAGGTTCAATACAGCCCACTGGATACATCTCAAGAATACTCAATGTTGTAGAACGAAGATACTTACAAATATTTGCTGTTTGTTTTTGCTATTAAGAAGTTTCACCAATACATCCTTGGTCGCCACTTCAACATTGTATCCAAACGCCAGCCACTACTAGGCTTGTTTGGGGAAGATAAGACAATACTCCCAATTGCCTCTGCACACCTCCAAAGCTGGACACTGATTCCAGCTGCTTACGAAGATACCTTTATCCATCGGCCAGGAAGTCAGATTGCAAATGCTGATGCACTGAGCTGATTACCTCTAAAAGACAGCAATGTGAACATCCCAAATCCTCAATAACTTGTCTTGTTATTAAGCTTTCTGGATTCGTCACCAATACAAGCCAAACAAGTAAGAGAGTGGACAGACCGCGATCCAGTTTTGTCTCATGTAAACGAACAAGACTTACAGGGATGGTCTAATGGGCCAAAGTCTGATGAAATGAAGCCCTATTTTAATCGGAGATACGAGCTCACCTGCCAGGATGGCATCTTGCTGTGGGGAACGAGAGTCATTGTGTCTCTGAGAGGAAGAACGCCATTAATCACTGAATTGTATAGTACTTAGCTCGGCATCTCTAGAATGAAAATGTTGGTGCGCAGTTACTTATGGTGGCCAAGGATGGATACAGAAATCGAAAACTTAGTCAAGGCCTGCATGCAGTGCCAACAGGTACATAAATTCCCTCCTTCTGCTCCACTGCATCCCTGGGAATGGCCAGGAAGGCCATGAGTCCGCCTCCATGTTGACGACGTGGGGTCTTTTTTTGGGTACAATGTTCCTCTTGATTATTGACACTTACTCCAAGTGGATGGATGTATATGAGGTAAGGTCACCCACAACTACCGCCACCATAGACAGATTGCATTCGAGTTTTGTGATATACGGTTTACCAGAGATAATAGTGTCTGATAATGGAATGGCATTCATGAGTGGGGAGTTTAAGAAATTTACAAGTCTCAACGGCATAACACATGTTAAGACTTCACCATACCACCTGGCATCCAATGGTTTAGCTGAATGGGTAGTCCAGACCTTCAAGTCTAGAATGAAAAAATTGGATGGAGACTCTATTGCAACTAGATCATCACCTTTCGCACTCAGCTATAGGGCTATGCTACACACGACCATCGATATTGCCCCCCACAGAGTTATTAATAAAGAGATGTCTCTGGACACGTTTGAGTCTCATAAGCCAAATTTAGGGGGGAGGGTACAGAGAAATCAGGAGGCCCGAGAAATTGACATGATTACCACAGTCATGAAAGAAACTTCACTGTTGGAGATAAAGTTTTTGCAAAGAACTTTGGAGATGGGCCCAAATGGCTATCAGGTGAAGTAAGTGCAGTGACAGGACCCCTTTCCCATCACATATCATTTGAAGGTCAGATAATCAGGAGACACGTAGATCACCTCAGGAAATGGGAAACAGATCTACAAGAACAGAAGCACCAAGCATTCCCATTGGAGTCTACACCACATGTGGAAGGAGCGCCACTTGGTTTGGAAGTGCCTGTAGGATCCATTGAGCCTAAGAGAGTGAAAGGGACAAACTTACAGGTTCCTACTGGAAAGCCTAGTAGACAGATAACCCTTGGGAGGGAGGCCTCGGATAAACCATCCAAAGTCATAGAACTACGACGTTCGACAGTTTAGGAGAAGCCTCCAGAGAGACTGAATTTGTAAATAGTTTATGTAAATAGTTAATATATTGTAAAGATTGTAAATTGTACTTTCGAGTAAAGGGGAAGGGATGTGGTAATCTGAGGTTCAATACACCTTTAAGAGAATGTGAGCAGGTTGACCTTGTACCTATATTACCCAATTGCTGTGTAGCCCAGGTTACACTGTTAATCAGTAGTTTAGAATAGGGTCTGGTTTGAGAAACACATGTGTTAGTGCTCTGTTACATGTGTTAATAAACAGCATGTGCTTCATCTTACATTGGTCCTTGTGTCTGCAGTATCATGTTTACCAACTCACTCACCAGTAGATGGGCATGCAACCATGTTCGCTGAGCAAAGTGACCCGATAGAAGGAACATAACATACTTGGTTCAATATTTTACAAAATTACAAAAGTTTGCAGACTTACCTGCTAACTCAGTGAGTAAGTGTATCACCAGTATGGCAAAGAGCTCCACAGACCAGAAGAATCCCAAGTTTGCACTGAGTTAGTTGTTATAATGGACTCCAGGGCCCCAATGCTCACTGAGGTGGAAAGGCTCCTCTCCTTAGCAAAAATGTTGCTGGTGCCCAGAATCTGGAGGTCCCACCCCCATCTCTGGCACACACCATTTTCGATTTGGGGGATACAGAAACGATGCAGAATATAGTTTGTACATGTGCGGTTCAAGGAGGAAGAGGAGTGTTTAAAGGTCTAGCTGCCTTCATTCAGAAGTGATTATCGTCACTGA
Source organism: Carcharodon carcharias (assembly GCF_017639515.1). Classification (NCBI taxonomy): domain Eukaryota; kingdom Metazoa; phylum Chordata; class Chondrichthyes; order Lamniformes; family Lamnidae; genus Carcharodon; species Carcharodon carcharias. The sequence continues at coordinate 129,482,809 of NC_054475.1, forward strand.
GGTTTGTAAAACTCTTGGCATTTACAAATTTGAGGATAAGGTCTAAACCTACCGGATTTCTTTGGAGAGGTCATATACCCCTTTTGGAGAGGTCAGGCACTCTTTTGGAGATGTCAGCACCTTTTTGGAAAGGTCAGTACCCTTTGGAGAGGTCAGGTACCCTTTTGGAAAGCTTTAAAAATTTTCATCAAGTCCCATGGAACCTCAATAAATTCAAACACCGGTGTGTGGCTGACACCATGGGAGTTGGAGGGTGGGACCTATAGCCTTGGAAGGACAGATATTTTTGCCCCTCATAACTCCAACATCCAGGTAGGAGGAAGGAGAGCGGGCCAGATAAGCAGAAGAGTGCACATCATAGCAAAGAAGCTGAGGCAATACACATTTGTGCCATAGAGGCATGTGAGCTAATTCAAAGGGAGGGGACAAGGCCAGGAGTTGGATGCAGCACAGCACTCACCAGGCAGGAGGAGGAGCAGGAAGTGGACAACCAGGTTTTACCCCGATGTAAGGGTCTACCGACGGCAGAAATCATATCTGGGTTTGTCAGAGAACCAATGCTGAAGAAGGTTCAGGTTAATGTGTGGGAATTGGGCATTGACATATGTACCATGGTGCAACAAGTTCTGACACCGCAGCCTGCTGATCCCTATGCCCTGCGTGTGGCTCTCAAGATAACAGTGGATCTGAATTTTTATGCTGCCAGCTCTGTCCAGGACTCAATGGGAGACTTCTGTGGCATTTCACAGTCGGCCGCATACAGCTGCATCATGGCAGTCATAGATGCCCTCTTTGTTTGTGTAGGGGGAGCACATAAACATCCTGATGGATGTGGTGTTGTAGATGCAGAAGGCAGGTTATTTGCCAAATTAGCAGGCTTCCCTCAAGTACATTGCTATTCCTAAGTACAAGGGACTATTGACTGCACCCACATTACCATAAGGACACCAATTCATCAACCTGACATCTTCAGGAACAGGAAACTGTTCCAATCTGAATGTGCAGGCGGTGTAAACATACCACTGCATTCATGTGCATTCATCTTCACTTGGAACTATATTGCCGTTCCTTCACTGTCGATGGGTCAAAATCTGGGAAGTCCCTTCCTATCAGCACTCTGAGTGTACCTACACCACATGGGCTGCAGTGTTTCAAGAAGGCAGCTGACCACTACTTTCTCAAGGGCAGCCAGGGATGGGCAATGAATGCTGACCTAGCAAATCCCATGAATTAATATTATAAGAAATATCTGCCATTATTCATTTATCCTGAGGAATTCACAACTGTCTCAACTTTTTCAGGCACCAACATTTCTTCAGCATTGGGAAACAAGGGGCTCCCTTAAGGATTTGGCTGATGACTCATTTTAGGCAGCTGCAAATGGACTGAAAGGCACTTCAACAATAGTCATTTGCTGATTCGCATGTAATACAACAGAGCAGGCCATTGGCATCTTGAAGTTGCACTTTAGGTGCCTTGACCGTTCTGGAGAAGCTCTGCGGTATTCCGCTGCAAGGTTATCCAGAATAGTAGTAGTGTGCTGCTTGTAACATGACATGGCACATTGGAGGAGCCTATAAGTAAAGGAGGCAGAAGGCAGGCCTATAACTATAACATCTGAGGAGAAGGATGATGAGAAAGATGAGGAGCAGGAGTGTCATGAAGCTATTAATGTATATAATATTGTTAGAAATTATTTTTTGAAAATAGAGGTTTAGTCTGCGGGTTTGTCTGTGTGTCTTAATCGGATTAAAGCTAGCTAGCCTGAGTGCTTTGATGTATAGTCGTTTTGAGATGTAAACAGAGATAGTGGTACATTTGCATTTGTTGAATAGAGCATTCAAGAATGGGAGTGAAATCTTGCGCCTAGCTAGGAGACACCAAGCAATGTTTATAGTACTAATAAAATTGATACTATGAAAGGGGTTTTATTGTTGGAAAAGGTGGAGTTCAAAGGCCCTGATGATACAATGAGAATTTACATTCAAAGGGGAATGCTGGGTATAACCTGAGAGGAGTTTGTGTGTGAAAGGCAGAGGCATGTAAGATCAAAGCCTGTAAGCCTACATCTGTCTGCAAAAGAACCAAATTGAAAGGAACCTCATTTTGAATTTGTAAGCTGAAAATGCTTTGCCTGTCTGCTTAAAGTCTCTGGGTTGTTGTTGCCTTAGTGGAGATTAACTTGGGAATTTGTTAAAAATTATGATAGTAGTGATTCATAGCCATGTATATGTGTTTAATACCTTGTTGCAAACTAAAAAATGTCTCATTTATTTTGACATAATAACCTGTCGAGAACTGGTGGTCTTATTCCTAAATTTAGAGCTGCAACGCAATTGAAAATATAGTTTATGATAGTTGTTTAAAATTTCCCTCTGGGATTTTAAATAACTCAGCCTTTATCAACTGCTGTGTCATAACAAAGAGGAGGAGGCTCCAATCGGGGGTCAAGGATCTGACATGGCAAAGGAGGAAGAGGGCAGCATCTTTACATAGCGGGTCATCGCCAGAAGCCTGCTCATTGAAAGTTTACAAATCCCTGTTGAGTAACTTCCACATAATAAACATTTATCGTGGAAGCCAGACTTCCTCAGAGAAATGCCCATCTCCAGCAAGTGAGAAAACCAACAGCACACACTGAAAGTCAGTGCCATCAACATGGCTGAAACGGTGAACATATAACCATTGGCCTCAACATAGTGCACAAATATACCTTAAGGCACCTTTCACATCCTGGACCATTCACATATATGTTAGACGCTGTCAACGAGCTGATGAAACTGCCACTCTGTGCCTACTCAACTCATGACCATATGCCAAGAGTGTCAGTAGGAAGCAGGACTTTATGCCCATAACTATCAGACATGATTGTTTGTGTTAACAGTACTGCAGCTAATACACAGTGTGCAAGGTGATGCTACACCTGTGCTAGAACAACTCCTTCAACTACCTTCCACATTATCCTTCCACCACCGATGTCCAGTGTCAGTGATGCGTAACATCTGCAACTTGCAATACTGCTAAAAACCTTGGCTTCCTGTGAAATACAGCCTCTACCAATTAGTAGTCAAAGGCTTCCAGTGTAGTGGGGAAATCACACAAGCAGGCTTCCCTGGAGCATACATGGCAGTTTGACATGCGGTAAATCCACTTAAGTGATTGTGTAACACTCATGTGCTGATGACTGCCTTCAGCACAGCATTCATGCTTGAAATGTACAAGATAAACTGGATTTGATCTTTGAGTCTGATCATTGATCCTCCCTTAAAGGCAATCATTGATGGACAAGAAATGTTGCAAGGAGCATTTCAAACTACAAACCTTATCAGAAGGTCTGGAGATGGAAACAACTTTCCACTGCTGGACATGCTTGGGCTCACCCTTGTTCCTGATGGTGTCAATGAGAGATGGACTTCAACGTGCAGTGTTCACTGCCACTGGTTTCGTTCTGTTATCTGAGAGATCTACTATTGAGCAACGAGACAGGATTAATTAATAACCGCCTGGTGAAGGCACCCCTAGGTAGCAGCGATCATAATATGCTTGAATTTTACGTTCATTTTGAGGGAGAAACGAGTGCATTCAAGACTAGCATTTTAAACTTTACTAAGGGCAAGAAAGCAGAGCTAGCTAAAGTGAACTGGCAAATGAGGTTAAGGGATATGTCAATAAAAGTTCAGTGGCAGACATTTAAAGGGATATTTCGGAATACACAGAATATATACATTCCAATGAGAAAGAAAAATTCCAAGGGGAGGGCCCACCAGCCATGGTTAACTAAAAAAGATAAAGACAGTATCAAACTTAAAGAAAGAGCATATAATTTTGCAAAGATGGTGGCAGGTCAGAAGGTTGGAAAGAATATAAAGAACAACAAAGAACGACAGAAAGATTAATAAGGAGGGAAAAATTAGAGTATTAGAGAAAGCTAGCTAGTAATATAAAGACAGATAGTAAGAGTTTCTATAGATATTTAAATAAGAAAAGTCTTAACAAAGTGAGTGTTGGTCCTCTAGAAAGTGCATCTGGGGAATGGATAATGGAAGCACGGAGATGGCGGATGAATTAAACAGGTATTTTGCTTTGGCCTTCATTATAGAGGAACAAGTAACATCCCAGGAATAGCTGTAAACCAGGAAATGGAAGGGAGGAAGGGAGGGAGGAACTCGAGAAAATTACAATCACCAGATAAGTGATATTGAGCAAATTGTTCGGGGCTGCAGGTTGTCAAATCCCCAAATCCAGATGGACTTCACCCTGAGGTCTTGAAAGAAGTGGCTGATGCACTGGTTTTAATTTTCCAAAATTCCCTAGATTCTGGGAAGGTCCCATTAGATGGAAAATAACAAATATAACTCCTTTATTTAAAAAGGGAGGGAGACAGAAAGCAGGAAACTATAGGCCAGTTAGCTTAATATCTGTCATAGGGAAAATGTTAGAAACTATTATTAAAGATGTTATAGGAGGGCACTTAGAAAAAATCCCAAACAATCAGACAGAGTCAGTATGGTTTTGTGAAAGGGAGATCATGTTTAACCAATTTGTTGGAGTTCTTTGAAGAACTCACATGGGCTATGGAAAAAGGAGGAACTGGTGGATGTACTGTACTTAGATTTCCAGAAGGGATTTGATAAAGTGCCACATCAAAATGTATTGCAAAAAATAAAAGCTCATAGTGTAGGGGGTAACATATTGGCAGGATAGAAGGTTGGCTAGCTAACAGGAAGTAGAGAGTTGGCATAAATGGGTATTTTTCTGGTTGGCAGGATGTGATGAGTGATGTGCTACAGGGATCAGTGCTGGGCCCTCAATATTTTACAATTTATATAAATGACAATGAATGAAGGGACCGAAGGAATAGTTGCTAAATTTGCTGATGACACAGAGATATTGTAGGCAGGAAAGTAAATTGTGAAGAGGACATAAGGAGGCTACAAAGTGACAAAGATAGGTTAAGTGAGTGGGCAAAGCTCTAGCAAATGGAGCTTAATGTGGGCAAATGTGAAATTGTTCATTTTGACAGAAAGAATAAAAAAGAAGCTTATTATCTAAATGGTGAGAGATTGCAGAGCTCTGAGATTCAGAGGGATCTGGGTGTCCTAGTGCATAAATCACAAAAGGTTAGTATGCAGGTGCAGCAGATAATTAGGGAAGTTATCACTTATTGTGAGGGAAATTGATTATAAAAGTTGGAAGGTTATGCTTCAGGTGTCGATTGGTGAGACCACATCTGGAGTACTGTATACAGTACTGGTCTCCTTATTTAAGGAAAGATGTAAATACATTTGAAGCAGTTCAGAGAAGGTTTACTAGACTAATACAGGAATGGGCAGGTTGTTTTATGAGGAAAGGCTGGACAGGTTAGGCTTGTATCCACTGGAATTTAGGAGAGTAAGAAGCAAAATAATTGAAACCTTTAAGATCCTGAGGGGTCTTGACAGGGTGGATGTGGAGAGTATGTTTCCCCTTATGGAAGAATCTAGAACTGGGGGGTCACAGTTTAAAAATAAGGGGTCGCTCATTCACGTCCAGAGATGAGGACAATTTTTTTTCTCTCAGAGGGTGTGATTCTTGGGAAGTCCCGCCCTCAAAAGACAGTGGAAGCAGAATCTTTGAACGTTTTTAAGGCAGAGCTAGATAGATTCTTGATTAACAAGGGGGTGAAAGGTTATCGGGGATAGGCAGGAGTGTGGGGTTGAGGTTACATTCAAATTAGCCATGATCTTGTTGAGTGGCAGAGCAGGTCGAGGGGCCGAGGGGCTTACTTCTACTCTGAATTCATATGTTCGTATGTTTGTATGCGTGCCTGCTCCTAACTCATATGCTCGTATGAGTCAGTATAGAATAAATTGTTGCAGTTATGATGGGCCATATACTGACTAGTATTAATTGCTTTCTTATTTATGACAACTTGTAAATTATGTATTAGTTTATCAACACATAAATATCTTCTGAAGGGAATGCAGCTCCTCATGTATTCCATGGATGTCAGCATTCACACTCTGAGCAGACTACCCCAAGCTACTGTGTGAGCCTTTTACCCTTTGCAGGGAGTTACACTGCTGTTGCACCCACTCTGAGTACTGCTTCATGTGTCCCTCCATGAGTTTGGCCATTCTCTCATGGTTGGAGCTCATGTAGTTGAGCCCCTGAGACAAGATGAAGCTCATCGCCACCGTGGACTCCTCCACTTGCAGTGCATGAGGTTGCATTGCCTCAGGGAACTCTGCCGGGGGGTTGGCGGGGTGGGGGGGGGTGGTTAGAATGTGGGGCTGCGGGTGTGAGTAAGTGGTAATGCGACCTATGTGAGACACAAAGGAAGGTAATGAGACTTAGTCCTTTACATTGTGAGAACCAGCTCTGATACATGCTATTGCCTTTAGCTTCTAACCATAATTGCGGTGCCTTATCATGGAATTGAACCATTGCCCGCGCCCCTCTCATACCAATGTCCCCTTCTGCTTGGTGAACTAACAAGATCACCTCTAGAAAATTCACAACCAATCAAGGTTTGCTCAAATACTCTGGCAACAGTTAAATACATTTGCAAATACTTGGCATGTTTCCAGCATCTGTCTTCAGATGCTGCACATTTTTGTTTACTCAAGTTCTCAGACTTCAACCAGTCTCCTTGCCTTCGCCAGCCACAGGGATATAATATGCTGCACCTCCTTGACCTCCTTGACAAGGATCTGAAGGTTCTGGTCACTGAAGTGGGGCACAGCCCCTCCTGCTCCTTTCTCACTTGCCCTTCTTTGTGACCTCTCGGCATAAGAAATGGAAAAAGAAAAAGCACGCGAGGCTTCTGTGCAGCTTCGAATGGTCTCACACGCATATGTCTACTTATGTACACAAACCAGGTTCTCATCAATGCCTAATATTGGGGAAAGGTGTGGGAAGGTGGTGGCGGTTGATGAAAGGCGGCTGGATAAATGCAGGGTAACCTGGCATTTGTTCCTTTCACACCCAGATGACATATTGTGCTCCCGAACACAAACTACCCTGCTGAGCTGCTCCCCCGGAGTCACCATGACAGTGTGCAGCTGTAAGGGCCCTGGCCAAGGATTGATTGCATGGCTTCAACCTGAGAGATGGGTGGAAAGAGGGTAGGTTGAAAGGCAAAGAGTCTTGGCAAATGTAGTGTATATCAGTCATCCCCGAGGCATTTTAGTTATCTGGGCCAATACACAATATCGTGAGCAGCTGATGGCGTCAGGATGTTGCCATCTCCATGGCTGTGTCTTGTGAAGCTTTTCCAGCCTTAACTAGGTAGAGTGTGCTCCTTCATTACAATGTGAGGAAGGCAGCAACAATGACTATATTCTCCTTTGGACATCCCAAGATGGGTCTTCTCTTGTAGTGTCAGCGAACAGATGGACAACTATTACACTTAGTACTCATCTGACTGCTGATTGACATCCCCTCCAAGCAGTAGCAACGCTTACATTCATTTGCTCTTGTTTTGCAACAGGAACTCCTTACCGGCCATTCTTTGAAACATTGACTGAGTCACATAATGCATGCTGGGCCCGCCTCTGCATCTCCACTATTTCTGGGGTTGGCAGGCCCAACTTCAGCGCACACCCACTCCCCTGGAGCGAAAATCGATTTGTTCAGGGAAGTTTTTCCTGAGTCAGGTTTTGGGGAGTCGGGAATTTTCTTGACTGCGCACCCAATTTGGGAGCAAAAATTCGAGCCCACAGCACATGACCAGCTGGATAAGCCAAGTCTCCTGACTTTGATCACTGCCCACTATCTGCTGCTGGAAAATATGTGCATGGACTGTCAGCTGAGAAGTGGTCAAATAGCTTCCCCCTCTTTTCAACCTTGGTTGACTGTAAAACATGTTTTTTTAATTAATTTACTTGCTAATTCAGTGAGTGTTTAACTGCTTAAGTGCTGTGACTATAAAAGACACACACAACAGGATTTGTTTTAAGTTTTTTGAAAGAAAAAATAGTATTTATTGTACTTAACACCCAATCTAAATAAAAATAATAAAAACATCCTAACTCTCACTCACACATGCGTTCAAGAGTTCACACACACACACACACACACACACACACACACACACACACACACACACACACACACACACACACACACACAGACACAAACACAGACACACACACATACAGAACACACACACACACATAAAACATCGTCCCACCTTCTAATCTTGACCAGATACGAGCAGGAGGCTCTGAGCTGAAGAGGCACAATGCACCTATGTCAACCGGCCACAGTGAGGTTGGGGTGCCACAGGGAGGTAAAAGTGCAGTGCACTGATGTCAGAATGTCTGTCATAGCAACCATTCCACTGTTGTTTCTAAGTTGATATGAGCCTGGAAAGACGAGGGCACCCTAATCTGGGTGCCAGACATGCACAGTAACAGTGTAACGACTTCAAATAATGACATGTCCTTGTTCTTCCTTTCAGGCTCACCAGAAGCTCGTCGGGGTCAGGAGCCTGAAGGTCCGCCGCTCACCCCGGAGGACATAGAGGATAGAAATGCACCAGTGTCATACCCTCTCAGCCAGGCAGGCACCAGCACAGATACTAGCACCTCAGTGGGCATTAGATCATCGGATAGTATCTCAGTGCACAACGGTGAGGCCACTTCACACTCGCTTGAGGTGCAGGCAGAGGCAGAGAGTGCCCAGGGCTCGAGCAGTCGGAGAACTGCTGTGATCCAGGTACATGCTCAATCAACGGCTGATGATGAGCCTCTGGAGTCATCCCTGAGGCAGCAGGCACTGGAAGTTCAGCAGGGTGTATAGGAGGATATAGCAGAGATACATGAGGCAATGCGTGCCATGGTCTCCATTGTGGAGGAGTCCATATGGAGCGTGAGCAATGCAATGATCCTCATGGCCAAGCACACTGCCTCCTCCATGGAGAGAGCAGCGACTCTCATGGAGAGGCTGCTCCAGGAATTGAATCAGGGTTTCCTGGGGATGCGCTTGGACCTGCAAGCCCTCACACCGGCAATGATCTCAGGTGGTCACTGACAGTGTGGGAGATGGATTGGGCACCCAGTATTCCAGTTAGGTGCCCATCCATCAATAGTAAGCAGGGAGATCCAAAGCGACCTGATGTTGGTGCACGAGCTGCTTGTCGTCTCTGTGGGCTCCTCTAAGGAAACTCCTGGTGTGGGCAGCAGCTCCTCCGCCCTTCTACCAGTGACCGTGGGATCCGATGAGGCTGCAGCGACTGGGGATGTGCCAGCTGTGGCACTGGCTGCTCCCTCCCAGGCGAGGCCAACACAGGCTCCATGGGTCAGAGGATGTCCGCCAAGGTCATCAAGGCCAGCTGTTCTAGCAGAGTCAGCAGGCTGTCTCCAATGCCAGTGCCAGCGAGGGGGGAGCACCTAGACGGAGCACCAGCAAATGAAAACTTAAAGAAACCTTAAGTACAACATGGGCTTATCACTGGTGATAATTTTTCCCCCACTTTTACATTAATTATTATTAGGTGTGATGGAGAAAACCTTTCCATTCAATTTCTTTAATGAATGTCAGGCACCACACCATTAAATGTGTTTGTGTTCAACAAGCCTCTGGGTGCTTCATTAGTTCTGCAGGTGAAGGGGAACCCATGATGTTATGAGTGACTTGTTTGTCATTGAACTTTATTGAAATGGCACATAGTGCATGTTGTTCACCAAGCAAATGTCCCTGTCAGGTAACAAGTATGGAACCTGCAACCCTGGCATGTGGTCGTGGTTCATCTTTGGTAGGCTAGCTGAACGAGCATTGGATCAAAGCCTCCCGGGTGTCCCTGCCTCCCTGGAGATTGTCCAGATCAGCGTCTATCCCCTCAGTGTTCTCCTGACTGTGCCCGTCCTCGGACTCACTGCTGGACTCATCGTCTGCTGCCAGAGCAACTGCTTCAACATCTTCTTCCTCCACTGCGTTCCCCTTTCCAGTGCCAGGTTGTGGAAAGCATAGCATGCAAATACTGTCAGATGCACACGATCTGGGGGTATTGCAGTGTGCCCCCTGAATGGTCCAGGCATCAGAAGTGCATCTTGAGAAGACCGATGGTTCTCTCTACCACCGCTCTCGTGGAGGCCTGTGTCCTATTGTACCACTGTCTGGCCTCTGTTCTTGGATGGTGGGGGGACGGGGGAGGGGAGGGTAGCCCTTGTCACCCAGCAGCCATCCATCTAGCCAGGCTGGAGCTCTGGAAAACCTCGGCACCTGGGAGTGTCTCAGAATGTAAGCGTAATGGGAGCTTCCTGGGTACCTTGCACAGACTTGCAGAATCTGCATCCTATGGTCACATATTATCTGCACTTTCATGGAGTGGAAGCCCTTTCTGTTGACAAAGACTCCCGGCTCGACCGCTGGCGCCTTGATGGCCACATGTGTGCAGTCAATTGCACCCTGGACGCGGGGGAACCCAGCAATCACGGCAAAGCCTCTGGCTCACTCAGCCTGGCTGGCCTCATCCTTGCGGTAGTGAATGAAAGTCAATGCAGAACAGAGTGTCTGTCACCAGCTTGACACAATTGTGGACAGCTGATGGGGAGACGCCACAAAGATCACCCACCGACCCCTGGAAAGAGCTGGAAGCATAGAAGTTGAGGGCCACTTTGACCTTCAGCGCCACCCACACAGTTGGAGCTGATCTCAGAGCTGATCATCTGACAAATGGAGGTCACAGTCTCCCTTTAGAGGTGGAGCCTCCTTCGGCATTGCACCTCAGACATATTGAGGTAGCTGCATTGCTGCCTGTAAATCCTGGCAGCAGGATAGTGGCGTCTTCTGCAGCTCCTTCCGCCTTGCACTTCCTGTTGGCCCTGCGCCCCTTGTGCCTGTGCCTGTCCTCCCACAGGTCGCTCCCTTGGAGGCTGAATATGGATTTCTGGCCTCCTCTCCCTTCTGGCCCTCTCTTCCTCCTCAGAGAAGGTGACTCCAGCGGAAACCACAATCCCCAGTCCCAGATCTTCTCTCACAAACTGCCAGTTAGTCAAACATGGTCGTAGAAAGCTAGTTCCAAGTTCATTGTTTAAAAATAATTAGATTATCTGGCTCATGGAGTTCCTTTCTCAACCGGGCTCCATTGTCCACACACACAGACACACACACAGAATACACACACACAGACACACACAAAGAATACATACACACACACACACACACACACAAAGAATACACACACATACACACACAGAACACAGAATACACACATGCGCACACAGAACCCATACACACACACACAGGATACAAACACACAGAATACACACACACACATAATACACACACATACATAATACACACACACACATGTACGCACACACCAGCACAAACACACAGATGCACACACATACACAACACACAAACAGACTGGGATCTTTGGACTTTCCAGGTTTTGCATTGAGATGATTTAAAGATGTTGACAGCCGATTGCTGTCCTTCCTTCGGGAGTCAACAGCTGCTGTGTTGACATATAAAAAACTGACTGGTCAACAGAGAGGCAGGGCACAAGCTTACAGGATGGTTGGAAAGAGAGTTTGCCAAAGCAGATTTTTCAGATCTCACTCTGATGGCCTGGAAAGAAGCAGTTTCTTGAAACACAAACTTGGTCATCACATGGTCTTCTCTCACAAACTGCCAGTTAGTCAAACATGGTCGTAGAAAGCTGGTTCCAAGTCCATTGTTTAAAAATAATTAGATTATCTGGCTGATGGAGTTCCTTTCTCAACCGGGCTCCATTGTCCAAAGTGATTGAATCTAATATCTTGGTCCACACCCAGCTGAATGCACAGGTTATGTCAGCATATTTTGGGAATGGTTCAGGAGATGGGTCAATTATACTTGTCTAATTTGATTTTCACTGTTGGGCTACTTCTGGACACCCTACTGCTTTGCTGATGACTTTGAAATATATAGAGTACAGCTATGTGAATATTCAGCCATCTTAGGAGCTGCTGTTTAAATTACTTAAAGTGCTGTTGTTCAGTTTTTAAAAAAAACTTATCTTGTGGTTTCAGCAGACTCAATAAATGAAGTCATTTTTGATACAAAACATGGGCCTGAATTTCACACTCCTCAACTGGTGGATTTTTAGGTGGGGGGGGGGGCATGAAATTGAAGGAGTTGGCCTCCCGCTGGGTTCCCACCCACCTCGACCTCGCAGCGATTTTGCACTGGGGCAGATAAGGCCTTGAGTGGGCCGCCTGCCCTTTCCTAGTTGAGGCCCTTATGTGGCCAATTATTGACCAGTAAAGGGCTGTTTCCCACCCAGCCTCAATTTTTAGGCTGGTGGGAGGATTTACCTGACATGGGGAAAGGCCGAAAATGAATGGCTTAGGCCTCGGGCGGCAAGTGACGGGGGCACCTCCACCAGAAGCCCCATTCTGACTTTGAATACCGTGCCCTTAATTTCCAGTGGCCGCTGAACCTCCCCCACCCACTCCTACAACCCAGCCTCTCCCCGACACCCCAACTGCCCACTTTCCAACCCCCAGGCCTTCTCGACCTTCCCCGCCCTGGGACCTCATAAACTTACCTTGCCATCCAGCCCCGGGACTTAAGCTCAGGCATCTCCGGAACTTCTTTATCTGTCCACCGCAAGTCAGATTGGCCAGCAGCTCTATACGGAGGGACTTCCTCCCCAGTGAGGGGCAAAAGTCCCACGTGCAGCCAATCAATGCTCATTCAAGCGTGAAATGGCTACGGAGCAATCAGAGTCAGTGGGAATGTGATCTCTGACGTCTCTTCGGAAACCCTGCCATCTGAAATATTCAAGTCATGGTTTATAACAGGACACTCACTGCTTGAACTCACATATTAAGAACAGTCATTTGGACAAGATTTTCAAGGACTGGTAGTGCCTGGGGAACTGCACATTCATAAGATTCAGTTTCTTCACGACAGAATGGAAGAAAGTGGGAAATGAATAACAATGAGAAAAATAATTATATAATCATATAATACATTGTGTGACATGACACACAATTTGCTTTATAAAAAAGGAGATATCATAATACTTCACATCCGTTTTCACCCGAGAAAATGAGGATGAAGGTATGGAACTCGGGGAAAGAGACTGCGAGATTCTTGAGCAAATTGATATAGGGAGTGACAAGGCATTGGAGGTGTTGGCAGGCTTAAAAGTGGACAAATCTCCAGGTCTGGATGATTTGTGTCCCAGACTGCTGAGGGAGGTAAGGGATGGTCTCCAACCATCCTTAAGCTTGTGCCCTGCCTCTCTGTTGACCAGTCAGTTTCTTATATGTCAACACAGCAGCTATTGACTCCAGAAGGAAGGACAGCAATCAGCTGTCAACACCTTTAAATCATCTCAATGCAAAACCTGGAAAGACCAAAGATCCCAGTCTGTTTGTGTGTTGTGTATGTGTGTGCATCTGTGTGTTTGTGCTTGTGTGTGTGTACATGTGTGTTTGTTCTGTGTGTCTGTGTGTGTGTGTGTGTGTGTGTGTGTGGGTTGTGTGTGTTTGTATGTGTGTGTATTATGTGTGTGTGTGTATGTGTGTGTGTGTGTGTGTGTGTGTGTGTGTGTGGGTTGTGTGTGTGTGTGTGTGTGTGTATTCTTTGTGTGGGTGTGTATTCTGTGTGTGTGTGTGTGTCTGTGTTTGTGTGTATTCTCCCTCTCAGGGGCCCTGACCCAAATTTTTAATTCCTCTCTGGCCACGGGGGAGGTGCCAGACGGCTGGAGAACAACTAATGTGGTTCTGCTATTTAAGAAGGGTTGTAGAGATAAGTCAGGCTCACTACAGACCAGTGAGTCTCACGTCAGTGGTAGGGAAACTATTGGAGAAAATTCTGAAAGAGAGGATCTATCTCCACTTGGAGAGGCAGGATTTGATCAGGGATAGTCAGCATAGCTTTGTCAGAGGGAGGTCACGCCTAACAAATTTGATTGAATTTTTTGAGGAGGTGACCAGGTGTGTAGATGAGGGTAGTGCAGTTGATGTAGTTTATATGGATTTCAGCAAAGCCTTTGACAAGGCCCCACATGGGAGACTTATAAAGAAGGCAAATGCACATGGGATACAGGGTAATTTAAACCCTGAAAAGTGTGAGGTGATACACTTTGGAAGGAATAATTTGACAAGGAAGTATTCAATAAACAGCAATGCACTAGAAAGTTCTGAGGAACAAAGGGACCTTGGCGTGTGTGTCCATAGATCTCTGAAGGCAGAAGGGCATGTTAGTAGGGTGGTGAAAAAGACATATGGGACACTTGCCTTTATCAATCAAGGCATAGATTACAAAACTAGGGAGGTCATGTTGGAGTTGTATAGAACCTTGGTGAGGCCACAGCTGGTGTACTGTGTGCAGTTCTGGTCACCACCTTATAGGAAGGATATGATTGCACTGGAGGGGGTGTAGAGGAGATTCACCAGGCTGTTGCCTGGGATGAAACATTTAAGTTACGAAGAGAGGTTGGATAGGCTTGGGTTGTTTTCGTTGGAGCAGAGAAGACTGAGGGGCGACCTGATTGAGGTGTAAAAGATTATGAGGGGCATGGACAGGGTGGATAGGGAGCAGCTGTTCCCCTTAGTTGAAGGGTCAGTCACGAGGGGACATAAGTTCAAGGTGAGGGGTGGGAGGTTTAGGGGGAATGTGAGGAAAAACCTTTTTAACCAGAGGGTGGTGACAGTCTGGAATGCACTGCCTGGGAGGGTGGTGGAGGTGGGTTGCCTCATACTCTTTAAAAGGTACTTGGATGAGCAATTTGCATGTCATAACATTCAAGGCTATGGGCCAAGTGCTGGTAAATGTGATTAGGTAAGTCGGTTAGGTGTTTCTCACGTGTCGGTGCAGACTCGATGGGCCGAAGGGCCTCTTCTGCACTGTGTGATTCTGTGATTCTGTGATATTGCATAAAATGATCTGTTTCACAATTCAGAGGGGAATTCCTGTCCAATTTGGCCCTCAAGGTGATAAATGTCTACAGAAAGAATTATCAGAAGATCAGCTCCAATGAAGCAATCTTTTAGTGAATTTACCCATTCCATTAAAAGACCCAAACGTTAGTCCAGATACACTTATTAGAATGAGGGCATTACTGAGATCAAGCTCGATCACTGGGTGAATCACAGAACACCAATGAGCACGTGAAAGTGAGATGGAATATACGGATGCAGCAGTCTCTCTCCAGAGAAGAAAGAAATGGCTGAGCTTGGCTAGGAACCCAAAGACCAAGATCTCATTTGGAAATTAAGGAATAAAAATATATCATTTGTTCATCTTGCTTCATCTTAATCTTATGGAATATTTAGAAATGAACTGATTTACAATCAACAACACTCAGAAGATGGCAGTGTTACCTTGAGTGGAAACTGAATCAATTATGTGGAAAAACTCAGCAGGTCTGGCAGCATCGGCGGAAAAAAACAAAGTTGACGTTTCGAGAACTCATGACCCTTCAACAGAACTAAGTAAAAATAGGAGAGGGGTGAATACCTGCTGAGTTTTTACAGGTAATTCTGTTTTTGCTTTGGATTTCCAGCATCCGGAGTTTTTTTGTTTTTATTAATCAATTATATTACTGAACTTTTTAAAATGACATGGTAGCCACAGGTGGTGTTAACAAACCCTGGGGAAGAATACCCACCTGAATCAGGCAACGTCACCTGAAACCCCAAGAGTGAATTACAGCCCAAGAAATTGTCCCAGTTGGGTTTATTGCAAATAACAAATCTCATGTGACCATTTGTGATTTTAATGCCTGATCCTGAAGCCTACTGCTTCTGTGTTAAGAATGACATTTTGCATTTCTCTGTACAACCTCTGAGCCAGTCATGTGATAGAAAAGAAGGCATGTTGTATTGCTCGTAATGGCGTGAGGGGTCACGTTCTCGGAAAGGGGATAATTTGATTTGACGCATGCAGTGTCACATAAGCAGATTCAAGCATATTAAATTTGTGTCGTGCAGCATTTTCCACTCCCATCCCTGTGCTAGCTCTCTTCAGCAGAGCGCTGAAAAATTGTCTTAAGAACTAATTAAGAATGTGGTTGACTTTTCTGAACACTCCTATATATTTTTTTCCATTGGTAAAGACTCTGCCACCTTTGGCAAAATGAAAGAAGAAATTTCGAGAGGAGGTGAGATAGGAAAACTGATCTTTTCACTATACCGCCATAATCAGTTATGATGATGATATGTACCATCATATTGGCCAGGAATTTGCTACCAGAACATCACTGGGAGGGCACTGGAAACCCCACTTATGTGGGTAGTCAAGGTTTCTGCCATATTTCCAACAGTAACTGTGGTAGAGCGGGGAAATTCTCAGCTTTGGTGGTTATAAAACAATCTTGAAAGATTTATCATAGAGAAAGATTGGAAAAGACCAACAAAAAGACCTTTCAAGCCTTTCTCATTGATATGATGCAATGCACAAAGACCATTAACTCCATTTGATTCCTCCTCCCTGTCAAAGTCAGGCAACCACCTGGGAGGAGGAACAAAACCCCTGATTTTAATCCAACTCACTCAGTGGGAACAGGATGGGTGAGCTAGCTATCTTATCCTATCTTAATTCCCATTTTATTATTTATATGCCTATAGAATACTTTAGTATTTGTTTTTGTATTGTTTAATGTTTTAATTTCATATATTCCCTTTGCCTTCCTAATAGTTTATTTATTTCTTCATCATACTTCTTTTTGTCATTCTCTCCATTATTGTTTCCACATTTTGCAGATGCATTAATTTTACATTCAGGTTTATCCTCACCTTTATTTATCCATGGCATCCCAACCTTGCCTATGTTGTTCTTAATTTTTAGTGAACTCTATTGATCTCTCCTTTATATATTGCCCCTGTTCTTCTATATCTTTTTAAAATATTTTTTCCAGTTTATCTTGCTTTGCTTCATCATTATTCACGTATAGTTATTTTTTCTTTAATTTGCTACTTTGGGGCGGAATTTTCCTTGTCCGTTGGTATCGGGCATGTTCGGCGGTGTGAGCGGACAATATGGCAAGAAGGCCAAAAATCAGTTTGACGTCGTTGTGAAATCAGTATGCAATTGTCTACTCTGTCCGTCAATGGCGGGCTATGTTCCCTGCCATCGGATGTCGAACTTCATTGTAATGCATCTGCATATTATTATAAGGCCAGCTCGCTGGAAAGAGCCCTCCCCCCGCCCCCGACGCTGGATCATCTGAGCACGTCAAAGCGATGTGCACCTGGCGAGCTGCCCTTTGCTCGGGACTTTGAGGTTTGTTTGCCTATCTTGCTTCGGGCAGCACTTGCAGTCATTGGTGCCAGGCTTTGCAGACAGCACCGCATCACTTTTAAGGGGGCTCACAGGCAGATCTCTACCTACCAGACCAGCCAAAAGGCATGGGTGGTTTTTCAATGGCTGCAGTGCTAGGGCCTGCTTGGGGAAGGGAGAGAGATGGCCTCAGGCAAGGGAAGAGGCTGCAGGGCAAAGGGTATCCCAAGGTGTGTGTGGGGCACGTTGATCTGCGCAAGTGGCCTCAAGATGGTGAGGGCTGAGGATGCAGTCTCCAGAGGAGATCAGGCCAGATGGAGATGTGAGACTGTGAGGGAGAGAGTGAGTGGTGATGTCCCTTGAGCTGGCATTGAGTGAGGTGCCAGTGAAAGTGTGATGGGTTTGAGTATGTGAGTTTAGAGCGATGAGATGGTTGCCTTATTCTGGCAGCATGAACGAGATCGTTCATCCTCTATCGGCATTGGATGGCCAACCTCTTCTGTGCAGCATTGGCACTGATCACCTCTACCATCGCCTACCAAGCTGGACTGGTGATGTAGCTGCTCCTCCTACACCCAGAGCGGGGATAGCGGACATTACAGCAAGCCTCCACTGCACTCTAAAGGCACTCCAGGAACCTGTCACTAAACCTGGGGGCTGCAGTCTTCTTGTCTTTCGGAATCATTTCTTTTGTGCAGCACTGGGCTAGAAGCACTGAGAGGTGTGCACGTGGCCATACTTTAATGTGGCACCCAGAGTGATGAAGCGGTGAAGTGATAGTGTGGCGAATCAGAGCCTGCCCACCATTGAAATGGCTTGTTTCCCGGGAATGCATGATTAATGAGGTGGGATTGGGATGATACGGCGTGAGAAGCCGCCATTGCGGCCGGCGAGTAAAATGTTCTTTTTCCCTCCGCGACTGCACTTACTACAAATTTGGGACGATTCCACCCTTGATCTTTGTACTATAAAGATATCTCCCAATCATTATCTTAGTCCTTATATTGTGATCGCTGGTCTCCAGATGTTCTCTCATAAATATTTGTACAGGTTCATGTCCCATTACTAGGATTAGGCCTGCTTCTTACTTTCCTACATAATTGAGATCTCCAAGATTATTATTCTGTAATTAAAAAATATTTTTCATATATTTGTCCCTGCATATTGCTCCTTCCACTTTTCCAACTATTTGGTGCTCTGTGGTATGCACCTCAATCTATATGGGATTCTGTTTCTATCTGTTATTTATATCCTTTCTTATCACTGTCATTATGTTAAGTCTGATTAACACAGCTATCCCACCACCCTTTTCCATGCCCTATCATTTCTAAATACATTATAGTCTGCAATATTTAACTGGCAATCCTGTCTTGTCTGAAGCCATGTTTCCATTATCCATATTACCTATCTGTTTCCTCACTTAATTATTGTTGCCAATTCACTCATATTTTTGCTGATGCTCTGTACATAATGCCCAGGCTATTCCACATGCGCTTATTTTTCATTGCTCCTGTGATACTCACAAGGTTGAGACTTCCTCTTTAAAAGTGGTCCTGAAGGTGAAATACCTTATTTTAATGGGCTCCTGCATTTTACAACCTAGGCCAAGCCCATCTAAAGTTCCTTCCACTGTGCAGCAAATTCCTATCACAGCACTAGCGTATTTATTTCAATAGACTCCACTGAAAATCTCTACAATGTATGAGATGACTTATGTACTGATTTTCTACCAGTATTTAATTAATACACTACAAGAGGATTAGTGTGCAAGGGCATTATTAATTAACTTAATAACTCATTAAAATGATTGAATGTGTTCAAGCGTGTCTGGGTACATGTTGGAGGCAGACATCCTGCAGTTACAAATAATGAAGAAGTGTAACAATGGGATACATGAGAAGTATCTAAATATATTCATCATTTGCTTTCATTTCTCTGTCTGTAAATCATGTGGGTCCTAATGAGAGCTTCCCGCAGGGGTCGTTATTAGATGGGCTGTTTCCTGCTTTAATATGTTACAGCAATTCTAAGTGAACTGGAGATCAATACTGTGTGTTCTGCTAATCCTTAGCAAGAGACACTGAAGAGTGCAGCAGGCGAATTCTGAGAGCTAGCAGAAGGTCAACAAGGACCAGCTTCATAACTGTCTCAACAAAAACAGGCTGCTAAATTATTTCAGATAGTAAGGTTAGAACATAAGAAATATTATCCAACAGCATTTATAAAGAATAGGACAGGCCCAGTACTAACGAAGCTGACACGACAAAGTATTCCACAACAGACTGTGGAGTCCCACTTCACTGGCACTAGTTCAACAGGGCAGGACTCCTATCTACAAGGCTCCTTTCTGCCCCAATATCAGTAGTCCAAAAAGAGGAAAGGGCACAAGTCATACTCCAAATTGCAGGACTAGTCATCAGCCTACTTGGATTTACCTGCCTGTAAAGGTACAACACCATCTCCTCAATTCCACTGTGGAAGGTAAGCAACCAACACAACCCAACAACAACCCTGTTAAATAGAGCTGAAAGCATTGAATGCACTAAATATAAAAAAATAGTTAAATGCATCTTCAGTTCCAAAGGGAGGGATAAATATTTTACCTAAAGGTCGCTGATCCACTGGGATTATTCACTTCAGTCTAGCCAAGGCCTGAGGCTTATTCAAGGACCCTGATGGAATTACATCAGCTCTCATCCAGTGACTGTTTGGTCGGGGCTTTACAGTGGGTGTAATTTCCAGGGTACTCCGGGAGCTGTCCATGTCTCTCATGTTCTTCTTGCCCAAGTGCAATCCTGGTGGAAATAATTCCCACAGTGATCATCCTGTCATCCTATAACGGGCGATGCTCCCACAGTCCATTCTCTCAAGATGCAGGAATCTGAGAACTCATATGAGCGACAGGTTTCCACCAGCTCTAACAGTATATCTATCGAAGTTAAAGCAAGAGATCAGCAGAAATTGCCAGTGAACATAAAACACGTCTTCCTATGCTTTCATGTCTTAAACTTCAAAATATGCTGGTCAGAGGTACCATAGGAACAGCTAGCTACTTTATTTAAATCTGCCATGAAACAACATCATGAAGATGTATCACTTCCAATCCATCAAGAAAGATTATGATCAACTTACCTCAGCTATTAACATTCTTGCCTCTGATTAAATAATTTCAAACCCACAGCAGGATTTGTGACCTTAACCTCGGCTGATATCCCAGTATTGTATCGAGTGCATTGCATTGTTGGAAATGCCATCCTTTAAGTTAAGCATCGGCCCAAGTTTCAGTTTGTTGTTTCTGTCCATAGGTTCAAATGTTTGTTGAATGTCCCATGCCCCTATTTCAAGAAGGAATACACCTGATATCTTGACCAACATTCCTCCCTTAACAAACACCACCAGATTTAATGGTCAATAATATTATTTCAGTTTGTGGCACATTGCTATGAAGAAGGAGAACAAGAGGGAGAGAATGGTTCCAGATTACGAAAGCAGCATGAAGAGGTGAGAGAGAGAGAGAGAGTGGACCCAGAGTATAAAAGAGGCACAAGGGGAAGCGAGAGAGAGAGTGGGCCCAGAGTATAAAAGAGGCACAAGGGGAAGTGAGAGCCTGGGTCAGTCTATGGGTTGGCTATGCCCTTAGAAAAATCAAAGTGTGACATCACAGGGGAACAGGTATGTGATTGGTTGGTGAGTATTTTTCTTGTTTCTCTTTCAAAACTCAGTTAATTTATTAGTAGTCGTAAGGTTTTATTAGTAGTAGCAAGGTTTACTAGAAGTAGTAAAGTTTATTAGTAGTAGTAGGGAATATTAATTACAAATTAATTAACAAAAATAATTGACATATTATAAAGATCGCAAGGCAAGTGATGTATTGCAGCTGTTGTACGTAGAACTGATGAGCACCAGTTTGATCCAAGGTAATCACATCTGCAAGAAACGTCTGTAGCTCCAAGAGATTCAGCTCAGAATCATTGAACTGGAGGCTGCGCTACAGGCAATTGTGATGCATTGAGAGGGGGAAAGTTACATGGACACTTTGGGGAGAATTATCCCCGTGTCGGGTGGGCTGTGCGGGAGTGGGCACGGGCAGGTGAGGACCCAATCGCCGCCCGCAATCGGGTCCATGCCGCCATTTTACTCGGGCGGGCTTTTTAAGGCCTGTCCAGCGTAGTTCATGACTCCCGTGGATGGCGGGAGTGGGCGGGCGTGCACAGATTGCCGGGTCCAAAGGCTGCCTGTTTAAATGAAGGCCTGGCAGTCTTTGCAAGGCTGCTTACAGTGGCTGGGAGAAGAGCACATGAGAGAGGTGATGTGCATGACGCAAGTCCGGAGGGTAGGCCATCGGGGCAGCTTGTTTCTCCGACGAGTGCCTAGCTGCCCTCCTGGAGGAGTTGGCAGCGCGGCAGGAGGTCCTTCTCCTGAGGGACGGGAGGCAGAGGCCTCCCCACCTGACCAACCGTGCGTGGGAGGAGGTGGCCAAGAATGTCAGCTCCCATGATGTGCTGCGGCGCACATGGCTCCAGTGCCACAAAGATTCAACAATCTCTTGCGCTCAGGAAGGGTGAGTACCATGTTGCCTCAAGTCACTTAATGCAGCTGTCACCCTTTCCCCTCAGCAAACCCCCCACCACCCCCCCTCACCCCAGGTAACTCTGAGTACAGTAATGGTATTGAATCTTTCACGGCACGTACCCCTCGCTGGGTGTGCCAGCAGATATTGCCCATGCCTAGTTCACCCTGAGAGGATTGAGCTAGGATGTGTTCTGCATCTGCAGCATGTTTGACAGAGACAGAGAGTGCCCAGGGCGTCGGCAGTCAGAGGACTGCTGGGAACCAGGTACGTGCTTGGTCGGTGGCTGATGATGTGTCTCTGGAGACATCAATGAGGCAGTGAATGCTGAAAGTGCAGCAGGGTATGCGGGACGATCTGGCAGAGATGCACGAGGCTATGCATGGCATGCTGCCTGTGCTTGAGGAGTCCACGTGGAGCATCACCGATGCATTGAGCTTCATGGCTGAGCGCCATACTTCCTCCATAAAGAGAGTGGTGACTTTCGTGGAGGAGCTTCTCCAGGAGACCAATCAGGGCCTCCTGGGGTTGCACTCAGAGCAGCAAGCCTTTGCAGCAATGTTGGCCTGGTCAGTGCCACTGTGGGAGATGGTTTGGGCACCAAGTATCCCAGCTCAGTGCCCATCCATCTATGGTGAGCAGGGAGGCCTGAAGCGACCTCACATCTGCGCAACAGCTGCTTGTCGTCTCTGCGGGCTCCTCTCAGGGCGCTCCAGATGAGGGCAGCAGGTCTTCCACCCCTCTGCCAGTGACCATGGCATCCGATGAGGCTGCGGCGAGTGGGGAGAAGCCAGCTGTGGAACTGGCAGCTCCCTCCCAGGCGGGGCCATCAAATGCTCCACGGGCCACAGGACGTCCACCAAGGTCATCGCGGTCAACAGGACAGCACAGTGAGCAGGCTGTCTAAGATGCCAGTGCCAGGGAGGGGACAGTACCTAGACATAGCACCCATAAGCATAAATTTAAGGCACTTTAGGCACACCATGTGTTTCGCACTGTAGTTTCTGGAAGACCTGGTGTGATGTCCAGCACCTTTCTTTTTGCTTTATGAAATTACGTTTGTTCCCTCAATAAATTTTGACATGTTGCCATGGCTCTGGGTGATTCCTTACTTCTGCAAGTGGACGGGAATCCATGAGTTGTTTGACATTGAGCTTTATTGACAAGGGCCTTAGTTAATGTTAGTATCCAGGCTGATTTAGCACTCTGATATCGAGTGTGGAGCCTTCAGCCCTGGCATGTGTTGAAGGTCCATCTATGGTGAGCTAGCTGAAGGTTCTTTGGATTAAAGCCTCCCGGGTATCCCTGCCTTCCTGGAGTACGCCTGGTTCAGCATCTACCCCCTCAGCATTTCCCTGTGCGTGCTCATCCTCGGACTCACTGCTGGACTCATCGTGCGCAGCTGCAGCAACTGTGTCTACGTCTTCCTCATCCACTGCATCACCCCTTTCCAGCGTCAGATTGTGGAGAGTGCAGCATGCAACCACTATCAGTGACACACATTTGGGGTGTATTGGAGTGTGCCCCCTGAGCGGTCCAGGCATCGGAAGCGCATCTTGATAAGACCGGTGTTTCTCTCTACCACAGCCCTTGTGGAGACCTGGCTCTTGTTGTACCGCTACTCGGCCTCTGCTCTTGGATGGTGAGGGGGTGTCATGAGCCACTTTCTGAGGGGATAGCCCTTGTCACCCAGCAGCCATCCATCCAGCTGGGCTGGAGCACTGAAGACCCCCGGCACCTGGGAGTGTCTGAGGATGTAGTCGTCGTGGGAGCTGTCTGGGTACCTTGCACAGACTTGTAGAATCAGCATCCTGTGATCACATACTATCTGCACGTTCATGGAGTGGAAGCCCTTCCTGTTGATGAAGGCACCGGGCTCACCTGCTGGTGCCTTGATGGCGACATGTATGCAGTCTATAGCAACCTGGATGCGGGGGAACCCAGCAATGGCCGCAAAGCCTCTGGCTTGCTCTGTCTGGCTGGCCTCGTCCCAACAGTAATGGATGAAAGTCAATGCACGCCTGAACAGAACATCTGTCACCTGTTTGACACAAGTGTGGACAGCTGATTGGGAGACTCTGCAGAGATCACTCACTGACCCCTGGAAAGAGCCAGAGGTATAGAAGTTGAGGGTAGCTGTGACCTTTAAAAGCACTGGCATGGGATGTCCACCCACATGGTTTGCGGAGATCTTAGGCCCAATCATCTGACAGATGGAGGTGACTGTCTCCCTTGAGAGATGGAACCTCCTTCGGCACTGGACCTCAGACATATTGAGGTAGCTGCTTTGCCGCCTGTATACCCTGGCAGCAGGATAGTGGTGTCTTCTGTGGCCCCTTCAGCCTTGGACTTCCTGTTGTCCCTGCACCCCTTGTACCTGCATCTCTCCTCCCAAAGGTGACTCCTCTGGATGCTGAATGTAGGCTCCAGGCCTCCTCCACCTTCTGGCTCTTCCTTCTTCCTCAGAGGAGGTGCCTCTAGTGGAGAGCTAAGAGAAGGCTTCCTGAAAGCTGCAGGCCTCAAAAATGATCTTTGCTGTGGAGTCCTAGCCAATGCTTTTACTCCTGTTCAAGCAGCTGGTATGAGTTTTGAAGTATTCCTGCTCACACAGGCAAGTATAAATAACTTTCAGACTTAAATACCTTTAAGATCATATTCGCGACCCCACTCGCCCCTCTTATCCCGCCCATGGATGAGGTTTATACAAATGTCTCCTACCCGCCTGCCCGTTGTGCCCGTGAGACATCCTGAAGATTGTATTCAATTGCTGCCTCAAGGGCCTTAACTGGCCTGTTAATTGATGGCGAGCGCGCATCCAAACTTATAGCGCGCCCGCCTTCCGAAATATCGCGATGGCACACGGTGACGTCGGGATGCATGCCCGATGTCACTATGCGTCATTTTATGCGTCGGTAAAAATTCTGCCCTTTGCTTCAGAAGGCAATCACACACACTTCAGATATGGCTGTCTGATTTGGTCCATGGTCAGGGACAAGAGGGTGTGACTGTGAGTGAGGCAGGTATGGGATTGAGCAGGGAGCCTCAACCCTTGCAATTATCCAACAGGTTTGAGGTCCTTGCAGCTTGTGTAAATGAAGGTGGGGACTGAAAGGTGGATGAGCAAATTGACCATGGCACCATGGTGCAGGAAGCCATTCAAGTGGGGGAATGAATAAGAATGCAGTGATGGCAGGAGATATTATTGTCATGGGGATAGAAACAGTTCAATGCAGCCGAGAGTGTGCGTCCAAATGGCTGTGTTGCCTGCCTGGTGCCAAGGTTCGGGGATACCCGCTTGGGGCTGGAGATGAGCTTCCAGTAGGAGGGGGAGGATCCAGTTGTCATGGTCTGCATAGGTACCAATAACCCAGATAGAACAAGGAAAGAGTTTCTGCTGAGGGAGTATGAGCAGCTGGGATTAATAAAAAAGCAGAACCTCAAGGGTAATAATCTCTGGATTCTTACGTGAGCCATGAGCAAATTGGTGCCGGAAAAATAATATTGTAGAGATGAACGCATAGCTCAAAGACTAGTGTTGGAGAAATTGGTTTTGATTCATGGGGCGTGGCAATAGTGCTTGGGAAAGTGTGAGTGGCACTGTTTGGACAGTCTTCACTTGAACTGATCTGGGACCAGTATTCTGGCGAATCGCATAACTAGGGCTGTAGAGAGGTCCTTAAAATAAACATTGAGGGGAAGGGATCATGTGAGAGCAGGAGCAGGATAGAAATTTGGGTAATGATGACCAGTGTGACCAGGAAGGAAGGGAGGGTACAAATTTAAGAGTGCTAACTTAAGGCCAGGGAATGCAAAAATGATTAAAATACAAAGTTAAAAAACTCTGTATCTGAATACGCACAGCATTCATAACAAAATGGATGAATTGTTGGCACATCCAGAAATAAATATGCATGACCTGACAAGCATTAAGGAGCATGGGTGACCAAGGATGAGACCAGAATATTGAAGGGTATTCAACATTTCAAAAAGACAGGAATCTAGGAAAAGGTGGTGGTGCAGCTGTGTTAATTAAGAATGTTATTAGCACAGTAGTGGGAGATGATCTTAACTTGAAAGGCCAAGATGTAAAATCAGTTTGGATAGAGATAAGAAATAGAAAAGACAGAAGGTTCACTTGTTGGAATAATTTATAGGCCTCCAGCTGCAATCACATTATAGGACAGAGAATACAGGAAGAAAAAAATGGGTCATGTAAGAAAGGTACCACAATAATCAGGTGTCTTTAACCTACACAAAGATTGGATGAATCAGATTAGCAAAGGTAGCCTGGAAAATAGGTTTATAGAGTATCGTCACAACAATTTCAAAGTGCAGTACATTCTGGAGCCAACCAGAAAGCAGGCTATTCTAGTCCTGGTAATGTGCAATGAGACTGGATTAATCAATAACTTCATGGGAAAGGAGGCAACAGTGATCATAACACGAGAGCATTCCACATTCAGTTTGAAAGGAAGAAGAGTGGGTCTAAGACTAATGTTTTAAATGTAAACAAAGATAACTATAAGAGTATGAAGGCAGAGCTGGCTCAAGTGAACTGGGAAACTAGGTTCAAAGGTAGACAGTAGAGTTGCAGTGGCAGACTTTTAAACAGATATTTAATAACTCACAGCAAAGATTTATCCCAGTGACAAAGAAAGACCCTTTGAGAAGGATGCATCATTCATGTCTAAATAAGGAAGTCAAGAATAGTACCAAATTGAAAGGAATGCTGTACAATTTGGTGAAGGATGTGGTAGGCCAGAAGATGGACTGATTTTAAGAACCAACAAAGAATGGCTAAAAGAAGAGGGAGAAACTAAAGCTTAAAGAAAGCTGGCTAGTACTATAAAAATATAACAATAGATAATAAGAATTTCTATGAGTATTTATTTAGGAAAAGAGTAACTAAAACTGGTGTTGGTCCTCTAGAGAGTGAGTCTGGGGAGTTGGTAATGGAAAACAAAAAAATGGCAGTGGTGTTAAACAAGTATTGTGTATCTGTCATCACTGTAGAACACTTGGGAAAAATTCACAGACACTTGAAATCAAGAGGTGAAAGGGAGGGAGGAACTTAAAACAATCACCATTACCAAAGAAAAGGCACAGAGAAAAATATTAGACCTAAAGGCTGACAAATCCCCAGGACCAGATGCCTGCATTGATTATAATCTTCCAAAACTCTTTAGATTCTGGAAGGGTCCCAGCAGATTGAAAAATAGAAAATGTAACACTTATATCCAAGAAAGGAGGGAGACAGCAGAAGATTATTGGCCAGTTAGCCTAACATCTGTCAAAGGGAAATTGTTAGAATCCATTATTAAGAAGTTTATAGCAGGATACTTGAAAAATCATTAGGTGATCAGGCAGAGTCAACATGGTTTTGTGAAAGCGAAATCAAGCTTGACAAATTTGTTAGAGTTTTTTGAGGAAGTAACAAGCAAGGTGTATTAATGGGGACCTGTAGATGTGGTGCACTTGGATTTCCAAAAGACATTTGTTAAGGTGTCACATCAAAGGTTACAACACAAGATAAGAGCACATGATGTAGCGGGTAACATATTTGCATGGATAGAGGATTAGTTAGCTAACAATGAGTAAAGAGTAGAGATAAATGGATCTTTTACGGGTTGGTGGAGTACTATAGGGATCAGTGCTGGGGCCTCAACTATTTACAATTTTATCAATGGCTTAGATGTAGGTGTCAGAAGTGTGGTAGTTAAATGTGCTGATGATACCAAGATAGGTAGGAAAGTAAGTTGTCAAAATGAGGTAGACAGTCTGCAAAGACATATAGATAGGTTAAGTGAGTGGGCAAAAATATGACAAATGGAGTATATTGTGGGAAAATGTGAACTTGTCCACTTTGGCAGGAAGAAAAGCAGGATACTATTTAAGTGGAGAGAGATCGCAGAACTCTGAGCTATAGAGGGATCTGGGTGTCCCGGTACATGAATCACAAAACGTTACTTTGCAAGTACAGCAAGTGACTAGGAAGGCAAATAGAATATTGGCGCTTATTGCATGGGGAATGGAATATAAAAGTAGGGACGTTTTATTGCAGCTGTTCAGGGCATTGGTAAGACCACATCTGGAGTACTGCATGTAGTTTTGGTCTCCTTATTTGTAAAAGGTTGAAATTGCAATAGAAGAAGAAGAATTGAGAGAAGGTTCACTTGACTCATTCCTGGGGTGAAGAGCTTATCTATGAAGAAAGGTTGAACAGATTGGATCTAAACCCATTGGAGTTTAGTAGAATGAGAAATGATGTTATTGAAACATACAAGACCATGAGGGGACTTGATAGGGTGGATATTGGGAGAATGCGTTCTCTTGTGGGGGAGATGGAACTAGGAGACACAGTTTAAGAATAAGAAGTCTCCCTTTTAAGAGGGAAAAGAGGATAATTTTTTTCTGTAAGTGGAATTCTCTTCCCCAGAAAGCCGTGGAGGTTGGGTCATTGAATTTATTCAAGGCTGAGTTAAGTAATGAAAGAAATGAAACCGGAAGGACCACCTAGCATCAATCTAGGTACCAAAAACAACAACAGCAAACTCAGCCCTGTTGACCCTGCATATTTTTTTTGATTATTTGTCATTCTAGGGTCAGTACTCTCAATTCTGTTAGGCCCAGAAAAGGCCCTGCACCTTTGACCAGAAACCTAACTGGACCAGCCACATAAATTCTTTAGCTATAAGTGCAGGTCAGAGGCTGGGTGTTTTGCAGCAAGTAACTCACCTCCTGACTCGCCAAAGACCTTCCACCATCTACAAGGCACAATTCAGGAGTGTGATGGCATACTCTCCACTTGCCTGGGTTAGTGTAGCTCCAACAACACTCAAGACATTCAGCACCTTCTGGGAAAAAAGCAGCTGCTTGATCGGCACCCTTGCATACCTTTAACATTCTCTCCTTCCATGGACAGTTCACAGTGGCCACAGTGTGTAACAAGATGCATTGCAGTAACTCACTAAAGCTCCTTCAACCACCTCTCCCAAACTTCTAGCATCTAGAAGGACAAAGGCAGCAGTCAAATGGGAAACCACCAACAAGTTCCCTTCCAAGTCACACACCACCCTGAATTGGAAATACATTCCTTCACTATCAAAATCCTGGTACTTCCTCCGCAACAGCACTATGGATGTACTGCACCATGTGGACTGCAGTGGCTCAAGAAGATGGCTCATCATCACCTTCTCAAGGGCAATTAGAGATGGGCAGCAAATGCTGGCCTCACCAGCAATGCTCACATTCCATGAAAGGTTTTAAGAAAGAACCCTCATAACATGTAAAAAGTTCTTGGATATGCACTTGAAATGCTAAGACTATAGGCCGAGAGCTGGATAGTGGGATTAGGAAAGTGGATAGCTGTTTCTCAGCTAGCACAGACATAATGGACTGAATTACATCCTTTTGTGCTGTAAATTTCTATGATTCTATTTATATGAGCTGGATACCTGATCATTGGGATCTCTATCACGCAAAATGCTCTAATTGTCCAATATGTACTTTACAGGAAAGGTTACTGGATAATGATCAGGATTAGGAATTCTGGCTGATATTTTTTCTCTTTCTAGGTTGCGGAGAATGAAGCCATATTTCCACCCTTGTTGAGATCAGTAGGTATGCTGCAGGGATTGTACCTGGAATCTTACTACTCTGTATGTTTACAGTCACCTACCTACTGAAGAACAATGGGACCCTGTTCAAAATAACTCCTGTACTCATTCTGCACATTTGTGTTAACACAGTAAAACAGGAGCATCTTCTGTGGCTGCGGAAATAAATAATTTCTTCATTATGTAGCTATTGGCATTTCAGTTCAATAGGCAATCCTTTCATTCCTCTTTGGTCTTATTTAGTTTAGGCTAGCAGCAAACTCTGACACAATAAATTACTTTTTGAAATGCATTAATTTCTGTGAGGTAAGTACATACAGAAGGCATCTAGGAACATAGGAATATAGGACTTAGGAGAAGAAGGAGGCCATTCGGCCCTTCGAGCCTGCTCTGTCATCCAAGAAGATCATGGCTGATTCGGTTATGATTACAACTCCACTTTCCTGCCTGTCCGCATAACCCTTGACTCCCTTGACTATCAAAAACCTGTCTTTTATTTTATTCATTCATGGGATGTGGGCTTTGCTGGCTGGGCCATTTCTAGTTGCTCTTGAGAAGGTGGTGGTAAGCTGCCTTTTTGAACCGCTGAGTACATGTGGTGTAGGTACACTCACAGTGCTGTTAGGAAGGGAGCTCCAGGATTTTGATCCAATGACAGTGAAGGAACTGCGATATATTTCCAAGTCAGTATGGTCAGTGACTTGGAGGGGAACTTCCAGATGGTGGTGTTCCCATCTATCTGCTGCCCTTGTCCATCTGGATCGTAATGGTCATGGGTTTAGAAGGTGCTGTCCAAGGAGCCTTGGTGAATTCCTGAAGTGACTCTTGTAGATGGTACACACTGCTGCTATTGTGCATCGGTGGTGGAGGGATTGAATGTTTGTGGATGTGGTGCAAGCAAGCGGACTACTTTGTCCTGGGCAGTGTCAAGTTTCTTGAGTGTTGTGGGAGCAGCACTCATCGAGGCGAGTGAGGAGTATTCTATCACACTCCTGACTTGTGCCTTGTAGATGGTGCATTTGGACATAGACTGCTTCAGTACCTGAGGAGTTGTAAATGACACTAAACATTGTACAATCATCAGCAAGTGGATGGGACTGCAGCGGGTAGGCAATCCAGACAATTTTACAACCTGAAAACACAATGGCAGGGGACTGTAAAATTTTGCCCATGAAGTTGCAAGGCAATTTTACCTACAAACCACACATAACTGGTCAAGACCGCTGATTGTAAGCTTTGGGGATTGACCAGGCCAATTCTCTCTCTTGACTAAATTCAAAAGTCATTGGGTGGAATTTTCCATCCTGGAGGCCAAGCCTGCTGGCAGGCAGGAAAGTTGGCATGATTATCGCTGGGTGGAGGGGTGGGTGAAAACATGCAGTCTTCTTTTTTTTTTATTAATTATACATTAGTGAGAAGTTCAGCGAATCCCGTAGCAGGGGTGGAGAGGAAGTCACCTGCCCTGCAATTAACTCATGGGGTTGAAGGTCCTGGCGCCATTTTTAAAGGGCAGGCCTTTGCTCCTCATGGCTGCATGTCAACCGGCAATGGGCCCTCCTTCTTCTCATTTGGATGAAAGCCATTACCAAGATAGGGTTGCCTGTAGCCTGTATCATTGATGCCTCAGTGGATGTGTGAATGAATTGAAGTGGTAAATTAAGTGAGCATGCCCTTTACAGTTTTCCCTCCATCTCAAAGCCAACATGCCAGCGCTAAGCCCTTTACATTGCCTCCATCTAGACATGTCATCCCATCCCCACTCCTTCCAGGTAAATGGCATCCTGAAGGACCAGAGATAGCTGTTCCTCTCGTTCATACATGAATGCATAGGGGACATTGGTCCTTGACCAGTTTGATGACAGCCATGTGCATGAAGCCTTATGTGGACACTTTTCCAATTGTCTCCACTATCCTCAAGACTATGGAGAGATCATTGCCTAGGCAGCATAGAAGACATGTTCCCTTGTCAGCCATGGCCACTTATCCAGGAAGATGAAGTTTTGGAGTGGCGAGTTGGCTGCCTTCCACCAGCTATGCTCCTTAGAGGCATTCTACCTCCCTCTCTCCCTTCATCCCTGCCTCTGACTGCAGCTGATGGCAAATAGCACAGAATGAACAGCACCTCCGCACCTTGCTGGGATCTCAAAGTTATGAGGCCCATGAGTCAGGAACAAACCTGCTGCTATGAGGCTTCACCATAGAAAGAAGAACATAAGTTGCCTCATAATTATTAGGGTATCCCTTTAGTCAGCCAGTTATGAACCCCACCAAACAGAAAAATCCCTCCTCCAACCTCTAGGGATCTTATTGTGTGGTCAAGGTCAGTTTGGAAAAATGGTGCATGTCACCTTTCAAACTCACTCCACCTCCTTTTACCTTTGCCCTGTCACCCACCAACTTTCCCCCATCACCCTTGATCCACCCAATATCACCATTCCTCTCCCCTTATTCACCCTTGAACCATCCCCCCAGTTTCCCTCCACTCTATCACAATCCACCTCAACATGCCTTTCCTCCCCTCAGGGCTGAAACCCATTTCTGTCCCCATGCCCACCTTGTCCCTGCTCCTTTCTGTTATCCAAGCCACCTGTCTTGTCCCCCTCCACCTGATAGGACCTTCACCTGCCAGACTCTCACCCTGGACTTGCCTCCCTATCACATCCCACTCCCTTTTCTGACTGTGACTGTTCCCTCCTATCACCAGTACTCTGAGTACCAGCTCAGGACTCCATTGTTGACACCACCAACCCAGTCCTCTAAGACACTTCCCCCACCCTTCCCCAGGCACTCTGCACCACCCCCACAACCCCACCCGGACATTCCCCCACTTCCCTGGACACTCTCCCCACCATTCCCCCGTAAGCCTGCCTCCCATGTTCAACCTTCACTCTAGCCTTCCATCCTACCCCCCATCCCTTCCAGCCTTCATTTGCCTCCTTTGTCCAACCTTGGCGCAGTGCTTGCTACGTACCAGCACTCGAGTGAAGTTATATGACGTCCACACAGAGGAGAAAGCAACATGTACTGACCTCAAAGTTGTGGAAAAGGTGAAGCTCATCAGGTGCACGTCACTTATATACAGACGTAAAACTGAGCGTTGTAAATTCTCACTGGCAGGTAACTTAACTTGGAAGGCAAACTTAATTCTGGTGAGTTGGCCTTTTAATGAGCATGCATGACATGCTAATGCATGCAAATTGTTTTCCCAATATTGTTTGTCGGGAAGCTCAACTTGCCTATAACCTGCCTTGAAAGTTGGGAGAACAAAATTCCAAGTTTATCCCACCATCGTGAAACAGATATTTTGCCTCCTGCCAAATTAAGGAATTTTCCAGTCCTGCCAGGATTCCCGCTGCCTGTGGGACTGGAAAATTCCACCTACTGTCTTTAATACAGTTAAAATCAGCATGTGCTAATTTGGGGGGTGGATTCTCATTTTCCAATAGTCTTCAGCAGGACTAGGTTTAAATCGACTAAGTGGGCCGTTATCCAGAGTGCTTGGCTGTTAGCTAGTTGTTAATCTGCTTATCAAGTCTCAGGGACATTGAGGGACAGACACATATCTGCCTTTCCAGACTTCCAAGGCCTATCTTGAAGCCCTTTTCATAAGCGTCCTTTTTCTTAGTCCTGATAAGACTGTCTATCTTTCTATGTGAACAGGATTGTTTTTGAGAAAACAAGCTCTCTCTCCATCCTGTTGCCTCCAATGTTTCAAAGCATCACGAACAAGGTTGGTCAAGTTTAAGTCATTTATATGTGTATATGTATCTACCATCATAGTCATATTGCTTACACAAATTTCAACCTAAGCTATAATAATTTGCTATGGGTTCTATGTCCTATAACGGTAAACCCAAGGATATCGATTGTTGGAGATTAGATGATGGTAATGCCATTGAATGCGAGGACGACATGGTTAGATTGTCTCTTGTTGGAGATGTTTATTGCCTGGCATTTGTGTGGCATGAGTATTACTTTCCACTTAGCTTCCCAAGCCTGGAAGTTGTCCTTATTCACTTATCGGAGGAGTTGTGAATTGAACCAAACACTGTGTAATATTAGTAGCCGAATGTCCAGAAACTGTACTGGACTAGCCATATAAATATTGTGGCTACAAGAGCAGGCCAGAGGCTGAAAGTCCTGTGGCAAGTTACTCATCTCCTGACTCCCCAAAGCCTGTCCACTATCTACAAGGCACAAGTCAGGATACTCCCACTTGCCTGGATGAATGCAGCTCCAACAACACTCAAGAAGCTTGACACCATCCAGGACAAAGCAGCCTGCTTCATCGGCACCCATCCACAAACATTCACTCCCTCCAACACCAACACACAGTAACAGCAGGTTGTACCATCTACAAGATGCACTGCAAGAACTCACCAAGACTCCTTAGACAGCACCTTCCAAACCCATGACTGCTATCAGCTAGGAGGACAAGGGTAGCAGACACATGGGGACACCATCATCTGGAAGTTCCCCTCCAAGTCACTCGCCATCCTGACTTGGAAATATATCACCATTCCCTCAATTTCACTGGGTTAAAATCCTGGAACTCCCTTCATAATAGCACTGAGTGTGCTGACACCACATGGACTGCAGCAGTTTAAGAAGGCAACTCACCAACTTCTCAAGGGCAATTAGAGATTGGCCAGCCAACATTGCCCACATCCCATGAACAATTAAAAAATGTTGGAGGGAAGGTCATTGATGAAGATGGTTGCATCTAGGACACTGCCTTGAGGAACACTTGCAGCAATATTTGATGCATTAATGGACTGAAGCTCGTTGAATTCATGGTAGTAGTGACTGTGTTCTCATGGTGGCCAGGTTGTAGAGGATACAGTAGGCTGCATGAATTAGGACCCACCCTCCGGCAAGTACAGGAAAGTTCCTCCAGAGCAGACAAGCTCATGAAAACATTGATTCAGCACTCGAGTGGTATAAGCGCAATGCTCTTTTTTGTGGCAACATGTCTCTCATTATAAATATGCTAGCCACTTGTGATTGAGTACAAAGGATCTCATAAGCAAGATGGAGAGTGGATAGCCTTTGTTACTCAGCAGCCACTGCCTGATTTGAAACTGTCCCTGAAAGATTGCTGGTACAGTGGGCTGGGGCAGATTGAATGCATCATAGCTGCTGCCAGTAGAGCGGGCATTCAACAGTGTGATACGCTGAGCATGGTTGCACACCAACTCCACACTGAGTGAGTGGTAACATTTGTGATTGCAGTATTTCTCAGAAATTAGTTGTAGTGCCTGCAAAGCCCACATGTGTGCAGTCAATAGCACCCTGCGTCACAGGGAAATCCCATATCCTGACAAAGTCACTTGTGCATCTATTTGCTTCTTGCTGATCAGAGACAGCACAATAACATTCCCCATCCTGGAACATAGAGCCTTCTTACCTCCCTTAAGCAGCAATGAGATACGTCCGATATGTCACCTTTGCCAGCCTGGTAGGATCCCAAGGCAAAGGGATTTGGGGCCATGGCTATTTTCTCTGGCAGCACCATCCTTACCTTGCTCTGAGGCTTCAAGTCTAGTTTCAAGAGGCAGCAGAGTTCTGTGAGCACCCCCTTCATGAATTGCAAATGATGAACACACTTGATGGAATTTAATGCCTCCGACCCTGCACACCCTCCCAACCCCAACCCAGAGTGGGCTGGAAGGTGGGTGGGGAGCTATATGATGGGGTGGCAAGCCTTGGGGTGGCAAGTCCATCACCTTCCCAACCACCCCTGATTGATTCCAGGGTGGACAGTGTTAAGATGACCTACTGGCCTGGAGGCCAATTAAGACCCTTAAAAGGCCTGTGGAAGTGGGTGTGGGGGTGGAGTCCTTCCTTTTTCTGTGTTCAATGGACAGACCTACTGGTAGCAAGGGCCACACCTGCAGGAAGAGCACCCCACACTTTAAACCCCCTTCCTGACCCTACCTAACAGGCCCCAGGATTTCAGGGTTCCAGTGATGTTCCTCCCCTGGGGCCTCCTGCAGTACCAGCAGTGACCACTGCTTCCAGTGGTGTTGCTGATACTGAAGAGCTGATGGCCTCTGATTGACTGGAGCTCTTGGAGATTGAAAATTTCCCCTGTAGGAGCCGAGAATCCGAACACTGACCAGGTACTTGCTTTTAATCATGTTGGGATGCCAGAAATTGTTGATGCGGGGTTGTCACCTGCTCTCCAGCTGGTTTGCGTGCCAACTGCCACAATCATTAAATCCAGTCCACAGTTCCTGGCTTAACAGGAGGGAAGAAAAATGCTCTCAGAAGACCCCAGGTGGACAAGCCCTCCTGTTGAAAGCCTTTTCTCTCCTCCTCCGCTTCCCTCTGTGAGCAGCTTGCTGCTTATTTGTTGCTTCTTCATTATCTCCCTCCCATATTGCAGCCCAAAAACAACTGCTACTATCTCATCCGTCACATGGAGCATGTGGTATGACCAGGGCCTCTGCAGTCACATTCAACAGCTTGCCCACATGCAGCTCACGCACCACTCACATACCAACAATAACCAACTCCAAATACCCAGCACTTGCCCAAGCTCAAACAGAACCAGTTAAAAGTAATCAGCAGCTAACCTGCATAATTCCCTCATGACTGCTGAATACATGTTCAGCCGTGCGTGTTTAAGAGACGATATTAGCTAGAGCGATGAGACCCAAAATGGCAGTGCTGGCACTGGTGTATGCTTTATGTATGGTAATGCCTTCACAGGATGGTGTTTAACACAGGCCAAGCAGAAAGTGAACAGAAGCAGGTGTGGATGCCATTTAGCTACTAAAATGGCACCCAGAGCACCAAAACTACTGATGCTACAGAGTCAAATTTTGTGTCCAATACCCATCTTCAAAACCTGAGTCGAGAATGTACACGGATGCTGCAATGCGCAGCATGGGCAGCAATGCGTCAAAGGGCCCTTGCTTTTACTTGACTTTTCTTGTTTGCAACAAGATTCATATTCTCACACAATAGCCGGAATTTTCCAGCCCCATTGGTGTCGGGCGTGGGTGGAGGGGAAGTGACAATATGGTGAGAAGTCCAAAAATTGGTTTTACGTTGTTATGGAACCAGTTTGCGATCGTTCACTCCACCCGTCAACAGCAGACTGCGTTTTCTGCCATCACACATCAAGAACGTCTTTTGAATACATTTGCATCTAATTATAAGCCCTGCTTGCTGGAATTATCCCCACACTTCGGATCATCTGAGCATGTGGGCATGTTTGCACATTGACATATTTGTTTCACAACTGTACATAAGCGACTTACACCTGGCAACCTGAACTTCGAGGGGAACTTGGAGGTGAGTACACACAACCTTGCACAACGTTCATGAAAATTGCCCTTAGGATATCAAGGAAGAGGTGCTATGCATTCATGGGGGGCACTGGCAAGTTGATTTTTTCTGGCTGGCTTTCAGTGTGATGCCAGAGCAAGGGCTCCAGTGCAGGTCAGGCCGAGGGGTGGGGGGGCCAGGCAGCACATGAAGGAAGTACTGAAGTACATGCTGGGGAGGGGGTGGGGGGGGTGGTGGCGGTGGTGGAAGGGGATAAGGGAAGTGCCACGCACTTGGAAAAGCTTGTCAAAAGTGACCATTCTTCCACAGCTGAGACCATTCCATTGCAGCTCCATTGCCATGCCTGGAGTTGGACCTCTGCAACTTTTCTGCCCACTCAAGCAATGCAAAGCATGAAGGGGCCTCCAAATGCTCCAGAACTTTTCACCCCTTGGGCGCAGACTGCAAATTAATGCGTGGTTTAGGAGGCAACAGAAAATTAGCCAACTGGGCAAGTTGTACAATCTCCTTGCAAAAGGTGGCCATGGTACAGTCACTGGTGGAGGCACTCAAAGCCCCTTACAATGTCTTTATTAAGGTTTGGACCAGTATCTATCACAGTTTTGCCTAACAGCACAGCCTTGCAGTGCAGGTTAGGAGAATGCCTGTGCCTGAGCTGAGAGCGCAGCATGCAGTCCAGTGGCTGAAGCTGCTGCCAATTGGTCAAGTGGAGTGGCGCGGAGGTGGGTGTGGTTTCGGACAGCCAAAGAGCACCCTACACACTGGCCATCCAAGTGGTGGCCAGCAGTCTTCTGCACGCATGAAGGGGCCTTCTGGCTTAACCAAGAGAGTTTCTTGGTACGCCTATGTTAACCCATGCTTCTCTCTCTCTCTAATCTTCAGGAGAACATAAGGGTAATGGAGCCTGGTGATTTAGTGGTATGCCTCATAGCTTACAGGGAACAGTGAAGAAGAAGAGATAGTGGAGGTGCCTGGCTAGGCAATGGTAGGAGTACCTCTCTCAAGATAAGGGCGGCAAGGCCTGCTGCACATACAACTGAAGATCCATAGTGAGCTGTTGCTCGTAGGTGCCTCACTAGACCCAGGGTCTAAAGATGGGGTCTGTCATTCCTGCAGATAACTGAGAACCAGTGTTGCTGAAGCCTATGCAAGTCTAGGAAACTTGTTGGTCATATATATCACCTGCTGTGGGATTTGGCACCACGAGGACATAGAGGGCATTCACTGCCAGTGACCATGTAGGTGACCGCGGTGCTCAATTCCCACTCCTGTTGCTCTCTCCAGGGCTCCACAGGTGACCTGTGCAGGATCTCACAAGCCTCCATGCACAAGTGTATCCAGGAGGTCACGGACACCATCTTTGCGAAGACACAGAGTTTTCTGCATTTCGCCCAGGATAAGGAAAGCCAAGAAGCAAGGGTGCTGGGATATGGAGCGATGCCAGGTTTCCCACAAGTGTAGGGTGCCATCGACTGCACTAATGTGGCGTATAGATCTCCATGGCAACAAGCAGTCAACTACGTCAACTGCAATGGCCTCCACTCGCTAAATGTTCAGCTGGTGTGTTATCACCACAAATGCATCAAACAGGTCTGCGCATGATTCCCAGGGAGCATCCACGATTCCTGCATCCTTAGCAGGTCTCAGATCCCTGACATCTTCCAGGGTCCAAAGAGGCTGCAGAGTTGGCTCCTCGGGACAAGGGCTACCCACAGAGGACGTGGCTGATGACACCCATGCGGCTGCCTCAGACTGCAGCAGAGTGACAGTACACATGCCGTGACCTGGACTTCAGTGGAGAAAACAATAGGCATTTTGAAAATGAGGTTCTGGTGCCTCGATAGGTCCAGAGGAGCACTGCAATACAGTCCCCAGAGGGTGATGCGCATCATTGTCGCTGGCTGCACACCCCACAACCTGGCATTGCAACAGGGGGAGGACCTGGTTGAGAAGGAGATGGAGGAGCTGCACGTATCCTCTGATGAGGAGGATTTCAAAGGGGATGACAATGATGAGGTCCTTGAAGGTGAGGATGATGGTGATGAGGACATCGCACTGGCCAGATGAGGCAGGCACACTCAGGAGGCCCTCATAACTGCAAGATTCATGGAGGATGATGACGAGATGCAGTGAGGACAGCCCTGACATCCTGACCTTGCATCTGTAAACGTTTGACTCCTGAGTGGCTAATGGCAGTGCATGTACACTCAGTGCTCAGGCTCATGTCATGGAGGCACAGTGGAGGCACTAGATTCCAGGAGGATGATCACAGCATGCAGTGAGGACACTTCATAGATCTTCACATTGCCCATGTGAATGGCTCACTCCTGTCTGGCTCGGGGCAGCTCGCTTGCGCTCTGTGATCAGGGTCATATCATGAAGACGCAGCTGTGAAACATTAAGTGCACCTGATCCTTTGTCAGCCCTCAACACCTGTCCCCTTCAGGAGCACAGCATCATCGGACACAAATGCTGATGAGATAGGGGCCAGCCCCACCTCAAAGATCTTGAGAGCGCACAGAGAGAATGATGGAACTCTGTGGTGCCTGTCCATGACATCTGGCAGCAATAACAAGCACCTTCGAGGTGTAAGCATCAGTAATGTGTCCGGTGAGTGTAAGACCGGACCATCACTTTGGTCTGAAGGTTACACACTGCACGGGGAAGAGGCCCTGGACTGAGACACCTGCCTTTATCTTGTGCAGGATCTAAGGTGACATGAACTCTGCTCATCATAAGAAGAAGCCATATACAGGGAGACATTCTTGGGAGTTTATTTACAATAACGGACATTATGTACAAGCGATTAACACCCGTGCCCACGCTGTGCAGTTAATTAGCTCAAATGGTAGCGCACCTGCTTTATGTATGAGGAAATAGTGGGATTTATGCCCACATTCTCCAGTTTGGAGGGGGACAATGGCATAGTGGTAATGTTACTGAATTTGTAATCTAGTTTCCAGACTAAACTCCCAGGCTGTACCATCTCAGATAATATTGGACCCGACATCATACTGGGCCTCAAAGTGGCGCCGGTGTGTGGTGGTCTTCTGTGTGAGTGTACTCCTGTTTGGACGGAATTCCATATTGGCCCCCAGCCCTGAACCCTCCCTCGGCAGCCGGTGCCCCACAAACTGAGCCACCTCACGGAAATGCCCTCTGTGTCCTTTAGCACAGCGCGGAGTGGTTTCCTGTACAGGCTGCTGCTGCACAGCCTTCACTGCCTTGCCCTTGCCTGCCGCCCGGATGCTCCCTGGTGTGCCTTGTTACTGTCTGGCAGTGGAGGTCCCCATTGGGGGGCCCTCTACAGAGGTGTTCTACCGCTTTCCATCGGGGACCTGGGATAGAGGGTGTTGCACGCAGCAGTCTCCTACAACCGCAGGATGTGTCGGTTCACGGACTCCCAAGATACCTGCATCTTTTGTGGTCTTGTGGAGTCCGTGGACCATGTGTATATAGGATGTTGTAGGCTGCACTCCCTTTTCAGTTATTTAAAAAACCTGTTATTGATGTTTTGTTACCCCCACGCTCCTGATGTATGGGTACCCAATGTGGAGGGGGCTCCAGGAAGGAGGAGGACTTTCTCATGAAGCTGCTCCTGGGCCTGGCCAAGTTAGCCATTAACAGGTCCAGGCCGAGACCTGGAGGGCCCCGGCCTGCTTCCAGGGTCCTGCTGTATGTTGGTGGCCCCCTCCTTGGCCTGTGGAGCTGGAGCTACAGGGGTCACAGGAAACGGGGATTTGGATGGACTGGACACTCCTGGAGTCACCTGGTTGGAGGTCCCCCAGGTGCTGATCCTCCTCCCTATGGGTTCCTGATGGCCCCTGGCTGACTCATTAAGGTGAAGGGGAAGCTGGAGTGAAATTGAGCTACCCTGCACCCTTCTCAAATTGACACTGTTGGAAGCAAACTGTGGCATCAGTGATGGAGTTCAGATAATGCAGCTGTGCAGGACCGATATCTTGGACCAAGGTCTTCATGGCACCTGTCATCCTACCATTAACCTTGGTGCATTGGTATGCCAGCACTATCACTCAGACTGAAAGAGGATGGACTCCTCTATCATGCCTTGCAATCTGAGGAGTGCAGTAGACATTCCTTCCTGATGTTCCTGTGCTTGCCTTTGCAGCTCCATCGAATAAGGTATGACCGAGTCCAGAGGCCTCCAGCAGTTCTCCGAGTGCCAGAGACCCTAGACGTCCCTAGTGCCACCTGCTGTGAATCAGTGTGATGTGCTCCCCAGATCGTGACCCTGGGGCTACTCTGGAACAGGCCACACCGAAGTGTGTGTCTCTGGGCTGGTGGAGGGTATGGGTGAGCGCTGTGACGGGTCTTCAATGAGGGTGTCATCAGATTCTTCTTCCAGGGTGCCTTTGGGTCTTGAGCCAAGGACTTGTCTCGTGGACCCCATTGGCTGCATCCCAGATGTGCCTGCGAAAGCATGGAGAGATAGTTAGTTCATGGCCAGGGACTGCAGAACAGGGGAACTCACTCACAGCATGGTCTGATGGGTGTTGCTCTGCTGGATCCTCACTTGGTAGAGCACTGTCGACTTCAACTTCAGCACAGGAATGGTCCACATCATTGCCGGCCAGTTGAATGACTCAATTTTCAAAGTCTGTGGGGACCTTGATGTCAGGCATTCCTCCACCAGTCTGCGACCTTTCCCTTTTGTTGTGTGCCAGCTTGTCCTGCATAAAAACAGATGGAGAGAGTGTAAGCAGGATGCCTGCCAGGCCAGATGATAAGGATGCCTGGCATGAGTGGGTGGTGAGTGATGCCATGGGCATAATGAGGAAATGATCCACAGGGCAGATTAAGGTGTGTGTGTGTGAGACTGAATGGTGATGTCCCTTGAACTGGCAGTGAGTGAGATCCCTGTGGATGTGTGATGTGCTTTTGAGTGTGTGAGTTAAGAGTGATGAGATAAGTGACTAACCCTAGCGGAACAAAGGAGATCATTCATCCTTTTTTAACATTGGGTGGCTGTCCTCTTTTGCAGGGTGTTAGCATTGATCACCGCTGCCATTGCCTCCACTGCTGGATTAGTGACATTGCTTGCTGGTCTCCGCCCAGAAAAGGGATTGAGGACCTCATGGCAGGACTCCTCTGTGTCCAGTAGGCGCCATAAGGAGGCATCACTAAATTTGGGGGCAGCTTATTTCCTCCCTTTGGCAGCCATGACTTTGCAGCAGCTTCTGATCCCTTAGACAGTGCTAGCTCTGTGTAGGAGCGCCCTTTAAATATGGCGCCCGGATTACTCTTGGCCTGAGGTAATGGTGGGGTGAGTGGATTAGAGGCCAGCCCACCAGCAATTTGGTGGACTTCCTGGGAATGCGTTATTAATAAGGTGGGATGCACCAAGAATGGGACAATATGGTGCGGAAACCCGCCATTGCAGCCAGCGGGGAAAGCGTCCATTTTCTCACCCACTACCACACTTTGTGCAAATCTGGGACAATTCCACCCAGAACCTTCTATTATTGATCTGTCTTCTATTGGAAAGGTAAGGTTCTTTGAATAGACATCCATTATTCTGCTGCCAGGGCTGTTGGGATAAGTACTACCGTAACGTTTTAAAGATTATTCTCTATCAGATTCTGTCAAGCTCCCAGCAGGACATCATTTACTGCAAGTTTATTGCAAGCTTAAGTCATTTTGTAAAGGTCTAGAAATTCAAATCAAACATTTTGAGTATGGTGCATTTCATTATTGTGTGAGGTTAAAGCAAGTAGACTGATTTGTAAGAATGTCTTTGAAGGCTTAATCTATAGTTGCCAGGCAGTAGAGTGGGCCTCTCATTAACTGTTATTTTCTCAGCTTTTTGTTAAATCACACAGACAGTTCACAGCAGGATTTGTGTTTGTCAGATGTAAGAGGATGTGCGAGAGGAAGAGATGGTACATATGGATTAGCAAGACTCAATTTTATTGGTAATTTATTCTATTGACACTCTGCCATTAACTATGGAAAACTCTGTTGGATACATGTTCTTCTATCCAGCAGAAACACTTGCAATTAATTATTAATTGACATGGGCTCAACTTCAAACCTCATGGAGGGAAATATGACTGTTAATTTAGTGTTTGTGTTTGTGTATGTGAGTCTATTTGTGTATACGAGTGCATTTTTAAAATTCATTCATCCACGTGGAGCAGTGATATATTTCCAAGTCAGGATGGTGAATGGCTTGGACAGGAACTTCCAGGTGGTGGTGTTCCCATATATCTGCTGCCCTTGTCCTTCTAGATGGGAGCAGTCATAGATTTGAAAGATGCTGTTGAAGAAGGCTTGGTAAGTTCCTGCAGAGCATCTAGTAGATGGTACACACTGCTGCTACTGTTCGTCGGTAGCGGAAGGAGTAAATGTTTGTGGATGGGATGCCAATCAAGCGAGCTGCTTTGTCCTGGACAGTATCAAACTTCCTCTATGTTGTTGGAGCTGCACTCATCCAGGCAAGTGGAGAGTATTCCATCACACTCCTGACTTGTGCGTTATAGATGGTGGACAGGCTTTGCGGAGTCAGGAAGTGAGTTACTTGCTGCAGGATCCCCTGCCTCTGACCTGCTTTTGTAGCCACAGTATTTATATGGCTAGTCCAGTTCAGTTTCTGATCAATGGTAACCCCCAGGCTTTTAATAGTGTAGGTTTCAATGATGATAATGCCATTGAATGTCACGGGGAGACCGTTAGTTTTTCTCTTGTTGGAGATGGTCATTGTCTGGCACTTGTGTGGCACTATTGTAATTGTTACTTGTCACCCTAAGTCTGGATATTGTCCAGGTTTTGCTGCATTTGGACATGGTCTGCTTCAGTATTTGAGGAGTTACGGATGGTGCTGAACATTGTGAAATCATCAGCGAACATGCCCACTTCTGACCTTATGATGGAAGGAAGGTCATTGATGAAGCAGCTGAAGATGGTTTGGCCTCAGACAGTACACTGAGGGGCCCAGTATGTGGGGGTGAAAGTGGCCTTTGCTAGTTGCGTGAAACGGGCTTGCAACAAATACACAGACTGCCAGACAATATACCAGCTTTCATAGAAACTAGGAGCAGGAGTAGGCCATTCAACCCATCGAGCCTGCTCTGCCATTCATTATGATCATGGCTGATCATCCAACTCAATAGCCTGCTCCCACTTTCTCCCCATACCCTTTGATCCCTTTCGCCCCAAGAGCTATATCTAACTCCTTCTTGAAAGCAGACAATGTTTTGGTCTCAACTACTTTCTGTGATAATGAATTCCACAGGCTCACCACTCTCGGGGTGAAGAAATTTCTCCTCATCTTAGTCCTAAATGGTCTACCCCATACCCTCAGGCTGTGACTGCTGGTTTTGGACTCCCCCACCATCGGGAATGTCCTTCCTGCATCTACCCTGTCTAGTCCTCTTAGAATTTTATAGGTTATTATGAGATCCCCCCTCATTCTTCTGAACTCCAATAAATATAATCCTAATTGACTCAATCTCTCCTCATATGTCAGTCCCACCATCCCAGGAAGCAGTCGGGTAAACCTTTGCTGCACTCCCTCTATAGCAAGTACATCCTTCCTCAGATAAGGAGACCAAATCTGCACACAGTATTCCAGGTGTGGACTCACCAAGGCCCTGTATAATTGTAGCAAGACATCCCTCTTCCTGTACTCAAATCTTCTGGCTATGAAGGCCAACATACTATTTGCCTTCTTTACCACCTGCTGCACCTGCATGCTTACCTTCAGTGACTGATGTATGAGGACACCCAGGTCTCATTGCACATTCCCCTCTCTAAATTTATAGCCATTTAGATAATAATCTGCCTTCCTGTTCTTGCTACCAGAATAGATAACCTCACATTTAT
Organism: Carcharodon carcharias; assembly: GCF_017639515.1. Lineage (NCBI taxonomy): Eukaryota > Metazoa > Chordata > Chondrichthyes > Lamniformes > Lamnidae > Carcharodon > Carcharodon carcharias. The sequence goes on from NC_054475.1 coordinate 129,527,338, forward strand.
GCACATTATATTGCATCTGCCATGCATTTGCCCACTCACTCAGTTTGTCCAAATCACACTGAAGCATCTCTGCATCCTCCTCACAGCTCACCCTCTCACCCAACTTTGTGTCATCTGCAAATTTGGAGATATTACATTTAATTTCCTCATTTAAATCATTAATATATATTGTGAATAACTGGGGTCCCAGCTCCGATCCCTGTGCTACCCCACTAGTCACTGCCTGCCATTCGGAAAAAGACCCGTTTATTCCTACTCTTTGTTTCCTATCTGTCAACCAGTTTTCTATCCATCTCAATACATTACACCCAGTCCCATGTACTTTAATTTTACACACTAATCTCTTATGTGGGACTTTGTCAAAAGCCTTCTGAAAGTCCAAATAAACTACATCCACTGGCTCCCCCTCATCAACTCTATGAGTTACATCCTCCAAAAATTCCAGTAGATTTGTCAAGCATGATTTCCCTTTCATAAATCCATGCTGACTCTGTCCAATTCTGCAACTGTTTTCCAGGTGCTCAGCTATTAAATCTTTTATAATGGACTCTAGAATTTTCCCCACTACCGATGTCAGGCTGACTGGTCTATAATTCCCTGTTTTCTCTCTGCCTCCCTTTCTAAATAGTGGAGTTACATTAGCTACCCTCCAATCTGTAGGAACTGTTCCAGACTCTATAGAATCTCGGAAGATGACCACCAATGCATCCACTATTTCTAGGGCCACTTCCTTAAGTACTCTGGGATGTAGATTATCAGGCCCCGGGGATTTATCGGCCTTCAATCCCATCAATTTCCCCAACACCATTTCCCTACTAATACTGATTTCTTTCAGTTCCTCCCTCTCACTAAACATTGTGTTCCCCAAAATTTCTGGTATGTTATTAGTGTCCTCCTTTGTGAAGACAAAACCAAAGTATGTATTTAGTTGGTCAGCCATTTCTTTGTTCCCCATTATAAATTGCCCTGTTTCTGACTGTAAAGGACCTACATTTGTCTTCACCAATCTTTTTCTTTTCGGATACCTATAGAAACTTTTACAGTCAGTTTTTATGTCCCCTGCAAGCTTACTCCTGTACTCTATTTTCCCCTTCTTAATCAATCCCTTGGTCCTCTTTTGTTGAATTCTAAACTGCTCCCAATCCTCATGTCTGTTGTTTTTTTCTGGCCAATTTGTATGCCTCTTCCTTGGATCTAATACTATCTCTAACTTCCCGTGTAAGCCATGGTTTGGCCACCTTTCCTGTTGTACTTTTGCGCCAGACAGGAAGAAACAATTGTTACAGTTCACCCATGCGCTCTTTGAATGTTTGCCATTGCCTAGCCAATTGCTACAAGCCTTTAAGTAACGTTTCCCAATCCATCATAACCAACTCGCGTCTCATACCATTGTTGTTTCCTTTATTAAGTTTCAGGGCCCAAGTCTCGGAATCAACTACATCACTCTCCATCTTGATGACGAATTCTATCATATTATGGTCGCTCATCTCCAAGGGGACTCGCACAACTAGGTTGCCAATTATTCTCATTACACAACACCCAGTCGAGGATGGCCTGTTCTCTCGCTTTTCATTTTTCATTGATTTGAAAAATATTGTCTAGGTTTTTAATTTCAATCCAAGTAATAGCAAAAGTGAGATTAGAAAACAAGTCTCCAAAAATGTTTGAACTGTCATCCTGTGAACTTCAGTGAAAAGAAGATCCGGGACAGTGAAAAATTGGCTGCCGATTTGCTACAAGCCTTTTTCACACTGCCGGCGTTGACCAATTCCACACACATGGTGTGTCATAAACAGCATACAATCACTAAAATACACTGATGTTGTAAAGTGTGATTTACTTGCTCATTTAGAATTGCTGAAGTTTTGCTAGGACAGAATTTTTCATCCCGCGGGTGGGCGCGCGCCTGATCCAAACGGGAATAAAATTGTGCGCGATGATGTTGGGTGAGCATTCCGACATCAAGCGTACTTACATGATATTTTGCTTGGCAGGCAGCCAGCCAACAATTTCATAAACCTCATCCAAGGGCAGGATAAAAAGGGTCAGCATCATTGTCAGTGTGAGAAGACAGGAGTTGTGGAATAGATTGCAGCTGGTTGCTTATTTATTTTTATTCCTTCATGAGGTGTGGACGTCGCTGGCTGGGCCAGCATTTATTGCCCATCCCTAATTACCCTTGAGAAGGTGGTGGTGAGTGTCTTTCTTGAACCGCTGCACTCCATGTGCTGTAGGTACACCCACGGTGCTGTTAGGGAGGGAGTTCCAGGATTTTGCCCCAGGGTCAATGAAGGAACAGCGATATATTTCCAAGTCAGGATGGTGAGTGACTTGGAGGGGAAATTCCAGGTGGTTGTGTTCCTATCTATCTGCTGCCCTTGTCCTTCTAGTAGGTAGTGGTTGTGGGTTTGGAAGGTGCTGTCGAAGGAACCTTGGTACTTGTTGGTTCTTGTCAGTTTCATCTCTGTGTGGGGCTTCATTCTCAGCATTTCCAGGCTTAATTTCAAGACTCATTGCTGTCTGCCTTGCCCCCAGAAGATTCAGACTGTGTAACCCTTCCAGGTATCAGATAACCTTCCCTTACCCTGGTGATGGGGATTGTGGTCTCCACTGGAGGCACCTCCTCTGAGAACGAAGAGATGGGCAGAAGGGAGAGGAGGCCAGGTGTCCCAGTGCAGCTTCCAGGGAGGGGACGTGTGGGAGGAGAGGCACAGGCACAAGGGGCGCAGGGCCAGCAAGTAGTCCAAGGCAGAAGAGGTTGCAGAAGATGCCATTACCCTGCTGACAGGGTTTACAGGCAGCGATGCATCTACCTCAATATGTTTGAGGTGCAATGCTGAAGGAGGCTCCGCCTCTGAAGGGAGGTAGTGACCTCCATCTGTCAGATGATCGGGCCTGAGATCAGCTCCGACTATATGGGTGTACATCGCATGCCAGTGGCTCTGAAGGTCACAGCAGCCTTCAACTTCTATGCCTCCGGCTCTTTCCAGGGCTCAGTGGGGGATCTGCATGGAGTCTCCCAAACAGCAGTCCACAGTTGCGTCAAGCTGGTGACAGAGGCCCTGTTCAGGCAGGTCCTGACCTTTATTCTTTACTGTATGGATGAGGCCAGCCAGACTGAGTGAGCCAGAGGCTTTGCAGTAATTTTTGTGTTCCCCTGAGCCCAGGGTGCTATCAACTACACATGTATGGCCATCAAGGCACCAGCAAGTCAGTCATGCCTTCGTCAACAGGAATGGATCCCACTGCATGAATGTGCAGATAGTGTGTAACCAGGCTACTGGAGGCAGCACATGTTATATCTGGAGGAAACACAAAGTGCAACAATGAGCCAAGAGGAAGTAACTTTGTGGGAAGGGAGGGATCAGCAACAGGAAAAAAATCCTTGTTTTTGAGATGCATTGATTGGTGACAGACACATTGCTCTGCCAAAATAATGGCAAGATGAAGACAATTACTGGTACTGAGGACAAGAAGCTCCATAAAAGAAGAATGTGCACTTTATCATGGGAGGCAGATTAAGCAGTCAGTATGGGGTAGATAGTGAGAAATTATTTCCACTGGCTCAGGAGTCTAAGACTAGGGGACATAGCCTAAAAATTAGAGTCAAGCCTTTCAGGAGTGAAATTAGGAAATGCTTGTACACATAGTGGGTGGTAGAAGTTTGGAACTCTTTCACAAACTCCAACTGATACAAGATCAATTGTTAATTTTAAAACTGACGTTGATAGATTATTTGTTAACCAGAGTTATTAAAGGACAGAGGCAAAGGTGGGTAAATTAAGTTAAGTCACAAATTAATCATGATCTTATTGATTGGCAGACTGACTTGAGGGGCTAAATGGCCTTCTCAAGCTCTTATGTTTCTACACAATCTCCGCAACCCCATGTACAGCCGGCTAAGCAGCATAGGGAGATGTTTGATGCCCTCACAAAGTAGGAGACATCCAGTGAAAATGATAGGCATGACTGATTTCCTTACATATCATGCCCTCACTGTGACATTAACTGAGTGAACGGAAATGTTCTATTCACAAGAAGCCTCTGGAACCACTAATGCATCTTTTTAACTCCATACCAATTTCATTGTCAGCCTGAAGGGGGTTGCACTAGTCTTAAAGAAGTGATTACAGTGATCCTGCACCTGCAAGCATTATTATAATGGTATGAATGCAGACACCTGGAAGAAAAGAAATGTAATTACCTATCGAATTCCTTTAGCACCGTGTTTTCTCTTTGCAAAGATAAAGGTTGCTCAAAACCAACACCAAAGAAATACGACAACAGAAGGAAAAGCTTGCCTAAGAAGCTTGAGTCTTCCCAAGGAAGAAACATTGCAGCTCTTGTGAAGTGACACGGGAGAGACTCTGATAGATGAGAAAGTAGAAGATGAGCTGCCAAGAAGTGTTTGGCCAAGGCAGAGAATGGGAACACCACAGTAGGTCTCAGCTTCATGTTGAATTTCAAAGTGTTTAGATGAACCATGACTCAGCTACTATTTCTTCAAAGAGACTTAGGAGTATTTACACAGTTGAAAATATGTTTTTTTTTAACTCCTTCAGGTTTCCAAGCAGCAATGGGAAACCAATCAGATGCGCTGCCAGAAAAAACAAGCTTCACAATTCAGTTTCATCCTCATCAGTTTCACCATGGCATCCTGCACAAGTTAGAACCAGTGCAATTGCTACCTATGAGTTAGAAACAAATGGCACCTCATTCTAATTCTCTTTATTCTAGCCTCCCGCTGATCTTCATCCTTCACTTCTTCATGACAAAGAAAGAGATGGATTCTCTTTGGGAAAACTAATTCTCTACTCAAAGAATTCAATTTATTAGATACTCATTTTTAATGGCAGGAGAGATCATTCTTCAGTGAAGCTGCAGAGATCAAAAAAACAAAAATTGAAGTCTTAGAAAAGCTTTAGAAAGATGGAATAAGCTCTCCAATGTGGCATATTGATCTCTAAGTTACTGCTGATATTATTACTTTTATCATGGCACTGATTCCAATGGGAAGGTTCAGATGGATTGACTGTACCCACTTTCCCCTATTTGCAAGTGGCATGCCAAGCTCATGGAGGATGGTTCCTCTACATTGGAGAGACCAAACGCAGACTGGGTGACCGCTTTGCAGAACACCTTTGGTCTGTCCGCAAGCATGACCCAGACCTCCCTGTTGCTTGCCATTTCAACACTCCACTCTGCTCTCATGCCCACATGTCTGTCCTTAGCCTGCAGCATTGTTCCAGTGAAGCTCAACACAAACTGGAAGAACAGCACTTCATCTTTCAACTAGGCACTTTACAGCCTTCCGGACTGAATATTGAGTTCAACAATTTTAGATCATGAACTCTCTCCTCCATCCCCACCCACTTTCTGACCCCCCTTTTTTTTCCAATAATTTATATAGATTTTTCTTTTCCCACCTATTTCCATTATTTTTAAATGTATTTCCATCCATTGTTTTTTATCTCTACCTTTTAGCCTATTTCAATCCCTTCCCCCCACCTACCCCCCCCCGCCCCCCCACAAGGACTATCTGCACCTTGCTCGTCCTGCTTTCTACCCTTAATGACACCTATTAGCACATTCCTTAGATAATATCACCACCTTCAACACCTCTTTGTCCTTTTGTCTATGACATCTTTTGGCAATCTCTACCTATCACTGGCCCTCTATCCAGCTCTACTTGTCCCCCCGCCCCCCCCCCACCCTCTTTAAACCAGTTTATATTTCACCTCTCTCCTATTTTTACTTAGTTCTGTTGAAGGTCATACGGACTTGAAATGTTAACTGTGTTCCTCTCCGCAGATGCTGTCAGACCTGCTGAGTTTTTCCAGGTATTTTTATTTTTGTTTTTTATTTCCAGCATCCGCAGTTTTTTGCTTTTATCATGGAGGGTGGTGGCCTATTGGTGATGTTACTGGACTTGAAATGCAGAGCAGGGCTAGGGAGAAAAATTAGGGCCCTGGTGCTTCTCCTGTCTCTGGGCTTCTTATCGTCCCAGATGCCCACCCTGCCCCAGCCTTAATCCCTCCCTCTCACATCCTTCAGGGGCTGAAAATTGGGAACCATAGTGACAAAGAGGTTGAACTGTTTTATATAGGCTTAGCAAAACTTCTTGGCTTTTGTACTTTATGCATCTATTTATAAGGCCCATCAAATGCTCAGGTTAGAGTATAATACACTTTACAACCACAGCTTTGTCAGACAATTACACACAACTTGGTAGTTAATTTTAAAAATTCTCTCATCGGATGTGTGTTTCACAGGCTGGGCCAGCATTTATTGTCCATCCCTAATTGCCCTTGAGAAGGTGGTGGTGAGCTCCCTTCTTAAACTGCTGCAGTCAATGTAGTGTAGGTGCACAGTGCTGTTAGGGAGGGAGTTCCAGGATTTTAACCCAATGATAGTGGAGGAACAGAGATATATTTCCAAGTCAGGAAGATGTGTGACTTGGAGAACGTGCAGGTAGTGGTGTTCCCATGCACCTTGTCCTTCTAGGTGGTAGAGGTCATGGGTTTGAAAGGTGCTGTTGAAGGAATGTTGGTGAGTTTCTGCAGTGTATCTTGTAGGTGGTACACGCTGCTGCCGTTTTGTGTCAGTGGTGGAGATAGTAGATGTCAAAGGTGTGGATGGGGTGCCAATCAAGCGGGCTGCTTTGTCCTGGATGGTGTTGAGCCTCTTGAGTGTTGTTCGAGCTGCAATCATCCAGGCAAGTGGAGTTCCATCACACTCCTGACTTAGCCTTGTACATGGTGGACAGGCTTTGGGGAGTCAGGAGGTCATATTATGCCAGAGCTTCACTTCTTTGAACCTGGCCCTATGATATATATGGACATCAAAATGCAAAAAGCTTGAATCTCATAAGCACCTCAAACAAAAATCCCATGTACAAATGAGAATATCTTGAACTAACAGTGACAAATTCTACTGACATGTGACTCCTGGTTTAAAAATGGCAAAACCTTCCAATAAATTAACACCAACCAATTCACCTACAATAATGTGCTATTTCTGCACAAGTGGGCTTTGTTAGCAGAAAAAAAATACAATTGTGACAAATATTTGCTCATTTTAAATTGAAATGAATCATATGTACAAATGCCCAGCATGTTGGATATAATAGGAGAGCAAAGAACAGCAGATGCTAGAATTCTGAAATATAAAGAGAAAAGGCTGTTAATGACAATTAAAAAATGCCATGCAGCAGAGCTAACTAATAAAACCTTATTTTGCCTTTTCACTTAAGAAGCAGAGCAAGAGAGAGACAGACTAGGCCCCAAGACATGGTCACTGGGTAAGGGGGAGAGGACCGGGATTGAGCTAAGGAGTTGAGTTTAATTAATGCTGGTTCTGCATTCATCTCTGGCGATGCACACTCCGAGCTGGCCTTGGCAGAATTCATGTGAAAATGGGGGTTGGAAGCACATTGCCTTTCAGTCTTGGTTTTCCTCCTCATCTGGTTCAATGTATGGATAAGTTTTAGGGGAGGCAGAAGGTGTGTGTGTGAATCCGCACCAAGCAGCCTTATCTGTGTGGGCAAGAGAGTCATACAGACTCAAAACGTTAACTCTGTCTTTGTCTCCACAGATGCTGTCAGACCCGCTGAATTTTTCCAGCATTTTTTGTTCTTGTCATCTGTGTGTGCATCTGGCTCACTCCCAGTCTCAGGGTTTTCTCTTTCTCTCTCTCTCTCTCACACACACACACACATGCAATCACTCACTTTCACACATTAACTCTCACTCACTCACTCTCACACTCACACATACTTTGTCACACACACACTCACTCAGTCTCACACATTCATTCGCTCTCACTCATTCACTTTCAAACATTCTCACACTCTCACATTCTCATATACTTTCACACACACTCACTCACACACTGACTCACTCTCACACACTCACTCACCTACACACACTCTCTCTCAAACACACACTCACTCTCAAACTCACCCAATCTTTGTAGCTTTAGTGAAAAAGCCCAAACTGCTGCCCTTGTCCTTCCAGGTGATAGGGATTGCAGGTTTGGAAAGTACTGTTGAATGAGACTTGGTGAATTGCTGCAGTGTATCTTGTATAAGGTACTGTGTGTCAGTATTTGAGAGAGTGAATGTTTAAGTTGGCGGATGAAGTTAAGATCAAGCAGGGTACTTCGTCTAACATGGTGTCGAGCTTCTTGAGAGTTGTTGGAACTGCATTCGTCTAGGCAAGTCTCAGCAAGAATACAGAGGTGAGCACTGATTCTTACAGCGTATGGGTATACTTTCATCCACAGACCTGGAAATCAGATTGCAAATGCTGATGCGCTTAGTCGTTTGCCTTTCAGAGAAAATGATGAGGATGTTCCAGTTCCTCAAGAACTTATTTTATTATTGAACTGCTTAGATTCATCACCAGTATGTGCTAGACAGATCAGAGATTGGGCAAGTGGAGACTCAGTCTTATACAAAGTACGAGCGCAAGTTCATCATGGTTGGTCACAAGAACAGGAATCTGATGAAATGAAACTGTATTTTCACAGAAGATATGTGATAACCAGGTAAGATGGTATTTTATTGGGGGGAGCTAGAGTGATTGTTCCTCCAAAAGGACGAAAGTCTTTGTTAATTGAATTACATAGCGCCCATCCAGATATTTCCTGAATGAAAACCATAGCATGCAGCTATCTATGGTGGCTTAGAATAGATGGAGAAATAGAGAGTTTAGTGAGGAGTTGCATGAAGTGTCAGCAAGTGCAAAAGTTACCCCCAGCAGCTCAGTTACACCCATGGGAGTGGCCGGGAAGTCCATGGGTGCGATTGCATATTGACAATATGGGACCTTTTATGGGAACAATGTTTCTCCTTATTCTTGATGCTCACTCAAAAGGAATGGACATTTATGAGATAAAGTTACTTCTACTATAATTGACAAGCTACAACAAAGTTTCGCCATCAACAGACTACCAGAAGTGGTCGTGTCAGATAACGGAACAGCATTTACGAGTGCTGAGTTTCAGCAGTTTATCAGCCTCAAAGGTATTAATCATGTAAAGCTTCACCATACCACTCTTCTTTGAATGGACTGACCGAGCGAGCAGTTCAAACATTCAAAAATGATACGAAGAAATTAACTGAAGACTCCATAGCGACCATGATAGCACATTTTCTTTTCCATTATAGAACCACCCCTCACACAACAACAGGTGTCACACCTGTGGAATCGTTGATGAATCACCGTCTCAGAACGGGATTGAGCTTAATAACACCAAATTTAAGGGGGAAGGTAGAAAGGAGTCAGGGAAGTCAGAAAATTGTACATGATTGACATAGTCATGACAGAAAGTTTACCGTATGAGAGACGCATATATGAAAAATTTTGGTGAAGGATCTACATGGTTATCAGGTCAAAATAAGTGCAGTCACTGGACCTCTTTCTTATCACGTGAAAGTAGAAGAACAAATCATATGGAGACATATAGATCATCTAAGGAGGAGAGAAACAAAGTATCAGGTATTAATCCCTCCAGTGTTCACAACTGCATCAACATCTCCTGTTGAAAGAACTCAACTGAGTGCAGATGTGTTTGAAGGATCAGCCAAACCTGCAAGAATTGAGGAAACAGATTTGCAGGTGCCCACCGAAGAACCTGATGTTCAGACAACACCAGAAAAATAGGCTCCTGACAAAGCATCTGAAGCTGTAGAGCTGAGAAGTTCTACACACATAAGGAAATCCCCAGAAAGACTGAATTTGTAAATTACTTACCTGTGTAAATAATTTGATATTTTGAGAAAAATTGTAATTGTAACAGTTAAATATATTTCTGAATAAAGAGGGAGGAGTGTGGTATTGTGATATGTAACATAACTTTAAGAAGAATGTTATAATAGAAGATCACATGATGTTATTATCCAATGACAGAGTAGCATGGGCTACCTGTGTAGCCTGTAGTGAGTAGTCTATAGAATAGTCTGTAATGTAGAGACAGGGTTTTAGCTGTAAGTACACAAGTGTAGCTGCTGAGCTCCTTTGCAAATAAATAGAATGTATTCTACATAAGAGCTGCCTGCTGACCTGCTCTGCCTATGGTACCAACTCGGTCATCCCTAAACAAGCTTGCAATCCGGATCCATTAGTCGAACTAAACTAGTGACCAGGAACCAACACCTTAGCAAAACTTCCACTTTGAAAGAGGCTGTTGATGCTGAGAATCTTTCTTCAAAAAGATAGCTGATGGATTTTTTCTTTAAGGGACGTTTGATGGTGACAAACCCCCTGTGAACAGCATTCTGGTGGTAAGAATCATTGTTAACATATGGAGATTTCCTCTTTAAAAATATGCTTGATAAGGCTTCCTAATTTCTCTTCGTGAGCACTTCATTTTTAGTCAGATTTCTAGTGGTGAGGCTACTACTTGAAAATGTGGTTTCCCGATGATTAGAGTCCATTATTAAATGGCTCCTGAGGATGAGACATCTCCATGTTTAAAATGAGATTTGCTTTTTAATTAGGATGACAAATTCCCATGGCTTTCTGATAACACTGAAAGCTGACAGCCATGTGACTTTAACAGCCTTGCGCTCTTGAATGACTTTCACACTTCTCAGTTTTCACTCTGCCGCTCAACTGATTCAACAGTCTGATGTTTTACAGTCTTTACCCTCTTTACCTCACACAGTTTGCCTTCAAATAATTTTCAATTACTGATAATATGGATGCATACTTCTTAAAATATCCATTTGTGCACTCTCATGTTACAGAATGCGCTCACGCCTTTCAGCACTGATACCAAAGAGAAAATTTCCTTCTTTCTAATATAGCTACTTAAATTATTTTGGCACAATGCCAAAACCAAAAGTTTAATATCACTTTTTGATAATAGCTATTGGATCTTAAATTGAGTTCAATGACCTTTTGGATTGAGACTGTGCTCCTGACTCATTGGGGACATCCAACACACATGTTGAGGAGCATGAAGAAGCAATTCAACTGCAACACGATGTTCCAATACACCACAGTGCTCCATAACCTTCACCTGACAATGGTCCTTTCACATTTTCTCTCTTCCCTGTCAAAAGTTCAAAATTTGAAAATCGTTTCTTTCCCATTTTCTCTGTTCCCTGTCAAGAGTTCCAAATTGTGCTGGGGTATGTTCCCATGGGAACTGACATTAAGCAGGCGCTCATTTTTCATGTCATCTGGCACCTTGCTCATGTGACTGCTCTCACTCAAAATGTTATTAAAATATGGAATGTAGTAACACAAGTGACTATTGAAGCAGAGTCAATGGAGATGTTTAAGAGAGGATACATTTTAAAGGGATTTGGATTAGAGTAAGTAACTTCAGAGCAGGAATTAGTCCCAGCACTGGTACAATTGTACCAAATGGTATCCTAGTGCATTACAATTTCTGAAATTTGATGTATGGACTTGGACTGAAAGTTACTTGGTCATAGAAGGCAATACTTCTAGGCTGATGCTGTCCATACCCAACATGTCACACATATTGAAAGGAGTCACAAAACACACCCATAAAATCGATTAATACATATTAATAATGCCTGCAAGATGTTTCTGTCAAACAGTTCTACTTGTTTGTGCCTTTGTATGTATGTGAGTAGGTGATACATGATAAGAACATAAGAACATAAGAAATAGGAGCAGCGGTCAGCTATTTGGCCCCTTGAATCTGCTTCACCATTCAATAAGATTATGGCTGATCTGACTGTGACATCAACTCCACTTGACTCCCTTGACGATCAAAACTCTGTCTAACTCAACCTTGAATATATTCAATGACCCAGCCTTCACTGCTCTCTGGGGAAGAGAATTCCAAAGGTGATGGTTGTTGTAATTTTCACCTTATTCCAATGCAAATACAGCATCTAAAATATGTTACTTGGGCAGAAAGTTTACAAAGGACAATTGTGAGCAGGAAAATACATTTCAATGTTTCATGTTTCTACAGCTCAAATAAGTAAGTGAAAAATTTTAGGCACCTGTGTTGTTTTTCTCTGTGATTCTTTTTTTTCCATGTTGCTGAGGGAGGATAATGTTCTTTATGGAGACAGAAAGGGATGCTGATAAGTGATGTGATGCCATCCCATGGCTATTGCTACCAAAATCAAACAGCCTGCCAGTCTGTACCTTGATGAATAACCATGGGTACTGGTTCACAGAGGTCCAACAGTGGAAAATCTTTCCTTATTAATCCTGCACCAACAACATGATATCAAGAATATAAATCCACTGTGGCAGCTAAAGACGAGAAAAAAATACTATTTATAATCACGAAAATAACTCAGAAAGACACCAAAGATAGGAGTATTTGGAAAAGTAATAAAGGTAAAAGATCCACAGTCTGAAAAGAAAAGGGATGATATGCAAAGCACAGTTGTAATGTTAGACTGATAAATTTCTACATCTTCAAACACTTGGGTGATTTTTTAATGTGTGCACATCTTATCAGTACTGGACAAATGGTCTTTGACATCTGGCTATCAGGTACAACATGGCTAAAAATGCAGAATAAAATTTTGGCTATACTATCCCATCAACAGTGGCAGGCCCTGTAAAGTAGGGATTAGGTGCAAAGTAAAGCTCCCTTAATACTGCTCTATTAAGCATTCCAATTGTGTATGAATTCACCTTAGGTGCGCCGTAAAACCATCAATGCCAATACACTGTGACATCAAGCACTCCCAGAGCAAGTACAACATTACTGCGATGTTAAAAAAAAATCTTCTTCACGGACCCCCCAAAAATTCCTTAATCATACCAAATATAATTTCTCTATTCAAGAAGGGAGACAGGCAGAAAACAGGAAACTATAGACAAGTTAGCTCAATGTCTGTCATGGGGAAGATGTTAGAATCAATCATTAAGGAGGTTAGCTGCACACTTAGAGAAACACAAGGTAATTGGGAAGAGTCAGCATGGTTTTGCGAAAGGGATATCATGTTTAACCAATTTATCTGAGTTCTTTGAAGGAATAATATGGGCTGTGGATAAAGGGGAGCATGTAGATGTGCTTGGATTTCCATATATTTTGATAAGATGCCACATCAAAGGTTATTGCAGAAAATAAAAACTCATGATGTAGGGGATAATGTATTAGCATGGATAGAAGATTGGCTGGTAGGCAGAAAACAGAGAGTATGCATAAATGGGTATTTTTCTGCTTGGTAGGATGTGACAAGTAAAGTCCCATAGGGACTCAGATGAGGGGAGTAAAGGTGTGATAGCTAATTTTGCAAATGACAAAAAGATAAGTACAAAAGTATGTTGTGAAGAGGACATAAGGAGGTTGAAGATGGATATGGATAGGTTGAGCAAATATCTGGCAGATGGAGTATAATGTCGGGAAATGTGAAGTTATTCACTTTGGCAGGAAGAATTAAAAAGCATTACTTAAATGGAGAATGACTGCAGAAATCTGAGCTGCAGAGGGATCTAGGTGTTCTAATGCGTGAGTCACAAAAAGGTAGCATGCAGGTACACAGCAAGCAATTAAGAAGGCTAACTCTTCTAAATTCCAGTGGAAACAAGCCCTGCCTGTCCAACCTTTCCTCATAAGACAACTCACTCATTCCAGGTATCAACCTAGTGAACCTCCTCTGATCTGTCTCCAGCGCATTTACATCCTTCCTTAAATAAAGAGACCAAAATGCACACAGTATTCGAGGTGCAGTCTCATCAATGCCCTTTATAACTAAAACATCCTTTCTTTTTTGTTCAATTCCATTAGCCTTCTTGATTACTTGCTGTACCTGCATACTAACCTGACATCTATATAAATATGTTCCAACAGTCGTGACTAGGTTACCAGGAATGAAAACCTAGTTAATATTTTTTACCTTCTCTGACCCTGGATACTGAGAACAATTGTAGGTTTAAAATAATCTATCATGGTGCAGATCAGAGACAGCAACTTCAAACCCTCTACTGAGTGTTGTATTTACCCATTGAGCCATCTGGGAAGTTGGGAATTCGTTTCAATGCTAGGCTGAATTTAGTCGAAGAATAAGGTCTGTGCCTTTCAATCCCCAACCAATTTGGCACTGATTTATTTCATGTAAACAAAGAAAAAAGGCTAAATACAAAACACTTCTATTCTGGAGAAAGACCCTGAATTGATTCATTGGATTCGATTATTCTTCTGAAAGAATCTCCATCAGATCCTCCAGCTGTCACTACTGTTAACTTTGTTAACAGGAGCAGAGGATTCAATCTGCCTGTCTCCAGTTGATGCTGGGATTACATTCTATCCAGTGAGACTGTCATGCAGGACCATTAGTAATACATTTTGCATGCCCTTCATCCAGTCCATTACAAGTGTGACAATGCATTTTAATTTCTCATGTATGCAACTCTCAGAAGCATCATCCATCTCTCCCAGACCTTCTTATTGCGACTTGCAATGAAGCATTCTCAATGCCTGAGGTTTATGCATTGATTGGTGCCATTTTCTGAAAGCTAATTTTGCCACGGCACTTAAAGAGATCAAAAGTGACAGCCACTTTGTTTCAGAGTTCTCTCACCCTTTTCAGGTTTGTCAATGCATTACATAGCAAAGTGTTCACAAACCTTCACCAATTTCATGTGCACAAGAAACTTTTCTTTCCCAGGGAATGTGCTGTACTGGGAATTGCAGAAAGATACAACCACAATACAACACATTGACATGATTTTGCATAATTTATTATTAGATATTCTAACATTCAGTTGAGTTGCTATCAGTTTAGGGGGTAGCATAGTGGTTTGTCACTCTACTAGTACTCTAGAGACCCATGGTAATGCTCTATGGACCTGGGTTCAAATCCCCCAATAGCATGTTGTGAAATTTGAATTTTAAAAATCTGGAATTAAAAGTCTGATGGTGACTACCAATCCATTGTCATAAAAACCCACCTGGTTCACTAATGTCCTTTAGGGAAGGAAATCTGCCATCTTATCTGGTCTGGCCGACATATGACTCCACAGCAATGTAGTTGACTTTTTAAAATGCCCTCTGACTAAGCCAATTATGAATGGGCAATAAATGCTGGCCTAGACAATGACATGGCCCCCCCCCGCCCACATCCCACAAGTGATTTAAAAAAAAGCTTTACTTTTACTGCAAGCTTTGAAAATGTTTTTAGTTAAACCTCTTGCATAATACAGCACCAATTTAAATCAGTGTGTGGAATTTGTATGATAACTTTTATCAGCTATTTATTTTCACAGGACCCAATGGCTCTGGTTGGTCAGGCAGACTGGAATAGGGAGAGGTAATGTTGTCCAAAGAAGGCAATAACCCATGACTAAGTAGTGGAAATGTGAGTATGGATGAATACCCAGAAGCTTTGCTTGATTGCTTTTGGGGATCAATTAATAATTGTATACATCAATTCCTCAGCAAATTAGTTGGATGGATAGAGTCCTTAATGTAAAGTGGTGTGGAAAGGGTGGGATCCATGGTATTTTCCTGTTCCAAATTTACAGAGATTCCATTCTTCACTATCAATGTTCCTCACAACAACAAGTTCACATCATGTGTTCTAAACATTAGACTTTAATTGATATTCCTTGCAAAACCTAAAATCCCAAAACTGGAGTTTGAAGAACGAATGGAGGGAATTTTAGTAGCCAGGACTATAATAAACTTGGAATACAGGGCAGGTTTCTTGTAATAAACAGCAAACTTTATTTACAGAGCTCCTGATGAAGCTACATGCTTGTTCCAAAACCAAGGCTAAAAAGCTCCACTCCAAAAATTACCTGTGTTTAGGGCTGATTTGTCTATACAGTCACATGATCCCCATAACAATATGAAAAGGTTTAACTTACAATTATTACACTCCTCCCCCTTTAATTTTATTTCACCATTCTTATTTATAGAAATATTAACCCGTATCATATACAAATATATACAATTTATGCAATTATGAATTTAGTCTTTGAGGAAGTTTTCAGATTCGGGTAGAGCAACACAATTCTACAACTCGAGATTCTTCCATTGGATCGACTAGATCAGGAACTGCAGCATCAGGGTAATCCTTAAACAATAGCAGTTCTGAATTATTTACTTCAACAGAGACATCAAGTTTGTCTATTCTTTGTCAATCCGGCACCTGAGGGATCAAAGGTTCAACTTTGATTTAAGGTGGAGTAACTGGTTGTTAGAGTGTGTCCCAAATTCTGAGATGATCCATGTGTTTCCTAACAACCCTGTTCTCCACTTCCACTTGATAAGATAAAGGTCTTGTTTCAGGAATGATTGTACCAGGAACCCATATCAGCTCAGTTGCAAAATTTTGGACAAAAACAATCTCCCCCACAGTAAATTCTTGACCTTTACTGTGAACATCATGATTCGCTCCATGACTACTCTGGTTTTTCTCTACCTTCCCCTCTAAATTAGGGAATACTAGACTCAATCTTGTACGAAGTCAGCTCTTCATTAGCAATTCGGAAGGTGTTGAACCTGTGGTTGCATGAGGAGTCGTACAATAGCTGAACAGAAATCTCGAAATTTGTATTTCTAACATTCTATCGGATAGCTTCTTTGTTTCTGTTTTAAGGGTTTGTACTGCTCTTTCTGCTAACCCATCGGTTGAGGAATAATCCAAGCAACATTTGCTGTTGCTGACACTGGAGACAATGTTTAACCATTTTTTCTATATCACTATCTATATCTGGCCTTTAGATATAACTTCATGTGAGCACATTCATTTTCAAAATACCAGGACGCGCACTATGAAGCTCTGTCATTAATTGTTCTCTGCCATGAAAAGGGATGACGATTCTTGCTCCCCACAACAAAATACCATCTTGATAGCTCAGTTCATATTTACTGGCATAGAATGGTTTTAATTCTTCAGAGACTTGAGCATTTGGCCATCCTTGCAATAACTGTCCCAGACTGTTCATAAAATTGGATCCCCATTTGTCCAATTCTTTACCTGTTTCACACAGACTGGTGAGGAATCCAGGAAATTCAATGCAAGTACAACCTCTTGAGGTACAGGAGCATGTGTAATGCTATCTGGCAAAGGGAGGCATCTGAGGGCATCTGCATTTGCTAAATGCAAACCCAGACAGTGCATAAAAGTGTACTCATATGCCGACAAAATTAAAGCCCATCTTTGAATTCTAAAAGAGCCTATTGGTGGGATTGCCTTATCTTCACTAAATAAACCCAGCAGTGGCTTGTGCTCTAATACTATGGTGAAGTGTTGACCATGCAAATATTGATGGAACTTCTTTGCTCCTAATCTGATGGATAAGCCCTCTTTTTCAATTTGTGAGTAACCTTTCCCGGCTGCTGAAAGTGTTCTGGATACATATCCTATTGGTCTTTCAGATCCATCCTCCATCTTGTTTGACAATACCGCTCCCACTCCATAGGGAGATGCATCATAAGTGAGTATCAATCCCTTAGACGGGTCATAGTGCACTAGCTGACATCACAAGTGTAAAAGCTTCTTGACTTTTATGAAGGCTTCCTCTTCCTGTGCCTTCTAGACCACCTGTGGTTCTTCTTCAATAATAAGTGTAAAGGGCTAACACTATAGATAGATTAGGTAAGAATCGGCAGTAATAATTTATCATGCCCAAAAATAAAGAGCTCAGTGATGTTGGCAGGAGAGGGCACTTCCTTGATTGCCCTGACTTTCTCCTCTAATGGATGCAACCTTTGAGAATCTACTCGATGACTCAAATAAATGACTTCAGTTGCCTGGAAAGTGCACTTCTCTTTTTTCAAATATACTCCAGCCTCCAAAAATCGCTTCAGAGCCTCTTCTAGGTTGACCAAATGTTCTGTTTCCATTGATCCTGTGATCAGGATGTCATCCAGGTACACTATAACTCTTGTAGTAGGCTTTCCATTGTTCTTTGGAAAATCGCATAGACACATAACACACCATATGGTAGGCATGTATGTTGGTACAGGCCCTTGTATGTGTTGATGATTGCATACCCTATTGATGTGTTGTCTAACTCTAGCTATTGGTATGCATGACTCATGTGCAATTTAGTGTAGGATCTTCCTCCTGTAAGTTTAGTGTACAGGTCTTTAACCCTTGGGTTTGGATACTTGTCTAATTTAGCAGCCTTGTTCACAGCTAATTTGTAATCTCCGCAGATGTGAATGGTTTGATCTGGTTTCATCACAGGGACTATGGGTGCTTCCCATTCTGAAAATTGGACTGGCTGGATTATTCCTAACTTTTCCAAATGTCACAATTCCGCATCTACCTTCTCCGTTAAAGCATAAGGCACAGGTCTTACCTTAAAAAACCAGGGAGTTGCTTCAGATCTACATACATTTTTGTTTGTATACCTTTTTATTTTTCCCAGCTCATCTTGGAATACTCTGTCATACTTTTTTAACAACTCAGGAATTCCTCCTGTTCTGATGTGAAAAATTTCTGACCAGTTGAGTTTAATTTCTTTCAATCACAGCCCAGAAGCTAGATCCTTCACCTGTTGCAACAGTTACTGGCAGCTGGGCTCTCTGTTACCTGTAGGATACAGGTACAGAGGTGATGCCTTTCACCTGTATTGCCTCTCCAGTGTACATTTTTAGCTGAGCTGTGGTTTGCTCCAGATTCAGCGGCTAGGTACCTTCACTTAGGTATTTAAATGTGTGTTCTCCCACCACTGTGGTCAATCCTCCTGTGTCAACCTCCATGACTAGAGGCTTTCCACTTTCTTGAAGGGTACTGGTGATTGGTTCAGTTTTCCTGGCCTTTAGTTTATGTAAAGAATAGATGTCAGCACCAGCAGCTTTCAGTTTATCTATATTGTGCACTTCATTTAACTTGACCTGCTGTCTGAATGGCTGTTTTGATTTTGCCCAGCATTGCTTTATAACATACCCTTTTTTGTGACAGTAGTGACATTCTGCCTCTTTAAATTTGCAGGTTTCGGGTACATGATTAACCCCACATCAGTAACACTTTAACTTCTGGATTACTGGTGAGTTGTTTCCAGTATTTATTTTTATTTTTCTAGGGGTGGGGACTATGTCCTGCTTCCTGGTAGCCTCCCTGGTCTTCACGCCATGCCCAGCAACAGGTTCCCGTCCTAGATGCAGAACAGTGCCATTTTCCACACTCTGCTAAGCCTGTAACTCTCTCTTAGCACTCTCTATTGCTAGTGCTACCTCCATGGCGCACTTCAGGTCTATATTAACTTTTGCAAGTAAATGCCGCTTTATGCTGCAAACCAAGCAATCTCACAATATGTCGTTTGAAGTATCACCGAAGTCACAGTGCTCCGTTAACTGTTTTAACTTTGTAATGTATGTTGCAATTGAGTTACCGGGAGCCCTTACTTGAGAGTTCAACTTGAATTTTCATATAATCGCCAAAGGTTTATGCTGAAAACGTCCCTTCATGAGGTCTACAAGCTCGGTGAAGGATCTGGAATTTGGTGCGTTCGGAGCTGTCAGACTACAGGTTATGTAATCTCCTCATGGGGGGAGGTGGTGGAAAAATGGTATCATCACTGGACTAGTATTCCAGATGCCCAAGGTAATGCTCTGGGGAATCGGGTTCAAATCCCACCACATCTGATGGTGGAATTTGAATTCAATAAAAATCTGGAATTAAAAGTCTAATGATGACCATAAAAAAAACAATTGTCAATTGTTGTAAAAACCCATCTGGTTCACTAATGTCCTTTAGGGAAGGGAATCTGCTGTCCTTACCTGGTCTGGTCTAAATGTGGTTGACCCTTAAAAATGCCCTCACAACAAGGGCAATTAGGGATGGGCAATAAATGCTGGCCTAGCCAGCAACACCCATTTCCCATGAATGAATAAAAAATAAATATATTTTGCTCCTGAAGACATTTAGGAAGATTATCTTCTGTTGCTCCTCTGCCATTATTTTGTTAGCCACTAAGTAGAAAGCTAGGCCCTCGATGTACTGACTCCAGTCCTGGATGGATGAATTGGACGGGATAATCTGCTGAAGTGAGGCATTGCTGGTGAGTATACTTTGTTCTTTTCTTCCCTTAAAAATCGAAATGCTCACAGTCACGAGACGAAGCTGCGCCGGCGCTATTTAGCCTCATTGCCAATTGTAGTAAACTTGGAATGCAGGGTATATTGTTTCTTGTAAGAAACAATAAACTTTATTTATAGAGCTCTTTATGAAGCTACATGCTTGTTCCAAGACCAAGGCTAGAAAGGTTCACTGCTAATATTACCAGTGCTTAGGGCTGATTCGTCTATAGAGTCACATGATCCCCATAACAGTATCAAAAGGTTTAACTTACAATTACTACAAAGACCATATGAGTTGGGATTCGAGGGTGGGGGGGTGGGGGAGGTAATGGTTAAATCTGCCAAAAATAGAAGTGTGACTGGAAGCCAGCTGTAATATACAAAATTCCAGGTATAACCCCATCCAGAGAGGCTGGTTACTGCTTCCCAGACTGAAAATTGGCTTACCCAGTTTTTGGGTGTGGGGGCCATAATTCATGAACTGTCTATGATTATAGCTTTGGGCCAAGATTCTGTCATGCTGTTGGCTGTCTGATCATACCATTTTTTTTAGTGGGGGTGGATGGTGGTTTAACAGGATACAAGACAAGAACATGCTGCAGCTTGCCCCCAGCTCTTAAAGGCAGCTTGTGCCTCTTAAAGCATTGCTGAACAGAAGGCAAACAGAAAGGAACTTTGGAACACCCAAGATCAGAAGATGGCACACCAGGTAAGGGGGGGATTTCTAGGGTTAGTGACATGGCATTGGTGTGCTGATAACATGATGGAGTCCAGGACAGAGACCATGTTTCTGAAAGGGGGCAGCAGAATCTCACACAGCAGACTGTAAAGGGACTGGGAGCACATAATAAGGGAGGTGTATGCTAAATTCCGGCTCCAAGGACCTGACAACAGTGCTGGAAGAAATTTGATAACCTCACTCAGGTAGTCAATGTCAGCGACTGCATCCTCAGGCCATCTCATTCCCACCATACCACTAACCTCGCTGCTCAGTACACCAAACCCCCATCACTCACCCAGCAGCACTCAAGTCTCATACCAAACTTCCACATATTCCACCTCAACCATACACACTTTCCAATGATTCCAACCTTACACCTACCTCTTGCTCCCTCCATACACCTCCAGCTATTTAACTATGGCAGGCACATCACCCAAACACAGTACAAAACAAATGCTGAGATTCTGCTATCTCTCTTGCAGGAAAGGGTTGCCCATATCAGCAGGGAGACCCAGAGAAGCAGAGGGGGACAGCAACAATTCTATTCTCCTGAGCCTCCTCAAGAAGTTTAAGAAGTGTTTAGAATCATGGAGTCAGCCACAACAGAGCCCATGGCATCTGCTGCCCCTGAGAACATCCAGGATGATGGCAAGTGACTGCCTTAATACCCTTCTTAATTCTCTCCTTATCCTCATCCCGAGATGTGGCATGAAGTGAAAGCTACAGATGGTATGAAAATGAACTTTTTTCTTTCCTCCCCTCTCAGCCCTTCTGATTTTATGCTTTCAGTTACCCAAGAACTGACACCTGAACACCCTCAACACAGCCAGGAGAAAGAGAAAGACCAAACCTACAACAGTGATGAGCAGGCACTGTTACTTGAGCTGATGCTTACCAGCTCAAAAGCTGGCACTTTGTACCTCAGAGAATGATATGGAGACAGGATTTGCACATGGTGAGTCATTGGGAATGAATAGGCTGCAGACAGGCCAGGGGAGACATGTGGCTTATATGCCAGCTCCCTAGAAGGCGAGATAAGTTCTGCTGCAGAGGCCTCAGATGAGGACTTTGATGGAGCTGATTACAGGAGAAGGTTAATGAGTATGCACAATGAGATACTTGGTGCACTGGAAGATCTGCCAGATAGCTTTCTGCCACTGGCCAGGAGCAGGGAGATGTCCAACTCCAACTTGCCAGAGGGCACAGTGTAGAACTTGGAGCTGATCTTTTCTACTGTGGAAGTGGTGGTCAACTCCATGACTGCATTAGCAGACCCGACCATGGTGGAGCATCTGGTGACACTGCAACACAGGCAGAAACCACACAATGTCAAGTGCTGCAATGGAAACTCAGACTGAGATCATATGATCCATGCTTGGCACCACTAGCTTGCTGTCATGTAGGCTCAGACTGTTGCCCTCATTGTTGTGGATCTCAGTGGGGCATGCAGGATCTTGCTGCAGTGCAGCAATTTGCCCTCCAACAGATTACTAGGATTGTTGAAGTGTCATCCTGTGAGAGTGAACATAGCACCGTGGGTGGTGAACCTGTCCTCTCTCAGAATAACCACAATTGTGTTCCCAACACTGCCATTAGACCAGTACTCTTACTGTTGCCAGTCAGCCAGCCAGCCCATATTGTTGATGATGGTGTATCATGACAGACTAAAAAAGCACAGTTTGAGCTGTGCCTTCTGGGTCCAGAGCTACTCAAGACTGTCCTCCAAGGCCATCTGCCATTTCCCCAACTGAAGATAAGAATCCCTCAGACAGCCGTGCTGCAACCTCTGAGGAAACACCTCACAGGAAGACTAAGAGAGCCAAAAGGACACAGAAGAGACACTAAGGGAATGTACAAGGGTGATTAGTTTATTTTTGTATGAATTATCTTATGATTTAATTTATAAATTTGAATTTGAAAATGCATTTTATTTTCATGCTTTTGGGAAAAGAACTATACGAAAGTCAGTAATCAAGGAAAGATAAGGAATGTGGGATTGTTCGGGAATGAGGACATGAGTGAAGTTAGTCATATAGTTCATGAATTATTTGGTCACGTAGAACCTGTATACAAATGGGCTGTTCCTCCCACAATCCCACTGATGCAAAACAGTCTTGTAACCAACCATCCCCACACTGCACATCCCCACATTGTTCTCTGACAATTCATAGCTGTAGAATAAAGGGTTAACATCAGAAGCACATGATGCTGATGAAATGATGATGTAACATCGCATGATTGAGTAACAGGGATCTGGAGGGAGGAGAAGTTCCAACTTCATGCAGAGTTCCCGAATGTACATGGTAGCTGTAAATAAAGAGCAACGACTTTAACAAACTGCTGTCTCAAGCAGCTTACTTAGGGAAAATAGGCAAGCCCCAAAGAACCCCGACTAGACCCCAAACACAGGACTAAACAATACCTTCCCATGCATTAATAATCAATTGAAAAGGTGAGTTGCCATTTGGCAGCCAAGAATGGATAACATGGATAAAGCAGCACAAGGTAATTAATTTTTTTAATTCTACTAAACAACGGAAACCTAATAGATTAATATTTGCATTCATACCCAAGTGCATACGTATACAACATGAACTGCAGCGGTTCAAGAAGGCAGCTCACCACCACCTTCTCAAAGGCATTTAAGGATAGGCAATAAATGCTGGCCAAGCCAATGATGCTCACATCCCACAAATGTACTACAAAGCTCCCCTTTTCCTTTTCCTTATTGCACTCCTACATGGTGCAACCCCTGTGGCTTCAACACAGAGAGAGGGGCGGCTGTTCAAAACCCAGATTTAACAGTTAAGATGATTTTGGCTGATGACCACAGAAGTCTGGTCCAATGCAGGGACAGACTCAGCCATCAGGAGATGGGGCAGCATGTCTGGTACTAGCTAATGGGCAGGCCACAGATGAGAGTTGAGATCCCATTTCCATGCCCCTCTCGCCAACACCTCTCTTCACTTGCACCACTCTGGGAAGAAATGATGCTCCGTTAGATCACAGCTTTGGCGTCTGTCATTCCATTTAAGGCATCAGAAATCCTGGCATCCAGAGTGTGTACGAATGTAGTCAAAGCCTGCATGGACTCATTTAATTGCTGTGATTGATGCCCCTTGGAGCTGGCCCGTCTATCCATGGGAAAACACATCACGATGCCCTATAACATGCATGAGTTTGACTCCCCCATTCTCTCTGAATTGTAAACAACGTCCATGAAAGACATGCCAGTAACTCCCAGTTTTTCAGTTTCCCCTCACTGATTACCTTCTTCGTTGATGGCCCCCAAGATACATAATCTGCATCCAGCTGAGCAGAGCTTTGATAGGGCTGTGTCCTCTGATGAAATCTCTCTATAGCTGTCTCTTCCACCACTGTCTTCTCAGTCTCACTTGTGAACTATACATGACCAGCTGAAAACCCAACTATTTGTCTAGCTGGGCCCACCAAAGTGCACATATCCAAGCTGGTGCATGGTGAATATGAGTTCTGTGACTACACTTTCAGAGAGAATCAGCTTTGCTGAGGAATCATCACCCAAGAGATCCATAGACAGTTGCTGAATGCATGACATTCCTGATTGAGAGACTTTTTTTTATTATTCATTCTTGGATGTGGATGTCTCTGACCAGGCTAGCAATTATTCCCCATCCCTAATTGCCTTCAGAAGGTGGTGGTGAGCTGCCTTCTTGAACTCTTGCAGTTCATGTGGTCTAGGTACACCCACAGTGCTAATAGGGAGGGAGTTCCAGGATTTTGACCCAGTGACAGTGAAGGAATGGTGATATATTTCCAGGTCAGAATGGTGAGTGGCTTGGAGGGGAGCTTGTAGATGGTGGTGTTCCCATGTGTCTGCTGCCCTTGTCCTCCGAGATGGTAGCAGTCATGGGTTTGGAAGGTGCTGTCTAAGGAGTCTTGGTGAGTTCTTGCAGTGCATTTTGTAGATGGTACATACTGCTGCTACTGTACGTCAGTGGTGGAGGGAGTGAATGTTTGTGCATGAGGTGCCAATCAAGCAGGTTGCTGTGTCCTGGATGGTGTCAATCTTCTTGAGTGTTGTTGGAGCTGGACTCATCCAGGGGAGTATTCCATCACACTCCTGACTTGTGCCTTGTAGATGGTGGACAAGTTTTAGGGAGTCAGGAGGTAAGTTACTCACCGCAGGATTCTTAGCCTCTGACCTGCTCTTATAGCCACAGTATTTGTATGGCTAGTCCAGTTCAGTTTCCGGCCAATGGTAATCCCCAAGATGTTGATAGTGGGGGATTCAGCGATGTTAATGCCATTGAATGTCAAATGGTAATGGTTATATTCTCCCTTGTTTGAGATGGTCATTGCCTGGCACTTTTTTGGGTGAATGTTACTTTCCACTTGTCAGTCCAAGCCTGGATATTGTCCAGGTCTTGCTGCATTTGGACATGGACTGCAGTATCTGAGGAGTTGTGAATGGTGCTGAACATTGTGCAATCATCAGTGAACATCCCCACTTCTGACCTTATGATGGAAGAAAGGTCATTGATGAAGCAGCTGAAGATGGTTGGGCCTAGGACACTCCCTTTGGAACTCTTACAGTGATGTCCTGGAGCTGAGATGATTGACCTTCAACATCCACAACCATCTTCCTTTGTGCTAGGTATGACTTCTCACAATGATGCAAATACATCAGTTAGCACTGGCATGGCAAGAGTGCTGCAACTTATCATTATAGAATTGATCACACTTCACTTGCTGTTGTAATCAGATCAATATGACCAAGTATTTTAAGGCATGTATATTTGTCACTGATACTTAATTCTGTCACCAGATAGCTGCGAGATCCCAGTCTTTCCATCTCTGATGGCCAGGGACACCAAAATGCCATTAATCTCCATTGCTTCCCCTTGTGCCACCATCAACTAAACTATCTATAGAGGACTACCTCCTGTCCTCTTGCTCTCCATTGTGCTCTGTGCTGTCTTCTCCTGCAACTGCAAAAAGAACTTAATGGCAGGTTTTCACCTGATTGTGTGGATGACGATCAGGAAGATGTACCAAATTATATAAAACTCAGGGTGATTAGCAATGGTGAGTGGATAGATGGAGATGTGAGGAAGTGCATAGAAAGAGAACAAGATAAGTAGTGATGCACTTGTCTTGACAAGACAGAGTGGGCAGTGGTTGGGTGGATGATATGCATGACAGAATGTAGGAAAATATGCAACTATACTCACCTTTCCTGACTTGGTTAGATCATTAAAACACAGCCACCGTGATCCTGCTGCTGACCTCAACTACTTTCAGCCACACACTGTTCATTGCAGCAGCAGTTTTCTTCCTCTGATTGCTAGGAATCTCTGTCTCTTCACTACATGTGAGATGTAGTTCAGCCCATGCCTGTCCTGAGTCCATCACAGTACTTCTCTTTTAGTTTACTGCAATTCCCAACCCCTCTAAGATTCATGCTTAGATTGCTGCTTTAAAATCTCCAGCTGAGATTGTGTCATATGGATCCATACCATGCTCACTGTTCATTGGAGAAGCCAAACCCTAAAGTAGAATTATATTGCACATTTCGAGAAGCTGAGATCTCTTCCAGATTTTTGCACAAAATATTGCACATTTCTCCCTAAACTCTCAGTACCTAGTTCTAAGAACATAGCCCTAAGCCTATGAGCCTTGGCAACAAAGTGAGAACCAGTGCCCCCGGCATTCTTAGAGTGCTGCAGTCAACAAAGCTCAGCTACAAGGGACTTCTACCTTGAGGCATCCAACAAAATTCCACTTTATAAATCCATAAACTAGAGCAATAATTTAAAGCAATCGACTTTTCAGCTCGAAGAGTCCAACAATTCAAACTGCCCTCAGCATTGAAGTAAATTTTCACTCTGTGCACATTATCTATTATTAAATTAGCCAGCTTATTTATTTTACAGATTATCTAGACAACAAAATCTAACCAACAGCTGAGTGATTTGTCACACTGTGTTGGACACTGCGTTTTCATCTCAGGACCTAGACCAAACCAGATGAAAAGAAATGATGGTGTTCCCACCATGATGGAAACTGGACCAGTAACCATAGACTTGTGTGAGCAGGCACTGGGAGGTGTAGAGACAGTCATGACTTTGCTTTGCTCCAAGCTTCTCTCCTTCTCTTCAGAAAGCTTTGCATCAGTCAACTTCCCCACCATTAACCCAGGAGAAAGCCAGCCCGATTAGTATATGTCAGATGGGTTCCCAGTGAGAATCTCATTGTGCTGAATCTGCCTCTGTGGGAAGGTAGTGAGATGCAAGGAAGGCTACTGCAGTGTTCAGGTACAAAAGGCATTGCTGTTTTAAGGAAGAATTGCCAGAGGGGTCCTTTGAATGAAATAATCACATTTTACAATGCACACATTGGCTGGATTTTTATCTTTATTAGCACGGTTGCAGAGGCAGAACTGAAGGTTAGTGGTGAAAGTCCTCCTGCTCCCACCATCTTTGCACAGCAGTGGGCCGGCTATTAACGACCAGCAGTCAGAGCTGCCAACGACCCTTCATGCGGGGGTGGGACTTGAGGCAGCAGTCATGTCATCACCTGAATGCAGAAGATTGTGCTGGCACCATGTTTAAAAAGCTGCCAGCACCCAAGTCCTGAATGCAACTGTATCAAACAGGAAGCCTGCAGTCTGTGAGCAGAAGACTGACACCACCCATCCTCTACTAGAAATCACTCCTTAGCTGTCCAAGAGCACCCCTCATCTGTCTGAGACTATCCCTTCTTCAGCCTGAAACTATCCCTCATCTCCCTTTGACCATTCCTCATCTGTCAGAGACCACCCTCTCCTCAACCTGCAGTCACCTTCTCCTCAGCCTCAGCCAAGGAAACCCTTTCTGCCTGAGATCAAGGAACCCCCTGTCAGCCTCAGATAAGCAGCCTCTCTGATCCAGCCAAACAGAATACATTTTGAACCTGTGTGTTTAATGTGGAAGCCAGAACCCAGGTGGCCCCATGGTTCGGCGATGACTCCCTGCGTATCCTCATCCAGGCTGCTCAGGCAAGGTGGGAGGGCCTCTCCTCTATGGACCAGGGAACAAATCAAGCAACCCTGGATGCAGGTCATGGAGAGGTCAGGAACTGTGTAGTTATCCAAAGAACCTGGTCACAGTCACTTTATTGTGGATAGTGAGGCTGAAGTGCAGTCAGATGAGGGTAAATTACCTTAGAAATGGGCACGGGGAAGCATCAAGCAACCTTGGGGAATAGCTCTGCTGTCCAAGTAACACATGTGTTTGAGCTACAGCCGATTCTATTGACTCCTGTCTGGAGGGTCAGTTGGGCCTGATCATTTTGTTTTTCACACAGGTCAATCATTGGATCAAAGAGTTGCAATTGTCAGGGGACATTCATTCACCTCTGAGGGGGAGGGGGTGGGGGGATCCTCAGAGGCTGTAGTGCCATGTCATTGCAAAACCGCCCCCCACCCCACCCAAAGCAGCACGGCATCAGCGCAGATACTGTCTCCTCGGCCAATATGCGCTTGGAAGTAGATTCAGGGTCAAAACCTGCCTGGAGCACCACACATGCACCTGACTGGCTGTTGAAGGCTGTGACAGCCGAGACCACTGACCCTTGGTGGATTGTAGAAGACTAGGCTCATGCTGAGTCTCAGGCTGATGACACACCACTGGGGCCCTCTGGAAGGTGGCAGTAGCTGGAGGTTCAGCGTGACATGTGTGAAGATCTGGCAGAGGGAACTGTGCCTGGCTGGAACAGCAGAGCAGCCTGTCCAGGCCATGGGTGTTGCAATCTCCCTCTCATCTGTGCTCTTGACCTCCTCCATCGAGAGATTGGCGACTCTCGTGGAGAGCCACATCCAGCAGGCCAGGCAATGGTTGCCAGGGGTGCATGCAGATCTCTCAGATGATCTCAAGGGAGCAGTGGCAAGGATTCCTGGAGTCTCCACTAGGTCCTCATCCTTATCAGCTCAGCATACTTCTCATTATGCTTTATAGTGAAGGAGGAGCGGCTATATTCTTCATCTTGGACTTCCTTTAGGGCACTCTTAATGTGGACCCCACCTCCTCAGCCTCTGTACCAGTGACACCAGTGCCTTAGGTGGCTGCAAGGACAGAGGAGGCACCTGCACCCGTATAGACATCCCTCAGCATACGAGGGTCATCCAGGCCTCACACAGCCAGAGGATGGCTGCCAAGGTCACCCCAAACAGGGAAGCAAAGTGAGCAGCCTGCCTCCACCACAATGAAAGGGGAGCACCATGTAGGAGCGCACTAATTGATTTTTTTTAATTCTCTAGATGCGCTCGGGCTTCACAAGTGCTCATAAAAGCAATGATTGCTTGTCAGTGTGTAATAAATGTTTAATTTGGTTCATGAACACCTCAATGCAGTACCAGAGTGGCATGTATCAATCATTTGCACATTGCAGAAGTAACAGATGATAGTGGATGAGATGGTCTAGGCTTCCAGCTGCATTAAGTGACTTTTGTGTGTGTTTGGGGTGTTGATCTTTTTTGCCTGGATGCCTGAATTGGAAAGGGCCAGGAGAAACCTGTGGATATTAATGCCTCCTGATCCTCCCTCGTACCTAGATCTTGGTGCCTGCCAAATGACCCCTCATGTTCCACTATGTCTTCAGCATCCAAGGCCTCCCCCCTCTGCTGCACCCAAACCACCCCTATCTGGGAGAGCCTCACTGGGGCATGATGATCCAGGCACCTGAAACTCATTTTGAGGGGATCAATGACCTGCATGATGTTCAGTCTGGTCACAGCATGGCTCGTATCATAGTGTTCCCCTCTCTCAGTTCTTTTGTTCCTCATTGTTGTCAGCAGCCATCTCTTCAGCAGGTAACCCATTGGCAAGTGTCATCCTTGCAGACATGCAGGGGGTTGAACAGCTGTGGTAGTTGGGAGTGCAAGAGAATGTAAGCATCTTGTCTGCCCCTAGGATGCAGGATCTGCTGATGGTTGTCACAAATGAGTTGGACAATGAGGGAATGAAGTTACTTCTGGTTGATGAAGGTCCCTGGCCCACGGGAGACTGATGGTTACATGCATGCTGTCTATGAGACCTTGCAACTGGGGGAATCCAGTTGTGGTACCAAAGCCTCTTGCTCTCTCAGTCTGACTATACGCGCTGGTTCTGAACTTGATGTACTGGCTGGCCCTCCTGAAGAGGACCTCTGTCATTCACTTGATGGACTGATTTGTGTCTGTTTGGGATATGCTGCACATGTCTCCAGTTGGCTGCAGGAATGAGCCTGAGATGTAGAAATTCAGGGTCATAGTGACTTTGAGACCTTGGCATTGGATGCGCACTAATGCAATTGGAACTCATCTCCTCCCCCAACATGGCACACAGATTGGCTACAGTCTCTTGGGACAGGCACAATCATTGATGACACTGTCAATCCATCATCTGGAATTAGCTCCTTCCCTGTATGTACACCT
Source organism: Carcharodon carcharias (assembly GCF_017639515.1). Lineage (NCBI taxonomy): Eukaryota > Metazoa > Chordata > Chondrichthyes > Lamniformes > Lamnidae > Carcharodon > Carcharodon carcharias. The sequence continues at coordinate 129,557,478 of NC_054475.1, forward strand.
TGGTCACTGGGTACCTTTGTCTCCACACTGGCCTCTGCATGCAGTCCCTTCTGCAGTGTTCTTGCCCATCACCTGATGGGCCCTGCATGTAGTCAGGAGGTTGCTGATGTCTGTTACTGTTTGCCTGCTCCTCTCTCCCTCTCAGGTTCTCTTACTCGCTAGAGAAACCTCCTCTGAAATGCATGATGCCATACCATCACATGCTGCTATAAAGGGAGTTGCGGGGGTTGGAGGGGGGGTGGGGGGGGGCGGTGGGGGGAGGTGGTGGTGGTGGTGGTTGAGGGGGCTAGTGGGTGTGAGGCATCCTTCTTGTGGTTGCAGAAATCTCAATCAGCCCTATCCTCCTCTTAGTCCCACCTCCAATGACTCCCTATGCCAGGAGGAACAACTGCTCAAGTGGGCTTCAAGCCAAAACAAATGGTTGCCCTTCTCCTTCCTTTCAATTAGATGAAAGGCCTCATTGAGCCTCTACCAAGTGCAGCAAACCCCATAAGCTGCCATCCCTTAAATGCTGCCAAGCCTCTGCGTCCCCTGTGTTGCCCATGCTTGCAAAATTATGAGGTGTTTTCCCTGTCAATTGCATCCTCAATGATCTCAAGTGGATTATGAATCATTTAGAGATTGTGAGCTGAGTCTTCACTCAACTCGCTGCTGGTCCCTGATGAAATTGAGTTCCAGTGTGATGATGTTGCAGACCTGACTTGACACCATCACCCGTGATTTTATAGCTCCCCAACCGCCTCTTTACAAAGGTAAAATTCCAGCCATTGAATTGACTGGCTCATGATTGATTCTACCCCTGGATATTAGAAAACCTTTTATCTCCTTACTTGTGCCCAGCATTGCTACAGAAGTGATTCTGGCAAACGCAACATATAAAATTATTACATCGTTAATGCCTACTTTGAGTACATTACCCTATATTTGGGAAGGTATAAATAAATCTATGGATCATATGTCCATAGAAGATTGCTTGTTGAGGCGTCAGGAAGGGTTCCACAGAATGCTTCAGATTTTGTATCATGAATGCTTACAGCCTGCTCTACCATTCATAGCATCAGATACAAGATGGAGTGGCCTTTGGTATGGACATCCCAGAACAATTGTAATGAGATCTACATGATGGAGTACATTATGGTGGCAAGAATTCAGAGGTATTTTCTGTTCCTGCTGTAATGTGTGTTACAGTACATTTATCCCTGCCTTATCATCTTCTCCCTGATTTCCAACAATGGGACATGTGCTCAATCCATTTTACAATATGGTGACACGTTGGTTTCCTTTGCCCTTATATGACTGTGCCAATAATCATCACCTGAGAGATTAATTTAGTCCCTTGTGAATACACAATTTCCTGTATAACTGTAACCTCCCGGAATAATAATGTACCATGCCTATTTTTAATTCTATGACTCTCCAACAGGTCAACAAAAATGCTGATCCTGGAAACTTTGTTTAAATACCTCCCTTGAGCACTGATGACAACAAACCTTTTATTAATGTTGTTACAAGGGAACTACTCACTCCGTGGAAATTTCCTCCCCCAAAGTAATTTTACGCAAATGTGTATTCAGGTCAAAGATTTCTAAAAATCACCCAATGATTGTCAATCTTTGTATCTCAAAACTGCAAAAGAGCAACAGTGATCCTTACTCTCCTTGTTTCTTTTATAGAAATACTCTGCAGTCTCAGCAGGTTCTGCTCTCTGAGGCAGAACTGTTTTCCTCATGTGTCTTTGAGATAAAGAAGCCATGTCTAGTCAGACACTGGGGAAGATTCTGTAGGGGTAAGGGTTCTGAACAGATGACACTGTGCTACTGAAACATAGGCAATGCACGACAACAGCTGTGAAGCTTTAAAACATGTTTTACTCTGTTAATTTCCTGATGTTCTTCACTGTTCTCCAACCCACTCAATCTCAGAAGCATCAGTGCCTTCAATCTGCTGCCTGTAAGACCTGTTCCCGGGGGAAGGTTGCTATTCTATCCACCACCGATTGTGACAAATAGGATTCAGCTAACCCCAGCATCATTTTCTGCTCCGAATCTGTGGCATTCTGACTGCTGAGCTATGTGATTATCTGATGAAATGAGCAGATTCTGAGCAGTGCTGACCACACATCCTTGTCACACAGTTCCAAGCAGCTTATGTTGTATTTTCTTCTCTCGGAGCTTACGATTATTAATCTGAGGAATGACAGATACTCTGGAATTAAGTATTTCTCCTCATAGCACTCAGTGACAGTAGTGAATACTCACAGATCAGAGAGTGCACGCCTCAGGAGCATTTGTGAGCTTGACATTGAATTCATAGTACATGGTATCTTGACTGTGGAAAATATTCTCTACTATAGTGATATCTTTTCTGGTCTCTGTTCTCTCTGCACCTGTACCTTCTCTTAACAAGATAGTTGAGTAAGTGTCATCGAGGAGTGGGCTTATGCTTGGCTGGCATCATCTGAGAATTGGACTGAGATTACCATAAATTAATTCCAATGGATACACTTAACTTTCACAGTCTTTCCTCTCATGAGTTTGTGCAGACCTTGTATTAAAAAGACAAAGGACAAGGACAAAAATCTATTCATCCCATCAACCTTACCCCTCAAGCACTCCAATCCATCAGCCTAATATCCAGTTTCTTCTTGAAACTTCTGGCACCTTTGATTCCACAATCTTCTTCCATTATTCCAAACATTTAATGTACAGTGAAAAAAGAAATTTTGGTAAGATGTGCACTAAATATATATATATTTATATTATATATATGTGCTTATTCAGGGAGAGTGGGGGGGGAGGGAGAGAGATGATTCCAGTGTCTGAGTTTCCTAGAGATGTAAAATTTGTGCAGATTGTTATGACCAGTCTCCAGGGGTGAGGTGCCCCAATTTGTTATGATTCCAGGTGAGATATCCTAAATTGTTATGCTCCCGGGTGAGGGGGGATGAACTGGCTCTCTTTCTTTATGCAACCCCTTCAGTTCGTCGTCACAACGAAGTTAATTTAAAAAAGATCCCTTTCCTTGTGGATGCCTTTTCCCAGTCCAAAGGTATTTATGTTTTAGAAGGAGCTAATTTAACCAGGCTTTCATGAGTCAAAGAAATAGTAAGTTTATTAGTTACCAAAACTCAAGAAAAAAATAATAAAAATGCAACATACATACACACAGATTAAAAATGAGAAGTTGAGTCCAACAATAAAGGTTTAAAAAATATATGAATCAGTCTTTGGCTTGCCCATGAGGAGTAGATGGTGAAACGTTGCAGCCATGAAGTTGAGTGATTTTGGCAGTTGAACAGTTGTTTTGCAGACACTTGGTTCTGCAGGTTAGCTGAAGGAGCTGTCCTGTTTCCTTCTTGACTGTGGCTGTGCTGATTTGCTTCCAGCAACAGAGAGGAGAGATTTTTACCTGCAAGCTTCAGGGATGCCTAGTTGCTATTCTTTTGCTGTGTCTTTCATAGCACATACTAGCACACCAGAACTAGAACACCAAACTAGCACACACAGACCAGGTTTTCAGCTGGCTTTTTAAACCCTTTTCTTGTGTATTCCTGGAAGGGACAAACATGTCTTTTGCCCAGAAGCTGCTTTCTTTCAACTCAGCTCATGTCCACATTCCAAGACATAACTCAACAGGAGATGTTTTCTGCTAAGATGGTAATCAGTCTCCACTGGCCAGGATTTTATGCCCCCGCCACAGTGTGCCTCCCCCTGACGGATAGGGCGAGCCATTTAAATCTCCATTCAGTTCGGTGGGACCACCAGACGGGAGGAGCCATAACATCCTGGCCACTGTCCTGCAGCCACAAGAGATAAAAGTTATTTATTTTTTTGCAATGTATCTCTTCTTTTCAAATACCTGAAGTAGGCCTTGAAATTTTTTAGACGCAACATTCCGTTGTCTTAGGATTACTTGGTCAAGTGCAATCCACATAAGAAATTTCCAGAAATTGGTTACTTTACATTCTCAGCCAGCTTTTGCTAGAAGACCTTTTTAAAAAAAACACCTCTTCCTTAAAAAAAGTTCAATATGTCCATAAGTAATCCGGGCTGTGATCTGCTGTCAAGACAAGATCTATTAGAAGAAAGGAATCTTTATCCCCAGAATCTGTTGCATTTGCAATGAAATTCCACGGCACAGTATTACTGCTTGGCAATTCCAAATCATTTCTTTTTTTAGTTTATTCTTGAGATGACAAGGGTCAACCACATAATTTGGAACCATGTAGGCTGGAGGAGGGAAGGTTGGTAGATACCCTTCACTAAGAATATTAGCAAACTAGTCAGGTTTTTCCACAAATTGCCATGGTAGAATTTGAACCTGCAACTTCTGAGTTGCTAGTTTGGTGCTATAACCATCAGTTCACTATGCCCAATTTTATTGAGTTTTCTGACATAACACTTGAATATAATTTCTCATTTATATGTCCCTATTTACTTGATTTTCAATACTCAATGCTAATTATAATAATTATTTATCATAATTTGTTGTGATACTCCTACCCAATTGTAAACAATTGTTTTCCAGCAATACATAATTGTATACTCCATCTATATCTGCCTGTCCCCCTATATGTCCTATCTCTAGCATTCCCCCTTCATATATTTATGTTTCCAAGCATATCCCCTCTGTTTTCTATTCTGCTATAACTGTATCCCACTATTTCTTGGCATCTTTCCTCCATATTCCACTGCCCCCAGCATGTCCACTATATCACCTTTCCCACAGATTAAAGAAAACAGAATGTTTCACTGTGAAACATGCATACCTTATATATTTGTCATTTTTAAATTGTGGTAACCCGAAGATATGGTCAACGCTAAGTTTACTTGAAAATGTGTAGTGACTTTTTGTGTTGGTTTGTCTATATCAGAGTCCAAAAAGCTTTATTAGAGAACAACTCCAGTTGAAGAAGGCGCAATTAAAATACCAAACCGATGAGAAACCTTCCAGATCAGAATGTTGTTTGCAACTGATGTGTCCGTAATGTTATCTGGGTGGGTTCTCCAACATCTATCAATTAACTGTTGGTTACACAGGGCCCTTTGTTCCCATAATTGTGAAGCAACTGCAGCTCATTGTAAATTATGGTTTAGGATTAGCTTCAATATCACAGGGCAAAACAGCCCTGTTATTTTGATACTTAATGTAATCCAACTGATAACTGATACCCGTATTCAAAGAATTTCCGTCAATGGCTTCATAGGGAATAATATCTTTGTAATCAGAACTGTTTTTGTACTCTTCAATTTTCTATTCTTCATCTTGCTACTGAGCTAGGAATGGATAGAGCTCCATGAATTGAGTTTACATTTATACCACTAGACTTTGGGTTCAGGTTTCAACTCTTTGCTGCTCTGTTTATTCTCAAAAACAAGATGAAAAATAAAACAGCTGCTTGCCCCACCCATTTTACCATTGCTTTTACAGCTGGTTAGATTACATGGGTTAATAATCCTAGCAATAGGAGTTTCTGCCTAAAACAAACAGGAGCCTCATGAATAAATTAAAATCAGGGTCAAGTGACATCTTTACTGCTGAAGCCATTTTCTGACCTCACTTCCTGTTTCTGCCCACCAACCAGTGGTATAAGTTCTGAGGCAATCATTTTGAATTCTCCTTAAAAAAGGTATCCAAGAGATTTGTTATCATGTGCTGAATTCTGCATAACTTTACAATAATGAGGCAGCAGCCCATCACCACTTGAGCAGTAAGAAGTGCAGCAGGAACAGAAAGAAGAGAAACACAAAACAGAGGAAGAGCATGAATGACCACCAGGTAGCTGTTAGAGCTCTGAGGCAGCAGCTCAACCAGGAGAGCTTCACATGAACTGTATCATCCCAAATGCCGAAATAGTCCAAAAATTCTCATTATCACCGTCCTTAATATCTGAATCTGATTACTGTACATCAGTCATGCCTCATCAGTCTAGCCCTCATTTTAGCATAAATGTTAAAAGCAACTTCAAATTCAGAAAAAAAAAGATCCAATAATACATTTCCAACTGTGGATAATACTTAAGAGAAATAATGAAGAATCTTACTTATGTAACCACTGAATGTTCATAATAAATACAGAGAATGCTGGAAATTATCAGCCGGTCAGGCAGCATTTGTGGAGAGAAAAACAGAGTTAACGGCCAGAATCCCCTGGTCCTGTCTACAACAGGAAGCTTGGTGGGCGGGAAAACTTACTTTGACAGGAAGCCAAAAATCAGTTTCGCAACGGCAAGATGAACTTTAACAGTTATGTTCATGGGAATTTAAAGGCTGCTAGAGATTCCCAACGAATAATGTCGGGAAGCCCTTTTGGTATGCATTTACATGTCATGCATGCTTATTTGAAGGTCAGCACACCTGAATTAAGCTCCCCCTCCGAATTAAGTTCTCCACCATAAAAGTGGCGTGCATCTGGCGAAGTTGACTTTTTCCTAGACTTTGAAGAGTGTAGACGCTGCTTTGTCCTTCTTGGGGAATGCTGAGGAATGTCAACCTCCTGACTGAGGTTGAGTGCTGACAGCCCAAGCTGCACAAAGGCTGGATAGGGGAAGCAGGCTAAGCAGTGAAGGGTGGAGCAAAGGCTGGACAGGGGAGGCAGGATAAGTTGGGGGGTGTGTAGGGGAAGAAAACCAGAGAGTCCATGGTAGCAGGGTGTCCAGGAAGGAAGCCAGGCTCTCGTGGGCCACTTTTAGAATGGTGTTGGGAGAAGGAAGACAGAATGTACTGGGGTTTGTTTAGGAGAGTAAGCATGCCATGAATGTCTTGCTCCCATTTGTAGGGTGGTGGCTGGCCTCTCTGGGCAGTGAGCATCATAGAGATATGGGTCTAAAGGGCATGGCCCTCAACCTCAAGAATTTGGTTTTAAGCATTTGACTGAGGATACTGTGAGGCAGAGGGTACAGTCACAGTCAGAGGAGGAAGCTGGATCAGGTAGGCTCATGGATGGTCTCATGGGGGGGTCACGAAAAAGCAGGGTGGAGCTGGCCTCAAGAACGGGAGGGGTCAGGGTCAGGAGGAGCATGGGTTCTAGGCAGTTATTGGAACAACTGGGAGAGCAGGGATGTCCACAAAAATAATAATTAGGTCAAAGGTAACCAGGGGAGGCTGAATCATTACAGGAGGGGGAGGAATGACAAAGCAGTGATTATGTCGGAGAATGGGGAGAATTTGGTGGGTAACAGGGGAAGGGTAGAAGGTGCTTGATGCAATGGCAAACATCACACACCATGGAGAAGCTCTCAAGATTGTTGTGCAGTTCACAAAACTTCAAGGATTTGATATGGGAGGAATCTCTTTCCGGGTGGGGGAAGTTATTGTATTGTTTGTTGGGCCACATGAAGGGGCATCCTACTAATTATTAGTCCACTCCACAGAGAACCAGGCTCAGCTGAGTTCCGCTCCCGGGGTTCCATCACCCAAGACACCAGCATTGCTGCTTAATTGATGGGTCACTTTCCAGTGAGAACACATCAAAGCTGTACATTGTTTGCTGAATGGCAGCTGCTGCTGTCAGAAACAGAGATGAAGGGAGGGAGGGAAGAAAGGAGGGAGATGCCTCCAAAGGGCACAAGTGGAGGGTGGCAGCAAACTCCCATCTGCAAACCTGCATCCTCCTGGGTAAGTGGTCATAGTTGACGAGGGCGTATCTGGCAAATCTTTCTATGTCAAGGCAATGACCTCTCTATAGAGTCTTGGGGGTATTGGAAGCTAATCCTGGAACTCCCTCCCTAACAGCACTGTGGGTGTAACTACACCACATGGACTGCAGCAGTTCAAGAAGACAGCTCACCACCACCTTCTCAAGGGCAATTAGGGATAGGCAATAAATGCTGGCCCAGCCAGCGATGCCCACATCCTATGAATTAATTTTAAAAATGGAGTGAGTGGGCCAAGACCGATGGCGGCCTGCTGGATATTAGATTCCTAAAGTACCTTCAAAGAGGAGGCCGCAGAAATAGATGGGGAGGAGCGGGGCTGTGCCTGCACTGAGGGTGAGACAGGATACCCCCAGCAAGCTAGTGAGGATGCCTCCAGTCAGCAGTTGTCAGATGCGTTGACAGAGTGAGGCACTGTTTAGGTAAGGGAGCCTGTTTAGGTATGCACTAAATATTTCTCATCTCTGGAAGTACCAGCAAGAAAAAGGGGAGGCAAAAAAGGGGGACCACCCACAGCTCAGCTCAAAACTGACCTCTGAGGAGGATGCCTCAGAATCTTCAGAAGGTGCACCATCACAGAATTCAGCTGCACCCTCCTTCAGTGCAGAAACACTCACCTCAGTGGGTACATGTTCTAGTGTAAGCTTGGGGTCACAATCTGGTGAGTACCTCAGCTGGTGGAGGAAGTGACAGCCAATGTCTCTAACACTTGGAAGACTGCTGGAGACCAGGCCCTTGCTGAGCCCATTGTAGGTGACAAGCCTTTAGCACGGCACAGGCACAGCCCTGCTCCTCCCCAGCTATTTCTGTATTCTCCTCTTTGAAGGTGCTTTAGGATTCTAATATTCAGCAGGCCACTATCAGTCTTGGCCCGCTCACTCCATTTTTTTATTCATTCATGGGATGTGAGCCTCACTGTCTAGGCCTGTATTTATTGCCCATCCCTTGAGAAGGTGATGGTTGGAGATGCAGAGACAACCAGTGGAACATCAGGCAGAGATGCCAGAGGCCATGCACAAACTGAACCAAAAGCTCGAGGAGTCCATCTGTGTTTTGTCTGATGTCATGGCTCTGACATGTGAGCCCCTGGCTGCCTCCATGGAAAGGGTGACATCCGCCTTGGAGACCCAGGTCTAGTAGAACACACAGTGCCAGCCAGACATACACTCTAGGACCTGTACTCTATTGGTCTAGCCAAGGGTACATTGCAACAGTGGCTAGGCAAGAAAGGGGCAGGGCACCTCAAACTCCACCCAGGTGCCCCATCTCCTCAAGGAGCCAGGTATGTGCCATCGTGTGTCCACAAGGAGGAAGAACACCAGCCAGGCACAATTTATCCCACAACACTCCAAGGGTGCCCTGCCGCTCAACTTCCCCTCTGCCAGTGACCCCATCACCCCAGCAGGTAAGGCTGATGAGGGTGCACTGCCCCTGTGAAGGATACCCTTAGCAGGCTGAGGTCCTCTAAGCCTCGAGCCACCAGAGGGTGCATGTCAAAGTCATCACAGTCAACAGGGCATAGTAGTCAGCAAGCTGCCTCCACCTCAGCTGTGGATTTCAGAACTGCACCTAGACATAGTAATAGGAAAAGGTACATAGAGAAGTTTTGAAGGCATGTAGATGGCATCGCTGTACAACCATTATATATAGTTTGTCACTTGTAAATATATGTTCACTTGCAATATTTGGAAGTATCCTGGATTCTCACCTTGCTACCATGGTCATGGACATTTAAGGGCATTGAGCTTGGTCCCCCATCAGAATCCGATAATGTCCATATATAGAGTCACTTCTCTCACGTTATCAATATTGTGATTACTGAATTTTCTGACATTTTTTTATTTATTCATGGAATTCAGCAACTGTACTTGTGTGCTTACAACTCAAAACTCTGTCTTTACTCTTCAGACTCTAACTCAAGACTACTGACTACAGAGGTAGTCTGCATTACTCTGCTATTGGGTACCAAGATCATGTGATCTTATATTACAACATTTGTCTTACACATCAGATTACTACATTCCTCCCCCTTTACTCAGAAATACATCGTACAATTTTTCTCAAAATATCAAATTATTCACACAGATAAATAATTTACAAAGTCAGTCTTTCTGGGGTTTCCTTGTTTGTGTAGAATGACTCAGCTCTACAGCTTCTGATGTTTTATCCAGAACATCCCTCACTGTAGTCGACTGAGCATCTGGTTCTTCAGAAGATATCTCCAAATCTGTTTCTTTGGCTCTTCGGGCCTTCAGACACATCTGTAATCAGTTGAGTTCTTTCAACAGGAGGTGTTGATTCAGTCACGAACATTGGTGGAATCATTTCTGGGTATTTTGTTTCTCCTCTACTTATGTGATCCACATGTCTCCATTTGACCTAATCTTCCACTTTCACATGGTAGGAAAGAGATCCCGTATTGCACTTATTTCACCAAATAACCATATTGGTCCTTCTCTAAAATTCTTCACAAATACTTTTTCTCCTACATTAAATGCCCTGTCACAACTGAGACAATCATGTCCAGTTTTTTGATTTCTCTGACTCCTTCCCACCCTCCCCCAAAATTTGGCATAATTAGGCTCAATCTCGATTGGAGACGGCGCTTCATCAACAATTCCACAGGTGTGGTACCTGTTGTATGAGGGGTGGTTCTATAATGGAAAAGAAAACATACTAACTTAGTCGCTATGGAATCTCCAGACAATTTCTTCATACCAGATTTGAATATCTGAACTGCTCTCTCAGCCAGTCCATTTGAAGAAGGGCAGTATGGTGAAGATTTCACATGCGTAATACCATTGAGGCTGATAAATCAGTGAAATTCAGCGCTCGTAAATACTGTTCTATGAACAGTAAATACGACCACTTCAGGTAGTCCATTGATTACGAAACTTTGTCGTAGCTTGTTTATTGTAGCAGACGATGTCAGCGACCTCACTTCATATATATCTATCCATTTTGAATGTGCATCGACACCAAGTAAAAACACTGTTCCCATAAAAGGGTGTGTACTTGCACCCATGGCCTTCCTGGCCACTCCCAGGGTGTAACTGAGCTGCTGATGGTAATTTTTGTATTGCTGACACTGCATATAACTTCTGACTAAGTTTTCTATTTCTCCATCCATCCCAGGCCACCATAGATAGCTGCATGCTATTGCCTTCATTCTGGACATTCCGGGATGTGCACTGTGAAGTTCAGATAACAAAAGCTTTTGTCCATTTGGAGGAACAATCATTCATGCTCCCCACAATAAGATACCTCCCTGGCTGGTTATTTTGTATCTTCTCTGGAAATACAGTTTCATTTAATCAGATTCCTGATCTTGTGACCAACCATGAAGAACTGGGTCTCAATTTGTCCAATCTTTAATTTGTCTGACACATATCGGCGATGAGTCCAGTAAGTTCAATAATAAAATTAATTCTTGAGGAATTGGAACATTCTTATCTTTTACTTGCATGGGCAAATGACTTAATACATCTGAGTTTGACTTCCGGGTTTATGAATGAAAGTATACTCATACGCTGCCAAGATCAATGGTATTATTTGTGCTTTTGTGTATTCTTATGATGGACATTCTTCTGACACTGACTTTATTCTTGGCCTTCTTTTCGACTTTCATATTGGCCAGACTAATCTCAGATGTAAGCTCGACTTGAGTGAACTCAACGGTTGAGTTTTCCAGAATTTCATCATTGGTCTGTTTCTTAGAAAATTCTGCGGCTTTTGCCTCCAAAGCCTCATTGGTTTCATGTAGCTGATTTTCCAGCTCTTCCATCCCTTTTTTGCATTGGTGTACTGTCTCCTGGAAAGTTAAGCATCGTCGTGTCTTCTCTGCCAACTCTCTGTGATAAGTCAAGGTTGATTTCCCTCAGCCAGTTTCATCTTAGTATGCTTCGTCCTCTGCCTGCTACCACCAGCAAGGGGAATTTCACAGTTTGACATCTGTGTTGTGACTTTTCATGTGCCCTTGACTTGTATGTCTTCTCCCATGTAAGTTTTCAATTTGGCGTCAGTTTATTCCAAACTTAGGTTATGTTCCACTTGAATCAGGTATTTAAAAGTATGCTTATCTATCACCATAGTGGCTGCACCAGCATCCGCCTCCATTCTGATTGGCCTCTCATTCACTCTCATCGATACATAGATAGGCTCTGATCTTCCTACCTTTAAATTATATAATGAATAAATATCTGAATCTATTACTTCAGGCTCTTCAATGCTGTTAATCTCATTACGTTTTAGCTTTTGTCTGAAAGTCTGCCAGATTCTATCTTTACAATGTCTCATGAGGTGTCCATTTCGGTGACAGAAAAATAATTCTATCTTTTTAAACTGTGATTCGTTACAAAGTTGTCTGCTTCCACTTTTGTTACCATTATGTAACGTTATTCTGCTAAGTTATCTCTTTTAATTTGTCTGCTAGCGGTGGCTGCTTCCCACTTCTGAGTAAAGCTTTGCACTTTTGCACTCTTTTTGGCTGAGGCTCCTCACCCAATGTGGAAGACAATGCCATTTTGTGCTCCCTGTATGGCTTTCGAGTCTCACACTGCACCTTCCATTGCCAGAGCAATTTCCAATGTCTTCTGAAAATCTAAATTTGTTTTAGAGGGTAATCTCTTCTGAATTGCATTTTCATTTGTATCGCACACCAAACGATCTCGAAGCATATTATTGATAGATGTACCAAACTCGCAATATTCAGTTAATTGTTTTAGGTTTGCCACATAACAAGCAACTGTCTCCCTTGCAGCTCTATTCCTTGAGTTAAGTTTGAACTGCTGTATCATCACCGATGGCTTGAGCTGGTAATGATTCTTTTCATCAAAACTTTTTGAATTTGGGGGACTGGGTGACAAAAAATTTCGAATTAATAGAAACATAGAAACTAGGAGCAGGAGTAGGCCATCTGGCCCTTCCAGCTTGCTCCGCCATTCATTATGATCATGGCTGATCATCCAATTCAATAGCCTGTTCCCACTTTCTTCCCATACACTTTGATCGCTTTCGCACTAAGAGCTATATCCAACTCCTTCTTGAAAACATACAATGTTTTGGTCTCAACTACTTTCTGTGCTAATGAATTCCACAGTCTCACCACTCTCTGGGTGAAGAAATTTCTCCTCATCTCAGTCCTAAATGGTCTACCCCATATCCTCAGATTGTGACCCCAGTTTATGGATTCCCTCACCATCGAGAACATCCTTCCTGCATCTACCCTGTCTAGTCCTGTTAGAATTTTATAGGTTTGTATGAGACCCCCCCTCATTCTTCTGAACTCCAGCGAATATAATCCTAATCGACTCAATCTCTCCTCATATGTCAGTCTCGCCATCCCAGGAATCAGTCAGGTAAACCTTTGCTGCATTCCCTCTATAGCAAGTACATCCTTCCTCAGATATGGAGACCAAAACTGCACACAATATTCCAGGTGTGGTCTCACCAAGGCCCTGTACAATTGCAGCAAGACATCCCTGTTCCTGTTCTTGAAATCCTTTGGCTATGAAGGCCAACATACAATTTGCCTTCTTTACCGCCTGCTGCACCTGCATGCTTACCTTCAGCGACTGGTGTACGAGGACACCCAGGTCTCGTTGCACATTCCCCTCTCTCAATTTATAGCCATTCAGATAATAATCTGCCTTCCTGTTTTTGCTACCAAAATGGATAACCTCACATTTATCCACATTATACTGCATCTGCCATGCATTTGCCCACTTGCTCAGCTTGTCCAAATCACACTGAAGCATCTCTGCATCCTCCTCACAGCTCGCCCTCCCACCCAGCATTGCGTCATCTGCAAATTTGGAGATATTACATTTAATTTCCTCATCTAAATCATTAATATATATTGTGAATAGCTGGGGTCCCAGCACCGATCCCAGTGGTACCCCACTAGTCACTGCCTGCCATTTGGAAAAAGACCCGTTTATTCCTTCTCTTTGTTTTCTGTCTGTTTTCTATCCACCTCAATACACCACCCCCAATCCCATGCGCTTTTAGTTTACAGATAAGACATATGGAATTAATCCATATGTCTTACTCCCACACGTGGATAAAAGGATCGCACGCTTCTGCTCCTCTCCTGTGATGACTTTCTCCTGAAAGAACATGAGGTGTTCAATGTAATCCGAGGCTGGATTGAAAAGCTCAACTCTTCCAAATTGCGGCATGTTCTGAGGGGATTGCTTCGACGATCAGGACAGAAAATTTTCTTTACTTACAACTATCATGTGAGTTGTGTCTCAATTTTGCTTCTTCTGATTTTCTTCATTCTTTCTTGCTTTTTACCTCGTCCTTCCATGTCTTTTCTTGTTTTTTCTTCTTATCGCCAGTTTGTTGGGTCCAGTGCAGTTGGTTTTTTGGGGCTAAAGGATCTGGAATTCACACTTGTTTCGGGGTGACTGAGTTGGTACCAAGACAGAGAAGATCAGTATAATAAAAGCAAAATACTGCGGATGCTGGAAATCTGAAACAAAAACAAAAATAGCTGGAAAAACTCAGCAGGTCTGACAGCATCTGTGGAGAGGAAGACAGAGCCAACGTTTCGAGTCTGAATCACTCTTCATCAGGACTGAAGTGAAATAGAAATGTGGTGAAATATAAGCTGTTTAAGGGGGGTGAGACAGTTGGAGCTGGATAGAGGGCCAGTGATGGGTGGAGGCAAAGGAGAGATTGCCAAAGATGTTATAGACAAAAGGACAAGGGTGTTGACAGTGGTGATATTAGCTAAAGGATGTGCTAATGGCGACATTAAGGGTAGAAAGCAGGAAGAGCAAGTGAAAGATGACCCTTGTGGGGTGGGATGCGGGGACGGGATCAAAACATGCTAAAAGGTGGAGTTAAACCAACGGATAGAAATAAATTTTAAAATAATAATAGAAATAGGTGGGAAAAGAAAAATATATTTTTTAAAAATATAATAATTATTAGAAAAAAGGGGATCAGAAAGGGGGTGGGGATGGAGGAGCAAGTTCATGATCTGAAGTTGTTGACCCAATATTCAGTCCGGAAGGCTGTAAAGTGCCTAGTCGGAAGATGAGGTGCTGCTTCTCCAGTTTGCGTTGAGCTTCGCTGGAACAATGCAGCAGGCCAAGGACGGACATGTGGGCATGAGAGCAGGGTGGAGTGTTGAAATGGCAAGTGACAGGGAGGTCTGGGTCATGCTTGCAGACAGACCAAAGGTGTTCTACAAAGTAGTCACCCAATCTGCATTTGGTCTCTCCAATGTAGAGGAAACTGCATTGGGAGCAGCGAATGCAGTAGACTAAATTGAGGGAAGTGCAAGTGAAATGCTGCTTCACTTGAAAGGAGTGTTTAGGCCCTTGGACAGTGAGGAGGGGGAAGTAAAGGGGCAGTTGTTGCACCTTCTGCGGTTGAATGGGAAGGTGCTATGGGAGGGGGTTGAGCTGTTGAGGGTGATGGAGGTGTGAACCAGGGTGTCCCGGAGGGAACAGTCCCTATGGAATGCTGACAGTGGGGTGAAGGGAAGATATGTTTGGTGGTGGCATCATGCTGGAGTTGGTGGAAATAGCGGAGGATGACCCTTTGAATGCGGAGGCTGGTGGGGTTATAAGTGAGGACAAGGGGGACCCTATCATGGTTCTTGGAGGGAAAGGAAGATGTGAGGGCAGATGTGCAGGAGATGGGCTGGACACGGTTGAGGGCCCTGTCAACCACCATGGATGGTAAACCTTGGTTAAGGAAGAAGGAAGACATGTCAGAAGATCTGTTTTGGAAAGTGGCATCATCGGAACAGATGTGACGGAGGTGAAGGAACTGAGAGAATGGGATGGAGTCCTTATAGGAAGCAGAGTGTGAGGAGCTGTAGTCGAGGTAGCTGTGGGAGTCTCTGGGCTTGTAATGAATATTGGTGGACAATCTATCACCAGAAATTGAGACAGAGAGATCAAGGAAGGGAAGAGAAATGTCAGTGATCGACCATGTGAAAATGATGGAGGGATGGAAATTGGAAGCAAAATTAATTAATTTTTCCAGGTCCAGACGAGAACATGAAGCGGCACTGAAGCAATCATCAATGTACTGGAGAAAAAGTTGTGGGAGGGGGCCTGAGTAGGACTGGAACAAGGAATGTTCCACATACCCCATAAAGAGACAGGCATAACTGGGGCCCATGCAGGTACCCAGAGCCACACCTTTTATTTGGAGGAAGATCAGTAAACTGTTCTTAGAAGAACTGCATTCTGTTTACAAAAGAAACTCAGCAGCTACACTTGTGTACTTACAACTCAAAACTCTGTCTTTAGTCTTCAGTCTCTAACTCAAGACTGCTGACTACAGAGGTAGGCCGTGCAACTCTGCTATTGCTTATCAAGATCATGTGATCTTACACCACACTATTTGTCTTAAGGATATGTTACGCAGCAGATTACTACAAACGTACTGTCTAAGGAACTTGGTGAGTTCCTGCAGTGCATCTTATAGATGGTACACACTGCTGCCACTGTGCATAGGCGGTGGAGGGAGTGAATGTTTGTGGATGGGCGACAATCATGTGTGCTGTTGGTCTTGGATGGTATCAAGCTTCCTGAGTGTTGTTGGAGATGCACTCACGCAGGCAAGTAGAGAGTATTCCATCACAATCCTGACTTGTGCCTTGGATATGATAGACAGACTTTGAGGAGTCAGAAGGTGAGTTACTTGCTGCAGGATTCCTAGCCTTTGATCTGCTCTTACAGCCACAGTATTTTTATGGCTAGTCTAGTTCAGTTTCTGGTCAATGGCTACCCCCAGGATGTTGATAGTGGGATATTCAGTGATGATAATACCATTGAATGTCAAGGGGCATTTGTTAGATTCTCTCTTGTTGGAGATGGTCATTGCCTGGCACTTGTGTGTCATGAATGTTATTTGCCACTTGTCAGCCCATGCCTGGATATTGTTCAGGGCCTTGCTGCATTTGAACATAGACTGCTTCAGTGTCTGAGGAG
Source organism: Carcharodon carcharias (assembly GCF_017639515.1). NCBI lineage: Eukaryota > Metazoa > Chordata > Chondrichthyes > Lamniformes > Lamnidae > Carcharodon > Carcharodon carcharias. The sequence continues at coordinate 129,574,089 of NC_054475.1, forward strand.
TGGTGAATGGTGCTGAACATTGTGCAATCATCAGCGAACATCCCCACTTCTGAACTTATGATGGAAGGAAGGTCATTGATGAAGCAACTGAAGATGGTTGGGCCTAGGACACTACCCTAGGGAACTCCTGCAGTGATGTCCTGGAACTAGGATGATTGACCTCCAACAACCACAACCATCTTTTGTGCTAGATATGACTCCAATCAGTGGAGTGTATTCCCCCCGATTCCCATTGACTCCAGTTTTGCTAGGGCTCCTTAATGCCACACTTGGTCAAATGCTGCCTTGATGTTAAGGGCAGCTGTGCATGTTTGTGTCCTACAGACAGAACAAAAGGATTGATTGTCATCCATTTGGGTGCATGAGCAATTTAGGAACACGCATTCTTATGGTAGCTCTGGAGCCCTCCCTAGTAAGTGATTAACAAACAACTGATAGAACGTTGAGAACATTAAGTTCCTGTCACACATTCAGTGCAGATGTCCCATCTGCTGCTGAGTCCTGCAACCCAAACTCTTGTCTGATATCCCTGTGCACTCACACACTTATACTGCCTGATTACCTTATGAGTGTCATTTGCATTGAGTGGATTATGCACTTATCCTGGCAGAGCACAGCAGATCATTCATCCTTTTTTAACGCTGCTGGACACTTCTCTTCTGGGTCCCACATGAGCTAACCTCCATCCAGGCCACTCTTATCTGATGGGAGGGCCTCCTGCAGCCATCCCTGGGAAACAGCACCTCCCGCCTTTCCTGGATGACCTGGAGGAGAACTTGCAGGGAGGTTTTGCTGAACCATGGGGCCACACGATGTCTGCTCTGTGACATTCTATTATCTTTCTACCTATCTCTACCACGAGATTCACCATTTTCCTTGTGCATGCATATGTAATGAGCTGAAGAACATGAGATTACATGTGGCCAAGTGTTCTGCGCAGAAATCACTCATTTTTGCACCCACCACCCAATTTGTACTCCAAGATTTTGGATCAATGACTGTATGTCAGAACTGGGAGTACTTAGAGATGTCTCAGTTTATAAGCGAGAGAATGGGAATGAGGGCTGGATAAGGGAGTAAGGACAAAAGGTAGGGAGGCAGGAAAGATTAAGTGACAAAAGGGATGAATTAGCAAGGCAAAAGGAGATGGTGATGGAACAAGTAAAGGATCTGGAGGACGTTTCCCTTAGTGCTTATCTGGTATACTTGTATACTTATTCCAGCGCCCATACAGGTCATTTATCCAGGCTACAGCTTGGGAGAAGGAAAGTTACTAAGTTTCCATTGAAGGCATTTTTGATGGTTGTAGTGGGTGACCTCAAAGACCTATGGACCTTGAGGACCATGTTTCACTCTGCAGCATCTTAACAAATACTTCTGATCCAACTGGCTACGTGGCACTACAAGGATGCTGATGGAATGGGTGGTGGAGGAGCAAGCAGGCTGTCATCCTGGGGAGTGCCTCAATCATACAGTGAATGCCATTTACCTGGGACTCCCTCAGCATAGAAGGAAATACAGGGCTGATGTGACACTTTGACACTCTGTCACCATTGGTTCCCGCAGCAAGGTAACAGTCATCTGAGCTTCCATGATAACAGTATAAGTTGCCATAGAAGGAATCACAGTTGTCGAAGTCTGCATCATAGTGGGCACTACTGTCATGTTAATAGAGCGGACAATTTGCTCCACATTGGACAGAACATTCTCTATGCGATGCTATATTGGAACTGACCTCCATGCTCTGAGTCATTGTGTGGAATCTCATGCCCTCCCCTATGGCGACTTTGGTGGCTGGGCAGGAATTTAATCAGGGAAGAGTGTGGCTGGTAGGAGCCCCGTTCCTTCCTGCCTCTACCCCATTAATTCTGTGGTGGGATGGCCTGTGGACAGCCTTTCCATCCTGCCACCAACTGAGGTTCATAGGTGGCCAATTGATGGCCATTTAAAGGGCATCATGTTGCCACTGCTGGTATTAATTAGGGTTAGATGGTGGTGCATTGGTAATGTCACTGGACTATTAATCCAGAGAACCAGGCTATTGATCTGAGGACATGGGTTCAAATCCCACCATGGCAGTTAGTGGAATTTGGATTCAGTTAATAAATCTGGAATATAAAGGTAGTCTTAGTAACGGTGACCGTGAAACTATCACCAATTGTCATAAAAACTTACCTGGTTCAGTTATGCCCTTTAGGAAAGGAAATCTACCATCCTTGCCTGGTCTGGCAGGTAAGGGGGTAAAGGACAAAAGGTAGGGTGAAAGGCAGGAAAGATTAACTGACAAAAGGGATGAATTTGCAATGGAAAGGGAGATAGAAATGGGACAAGCAAAGGACCTGGGTCTGGAGTCACATGTGGGCCATAGCAATGTGGTTGACTCTTAAATGTCCTCTGAAATGGCCTAGCAAACCACTCAGTTCTAGGGCAATTAGTGATGGGCAACAAATGCTGGCCTTGCCAGCAATGCCCACATCCTATGAAATAATTTTTAAAAATTCAGTGGCTGGCAGGGGGCTCGCCATGCAGTGTGCTCAACAAGGCAACCTTGCTGTGTTCGCTTCCAGCTCTTTGGGGGTTGGGGGGTGGTGCGAGGGAACCCTCATTCAAAGTCATTCAGTATTTAATCAAGGGACTCAGAATTGGGAAGGGGGCTTCCAACTGAGAGCCAAACCCCTGCCCTTGCTGCTGACTCCCCTATACCCATCCCCCATGACCTCCAGCCTGCAAACCTCCTCCTTCCATCACTCACCTGTGGATTTCAGCAACAGCCACCATCTCCCCAGTGGTACTGCCATTCAAATGAGCTGCTGGCCTTTGATTGGCCAGCAACTCTCAGTAGGCGGGACCTCTGCCACAGGGGTCCTGATCCCAGAGAAAGGCCCACCATTGGCCTGCCAACTGCCTAATTGGCACGTACTACCAGCCGGCCTTCCTGGAAAGGTACAAAGTGGGTGTCTTGCTGGCTAAAACCCTCATTGCTGGCACAAGATTCCAATTATTGTGTGCAAGCTTGTTGATTGGCTTTCCAGTGCATCTATGCAGTGACTGGTTAGGATATGGAATGCTATGCCTGGGAGTGCTGTGAAGCCAGATTCAGTCATGGTTTTCAAAAAGGAATTGGATAATTATCTGAAGAGAATATATTTGCAGGGCTACAGGGAAAGGTCAGGGAGGTGGGATTAGCTAATTTACATTTGGATAGAGTGGCTAGGGCACAATGGGCTGAATGGTTTTTGTTGTAGCCATTCTATGAATCTGTGAATTTATATGACCATCAAATTTTGTTGGTAACCTGGGCCCTCAACTTCTACATCTGCATCCTCTACAATAGAGCTGGTATATGATCTAGCTTGCCCTATGTTGAACTGACACCTGTGGAAACCTTTCCTCTCCCCTAGCTCCTGCAAACTTAAAGACTGGGAAATTGGATCCTCTAGCATAACCTCTAAAATACACGTGGTGCAAGTCTCAGGTGGTGCTTGCTGTGGTCAAAATAAGTAAATTTGCATTTTTAAGAAGACTGACCTATTCCTCTGATGGTACAGTAACAGTGTAGTGCTCTGTTCTGATCCATCTGTGTCCATTTCTGGGATGTAAAAAGAACAGGAATCAGCTCCTTTGTATTCCATAGGCTACCTACAAATAGCATAATCCATGTACAAACTTCATATTGGGAAAGGGAGAACGTTTATATGACTTTCACACCTTTAAAATGTCCTAATCACTTTTTAGCCAGTAAAGTATTTTTGAAGTACTCACACTGCTGTAATGCACATTTCACAGCAGGGTAAAACAAATGATCTAGTTCTGTCGAAGGGTCATGAGGACTCGAAACGTCAACTCTTTTCTTCTCCGCTGATGCTGCCAGACCTGCTGAGTTTTTCCAGGCAATTCTGTTTTTGTTTTTAAAACAAATGACCAATTCATCTGTTGTTTTTTTTGTATTTGTTATAGGATAAGTATTGTCTAGGACATGAAGAGAATCCTTTTTTTAAAAAAGCATCTAACTGAACAGAGCCGTGGCTTAATATTTCATTGGAAAAATAGCATTTTCTATAATGCAACACTTCAGTGAAGTGTTTGAAGCAAAGTGCCGCAGTTATATGAGTGTGAACACTGAGTCAATCAGAAATTCCAAACAACTGTTTCCTTCAAAAGTCTCACAGGTTGTCAGACTGTATAACTAAAAAAGTATACCGATTCCACTTCTATTTTTTTAAGTATTTGTACCATTTTTATTTATTGTACCTTCTTGCTTTTGTAAACAATTTGTAAATGAAGCGCACTTTTTTTTTAGCCCGAGGTTAACAATTTGATAACATTATTTTAATTGCATGTTGAAGTAGTCAGCAGAGTTGGTTGGGCAATCCATTGCCTGGAAATTAATTTGCACTGATGCAATCTGAGTGCAAGGAACAATTGTTGCGTTTGAATGGATAAACCTGAAATGCACCCAAAATTGGGCCTTGGTTTCTTTTCAATGAGATCAATAAGGTGTGGGCATCTGCTGGACACCCCAAGGCAGCTTGCCAGTGAAGAGATTTTGAATTTCAGGCTGCTGTATCACGAGTAGTTGTCCTCAGGTGTTTTGTTAAAGGGCAAGGGGAATGAAAGGGAAGAAAGGGCAATCAGGAAGGGGAGCCAAAGTTGGTGAGGTTAGATCAGGCAATCGTAATAAGCTGTGACCAAGACTTTGGGATTGGGTTCATTGGGATTTGGGTTTAATTGGGTTACTGGGAGAGTGAGGGAGTAATAGGACAATTTCCATAATCAGGCTAATTTCCTACAAAAACAGAATTACCTGGAAAAACTCAGCAGGTCTGGCAGCATCGGCGGAGAAGAAAAGAGATGACGTTTCGACTCCTCATGACCCTTCAACAGAACTGATCTTTCTTTACAAGGAGAGGGATATATAAGCTGGTTTAAGGTGGTGGGGGGGGGTGGTGGGGGATAGAAATGGAGGGGGGTGGTGTTAGGATAGGAGCAGATTATCAAAAGATGTCACAGACAAAAGAACAAAAGAACACCGAGGTGTTGAAGTTGGTGATATTATCTAAATGAATGTGCTAATTAAGAATGGATGGTAGGACACTCAAGGTATAGCTCTAGTGGGGGTGGGGGAGCATAAAAGATTTAAAAATAATGGAAATAGGAGGAAAAAGAAAAATCTATATAAATTATTGGAAAAAAAACAAAAGGAAGGGGGAAGAAACAGAAAGGGGGTGGGGATGGAGAAGGGAGTTCAAGACCTAAAGTTGTTGAATTCAATATTCAGTCTGGAAGGCTGTAAAATGCCTAGTCAGAAGATGAGGTGCTGTTCCTCCAGTTTGCGTTGGGCTTCACTGGAACAATGCAGCAGGCCAAGGACAGACATGTGGGCAAGAGAGCAGGGTGGAGTGTTAAAATGACAAGCGACAGGGAGGTTTGGGTCATTCTTGCGGACAGACCGCTGGTGTTCTGCAAAGCGGTCGCCCAGTTTACATTTGGTCTCTCCAATGTAGAGGAGACCGCATTGGGAGCAATGAATGCAGTAGACTAAATTGGGAGAAATGCAAGTGAAATGCTGCTTCACTTGAAAGGAGTGTTTGGGCCCTTGGACGGTAAGGAGAGAGGAAGTGAAGGGGCAGGTATTACATCTTTTGCGTGGGCATGGGGAGGTGCCATAGGTGGGGGTTGAGGAGTAGGGGGTGATGGAGGAGTGGACAAGGGTGTCCCGGAGGGAACGATCCCTATCTTCTCCAATCTTCTCCGCCGATGCTGCCAACCTGCTGAGTTTTTCCAGGTAATTCTGTTTTTGTTTTGGATTTCCAGCATCCGCAGTTTTTTGTTTTAAATTTCCTACGAACTGAAATATGCATCCTCTTGCACATTATGAGCATGATAGTTTTCTATGAGGTGATGGAGAATAATTATTCCTCATCTCTGGTATCGTCACACTGATGAGCACATGGATGAGAAATCCGACAGCGTTGCACTTGTTTTTCTAGCACTAAATGGACACATAAGCACACAGCTGGAGAGGGTGGTCAAGGCACTGTTTATCATCAAGAGGTGACGGGCAATGACCTGCTGTTTTAAAGAGGGGCTTTGGAACAGCCAGTGATCATGAAAGGCACTAGGTGAATATAAGTCTTCCTTTTGTTGATGCCCCAACACATTCCCTCTGTATCTGACTAATACTGCCTTCATCTGTCTGATTTATGCCTTGTTAGAGCCTCTTGTAGTCTCTGTATTCTATGTTGCTAACCAGATTGCCTTTTCATATATTAGAATCTCCCTTGGATCATGTTCATAACTCACACAGAATTATGCCAGGTGCCTTTTGCAGTTAGCCTAAATAACACAAATGAAAAGAATAGATATCATAAATTAAGATCTTTAAGCTTTTTTCGGACTCTTCGTTCAAATCAGAATTAGAGTAAAAATGCCTTCATTGGCCAAATAGCAATATGTGACAAACTGCTTCTAGCAGTGATTTTTTTGGCTGTGATGGTGTACTGTTGCTGAGAGGACTGTTTGTACCTTAGTAAAACATTGATCACTTTTTAAAGGCCTCTAATTCTTACTTAAACTTGTGGGATGTGCTGATATGTGTAGATTCTAAATGAATCAGCATTTGAATTGACATAGTCAGAAAATCCTTGGTTTCCGAGTGATTACCATCACCAGTAACTAATTCGATGAAGGGAGGACAATAAATTTCATTGCCTTTAACACTTGATGCATCTGCCAGATTCTCTCCAACAAGTATATTTAATGAGATCTGAAACAGAAAAGCTGTGTGTGCTGGAGGGGTAATAAAAGTACATTCTGTGTGTGTACATGTATGACAGAGAGGGTTAGATTTTCATTCCATTGGTGGAGGTGGGTTCAAAGGCAGTCATGGTCAGCAAATCCATGGTGCCAAGCAGCATGCTGCTTTCACAACATAGTCCTGCTTCCTGGGAAGTAGTGGATAATCAATTGGCGCAGTTAACAAGACATTTTTGAGTTTGTTGCAAATACTGCTGATTTAGATTTTGGACGCATGTCTAAGGAGATGAGCTGCACAGTGGGGAGCCTGTCTGAGAATTGAGTGCCATTGCTCTCCTTCCTCTTTTGGCTTTCCCCATGTTACATGGGGTTTCCACAATGTTGATTGATCACCTTTCATATCAACTGTTATTTTTGGATTTGACAGGTGGTCTTTTAGCTGGATGCCCTCCCTGCTGCTAATCTTCCCCATATATCCAGGCTGGAGACCAGCACCAATACACACTGGCTTGCCTGCTCCTGTTGCTGGGCACTTCTGGCCAACATATCCTGGAGAGGGACTTGAACCTGTGACCTACCAGCTCAGAGGCAGGATTGCTACCAACTGTGCTCCTTAATAAGCATGATGCAAGATATTTTTCTTCTCAAGATCATTTAAAAAAAGTCACCTGCAAGGGAATCACTAGCTTGGGAGTTTCTTGGCCCACATTGGAACCTGGTGTGCACTGAGAGATAGGAAGGTAGATTAACAATTGATTGATCTGAAAACATTAACTGGAGCTTGAGATGGTGTCAGTTCTTACATTGGTGAGTATGTGAGTGTGTGGGTGGTGATGGAGGGTGCAGATGTGTGGGGTTCTGGGGGCAGAGGCGTAACCTTCCTAATTATTACATGATCCTGTCTGAAATTGACAGCAACAGTCACATAATTTTCCTTCTTGCATTAGTTTATTTCAGTGGAGTGTGGGGGAGAATAGCAAGTAATTAAAAATACATTAGGAAATTATGAAATTCTTAATAGGCAATAGATGATAGGCACAACAGGAGCATGGGGTTTGTGAATCAGCCACACACCGGCTCGGGCTGTCAGAGCTGCCGGGCCTCCCTGCTGGATGCCACTGGCTAACTGATCTATGTGGAGGTGGTGGGGGGGAAGGGACTGATTGCAGTATGTGTGTGGGGGTAAGGGCTGTTTATTGTGTGTGTGTGTGTGTGTGTGTGTGTGTTTATGTGTTTGAAGAGGGGCTGGTTACAGTGTGTGTTTGTATGTTGTGTGTTTGTTTGTGTGCGTGTGTATGTGTGTGTGAAGAGGGGCTGATTACATTGTGTGTGGGTTGGGGGTGAGGCGGAAGGGGTTGATTACATGTGTGTGGGCTGATTACTCTGTGTATGTGTGTGTATATGTGTGAAGAGGAGCTGATTACATAGTGTGTGGTGGGGAGATGGGGAAGGGGGCTGATTATATGAGTGTGGGGGAGGGGCTGATTACTGTCTGTGTGTGAAGAGGAGCTGATTACATTGTGTGTGGTAGGGGGAAGAGGGGGAAGGGGCTGATTATATGAGTGTGGGGGAAGAGCTGATTACTGTGTGTGTGCATGCATGAAGAGGAGCTGATTACATTCTGTGTGTGCTGGGGGGAGAGGGGGAAGAGGGGCTGATTACAGTTTGTGTCGGGGGGAGGGACAAATTACTGTGTGTTTATGTGTGTATGTGTGAAGAGGAGCTGATTACATTGTGTGTGTGCTGGGGGAGAGGGGGAAGAAGGGCTGATTACAGTCTGTGTTGGTTCGATGAAGAGTGCAGGAGGGGATGCCAGGAGCAGCACCAGGCATACCTAAAAATGAGATGTCAACCTGGTGAAGCTATAAAACAAGATTACTTCTGTGCCAAACAGCTTAAGCAGCAAATGATAAACAGAGCTAAGCGGTCCCACAACCAACAGGTCAGATCTAAGCTCTGCAGTCCTGTCACATCCTGTTGTGAATGGTGCTGGACAATTAAATAACTCATTGGAGGAGGTGGCTCCACAAATATCCCCATCCTCAATGATGGAGGAGCCCAGCACATCAGTGCAAAAGATAAGGCTCAAGAATTTGCAACAATCTTCAGCCAGAAGTGCTGAGTGGATGATCCATCCTGGCCTCCCCCAGAGGTCCCCAGCATTGCAGATGCCAGTCTTCAGCCAATTTAATTCACTCCACATGATATAAAGAAAGAGCTGAAGGCACTGGATACTGCAAAGGCTATGGGCCTTGACAACATTCAGGCAATAGTATTGAAGGCTTGTGCTTCAGAACTTGCCGCGCCCCTAGCCAAGCTGTTCCAGTACAGCTACAACACTGGCATCTACCCAGCTATGTGGAAAATTGCCCAGGTATGTCCTGTACACAAAAAGCAGGACAAATCCAACCCAGTTAATTACCGCCCCATCAGTCTACTCTCCAACATCAATAAAGTAATGGAAGGGGTCAACAGTGCAATCAAATGGCGCTTGCTAAGCAATAACCTGCTCACTGATGCCCAGTTTGGGTTTCGCCAGCGCCACTCAGCTCTTGACCTCATTACAGCCTTGGTTTAAAAATGGGCAAAAGAGCTGAACTCCCAAGGTGAGGCGAAAGTGACTGCCCAAGACAGCATTTGACCGAGTGTAGCATCAAGGAGCCTGAGCAAACCTGAAATCAATGGGAATCAGGTGGAAAACTCTCCATTGGTTGGAGTCGTACCTAGCACAAAGGAATATGGTTGTGCTTGTTGGAGGTCAGTCATCTCAGCTTCAGGACATAACTGCAGGAGGTCCTTGGAGTAGCATCCTAGGCCCAACCATCTTCAGCTGCTTCATCAATTACCTTCCTTCCATCATAAGGTCAGAAGTGGGGATGTTCGCTGATGACTGCACAATGTTCAGCACCATTCACCACTCCTCAGTTACTGAAGCAGTCCATGTCCAAAGCAACAAGACCTGGACAATATCCAGGCTTGGGCTGACAAGTGGCAAGTAACATTTGCGCCACCCAATTGTCATTTCCAACAAGACAGAATCCAACCATCGCTCCTTGATGTTCAATCGCACTACCACCACTGAATGCCCCACTATCAACATCGCAGGGGTTACCATTGACCAGATACTGAACTGGACTAGCCATATAAATACTATGATTGCAAAAGCAGGTGAGAGGCTAGGAATCGTGCGATGTGTAACTCGCCTCATGACTCCCCAAATCCTGTCCACCATCTACAACGCACAAGTCAGGAGTGCGATGGAATACTCTCCACTTGCCTGGATGAGTGCAGCTCCTACAACACTGAAGAAGCTGGACACCATCCAGGACAAAGCAGTCTGTTTGATTGGCACCACATCCACAAACATTTACTCCCTCCACCACTGACGCACAGTAGCAGCAGTGTGTACCATCTACAAGATGCACTGCAGAAACTCACCAAGGCTCCTTAGACAGCACCTTCCAAACCCATGACCACTGCCACCTAGAAGGATAAGGGCAGCAGATAGATGGGAACACCACCGCTTAGACGTTCCCCTCCAAGTCAATCACCATCTTGACTTGGAAATATATTGCCGTTCCTTTACTGTCGCTGGGTCAAAATCCTGGAACTCCCTTCTTAACAGCACTGTGGGTGTACCTACACCACATGGACTGCAACGGTTCAAGAAAGCAGCTCACTACCATCTTCTCAAGGGCAGCTAGGGATGGGAAATAAATGCTGGCCCAGCCAGCAATGCCCACATCCCGTGAATGAATAAAAAAACATGAGGCATGGGGATAGGGGCTCATTATGGTCTGTGTTGGGGTGTGTGGGGTGGGGAGAGAGGCTGACTGCAGTCTGTTTTGGTGCATGCATGTGTGAGGCATGAAGAGGGGCTGATTACAGTGTGTGTGTGTCTGTGTGTGTGTGTGTGTGTGTGAAGGGGGCTGATTACAGTATGTGTATGCGAAGGGGGTTGATTACAGTGGGCGTGTGTGTGTGAAGAGGTTTGATTACAATGTGTGTGTGTGTGTCTGTGTGTGCGTGTGTGCATGTTGGTTAGAAGAGCGGCTTCACTGAGTCTTTTGATATGATGGAATACGGAGAGCTCGGGTAAACCTGTATGACTACATAAAATAAGATTGTTATAAAGTACTTTAAAAACACAGGTTTTTATGTTTATACGATGCTTTATATGTTGATCTCTAATGCACAAACTTTAATAATTATATATTAAAATGCTGCTTTATTGTTGTTTTGTTTTTATTGGCATCTGGGGGTCACATTAATTTTCAAGTGTTAAAATGGGGCCACATTGGGAAATAATTTGGGAAGCATTGCTTTAAACTCCATTTCTAAATCAAGTTGAACAACTTATTTACAAAGTCTTCCTAGTCTTCTTACAATTTTGGTGTAGAGTCAGGTTTTGGACTGTTTAGTTTCAGTTCAGATCTTGTTTCTTTTTCTGAAACTGGTACTTCAAACACTGAAATCGAAACCAATTCATACACAGGCCTAAGCTTTTTATCAAGTAGATCATTCTTAAGTTTTGGATCAACCCTCATTAGGATCCATGAACACTTCTCTCTTTCTCATGAATTTCAAGTAAGTATATCTTAGCACCACAAACTCCTACAATGTTTCCCATGACCCTCTTGTGTGACTTGTGAGGGGTCTCAGAACGCGAACACGTTCATTTCTCCCAAAACTGCATTCTCTTTTGTTTGTGTCGCACTGACATTTCAGATTGAACTGTTTTTATTCAACTTTAGCAAATTTGGTAGAACTGAACTCAAACGAGTTCTTAATCTTCACTTCATTAAGTGTGCAGCAGGTGTATACCCAATCGTGGAGTGTCGAGTTTGCTTTACACTTCAGCAGAAAATTTGCTAATCTCCATTTCATGCTGAAATTTGAACACCCATGCAGCACTTCTTTCTCGGGTACTTCCTTGACTATTCTCAGGGATCTTTCTGCTGCTCCATTTGATGCTGGATGATATGAAGAAGGGAGGGTGTGTTTGATACCATTTTGCTTTATGAAATTCTGGAATGGAGCAGAACAAAATTGAGGACAGTTACGTTAGGCAAGTGCAGGTGAACCATGACAGGCAAAATTGGTTTGTAATGTCCACTGCCTTTTCAGCATTGCTTTCTTGACCTAAGTGCTTTATTTCAATCTACTTCGAGTGACTGTCAGTAAGCACTTAGAAAGTGTCCTTTTCCTTTTTGCAAAAGTTTATATGCAATCGTTGAAATAGTCGATTTGCCTGTAAATTAATTTTTGGCGTCTTACATTTGCATCTTTGACAAATGGTACATTTGCTAACCAATTATTCTAGAACACAGCCTAAACACAAAACTTTTGGGCCTGAACTTTTCCCTTGTCGAGCATGTGCAATTGGTGGGCCCGGGAGCAGATAGGAAATGGGCCTCTGACAGCGATCGGCCCCCAACCATGACGCCACGCTGGCTTGTCAGTTAAGGCCTGCTAAATGAGAAACACGTCTTCTGAATGCTCGAGAAAGGCTGGGTGGGATCAGGGACCTGTTGGGCACCGAGTCCAATGGCGACCTAACGGGTGCTATAAAACTGGCAAAGGCAGCTCCCTGAAGGCTGCCGGAGAGAATCTTTAGTCAGTCTGGAGACTGGAACAATGGCCTCACTGGCACCAGGAAACAGCAGGCGGGAGGGCAGGCCGGGTAGGCATGGGTCCCGCCATGTTTCTCAGATGAGTGGCTTGCAGTCTTCGTGGAGGAGGTCAGTGTCAGGCGGGACACCCTCATACCCAGGGATGACAGGAGGAGGCCATCGCACCAGACAAAAAAAGCTTAGGAGGAGGTGGCAGCCGAGGTCAGCAGCCACGACGGCATGAGCTGCACCCGAGTGCACTGCCACAAAAGGTTCAACAACCTGTTGCGCTCAGCAAGGATGAGTAAAGTGGATCAGTGTGGGGAAGTTTTAAGGGCTGGCCATCCCTGAGTGGAGGTCAGGGGCGTTAGACTCTGAGTGCCAACTACCAATGACGACAGAGCTGGCCAAGGGGGTGAACCCTGGCTGCTTGGACTGAGTGCCTTGCGGCTCGAGGCCACGACTGTGAGGCGTTCCTCAGCTGGGGTTGGCCAGGCTGCAATGGTGCTGGAGGTAGAGAGTGGACTGATCAATGCTCCTCTGACCTTTCAGGAGAAGATGAGCCATAACAACATAAAGAGGTCAAGGACAGGCGGAGACCCCAAACCTCCTAATCATGACAAGGTTTGAAATGGACACTTCGGAGCTGGAGAGCTGCCGCCCACCTCGGTCAACCGGTCGTGGAGAGGCAGGGGTCTCTGACAAAGGTAAGAGTGCAATGCACAGAGGTGAGAGTGTTAGATTGTGCAAACATTCCTGTGTAGTCTCATCATTAATGTGAGCCTCAAACCTGGAGTACCAGTTGATCATTGAAAGACAATGGCTCCATGATGCAGATCTCCATGGTCTCACCAGGATGCGTGGAATGCACAGCGACAGTGTAATGACTTAAACTAATGACATATCCTTGTTCTCCCTTAGATTTGCCAGCATGCACTGGTATGCAGCAACTTGAAGAACCACCCTTGATGCCAGAGAACCGCTGGGCTTCAGGTGCACCTGCATCACACCTGCTCCCTGAACCAGGCACCAGCACAGATACCAGCACCTCAGTGGACTTTAGATTGTCGGTGCACAGCGGTGAGGGCACTTCACGCTCACTTGAGGAGCAGGCGGAGGCAAAGAGTGCCCAGGGCGCCGGCAGTCAGAGGACTGCTGGAGACAAGGACAGTGCTGAGTCAAAGGCAGATGATGAGCCTCTGGAGTCCTCCATTTTGCGGCAGATGTTGGATGTCCAATAGGATGTGTGGAAAGACCTGGTGGAGATCCATGAGGGTATGGGTGCCATGATTTCTGTTGTAGAGAAGTCCATGTGGAGCATAAGCACTGCTTTGACTCTCATTACCGAGCACACTGCCTCCTACATTGAGAGAGTGGTGACTCTCATGGAGAGGCAGCTCCAGGGACAGAATCAGGGGTTTCTGGGGCTGCGCTCGGACCTGCAAGACCTTACACTGGCACTGACCTCAGGTGGTCAGTGCCAGTGTGGGAGATGGATAAGACACCCAGCATCCCAGCCAACTGCCTGTCCATCAATGGTAAGCAAGGAGGTCCAGAACGACCTCTCATTGGCGCATGACCTGCTTGTCTCCTCTCAGGGTGCTCCGGATGATGGCAGCAGCTCCTCTGCCCCTCTGCCAGTGACTGTGGCATCTGATGAGGCTGTGATGACTGGGGAGATGCAAGCTGTGGCACTGGCTGCTCTCTCCCAGACAGGGCCAATACAGGCTCCACTGGCCAGAGGACGAGCGCCAAGGTCATCAAGGCCAACAAGACAGCAGAATCAGCAGGCTGCCTCAAACGCTGCTGCCAGTGAGGTGCGGGGGGTGGTGGGGGTGGGTTTTGGGGGGGGGGGGGGAGGGTGGTTGCGCAGTGGGGGGGCAACAAGACGCAGCACTTGTAACATAAGTTTAAGGCACCATGAGCACAAGAGGGACTGGTCATGGGTGAATTTTTGTTCTGTAATGTTTTGTGAATATGTTTACTGGTGTGGAAATTAACACCAGATATTGCGCCAAAATGATATAAATTTTACTTTTATCTTAATGGCCTTAGTATGCTTCACCTTGTTTTTGTGCAGGGTATGCCAGTATGTAATGCTAGACGCGAGTGGCTCTAAACTTTACTGCACAGACAGAGTGTGCTTTGGGTTCAAAGGAATGGGTCATTTCAGACATCTGGAGAGCAGGCTGGAGCCCTGGCATGAGGTGGAAACAGATTTTTGGCAGCCTAGCTGAAGGAATGTGTGATGAAGGTGTCCCTGGTGTCGCTGAAGGAACCAGAGGTCTGCCTCCACGCCCTCAGCATTCTCCTCACCATGGCTCCCCTTCTGACTCACTACTGGGTTCATCCTCTGTGGCCTGTGGAGCTGCATCAAGATCCTCTTCCTCTAGTGGGTCCTCCCTTGCCAGTGCCAGATTATGGAGAGCGCAGCATACAACCACTATCAGTGACATCCACTCTGGGGAGTATTGTGATGCATCCCCTGAACGGTCCAGGCATTGGGAAGCACATCTTCAGAACACTTATGGTCCTCTCTATCACCGCACTTGTGGAGGCATGACTCCTATTATAATGTTGCTCCGCCTTTGTTCTTGGGTGGCTGAGAGGCGTCATAAGCCACCTTTTCAACTGATAGTCCTCGTCACCCAGCAGCCATCCATCCGGTAACATTAAATAGCCTTGACACCTGGGTGTCTGAGGATATAATCTTCATGGGAACTGCCAGGGTACCTTGCACAGACTTGCAAAATCTGCGTCTTATGGTCGCAAACTATCTGCCCGTTCATCAAGTGGAAGCCTTTCCTGTTGCCAAAAGCGCCCGGCTGACCCGCTGGCACTTTGATGGCCACATGTGTGCAGTTGATTGCACCCTGGATGCAGGGGAACCCGGCAATAGCTGCAAAGCCTCTGGTTCACTTTGCCTGGGGCCTCGTCCATTTGGAAATAAATGAATGTTGTTACCTGCCTGGACAAACCATCAGCCAGCAGCTTGATGCAACTATGGATAGTTGATTGAGACATTCCACAAAGATCACCGACTGACCCCTGGAATGAGCTGGAAGCATAGAATTTGAGGCCCACTATGACCAGAACCACTGGTATGGGGTGTCCACCCACATAGTCGAAGCTGATCTCAGGCCTAACCATCTGACAAATGGAGATCACAGTCTCCCTGGAGAGACGGAGTCTCCTTCGGCACTGCACCTCAGACATTGTGAGGTGGCTGCATTGCCGCCTGTAAAACCTGGCAGCAGGATCATGACATCTTCTGTGGCCCCTTACACCTTGGACCACCTACTAGCCCTGCGCCCCTTGTACCTGCATCTCTCCGCCCACAGGTCACTCCCCTGGAAGCTGCAAACCTTGCCTCCTTTCCCTCTGCCCCTCTCTTCCTCCTCACAGGAGGTGTCACCAGCGGAGACCACAATCCCATTGCCAGGATAACAGAAGGTTACCTGATACCTGGAAGGGTCCACATGGTCTGAGTCCTCCACGAGCCATGGAGACACCAATGAGTCCTGAAATGAAGCCTGGAAATGCTAAGAATGAAGCTCAGAACAGAGATGAAGCTGTCAAGTTCAAATAAGCAACCAGCAGCAAATTATCTCCTAAACTCCTCACTACTCACACTGGCAATGCTGCTGACCCTTTTTATCCCGCTTTGGATGAAGTTTTGTTAAAAGTGGGCTGCCCGCCTGCAGGTTTCACCCATGCAATGAGCACGAAATCACATGGCAGCATAAAATTGTGAATAATTGCCTTTTTAATGGCCTTAAGTGGCCTTTTAATTGTTGGCGGGCACAGTTCCGACACCCGCACGCCCCCTCAGACATAAGGATTTCTCGCGTGCGGGCTGATGTTGGGACATCATCTCGCCTGAAGTCATCTTGCACTATTCCACGTCCGTTCAGGTTGGGCGGTGCCCACCTGCGAGGTGTAAAATTCTGCCCTAGGCTGTGGATCTCATGCTACCTATAATCATGTCAGTATGTAGCTCTGCCAGAATCTTATTTCTTAAACAACCAAGCACTACCTGCTCTGTGACCCCACTTAATTCAGCCCTGTTCAGATGTCAGCTCATTGTGATGATTATGGAATGGTGCCTTAGATTATCAGGTTCGCTTTTTCCCGTGAACACGAGCTGTGGCCTTGATATTAACACATTAGTTGGTGCTTGAAAAAATATAGGCGAGAGACCGATTAACTGAACAAACACTGGTGGTTTATTGGAACTAAGAACAAAACACTAACACAATGTATGCTTCTTCAATCACCTCCAGCTCTGGACTTACAGTTCACCAAGTAGCCCGTGCTGTGTAGCGATTAGTCGATACGGTCAGGTGGTGAGTTAACTACATTCTCTTAAAGGTACATAGCACTCCACTTTACCATGGTGTCAGTTTCTCATCTATCCAACCATTCAAAGTCAGTTCATAAACCCTTTTTAAAACTGGGTCTTTCTGAGTTTCAGCTGCAATTTCAGTTACAGTGATTGGAAAGTCCTTATCCACAACTCCTTTCGTGAAGATTGGACTTTCACAGTCTAGTTCTGAGCCTTCATGCAGCAAACATGATACTGCACTAGCTACGGCATGCTCCTTTGATTTATGATATTTAAAGCTGTAATTGTACTGTGAGGGAAGTACAGCCCATCACTGCATTCTTAATGCAGCCATTGTTGGTATTGCAAATCTTGGATCCAGGTTAGTAACTAGGGATCTATGACCCTTAACTAGCGTGAGGTTTCTACCCAACAAACACTGTTGAAACCTTTTAATCCTGAAGACAATGGATAAGAGATGATGCCATTCACACTCAAAGGTAATTGTCTTTGCTGTGGTTTCCTAGACAGGTTGACAGGAAAAGACGATGTTTTATTGTAGTTAACTCATTCTAAATAATAAAATAAAAGTGTTCTAACTTCCACACACACACTCAGGTTCACATGTACAAAAGAAGATTACAAAGTGGGAGGATAGATTAAGTAATATTTTTAAAGTCCAATAAAGATTGATGTTATACGGCTCTTATAGGTTGATGATTAGGGTGGATGCAGGCTGAGCTCAGCAGTCCTCCTGGTAGTAGGTGTAGACGGGTGATTTATCTGTTTTTCTGGAGACAACAGCTGCTGGTCCTCTCACGCATTCTAATCTCTCTCTCTCTGAACTTACTGCACTCCATTCTCTCAGGTCTAACCCTGACATTGTCATCAAACACACTGACACAGGTGGTGCTGTTGTTGTCTGGCGCACTGACCTCTACCTCCCGGAGGCTGAGTGTCAACTCGCAGACACTTTCTCCTACCTCTCCCTGGACCATGACCCCACCACTGAACATCAAGCCATTGTTTCCAGGACTGTCACTGACCTCAGCTCCTCTGGGGATCTTCCTCCCACAGCTTCCAACCTGATAGTCGCCCAACCTTGGATGGCCCGCTTCTACCTCCTACCCAAAATCCACAAACAGAACTGTCCCAGTAGACCGATCATGTCAGCTTGCTTCTGCCCCACAGAACTCATTTCTCGTTATCTTGACTCCCTTCTCTCTCCCCTTATCCAGTCCCTTCCCACCTACATCCGTGATTCCTCTGACACCTTACGTCACATCAACAATTTCCAGTTCCCTGGCCCCAACCGCTTCCTCTTCACCATGAACGTCCAATCCCTCTACACCTCCATCCCCCACCAGGATGGTCTGAGGGCCCTTAGCTTCTTCCTCGAACAGAGGCCCAAACAATCCCCATCCACCACTACTCTCCTCCGTCTGGCTGAACTTGTTCTCACACTGAACAATTTCTCCTTCAACTCCTCTCACTTCCTCCAAATAAAAGGTGTGGCTATGGGTACCCGCATGGACTCCAGCTATGCCTGTCTCTTTATGGGGTAGGTGGAACATTCCTTGTTCCAGTCCTACTCTGGCCCTCTTCCATAACTCTTTCTCTGGTACATCGATGATTACTTTGGTGCCGCTTCATGCTCTCGTTGGGACTTGGAAAAATTTATTAATTTTGCTTCCAATCTCCACCCCTCCATCATTTTCATGTGTTCCATCTCTGACACTTCCCTTCCCTTCCTTGACCTCTCTGCCTCAATCTCTGGTGATAGATTGTCCACCAATATCCATTACAAGCCTACCGACTCCCACAGGTACCTCGACTACAGCTCCTCACACCCCACTTCCTGTAAGGACTCCATCCCATTCTCTCAGTTCCTTCACCTCCATCGCATCTGTTCCGATGATGCTACCTTCAAAAACAGTTCCTCTGACATGTCCTCCTTCTTCCTTAACCGAGGTTTTCCACCCACGGTCATTGACAGGGCCCTCAACCGTGTCCGGCCCCTCTCCCGCGCATCCGCCCTCACGCCTTCTCCTCCCTCCCAGAAACATGATAGGGTCCCCCTTGTCTTCACTTATCACCCCACCAGCCTCCGCATTCAAAGGATCATTATCCGCCATTTCCGCCAACTCCAGCATGATGCCACCACCAAACACATTTACCCTTCATTCCCCCTGTCGGCATTCCATAGGGATCGTTTCCTCCGGGACACCCTGGTCCACTCCTCCATCACCCCCAACTCCTCAACTGCCACCTATGGCACCACCCCATGCCCACGCAAAAGATGTAACACCTGCCCCTTCTCTTCCTCTCTCCTCACCGTCCAAGAGCCCAAACATTCCTTTCAAGTGAAGCAACATTTCACTTGCATTTCCCTCAACTTAGTCTACTGCATTCATTGCTCCCAATGTGGTCTCCTCTACATTGGAGAGACCAAACGTAAACTGAGCGTCCGCTTTGCAGAACACCAGCGGTCTGTCCGCAAGAA